>NC_141709.1:17400565-18034315 GCF_971803275.1 Cyanistes caeruleus
TTTTACAATGGTAGTTTCTGCTCTGGTGACAAGCAAGTAATGACGGCATTGATAGCATAGGTTGGTCAGAAAGCACGGGAGACAGTGGGTTAGCAATCAGCATTCATCCTTGCACCAGCGAGTTGATCTCATATCGCCACCTCTCTGAAGAACACAAGCCTGTTCTGGCTTGGGGCCTGGGAACTAGACACTGATTTCTCAGTGTCAGGATGAATAAATAGGGAATGGGAATGTTTACATATTTCCAAATACCACAGTATGCAAAAAAAAACCTATTTAAAGAATATATCCTTCTGTGCCTCACAACACAGAATGTCAAAGGTCTTGGAAAAAGTGACTTGGTAGTTTCATGAGAAAGGCGCTGTGGCTCAGACCCAGGCTGTAAGTTCCCCAATTGTTGAGAATAATTGCTACTTTGTGTAACAGCTGAATTCAGTCCTCCATTCTAGGGCTAGCTTTTATAAAATGAGCTTGGGGAAGACAAAATTGCTATAGCAACAAAATCTTCTTAAAAAGGAAGAAAGAGACATGCTGGTCTCTCATCTCATTTCAGCTTTTTCTGCTCTGCTGGTATTTTCAGCTCGATCTGATCTTACTGCTGCCAACTCTCTTGGGGGCTGCCCTGGGCAGCCACCCCCAGCACAGTGCAGTGCAGCTCAGGCTGGACCTTAAAGTGTCTTAGCCTGCAAGTGTCACTGATGCCAGTGGAAGCCCCTCAGAAAACAAAATCCAGTGGTAGCAAGAGGCAATGAGTGTGGCTGCTGTGCAGCAGTTAGTGATCTGGTGAGAGAGTTGTATCAATACTCTCAGATGGTGGAAAATGAGAGCAAGATGGGCCTTGTGAGGCCTCACTGAAGAGATGAGGACATACAAAACTGGAAGGGACTCTCAGCCACTCCAGTGCCTATTTCAGATTAGAATATTATACAAATCTTCTCTTAAGTGGAAAACTCCTTCTTTAAAACACCTGGGACTTCCCCTCTCCCTGGCCCTACATTTGGAGCTGCTCCAGACAGTTGTCCTGCTGATCCTTAGGTCCTTCTTTCAACTTCCAGGTAACATTTATTCATGAACAATTTACATCTACTCATTTTTCTGATGATCTTGTCTGCCTTTTACCCCTCCCTGCTGTCTCATAGATGGCTAATGGGCTTGCTCTTACCCTTCATTTCTCACAGGATATTCCATTCCCCACAGTGAGATAAGTCTGAGGACATAACCAGCAACTTGTACTATGACATTTATCCCCCTCTTTCCAGTGCAAGTGTTTCATCTCATAGCTTCCAGGACTGACTCTGTGCTTCCTGCAGCCTTGTTAAAAAAAGGCTATTGTCCTGTGGCTCACAAACACATGGAGAATATTCCCCTCCTCCACTTCTAATCAATAAGCTCACAGCTTATTAATTGTTTTTTACAGAAATTGGGGGTTTTTTTTGGATTTTTTGTTCCTAGGCTAAATACAATCTGTAAGAAACCTTCAATAACCTCCTGAATTTTCCCAAGCAGTCTAAAAAGCACAACTTTCATTTATTTCCACTCCACTTTATATTTTCTGTCTGGACTTACTGGAGAAAATTTTCAAGTTCCCTTGCTTCCTGCTCTCTCTGTCATCTACTCCCTCCATGACTATCATCCAGTGGGTAGGACCAACACAACTTTCTCCTTGGAGGGTAGTTGGGTGTCCTCTCCTGCTGCATCACAGTGTTACACGTGGGCTCCATTTCTATGACAGGGTTAGATCAAAAGATTCCTGTTTCATGTGCCCATTGCATCATGATTACATTGTTACTTGGGTTGCTTTCAGTGCTTCTGCACTTAGTGAGAAAATACTCTTATTTGGGATTTCTGATATAAAACAAACTGAAGATTTCCAGAGAGTTGTTCATAAATTTCTCTGCTTAAAAGCACAGAATTAGCAGTCACTTGCTTAAATGCCTTTTATTTTGTCTCTCCCTCTCTTTTTTCCCCCATTCTGTTTCTTCTTAATGGGATAGGGAAGAAAAGAAAGGTATCAAAGAGTTAATGAGCTTTGTTCAATTCTATTCCTTACATGGTTCATCCTACAGAAGTAAAGACCTAAGGAGTTTTATTTCCTATTTATTATCACAAACATAAAGTCTGTAGAGGGGAAAATAAACATATTTAAAATATGATTTCACAGTAGAAGAACATTTTATCCTTGTATTTTCAAGAGGATTGAAAAATTAGCTCTATATCTAGAAGCAGTTTTGCCAGTAACATTAAAATGCAGTATTGTTTTTGGGAGGAAAAAGAAGTACTTGACGGGATGAGGCAAAATGTGTTTGGCATGCAGAGAACTGTGCTTTACAATAGCATGCATGAATTTTGGTTTTATCTAGGTGAACTCTCCACAAGGCATTTAACTGAAACCTCCTGATAGGCTTCCATCCAAAGTTTAAGAGACAACTAACTGCCATGGATATACAGCCATTAGACAGACTTTCTTTTGGTTTATTACATTAGAAAATTGCTGGCTTTCAGTCTCAGGGAAGGGCCTCTGTCCTAGGAAATGGTGCTCACACACTGCTGAATTCACTGACGGCCCAGAAGGTTACACTGCAGCAACCATGCTGATGAACACAGAAACCACACCCGGCTCAGCACCCCTTTTGGAAACCCAGGCACTGCACTTTGGAGGGGTCACTTTGCCAACTGGCTGCAGATGGACCCAAAGCAGACACAGAAAAGCCAAACTATCCAGCTGTATTGTTTTAAAAAAGTCACTGCAACAAGGCTGTAAAGGGAGAACAAGTGAGCACTTTGATGTATCTAAAGACTTCATTACAACTTAAGAAAGCCGGAGAGACACAGACCTTGTAATTCCCAAACCACATTAAAAACCAGTATATTCTTTCTACAGAAAAAAAAAACTCAGTCTCCTAGATTTTACTTGAGATGATTGGATATGTTTATCTGGAACATACTGAAACCATCAGAGCCAGATAAAAAATCTGTGGTTATTCGGACAAGTGTTGGCAAACAGAACTGTCAAGTAAGGATAGTGACTTTATATTCAGAAAGCACTTTTCAGCCACAGAACACAGAGTGCTTTACAATTGTTGCTAATGGATTATACACACACATGAATCACTTTGCCCATGACTGAAGTGGAACAGCTTAAGGAGTGAACTGTTTAACAGCACATAGCAACACTACACCACAGCTTAGCAGAGGATCCAGTTGCAAATCCAAGAGAAATTTACTAAGGCTGAATGTAATTGTCCATATTGCAATCTGCACAGGACACTGGGTTTACATTACCCCTCCTCCAACAACCACCCCTGCAAATATGGCAATTGCCATCATCTGGCACAGCACTCTGTCATGATGGGAAGATGACAGGGTAACTCTTTGGCCTGTTCAAGTTAACCTACAAGAGAGCTCAGCAAAACTTAACTGAGCCAGCAGAGAATGAGTCACTTCAGGGATGCATGCAACTATTAAAGTCAGTATTAAACCCCACGTGCAGGATGGTTCTGCAGCCTGAAAAGTACTCTTAGATAACACAGTAGAGCACTTGGTTGATTCCACATGGGAAGAAAGAAGCTTGCATTCTATCACTGGGGTTACTTCCTCCAGCACCTGTTTCTCATTTGCAAGTTCTCAGAGGGAAAACAAAGTACTCTGCTTAATCCTGATTAAACTTGTGAATGAAGGAACAGAAAGAATTTCAATTACCTAAGCAGTTTAACAACAGGCTGAAGAAAATAGTGGAGAAGTGATTGGATCTTCCCTTTTTTCTTTTTTTTTTTTTCTTTAGAGCTTCAGGTAATTATATGCTTTTCATTATAACGAAAGTAATACTAGAATAAAAAGCAAAAGAATAGCAAATGGTAAGGAATGCTATTGTACACAATGATCTTTGGAACAACTTTTACAACAGCTGCTCCATATTTTAGGTTACAAAAAATCAAAATCTGAACTTAAGAATACTTCTTTAAGAAAATGTTATAAACACAGGTACAATTTTTTAACCCCTCCCTCCCAAGCCCTACTCTCAAGTCCGTGTTGAACATCTGTGGGAAATTTCTAGGTTGTTCCCAGCAGCTTCCACCAATCTCAGTAGGAGCTCTTAAGAGTTCACTGCTTCTGTTAATCAAGAAATATATCAAAGCTGCTTAAAACTGCAGAATTTTTTTCCTTATTTTTTTCTTTTCTCTTTTACATTTGGCCACAGATTTTACAGAATCAAAGACTAAGACTTTCAATCATAGTAAAAAAAAAAAATTCTTAAGAAATAGCCTTGAACAGGTTAGCTATAGGGAAATAAATAAATAAAGATATAATTAGACCCATGAATTACTCTATGAGATGCAATAACCCAAGACCAAAGTTTGAATTTCATAGAGATAAAAGTTCCGTTAAAATCTTGTGGCCTGTTCTTGCCTTTTGCTTCTCTGTTGCCCAAATTGCCCTGGATTTGGAACATGTGGACTACCATCACCTTTCTAAAAAGATATTCAAAAAACAAAAGAAAAGCAAACTCTGTATTATGATCTCTAGATTAAAAACCACAACTCATATAAAAACAGAAATTTGCCAACAATAGATTAGGAAACAGGAAATCTTTTAAGGGAACAAGAGCTACAATACAGCCTTCTGAAACAAAAGGAAGAACATTACAGTTATTAATTCTTTTAACAAACACATAGCAGACAACAGCTGGAGAAAGTAAACAGTAGAATGCTGGATGTCTCTTTGAAAAGCAGGAAGCCAAGCCAAGGGGAAAGGGTCACTACAAATGGAAAGCCTGCAGGCAAAATGAACTCTGATATTCCTCACCAAGTCACTGACTATAAGACCTACCTAGAAAATGTAAGCCTGGAAAATTCAGAGATTTCACTGCCCTATTTAATCTAGGGTGAACTAAACTGAAAACTTTCTCTTCATAACTGTCCAAGATTAGACTTAATTTATACACCTACTTAAGAGAAGTCAGACTCTTTATCAGAATTGTCTTGTTTACTTCACTACTACCTTCAGCAATGAGAATGAAGAATTCAGCAGTCAGAAGGTGGAATCAGCATGAACATATGATTCCCTTTCACATTAAGAATATCACAGTCCCCAGAGATAAAAACAATGCAATGACAAAGACAAAAAACTAACTATTTACAAGTATATATGTAAACCTGAAACATTTGGAGAAAAGAATTGTGAAGATAAAAAGAGGTGTCAAGTATCTGTAAAAGTGCTGTATGTCAGAAATCATCCATTTCCAATTAAAACATCTTTTAAACAAGACTGCTGTCATTATGGTTTGTATTTCCAGATTTACTGGTATACAGATTTCAGATTTACTGATCCTGGCAATCACTAGCAATTTAAGTTTCTTTATTCAGGACTTTCAGGTGGAAAACACTGTAAATAGTTTAATGTCACATCTCCAGGTATGTTTCCTAATTCTTCATTGTTTCCTCCTACCTGGACTCTCTGTGTTTGAGGAGTCTGTCTGGCACAACTCAACAAAATGTTAAGTCTTCTTACCTACAGACATAGCAAGTGGTCCTCTGAAAGCTGACTATCTCAAGCTGTATTAACAAATTTTCTAAAATCTAGCACCTTGCATATTTGTCTTCCCCATTTCTTTGCTCCAGGTTTCATCTACACTTGGAGGCTTTTTTGTTTGTTTAATTTAGGTGGCCAGCATGCCCTGGCTGTGGTTTTTGAGTTATTCTAAGGGTCAGGCACCAACCAAGGTACCCAAACTGGGCTGAGGGACAGAGCTGACAGACCATACCTGGTTAAAGTATCTTAAGCAACTTTCCTGGAAGCAAACCCAGCAGAAACAGCAGTTGAACAGGCATTTTGCATTCTTCTGCAATAAAATGAAATGATTGGTTATTGGACACATAATTAGCCTCAAGCAAAACCACCATTCTAAAAAAAACTTGCTTTACAGGTGGCTGACTCTTCTAATAAAATTTTCACTTAGGCAGCAGATATTTCCATTAGGATTTTAGGAATTGTTTTTAATTCAGACTCTTCAATATTAATGACTGAAGAGCTGTGCATTTTTTTTTTCTTCCTGTAGATGAAAGATTCTTCTCTGGGAAAAGAAAACAAGTGCTGCAAGCAGCTTTGTGAGCCAACAGCTGCCTGGGGAGAAAAACAGGCAGGCAAGTCAGTAATCCTTAAAGCACTTCACAGTGATCAGGGAGTGCAGAGACAGATAACCTGATTATCAAAAACCTTTCACAGTTCTGAACGATTGCTACCCTAATGAACCAAAATAAAAGAATGGGTAGAAGGGCTTATATGAACATATATGTGTTTCAACTCAGAGCATTACATTACATTCATTTTTCAGGTCATGAAGAAAAATCTTGTATTAGAACAGGTTATTCATAGACCACTGAGCTGTATTAATTTCATAACAAAAACTGAACAGTAAAGCTTAAGATTTTTTCCATGCTCCCCCATCACATCATGAGCTCAGAACAGCTCATCACAGAGAGGATGCAAGAAAAGAACAAGACATTTTCGTATCCACAGTAGCCTTCCAAATTGAAGAGCCTGTTTTTCTCAATAAAAGGAAATTCAGTTCAGGGATACTTGATCTTTTTAATCCTACTTTTCCAGAGGTCAGAATGTTTTTATCTTGTTTAGGAAAGCAGAGATCTTGCAGTCACTATAGAAAATTCAGGTCCCAGCAACTATTATAGTTCAAGCAGAAACCACAAACCTCCCAAATTTTTCCAAAAAGTTTGATGAAAATACTCCAGGAATAACTCCTTCAAAACGGTGACTGTACATGTAAATTCCTGACAGAGAACACTTTACTCTTGCCATGTACTGATGGAGAGATGATTTTACTAAAGCTCTGTTTTCTCAGTAAGGACTGTTTGTTAAAAGCCTAGAGCAAGGGACTTTACCTACAACCTCCTTCTGCTTGAAGAGTGCTGTGTAGAAAACATCTGTAAATTTGCCTGCAAGCTTGCAGGCCCCTGACTTCTCTGTTCAGAGAGAACAGCAACATTTTTTGCAAGGGTGGGTAAGTCTGGGTGAGCTCTACAAGAATGCAGTCACTTCTCAATCCTTTAGTCCCACTACTCTGGCCCTCGGTGAAAGGGGCCATCACTTGTCCTTTCTGCCATGCGAAGGAGCAAGGTTACTCTTGGGGGTAGCCTTCCAAGGACTGAGGACCTGAGCTGGCCAGAGCACTTTCTAGTCTCTTTAGCAGCAGTTACAGCTGTGGGTCATGTCACCAGATGCTTGGGAACTGCACCAAAAGGAGTCTGCAGCACAGTGCTGCGGACACAAATAATCTTTTTTTGCTAATTAAATCTACAGACATTCAGATTGCAAAATCATGTAACAAGCAAGCCCACTTATCCTGCTTTCTCTAAAGGCAGAAAATACTCTGTTATCCCATGTACTGTCTTTATACAGTGTTCTTAGTAACTCACCAAGTTTTATAACCAAAACTTTCATATGAAAGCAACATAAATCCAGACCACACCTTTCAAGTGTTTTATTACAAGGGGTTTTTATTTAAGCATTCATAACCTATACCCAACACATGCCTCATAGGTATGATCAATGTAAATACCCTGTCACAACTATACATAACATGGACAATGTAAACCCTAGAGGAGAAGACCTACATTTGTAACCTTTTCTTAAACCTTCTCCTAAAATCAAAGCTGTGCATTCCTAGCAGTCCTCCCTCCCTGCAAATGTGCCAGAATCACCTACAGTGGTGTGCTTCCTGCAGAAGACAATAAAGGTGGAGATGTATGAAAGGTAAAAAGAAGGCAAAACCCATTCAAAACAGCCCAGATCTATGATTTATGTATCTAAAAATGTGTCTTGGATACTACACAACTCCCAGGAACAGTTCTTATTCCATATATTCTTCCTATAAAAACATATTACAAGGTAGACAAAGTATTTTCTATAACAGAACTTAAATCTAACAATAGTATTCTTAATTATGCTTCTTAAATACCTGTCATGCAAAAATTTTTAATAGAGCAGTCTGCCAATTTTTTCTTTATCTTTCACAAAAACGATTATATAAAAACACTAAATAAAGGTTAGTTTAATATTGGTTAAAATAATATTTTCTGCTTTTAAAAATATTTGACTTAAGAATAAAAAAAGAAGCATTGATATCTGAGTTGAGAGGGAAAAAAGCTTTCCTCACGAAGAAAACATGATAAAATATAAAATTCATCCATTAATAATAGATAGTAAGAGCAGTATCATCTATTTTTAAGCAAGAAATATTCTTCACTTGTTTGCACCATGATCTCATCTTTAAATTACTACTTTTATAGTGTAACAGAAGTATTTACCTACCTTTTGGTTTAGGATACTGTAAAGGTACAAGAGAACAATCCTTGGTATTCTCAGTATTGTGATTAGAAATGAGCCTTTTACAGCAGTTCCTAGATGGTAGCAGAAAAGAACTGATATGGAAGACAGCACTGGATGAGGTGGTGGGCTATTTTTATTTCTAGAAAGTAAAACAAACAATTTGAAAAATGATTTAGCAACATATTTAAGAAGATAAGCATTGTGTCTTTTCAGTATTTGGAAATTTTAAGAATTAAGCTGTTAACTCCTTTCCTAATTGAACTACTCCAGTTTTTCTACTGACTTCATCTGAATGTTCACATTAGTCCAAAAAAAACCACAGCCATATTTATAACTTCTGGGGTAGTTTATTTCTTAAGCAATTACTGTTTCCTGGAATGCAAAAATACATAGGGAAAGAACCTACAATGCAAAATAGGAGAAGTAAGTGAACAATATCTGAGAATACTCCTTGAGCACCTCTCTCCAATTTCTGTCACTTCTCTTCAATCTCTTATTTGACTCTTAGTTCTGTAAGATTTTAGTCTGATGCAATTAATCCACTATTTCTTCTTTAGCAGTAAAATTAAAACTAGAAAATAAATCACAAGTTCTCATATGTAAAATTGAGAGCTACCACCTACCTTTATAATTGTAATTTGGCCAAATATGGTTTAAAATTTTGTTAAAATGAATAATACTTTCTTTTGTTTTACTTTTTTCTTTTTTTTCTTTTCCCTATAGAACAGACGTTCTTTTGAAATGGAATACAGTAAAAAAGAATATCATACTATGTATTCAGGATTATAATTGGAACTAAAAAACTTGCAGTTCTAGTGCACACTAGCCTGTATTGTTTTGGAAAAAAAAATGTCTCAGCCAAAATCAGAAAGCAAAGACAAAAAATGGCCTAAATATAAGTCTTACTATTTTGCTTCCTTTATAAAAGTCAGTTTAAATGTCAGTCATTTACATACAGTAATATGACCCAGCTCTCTAGAATTTATATAAACTTCAGGAAATCAACCTAAAGGCACTCCCTCAACCCTTGTCAAATGCTGAAAAAAAATATCAATTAGATTAACATCCTAAGTACCTTTAAAAATGCTTCATAGGATAAAAAAAACCCTACACTGATCAATAGTAATAATTAGACCTTCCATAAGGTAACTCTTAAGCAACTGGCCCAACCCTGAAAAATTTAGTTAGGCAAGAGAACCAGCAGCCGTTTGACTAAGTTTGACTAAGTAAGTCATAAAGATCAGACCTAGTGTCATAAATAAGAAGCTCTGTTTTCAGAATTAATTTCTTCAAAACCTCTGTTACCTTGAAAAAACAGTAGTTTGCACAAGAAATTAAAAAATAAAAAAGCACCAATAAGAGAGTGAGTGGTTTGGGCTAAGAAGCTCTAAAAATACACTTTTATTAAATCCTCACTTCAGCAAGGATTTCAGTCATATACAGTATATTCAAGAGAGGGATTATAGTTCTGCAAGAATCCTGAAAGTATCACTGCAGTTCATTCAAAACACAAAAAACTTTGCAGCGGAGAAGTTGTATTTAAATATGTGAATATACCACATTATTTGAAATAGGAAATTCCAGCAAAGCAGTTGCTACATTTATTATTTTTGTCTTAAAACCAGGGGAACAGCTTGGGGGATAGTGGAATTTTATACTGAATAAGGAGGTTTGGGGTTTTTTTTAGAGCCATCAGGTTTCTATGTTAGAAACACATATATTGTAGTGTGGATAAATTATTCTATTCATACTGAGCCATTGTTTTTTTTCTCCCCAAAACATTTCCTTACAAATGACAGTGTCAGTTTGATCTCAGAATATAAATTATTAAGTTTCTGCAAGTTAAAGGTTAACTAGTCATAAGAAACACATAAAGGAGAAAGTTTATTCTTGTGTTAATCATATACTTCTTACTGAAGAAAAAAACAAAGAACGGTTTTGATATTTTTAATGTGAATAAATAATGAGCAGGAATGTCAAAATTTAAAGCTTAGTTTAGATAATTTTTTACATATTTGGATGCTTTTCAACACCTCCTTTTCCTAGAAAAGGAATTAGCACAAGAACAGGGTCTGACAAGGATTTTGCTTTGCTCCAAACAGATTAGAAAAAGAACAGATTTTCCTTCTAATTCTGGTTCAGAATAGGAAACAGGAAAGAGGCTAAACAGCAACAGGTGATGGTTACGACTCAAACAAGTTCAAGATTGGCTCAATATCCACCTATTCCCACTGCTCTCAAGGCTGAAGTTTCACTCACCTTTGTGCATATAATATGTATATGTATGTATATGTATATATGTAATCCTGAAGTGACTTTAGCAGAAGCATACAATCATGCAGTGTTTTCTGTGCACATGAACTACACTGCATGTGCACAAGGTGCCAGGGAAACCTGGGAATCTGCCTGATGGGTTATGAGTACAGCCACAGGTTGCTTTTCCTCTTTGGTATTTCTGTTTTGTGTTATCATGAGACTGTCTGATTTACATACAGCACTACTACTCTAAACTCCTGTGGATCTGTATTCAATACCACATTATATTTTATTAATTTTATTTCTTCACTACTGTCAATTGCCTTCTTTTACTTCTGAGCTCTGTGACATTCAGTATATTTTTTAACAGTAAGTTCCTTGAATCAAATGATCACACATTCATCTTGGCTTTCATTTTAAAAATATTTTTTGTCAGAAGAAAAAATTGTCATCTTGACACACCCAACAGACATAGATATTTGAATGGGAGAAAATTGTATTTCTTAATTTCTTTAATATCCTCTTCTCTTAAGAGCTTTGTTTACAGTTTTCTTCACTCATGCCTCACCAATTTCAAAGACTTTCTAAAAATAACTTTATTATAAAATATTCTAAAATGTTATGTAATGAATCTTCTATTCCTCAAGTAAATATGAATCTACATTTTTAAACAAAGACAATGAATTACAAGATTTGTAATGAAACAGACATTATGAAACTAAGAGAGACCACACGGACTGTACTTCCTACTGCCCTTTTACCTTATCTCAAAGCCACCTGGGACAGGTCTGATTCCATACATGCTGGCGGCTCTTTTAGGGCAAGTACGAAAGTAGGCCAAAGGATGTCCCTAAATATTGCAGATACATTTGAAGAAGAAGCTTTTAAAAGTTTCTGCCTTTAAAGCAGAAAGTCTTTAAAAGTTTGTTCTAGTTCATCTCTCAATGACTTTGGTGCACATCCATAAACCTTCATTTTTGACTTACTGGGAGAGATACATATTTCAGTTCTCTTGGAAATTGTGGTACTGGACACCTTAGTTGTGTAGTAGAGAACCCCAATGCTTAATTTCAAATCTGTGCAGTGATATATGTACACTGAAGCTACTAAAGAAGCTCACACATGGACAGGACAGTGATGCCTGTGACATGGATCAAGTTACCATATCACCTTCCTTTACTCCCAGAGAGGGGGAAAGGCTCATCTCCCTGCAAAGGTAAATAGACACGTAACACCTAAGCAAATCAAGGTGAGAATAAACCCTCATGTAAAACAGCACTTGTAACAAAGAAGGCTTCTTAAAAGACCGAGCCCTTTTCACCAGCTGTAAAATGTAAACATTAAGTAAAAAATTCTATTTATTTTTATAAAATTAATGAAATTCTTGTCTGTTTATGTTTCATCTAAAATAAAAGAAGGTAAAATCCATTTTCAGCTGTGGTATTATGGGCCAAATATACATAACCTGTAAAGCTAATCCAGGTAAAATGGATTACATTTTACCCTGCCTGCCCCATTTGCAACTCAGCTGTGGTTGTTGGTGATGCAGTGCATTGCTGAGTGCGCTGCGGAAGGAGATTTCCGCATGGGAAGGCCATGCCATTTCCTCGGAGCACTCACAGGACAAGAAGAAAGCCTGTCTGTAAGATCCCATAAACAAACTCTTGTGACATGCTTTTATGACGCTGCCCCAGGGAATACATTAAAAACACACAGCAGACAAGCTCAGAGTTGCTGGAACAGCTCGAGATAACCCTTGCCCTTGCTGGTGTGGCTGCCCCTGCAGCTACCCACCCTCTCCCCATTCCTGCACTGTTCTGCATCTCTGTGGATCTGTGCTGACAGCCTAAAGGCCAGGACAAGGGATTACTACCACAGAAAAGTTGTGTTTCCCCTTGCAAACACAACTCTCTCAACACAGTACAGGTCACCTGGCAAGCAAGAGGAGAGCTCAGTGGTATTGTACAAAATGATACCAATACAATTGGGAGCAGGAACCTTCTGTACTTGGCAGCCAGTTCCTGCGGCAGTAAAAAATAGCTGGAAAGCGGAAGCCCCTAGCAGAGCAGTAAATGTCATCACAGAAGTTTCTACAGGTGCTTCCCTGCTCTGCATGAATAAGACATGGACAGTGCCTTTGCCTTGGAGGTTTATGCGGTGTATTGCACCAAAATGCACTGCAGCACACAGCCCAGGAACTCAGCAGAACTACTTTACTTCTCAGGAACTCAGCAGAACTACTTTACTTCTCAGGAACTCAGCAGAACTACTTTACTCTCCTATGCTTTCTCAAGCTAATTTAAATGAACCTTCACTGCCTTGGCATCCAGCAGCTAAAACTGAGGTACATCAATGTGCTTACAAGAGAAGTGCAGCTCACTATCCACAGCAGCACAGCCGTGGGAGTTACAGAGCTTCAGTAGGAAAAAGAGATGACATCAGAAATGAGAGTTCCTCTCTTTTCAGGTCCTATTATAGCATGTGAAATAGAAGGGTGAGATGATGTCACTCTTTCAAAACTATTTCAGCCTTTAAAAAAGCAACATTTTAGGTTTTATTTGCTCTTACCCAAGCACGAGTTCAGTAGCACAGCTGTTGTGCAGTTAATCATCTCAGGGGCAGGCTCCAAATACTGGAGTTATGTTAAAAATGTTAAACCTTGTCCTGCCTTGGCTTTTTGCATGGGATGATATAACATTGCTTGAACCAGGGGTGGGCACTTGCTGTTCCTAGATCTTCCAGCCTTGCTGCTTTGGCTGGAACAGCTCAGCTCCGTTGGCTGCTGCAGGAAAACCCTGTGGGGCCAGTCCTGAAAGCAGAGCCTGCACTGGTGTCTCTGCTGGGCAGCACACTATTTGGAGACCTTCCAGCAGCAGCCCCTTGATCAGTGACTGGAACACCCAAGGATATATTCTGGAGACCATCCACAGAACCCTGCTTCCTAAGTTTTGGCGAAGGCCAAAGCCATCCTTCCCAGCTGCCCGAGCCATATGGCCCTGGGCAGCCACCAAAAGCGCTCCAAGGGCCCCACGCTCTCTCTGGCCAGCCTCCCTACCTCAATCTCACATCACCTTCCTCAAGGGTTAATTTTTCAACAAATTGAGGTTATCATTATATTCCTCTAATACAAAATGAAGAAATGCTTTAAAACACCAGAGTTTTTCACAAATCAGAAAATCTCATCACTGGACATAGAGGAACAGAGTACTGAGGATGAGAGCACTCATAAAATACTCATGAAGAAAAATTTTATCAAGAAAATGTTCTCTTCATTGTCAAAAAACTCAACAACATATTGTGAGATTTAAATCTTCCCCTGCAATGAGTGCATAACCCAATTTAATTTCATTTTACTTTTCCTCATTTCCTCTACATTTACATTCCAGGGTATATAATATTAAAGGAAGTATGTTTGCATTTGTCTAAACACTTTACTCTGTTAGAGCATCTACAGCTAACTGAAAATATCTGCATAGAATGAAAAAAACCCTATTAGACCAGCATTTATGCAGTCAGTGCAAATGGAAACCCACAGCAGGGATGAACACTTACAATGAGGTCAAACTGTCCATGAATACATGAAACTACCAAGGAATAATATATTGCTTCTCATTGGGAACTAATGCACTCCCCTGGAAAAGGGTGCAATGCAGCCTATGCCTTCTGAATGGCAATTCCCCCAGAGTCAACAGAGCTCCAATGGCTTAAATCAAGGCCTGGTTTGGCCCAGCACCTCCAGCAGTAGGGGTGAGTCACATTAATATCATTCACATTGTAAAATCTTGCTCAAGATCTTGCAACAAACAACATTATTTTATAATAAATTCGATTCCAGATATTGACATAAATTGCAGTCTAATTGAGACTATTTTTCCTAGAAAAAGATTGAAAGTAAATGCTGGAAAATCCCCAAAACTATCAAGGAGAAATTCTGCACTCACCTGTTGAAATAACAAGTAACCACTGCCCCAGCAATCACCATTTGCTGACAGGCAAGAATGAATTCACTAGTCCAGATAAGGCCAATAAAATGATACCATGCCATGTAGCAAATTCCAGACAGAGCTCTGTATTCTACTTGTCCTCCTGAAGTGGACTGTGCAGAACCTGAAGGTGAGATTACACTGTTGTATTATTATAACATGCCAGACAAGGGGGAAAGGGGAAGGGGGGACAGGGCCAAAGAAGTACATGGAAGTGCTTCTGTCCATGTTCTCTTAACTTCTCTTCAGTAAAGTTACAAAAAAAAAAAAAAAAAAAAAAAAGGTGCTATTTAATTCTGTCCATTTTAACAAAGTTAGAGAAACAACATTTTATAATTCAAATTGAATTTTGAAAAATAAAATCTTACAAAGAGCAAAAGATTGTGCTTCAATTGGGATTGAGAGACAGCTACCAATAAAAGAGGAAAGCTACATATTAGTAAAGATATGTGAGAAGACATTACTCAAGACTTGAGTAATCAAATACTTCAGAAGTAAATGAAATCTTAATTTTCATTAGTCGAATTTGAAATAAATGCATAGTTATGAAATACTTTAGGAGTTTTTTTAGTAAGAAATGGAAGAGAAAGATTGCAGAAAAATATTAAGGATACATAACATACTGTTGCAGCAAAACAAATAAAATATTTTAATAGTTATTATTAATCAGAACCATGGCCATTAATTTTCTGTTCTCTATACTTTGCAATCTTTGTGCAAAATACAGAAATGTGGGCTCTCTGGAAGGGAAAAAAAAAGTAGCATATATGGTATGGTAGATAAAGCTCCAGTGTTACTACTTTATCTATGAACACAGACAAATTAACTTATTCAAGCTAAAAACATTCCTTCCACTTCTGTTACTAACAAAGAATTTATTACATATTCATAAAAGGCTTTTCACAAAAGGTGGGGGCAACTCAGATTCTTTAACAATCAGACTTTCTCTGTGTAATCTTATTTGTGGCAGTAGACTCTGAAGGCTAGCCAGGGGATAATGGCATTAGGACCATTTGGTCCTAGTAAAAGGTCTCTAGGTTCCTAACATGCTATTTTTTCAAAAAAAATTATTTTATTTTACAAAGCCTTAAGTCTATTAACCTTAAAGAGAAACATGTTCACCAAATAAAACAATCTCTGGAGGTGAGTAGTTTCTTATTCCAACTCCATGAAAGAAATAACAAAGTGAGGCAGAATTGACTATTATTCCTCAAACAGCAATATAACTTGAGCTTTAATACTTCATGTATTCATTTGGCAGACTTGGCAGTGTTAGGTTTACAGCTGGAGTTGATGATCTTAAAGGTTTTTTCCAACTTAAATGATTCTATGACTCTGTGTTCTCCTACAGGGCAACACACCAACCTTCAAGTTCAAAACTACCACACATACAAAGCTATCTAGGAAATGGTTTCTTTCTGGCCTGTTTTTCTACAGCCAAAGACTTCTTACTCAAGAATAACTAAAAGTAGAAACAGTAAAGATTTGTTTCAGCAATACCATCAAGTTTAGACAAGCTTTTTTAAGTTTTCAGAAGCAAGGTCTTTTTGTCTGTAAATTAAGAAAAACATCCATCTACCCCATACTGGCAATGCAACATTGTTTTAAAGTGCTTTGAAGGATAAAAAAAATGCTACATGGGTACATAAATATAGACATGTTCTAGATATTTCCTTTTCTGAGAGGCTGACAATATTGGCTGAACAGGCAAGCTCTCTCCAGAGCTGTACGGTTGGTCATTCATAGAAATACTGTTGTGCTTCCAATATATTCAAATGAATTTCAAGTCTGTGAAGTGTAAGATATTTGATGGCTTGAAAAAGCTACTACTCAGATCTCTTCTCACAAACTCTCCCTCATTCCTCCCCTCTCTGATTTTAAGTTTGCAAAAGTGAGGGTTTTTAAGGGGAGGTTTTGAGGATATAGCAATTTACTTAAGTCATTAAAACAAGTGAGACACTATGGCACTATACAATTCTGAATTCAAGAGATTTTTCATTTTCCATATTTCTTCCAGAGCCTCTAGACTGCCTTTTCCTGCAGCACACACAACTAGCCAAATAAGCTCATTATCCAAATCTTACAGCCCTCACTAAGGGTACTTAGGCAAACAAGATGTCAGTGAGATACAAGGTGTCCTACCTCTCCATTTTCATGGAAAGACGTTTTGCCATTCGGTAGCAGAATTAAGGACATTTTCCACCATACAATCCACCTGGACATTGCTTTGTCCAAAACAGACCTTTTCAGGCTTTGTTTCTGTAGTGCTGTAATGAAGACTGATACATGTACATACGGCAAGCTAATTCTGTTTGCTTTTTACCAACCTACTAAAATAACCACCTGCAGCAATAACAGTAATGGCTTTGTCTTTCCTGGACAACTTTATACTTGAACACGTGCATGGTGCTGTGCTCAGCTGCACAGAAATCAGGCAGAGTCACCTGTGAGTTCACCTTTGATTGCTTTGCTTGTCAGGTATGGTAAACTAGTTTTGTTACTTCACAAAAATCTGTTTAACAATATAAACCTCTCTGCCTCCCTATCTTCTGGGCCTACCAGACATGCATGTTGACAGAACTACATGCAAGGTTATTTTTTTATATCAGTATCTCAGAAAAACTTTAAAGCCATCCTAGATAACCTGTTGAGAAAAGTATATGCCATTTCTGTTCACACAAACTAAACTTTTTCAACAAAGCCCTGAAACACAGTTTAATCTGTCAACAGAATATTTTTCTCCAGCTACACAATCATTAATCTTCCCAGTGCACCATACACTCTTAGTGATAACATTGAAAACAACTCAGTAAAGAACCGAAGTCCCTACATCTGAATCACCAAATCTGGAAGCCTTTGATCAGTCCAAGTGTAGATCTACTGCAAATACTTCAAAGGAAGTGATGTTAACAATGCGAACAGGCACAAGTGCTTGCAGCAGAACCCCGGAGAATTTCCCCGTGGGACTCGCAGCCCCGTGCTGCCCTGGGAGCCAGCACAGCAGTGCAATGAGACACCAGTCCGTGGTGGGTGTGTGCAGTACCTTCAGCTACATTTTGGGATTTCCAGACTTAGGTCAGATGTCCTTCCTCAGCAGCTGCTGCTGCTGCTGCTGCTGCTGCCAGTTTTTGCTGATGCCTGCAGCAACAGGCAGTTGTAAGAGACAAAAATTCCTGGGAAGTCCAGGCCAGCAATTTCCTTATCACAAACAAAGAGCCACTGACAAAAAATACTGAGAGCCTGTTTATCAGTTCCTGTTAACATGAAAATATGTTCTGCCCTTGCCACTGCTAAGTGAGGAAAGGTTCTGGAATCATACACTGAATCTTAGTGCTTCCTGCAACAGAATTTATTGTGTTACCTTATTTAGTGTTTTATCATGTAAAGGTATTTACAGGTAAGCTACCTAACTGTAATTGGAATGTCAGGGCCCCTGCAGGAAATACATTTTTATTGCCCATTTTGCTGCTGCACAGCTTTAAATGGCAGTTCTGCTGCTCACTTGCCTGTAGGATGCACCTTCATTACATAAAAAAAAATTACACCACCTTGTCATCCTACATCCACAGTATTTACACCACGTGGACCTCACAGCTCCTGCATGCTGGAAAGCTGAAAGACACGCTCTGCTGTGCCACTTGGCCACTTCGGTTCTGCAGTGAAATACCCACAAATTAGCAAACAATAAAACTCAATAACCCTAAGACATATCAGCTTTTCCAAAGAACAGCTGAATTCCATTCCTAGCCAGCTAATGGTTCTAACTTGTGCCACTGCTTGTGCTACCTGAAGTCTCATGAAGTCTTGGCATTTCTCCTAGTTTTCTAGGTCTGGAATTTGCTCAGGCTCTGCTGCCCTGACAGAATCTGAATTACCAAGGTAGTTAGGCAGGTGCCTACCCTAAAACGCATAAGTAGTCCCACTGATTTTAATAGGATTATCCATGTGGTTCAAATTAGTCATGTGCATAAGTACCTTTCAAGTGCAGGCTATAACTTTCTATAGCTCCCATGAAGTTAGGTTTTTTCTTACAATTACACTAACTTTTGGAGGAGGTGTAAATAAGGTGCCTGCATGGTCACATAATGATCAGGTGCACCACAGCTGAAGTGAGGATCAAGTGCTCCAGAACCATTGAGATGCAGACACCATAAATATTGTATAACTAGTGCAGATTCAAGAAAAATGCTAAGAGCAGGTGCAGCACAGCAGCAAGCCAATTTCATTTACCCATCTTTCTGTATCAGACAAAAGACTAGTGTCTTTGTGAACATTTCATTTTTTCAGCTCTCTTGGTGTATTTCCATTTAAAATACAGCCTGCACAGCCCTAGAAAATATATTTGTGAGAAGAAAACATCGAAGTGTCAAACCCAAGAAAATCACCACCTGTGTTTTACAAGCTGAATCCTAGACAGGCAACTATTTGCTAATGAAGAAAACAAATTGCTCTGTAAGAGAAAGCATATCTTTGGAGATCTTCAGAGGCGTACTCTCAAGTGGTGCAAAAAGTCCCCAAAATTCAAAATTAAAAATGTCTTCCACTTACAGGACAGTTGTAGAAAACTAATAAATAATACAAAGGTGTCCTGTCAGTGCATTATCAACCATACAGTACTGTTTGCATTTGTTACTACAGGATGTGTGGGTATGTCATGGTAGATCAGCAGAACCCTCAGCTTATCTGATGGCGAGCTACATGAACAGACGGAATTTCAGAGGACTCATATTTGGGCAGAAAATCTGAAATAAAACCCAACGGAACGTTCTCAATACCAAATCTCGTTCAGGGTTCGCCATCCAAGATTTGAATTACAAGACACATGTGAGGAAATCCAAAGGGCAGCCCTGCCGACACGCAGCCCTGCTCAGCCCGGGGGCTGGCCGGAGCACTCCTGTTCCATCGGCCGCTCCCGGAGGCTGAGGGCCCTTTGTTCCCGGCCCTTCTCCATCGGCCGCTCCCGGAGGCTGAGGGCCCTTTGTTCCCGGCCCTTCTCCATCGGCCGCTCCCGGAGGCTGAGGGCCCTTTGTTCCCGGCCCTTCTCCATCGGCCGCTCCCGGCCCGGCCCGGCCTGAGGCGCTCCCGCGGCCTGCGGCGCCCCCTGGCGGGCGCAGGCGGCGACACAGCGACAGGCACGGCGACACGCGCGGTGACAGGCATCCAGCGACAGGCACCCAGCGACAGGCACCGAGCGACAGGCACCCAGCGACAGGCACCCAGCGACAGGCAGGCGGCGAGTGTCCGACAGCCCGCTGAAGCGCCACCGCGGCACGGCCGGGACAGACACAGCGCCCAGCCTAGCGGAGACATTCCCGAGCACAGCGGCATCCTTCCATCTGCATTCGTTTTAACTGAGAAGTGACTCGGGTACTCATCGCGTGCACAAGTCCTCTTCTAAACACTAAGATGCTTCTAACAGGAGGATCTTACAAGGGCTGAAGTCCGCACTAAAAATACCCTGCCAGAATACCTCCGTTAAAACCTGTGTTTTACTAGGTTGCTCATATAAGCTATATACTGACAGTTAAGTGCCAGGAAATGACCTTCTCTTCTTAGGCTAAATCTGAGAAAAGTCTGTTCTTTCAAAGCTGAAACTTTAGCATCACTCTGCTGTGCAGCGAGCCTATGCTGCCCTCTGTACTGCACTGTTTGCATCACTGGCTGGAAACATCAGCATTCCTATTAAGCTAGAGAGAAGACAAAACATAAAATACCTTTGAGTCATGAGTTGTGTGCTGCACTCTGAATATAACAGCAGGTCATAAAATGTTTGAATCCTACTCTCCAAGAAGGCAGAGGAAAAAGAAAAAAAGTTAAATGAAAATGCCTAGCAGGAAACACAAAATATAACCAATGAAGGAAAATGGCGCAATATGGGAAAAGCATAAAAAGCCTCTCAAAAGCAGTTTTCATTGTATTTTACTCCCCTGTGAATATATGTGGACTTTGCTTTTGGTTATAATGTGCAAGTCACTATTTTCCTGCAAAGTCTGTAAAAGCATCCAGAAAATAACCAAATGCTTTCCCAACCTGCTTTTATAATCGAGCTTTTTCTGTCACATGAGCTAAAATATTTCTACTTTTCTAATGACTGCTACATTTCCAAAAGCTTTTGAATACAACAGACTCACCTGGAATTTTGTAAACTTAGATATAACAAGGGCAAGCTTTACATCCTTATGTGCATATTAAGATCAAGTCAGCTTGATCCAACATCAAGGATGTAATATCTTCTCTCATATATCTTGTTAACTATATATTTAGAAAATATGTGTTGTAATTAATTCTGTTGTTCTGTTTATTTACTACAGTTAATGTTTATCTTAAATTGTATTTGACTGAAGCAGGTGCATGAGATGAACAGTTGGTTGATAGCTCAGGAGATGCTCCTTTCTATAAAGCACGTTCTGAAGGTACCCCACAAAGCCAGTTTCAAAATTACTGCTGCCTGTCTGATCTCTTCATAAATGGCATAAAGATTTTGCAGAAAAACTAGCAACACAGAGCTATGTCCAGCACATGATGCTGCTTCTGTGTTGGGAAAATCTAACTCGAAGTAGTGTGGAGAAGGAATATCCATGACATCTAAAGCAAAGGGCATCAGATTGACTATCTAGTGAGGAGGTGACGCCTAGGGACATCTAGTGACATCTAGTGACTATCTTGTGAGTTTATTCACAAATAAACTGCAGGTCAGGCTTTTGGCCATGCCGTGTCTGACCCTTTTCAGGAGAAGCAGGATAAGAGCTGCTACGAGCAGCCATTCCTGACAGACATGAGCTACTCAAGGCAGCAGAAACATGCAAATCTGTATGACTCTCCAATGAAAGCTGGAGGGAAACAGATCCCAGTCCAGCCTAAACAATGGGTGTGATTTGCAATGCCAGCATGGACTCAGACAGCTTCTCATGTCAGAAGTGAAGTGGCTCTTGTAAAGGGTCAGAATCAACTGAGATGGAAGCATTTGTGACAGAGGAGGAGTGAAGTACCTGACACATAGAGGTTGGAAATACAGCCAGCTTTGCCAAATGGGCTCAGCTATGGAAAAACTGGAGGCTTTCCTGCCTAGCGGGGATCTGTAAGCCTGTCCTAAGGAGTTACTGCAGTCACTGTCTCAAGCAATGGTGGAAACACAAAGTAAAACAGTAACACACAAACATTTGAAGATTTAGGCTGCATTTGGTTTCCCAGACAACAATCACTGCCAAGTTTCTGAAAAGATAAAACCTATAAACAATGGTCTCTGTCCACATTAATTCTACATCAGCTTTGACCCAAAGAATAACAATTGTCTCCTAACAGTGGCCCTAGAAATTTAAATTTAAAAAATACCAGCCCCCAAATCCTGATGCTTTTCATGGACAGGGGATGCTGTGTACATGAGGAGTTAACTCCAGAGCTACACAGATTTTAGCTTTCACTTCTTTGGGTAAAGTCCACAGAAGGACTATGTCTCTTTCACTTGAATGGCATGGTGCTGGCCCAAGGGACAGCATCCAAATTACTCTGCTTCAGTCAGTGACAGATCTTACTGTGGTATATCCCTCAGTGATACAATGTCCATACTAAAAATCTTGTTCTGCCAGATCTTTCACTTCACATTGCTTGACTCTTTCCACAGAGAACCTCCTCTGCAACTGCAAGAACCACTGGATTAATCCAAATACTGTTCTACTAGTCCAAATGATAGCAATTGTCCCTGAACTACTGCTCTGAAGCAATGTTCTGCCTCTGTAACAATTCAACATGGTTTATGGTAAGAAGAGACAAACATCCTCATTTTGTGACAATTGCACTAAAAGCTGTCTCCTCCTTTCTGTTGCTTTCTTCACTTAAGTACACCAAACATACACAGTACCTACCACCATCTATTAACAAATAAATGAGAAGGAACAAAATTCAATTCCACATATGGAAGCAAAAGGCCAACGTAGAAGACTCCAACATATGAGAAATAAACCAAAAACGAATGAGTAACTCAGCTGTGTAACAATGCTAGCCCACATTTTGTACACAAAAAACCAAGAGGTTCCACATTTAAGAAGAGAGCTTAGGAAATGGATAGCACTCAGTCAAAAAACATAAAGAGCATATACTTACCTGCAGTTCCTAAGCTAAGTAGTACAGCAACCCAAAATACCCAAAACACAACGAGAATCAGAAAGGTCCAGAATGGTTGGAAGAGGAGGAAAGGAATTCTGCCAATGATTTTACCAACAATTCGAAAGAGCTGTACACCAAGCTGAAGCCTCTTTCTTAGTACAAGTATAAGGGAGAGCAGAACAATCTGTTTTAGGGGAAAAAAGAAGACAAATTGTTGGGGTTTTACCTCAAGAAAACTATCAGAGTTGTCAAATGTGGGATCAGAGGACACAGATTTCACAAAGACATGACAGCAAAGCAATTAATACAATCTTACTACACATTAGAAAATCCTTCCAAGACACTGCCTAGGTTCTCAAAGAGCCTGTGGATTAAAATCTGTTTTCTTGCAATAATTGCTGCTGGTTTTTTAAAGAAAATAAGATTCATAACACTTTAATTCATCTAACGAAAGCAGTCTGTTTTGCTTTATAGCAAACATAAATATACATTGCACACTAAACATTGCTTTCATATACCCTGCATGTCATGAACTTTAAAACTTTCTTTCTACTCAGGTCAGCTTGCTATTGTTCACTTTTGCAATGGTAGAACCACCAGTGCTTTCCTGCAGTCCACAGACAAACTAGTTTGAGAGCTATGTATGTATGGGAGCAAAGCAGACATAAAATGAAAACTTTAAAATAAATTATTATCTTCCCAAGGTAAAAAACCCAACCTGCCAATAACAAAACCCGAAGTCAAAAATCAAACAATATCCCCAGCTCTTTGTATGTGATGAGGAACTTTGATCAGCAATTAAAAGAGAGGTTGAAATCTTTAAAACAATAAATACAACCAGTGACAGTTGCTTTACTGGTTTTCTTGTGTGCTCTAGAAAGAAGCCACCAGCTCTGAAGAGAAGCATAACCTGCAGCAGTGGACGTTCCCACAGTTCTGCAAACAACTCAGTTGTGTACTGGAACACACAAACATTCAAAGAAACTTTTTCTTACCTCTTTAGTATCAGCAGATGCAAAAGATCATAACTTATAGAGGATACAAGAAACAATCTGATCTGTGACACATTTATATTTGTCACTGTAAACTGTCAGACTGTTCATATCTGGCAAATTCCATATGGATCTTACTCATCTCTAAGACAACAGGACAATTGCTTTGACAAATGTCTCATGAAGTATAAATTGACTGTACCCTCAAATTGACCAATGGCTTCTTTTAACGTTGCAACATCAGAGGGAAAAAAAATCACATAAGAAGTTGCAAGCCACAAGATTTTCTGTTGTAAAACAAGATCAGTGAGAGAAAACCAGAAATTAATGCCATAACTTGAGGTCTAGGCACTGCTGCCTGTGTTTCACTGCCCCTTTCATTGTCTAAAAGAGCTGCCGCCCCTTTTTCCTGCTGGCATGCTCATACTCAGCCAGTGCCTCTGTGTTTATTCAATATGATTCTTCAGTAAGCTGATGCAGAACAAAATGGGGATGGAACAAAATTCTTGCATTTTTACACCAACAATAATAACACTGTTTGTATGGGTTTGAAGTATGGCAAGGCTAACAAACAAGTTTCACAATGAAGATATAAAATTATATTTTTAGTTTTGATGGGGGCCTAAAAATCTAGTTGGAACTAGGGATCTTTAAGGTCCTTTCCAACCCAAACCATTCTATGATTTTATGATTATATTTGAATGAATGTAAGAAGATCTTAGAATTTATTCTCATTTTCCAATTTGAAAAGAATTAGAAATTATTTTTACTGTTGCAGAACCACTGTAGTTCCAGTTTTCAAGTTACAGCCTCTGCTATTGCTTAGGGCAAAATGCTACTTACAGTAACTATTGTTGAGAAGATGGCATATCCAAGTAGAAACTTTGCGTTTTTCTTTTCTGTTTCCAGTTCAGTGCTGGGGTCACTCCTGTAGTCATAATGGAGCCACCAGAGAACACCTGAGACAACTGAGCAGAGCAGAGCAGCGTGAGGGCAGGCAGGGCACGCTGTTGCTGGCAGGCTGGTGCCTGCCTGGCCTCCCTTCCCAGCCTCCTGCCCTCCCCACTGTCCCACACTCGGCTTGGGAATACTCTCAGTTAGCAACGTGAGGCACAGGATCAGTGATCACAGAGAAACTTCCCATAGTGGCCTGTCAGTCTGAGGTAAAGCCGCAGCAGAACATTTGGATTTCTTGCAGTTATCCTAAGGCTCAGGCATGTAATTTCATTGTGGAGATACAAAGCTAACTTTCATGGAATGACAAGCTTTAGCCAGACGCATTCCTATGGCTCTCCCTTCCTAAAGCAGGCAGTATAACAGTTCACTAAGCATTCTTTGAAACAGTAGCATTTTCATAACTGCATTCATCTGCCAAAAGAAACGTTGTTTCTAGGCATCTACAAAAACAATAAACATCACCATCATCCTAACACTCGGCAGCTGGAACAGCACAGCCAGACCTTGGCACCAAAAGGCAAGCAGGCCTCAGCTTGGAAATGACTGTGGTAAGCTGAAGGTTACTGAGGATGGCCATGGAACAAAAGGATAGCTGTTTGTTCAGCTGCCAGCCCTTCAGCGCAGAGAAACAGTAAATATACTTACACAGCAACCCAAATACAACCAGCGCAATCAGAGTATGGATGAGGAGGGTCTGAATGAATCTGAAGGCTAAAACCAGTATCAAAGAGAAGGCTGAAAATACATATAAAGTAAGTTTGATTGTTACATCCCTTTTTATTTTAAATATAAATTTAAGGTTCTTGTAGAATTTTGGCTTTTATTTTTAAGCCATAATCTTAAAAGCAAAAGCATTTAGTAAAACTGGCAACCTTTTTAACATTTAAAGCACACAGTTACCTCTAACTTAAAAAATAAGGAACTTAAAGCTGATGTATTTCACCACAGGAAATACTAGCTTTTTAATAACATTGTATGTAAGATTTAAATTCAAGTATTCATGCTGATGTCATTTTTTTCATCAACAATTTCTTACCATCCCCCAAAATGAGGTATTTAACCATGAGCACAGACTCTGATAGAGATCTGCATTTTGCCAGTCTATTAAATGCCTCCTGATAAAACCTGATCACTCCTCCTTAAAAATAACTCTGCCCAGAAAATATGAAAAAAGTCCACTTTTGAATTAAACATATAGACTAATAAGAAACTTTTTAACCTTATAATTTAATATCGTTATTCACTTTTTACTTATAACCTTACCTAGTGCAAGGACACTCAGTCCTATCACAGTATCTCTTCCTGCCAATATTCCGCTCAGAATTCGGTGAAAAACATCCATTTCATTAACCATATGTATTAGGACAGATGCATATTTGGAATAGCATTCAGGATTTTGTGGAACACATCGATTAAATAATGGAAAGGACATACTGAAAGGTTAAAAACAAAAGTAGTAAAAAATATTAATTACTGGACAAACAGTAAAAGCCACAAAGATCCATCCTGCCATTCTCCATAGAGAGCACTCTGTTATAAAGAGTAGTTTTCTGTATCATCTGCAAAATAAACTCCTAATAGTGTCATGCCCGTATCACTACACCAGAACAGATCCATCCAAGATCAGCCTGGGGAAAGAAATTAATAACTCTCTCATTAACTATCACCATCAGCACATAGTTCCTATTCCCATTCTAGTCTGGCTTCACTTGCTTTGCTCCCATGTGTTTGTGTAAAAGCAAAGTTCATGCTAACATAGCCTGTAACCTACGCTGTTGTAGATAATTCCAGACCACAAACATTTTGTATTGTTTTTATTATATTTAAGCATTCTAAAAGCCACACCAAAACAATGTTTGCAAGGTACAATTAACGGCACCAAATAGTTATACAAAATTATATGGCACTCCCAGCCAAGCTTCTTGCATATATTTATTGTCCTGCTTTGGCAGTGCTGCCCTGCAACAGTCAATGGCATATTCATACCTGAAAAGGAGAGGGTTTGTTACCAACAACTAAAATTTTCATAATTAGCTTTGCTTCTACTACGTAATACTTCTGTGCAAGATGAGTAACTGTGCTGAGTGCCTTGACAAGCCAAAAAAAGGCCTAGAGAATTGAGGAAATAAATGAAACATGCCATATTTTTTCATCAATTTACATGCTGTCTTTTGACCCACAGTACGTAATGTTTTTACATGTCTCCTGCTTTCTGCACTTTGTTCTTCCATTTTCTGCTGTTCAGAGCAGAGATGAGTTAGCTCTGCAAACAAGGAGATTCCAATTCTCTGCTGTGTTTTCATGACACAGTGGAACTTAAAATCATGGGTTTAAGAATTTTGACTCACAAGTGCCAGATTTGACAAAGCACCATCCATAGATCTGTGCTTCAAGCCATCTGGTTATAAAATTATTCTGATGGAAATTTCTGGGCTCAGGAGAAGAAGCAAGACCAAAGACCACATCCTTGGCATTGAGGGAGAAAGCAAAAGTCTGTGCAGGAGCTAAGCTGTTCCTCATATGGAGTGCTTTTTCCTAATTCAGAGAGGGAAAACTCTCTAAAGCGTAGAGGAATGAAAGGAATGCAGGCCTTGTTTATTCTGTGGGATTGGACACTGGCATGTTCACAGGCACATAAAAGAACTTGTAAGGATACATGGACAAAAATAAATAAACAAAGCAAAACCATCCTGACTGTGAAGCATCAGACAAATACAAAATATGAGAAAGTAACAATCAGTAAGAAGCTGTTTGGACTCAAGGAGGTTGTAAAGTACCCAGTCATTCTCACCTTGGTGGAACTGGCAGTGTAGGACACAGCTGAGCTACCTTTGGATTTAGGGTGTAACTGGAAACATTCAGGTTGTAAACGCAAAGAAAAGAACCTAAAAAAAAAATCAAAAAGTAACTTAAGGTTAGCAAAAAATTGAGAGGAAAAAACACATTTACAGCTAAGTTTTGTTTGCACTTCTGGTTTGATCCCTTGGCATGCCATTTTCATCCGTGATATTCCAGTGGGAATGTGAATAACAAATTAGGTAGTTGAGTAAATCTCAGCCAATCTCTGCAGAATCTTTTGCCTTCTAGACTTAACTACAGTTACCACTTATGTTCCTGGAGGGCAAGAACATTCTTTGTTCCACAGTGCCATACTTGGCTATTAATCCTTGCTCATTAGGGTAAAAGGAAAACCTGAAATAATGGAAGCTACAATAGAACTAGGCCCTCCTGAGTTAGAACAGAATAGATATATGTATCCAGAAACCTAACTTGTGCTGGGAACTAGGTGAAATATTACCAGGTACTCTGCTAACAAGACTCTGCTCCATTAGACAGCACTTCTGGGAAAGAAAGGCTGGGTACATCCAAGCCATTCAAAATGCAAGACTTCTCCCTGCCTTGACATAAACATACAAGCAGTTTTAGCTGGAATTTGATGCAATTATGTTCAGTTAGACTGAAAATACTTATATAATCTCACAGGTGTTTACAGCTTTCTGCACGTACAAAATTATGGCAAACTACCCCAAAATTAAATTAAAACAAATATTGTCAATTTAAATAGCAATCCCTGCCAAATAAAACATCAAAACAAACAAAAAAACAGAATGGGACACTGACTTCCAACAAAAATATCCATTAATATGCATATGGTCTGAAGTTTATACATACCCCATGAAATAAGGCTTAGGCTACAGATTATTTTATTTACATGTTGGATATTAATAAACTGGAGCCACTTTGATACAACAGCTACTTCTTACAGAATTTTCATCTTGAACGCCAGAACCAAATAAAATTTCTAGGTGTGTCCTGGTTTTGCTGGGAACTGGGTGTCTGTGTGGTAATGAGTTTCCAGCTGGGGTTAAACTGCAACAAAATGGAATAGCAAACATTGGGATCTGATGTCCAGAGGGATAAATCCACTTGTGTCTTCATGGAATTAATAATTCCACCATGGTTTTAATTACATTTGAAGGAACCAATTGGACAAGAGTCTCAAACAGCATATGAACTCTGGTCACCTCCTAGCACCCCCACCAAACTTCACTAGTTCATTCTCAGCAGTCAGTTTTCTGCTACATAATCCCAGCACTGTGCAGGAATTAATGAACAACTTTCTAATTTGCATAAGAGAGCTGTAACATTTCTAGAAACTATGGTTTTGAAATAAAGCAGAAACAAGTAACTTTATTTTGTGTTACCATGAGCTGTTCAGGAAATTAATGGTAAGATATGACTCCCTAGTGTAAGAAATATAATAAAAACAAAGTGGAAGCTGCTCAACTGTTCTACAGATACACTAAGGTACTCATATTCCCTGTGGCACACCATTATTCCTTGCAAAACTCTGGAGATCTTCCAAAGAGTTGAGTTGCTGTTGTGGACAACTTGACACGCACAAGGAAAGTGAACTGATTTTGTGTCTTTGTATTTCCAGGCTGCATGAATTCAGAAAGAATACATACCTAGAAAGAAAAAAAATCCTCTTCTCAAAAAACAAGTTTTCTTGGTTTTTTAATAAGTTTAAATTCTGAACCTTCTTTCCATCTTTTTAAAGTGCTACAAAGCAAGTGAAACTTTTGCCAAAGGAGTCAGTGGAATTACTGGGAACTTCAGCGTGCAACATCCTTAAGTACAAAGATTTGCCATATAGAATGACTGCCTGTTTGGCTGATGTCCCATTTAAGATCCTCTTTAAGAAGGCAGCTGTATAAAGCATAACAGTGCAGCACATTTTCGAATTCTATCTTAACTTCTTAATTTCTTTTGCACTATTCCCACCTTTTTTGCCTTTCAATACAACAGTGTAGATACACAGATATATATGACTGACAACTAGATGTGTATTTAACTAAGTTCTCAAACATTTGATTTATTTAGACATTGTCTGATGTACTTACTTTTTATTAGTCATATCTAATCCAGAAAGATTTGCCCCTTCTACAGGAGTGTTCTTCCGACCACATATGTTCCCAAAGCTGTCATATCCAAGCACGAGCCTTTCTGCAGCACCAGCCACCACAGCATAGCCACTTATAAACATCTGTTAAAATATTTGTTTTAATGTGACAGCATGCTACCATGGCTTTTCCTTCTCATTTGATCAATATTTCTTTTAAGTCATACATCTTTGCCTTCTTGTTGCAAACAGTTAAATCTAAAATTCACCCCTCAGCACAAGGCCAGAGCAAGTCATATGGGCAAGATTAGCCCTATTGCTTCCTTAGAGCTTTCATTCATCTATTGCTGGAAGTATATTAATTAAGCAGAATAACACAGGAGAAGGAAGATGGATGTCCTGATTAAAATAAGAGGAAAGCATTACTAAGGTGCTAAACACTGTCCCTAGTGATGTTCATGTATCTCACTGGGCAAGATCACTCAAATGGTGATTTTTCATGTGCTCACTGCATCTCATTTTACAGGGTGACCTTCAAGACACATTCAGGCAATTTAACTGCTGCTATGATGGGCCCTTGAAGCTGCTACTGAATTTGATCAGAGGTATTTTTAAACACAAAATATATTAAAAATGGAGATTACCTGAAATTTCAGGAAAGAGCACTCTTTAACACATGTGAAAAACCTGGAGAAAGCCACACTGTGCACTTAGATGACAGTGCCCTGACCTTTTAGTTGTTCTGCTGTCAGACCAAAGTTCCAGCAGATCATCTTCCTGTAAACTTCAGAAGCAGCTAAATACCTCTGCTGGCCAAGCAGCAGCAATCCTTAGTCAAAATAAAACACCTTGTCTAGGAATGTAGCTGAAACCCCCCTGTACATTGTGAGGGCCAAAGCAATCATTCCAGAGAACCTTTGCAAGTGCCAAGAAGCAACAATTCTTCTGTGAAACTGTTGAAGTCCTGAGTGCTACTTTACCCAAGGCTTATCTCCCCATCACTCCAGCTGCTGAAGAACTCAGTGATGCAAGCTTCTCCTCTGTCCCACGGGGTGCAAATCACATCTCACACACCCAAGGACAATCACTAAGCTCCATGGCTATGTGCCAGCTGGTGGCACCAGCAGCAAGGCTTCTCAGTCCCACATTAACCACTGCTGCTTTGAATGAATAGCTGAATATTGGCTGTGCTCAAGACAGATTGCACACATCAGACCCAGCACAACTGCCCTCTTACTTAAGCTTTAGAGCCTGTATTTGTTTTTCTTTTAGTACTTATGACTGAAGACTGGATCTGGGCAAAACCATTTCTCACACACAAACATGTACAAATGTGCTTCTTTAGTCCTGAGAAAAATATAATTTTTGCTTATGGTAGACTCTTACTTTGCAGTCTTACTAGTTCAGAACTTTTTTTTTTTAAAATTATGATGGCATGTTAATGCTGTCTCAATATGGACATCTTTGTAGAGGATCCTCAATTCAAACTAACACACTACTCGTGGACTTGATTTGTTACAATAACAAAATATTTCCAGATTGAGTTTGCTTACAGAGCAAGTATTTGTTAATAATTAAAATGTTCTCAGAAGGAAAACAAGAAATAAGCTGGCACTGTACCTCAACTGAAACAGGCTTTTAGATAAATTCTGGTATTCCCTCTAAATATGGGCATTACAGGTCCACTGTGTATGTTTTTGTTTTGTTTTGGTTTTTTTTAAGTGCAGAATGCTGGATAAAAGCCATATTGTTAAGTAACAGAGTAATAGCTGCAGCAGTGTATCTGCACATGGCCATGATACCCATTTCCACAGAACTATTGATGTGATTTCAATATTTGTGAACAAATTAGTGTCATTGCATTTTCTTAAATGTTTTAAAGATCAAACACAAGAAAACAAATAAATGTATACAATAAGTTATTTCACAGAAAGTGATCAATAAAAACAGTGAGAAAAACCAAACAAAAATCCTAAATCCTTACTCTTTGACAGGTTACATTTATGGCATCACCTCCAGTCATCAAAGCACTAAGGATTAGACAGCAGGCAAAAAACCCCTATCGTGCTCACAAAGTTCACCATCCATTTATGCAGTGTTCGAAATGTGTAGGTAATATTCTGCATCATCGTCCATTTAAAAAGTTACTGTGCATGGAATTAAACAGTGTATTTAAGAGAATCCTGAGCAAGCTGAGATGTATCATTAAAAACCCCAGTCATGTTTCAGAAAGACAAAGCCTACTCCCAAAATCTTGCACACTGTTCTAAGATAGTGACTTAATGTCGCATGGCATGGACACGTGTCACAAGACATCAAGGCTACAATGAACAAGTAGAATAAAGAGCCCAGTCAGAGCCGGGACTGATTTACAAAAAAAGAGGATTCTAAATAACCGAGCAGTGTGTATACATGGTACCTAAAGCGTATGGGCAGAATTTAGAAGTGTTACAGACACCACAATAAGGCACTGCACCACCAGAAAGGTGAGATCTATCCCTGGGCAATCCGGGGGACCTGTGCCCGTGACAATTTCAGTTCAGATTTAGTGTAACACTGTGCAGAGCCCCATTAACTTCGAATCTAATTTGTCCTTCCGGGAAACAAACATTCAAACGCGCGTACTTACCAAACCAGCCCAGAAAAGGCAGAAGAGGAGCAGCCAGAGAGTGTCTGTGCACTTTCTGTAGCTGACTGGTCTCCATTCCTGTAGTTCAGAAATACTGTCTCCAGAGTCCTAAAGGGAGAAAAGTTCAAGAAAACAGCAGAACAAACTTCCCGTGAAATTAACTCAAGTTCCAAAGGGCGGAGATTTGAGCAAGCGCGTAACTTGGCGCTTTCAGCGCCGAGCCCCCGGCAGCTCCCTGCCGTGCGCTGTCCCCGCAGTCCGCTCCGTCCCCGCCGGTGTCCCGGGCCCGCTCCGGAGGGGCTCACCTGCCGCCCGTGCTCCATGGCCGCGCTCGCCGCGCCGTGCTCCGCGGGGGCTCGGCTGCCCGGAGCTCGGCTGCCCGGGGCTCGGCTGAGGGGAGCTCGGCTGAGGGGAATTCGGCTGAGGGGAACTCGGCTGAGGGGAACTCGGCTGCCCGGAGCTCGGCTGCCCGGAGCTCGGCTGAGGGGAGCTCGGCTGCCCGGGGGCTCGGCTGAGGGGAGCTCGGCTGAGGGGAGCTCGGCTGCCCGGAGCTCGGCTCCAGCGCCGCGGGGTCGGGTCGGGCGGGGCGGCCCGGCCGGGCTGTGGCAGCTCCAGCGGCTCCGCCCGCCGCTGTGGCCGGGCTCCGTCAGGCTCCGGCCGGGACCGCGGGGCAGCCGCGCCGGCGGGCGGGAGGGAGAGGCACTGCTGCCCCGCGGCAGCTCCTCCACAGCCGCAGGTTTATACAGGGCCCCCGGCCAGGGCGGGAGGTTTATGTTTTTCTCTTCATTAGCTTATTTCTGGGAATAGCTGAAGATTTGTTACTGCTGCACAAAATGGGGGCTGTTCCGTGCTGTAAAGCCCACTGACACCGATACGCGTTTGGCTGTTCGGCCGCATTATCAATACACGGTCAGCCAGGGATCCTTTTCAGCTCCTGTTTGATTGTTGTATATACAGTTACATCACGCTGACATGCTGCATTATGCTATATGTACCTCTCATCTATGTCCATATGCATTTTGCATTCTCAGCAATAACTCGCAACAACAGGAATAACACCGAATTAGGTCAATCTTTGTAACTCACATGACCAAGGAATGCGGGAATTATTAGCCACTTTTAATAACATGTTTTCTCTGTGCTGTTTCTGTTGCCTATTTATTTTTATGCTCACTAAATTCAGCTCAGTAGTCTAGAGTATTTTACAAATTGAAAGGACGTTAAAAGCATGGTTTTTCCTCTTTCTGACAGTCAGTGGAACAAATAAATGTCCTCTTTAAGAAGTAGCGCAATATCTGCAACTGCAATAAAATTGAATTAAATGGAAGCTGTTTCACAAAACTGTTTAAGAATCGGCCCATTTTATGTAGGAGACAGAGCACTAGGCTAGTCTTGTCTAGAAATAGAAAGCAAAACAAAGCCAATGTATTCCAGTTCTCTGCAGAAAATGCAGACTTGGTGACAAACTAGCATAGCTAGAAGTAAATAGGTAATATCAGAAACTGGGCTTTTGTAAAAAGGAATAAATCTCTGCCCCAGAGCATTTCAGAGTCCTTCTAAGCTGACTGGGAATAACTACATTTTTCCAACAGGCTAAGTCATACAATGATTCTAAAATCGACATTTTAACTGTTTTAACAGAACTTGCTACAATTCTGATTTAAATTTACATACAGCCACACCCACTTCCAAGAATGGTTCTGAAGAAACACTGCAGGAAAGATTTCTAAAAACTGTCTTGCAAAGGGTTTATTAAACCATTTATCTTCCAGCCAGCTCACAGTTCTTGCCTCTATTAGAATTCTGTCTTTTAACCCTCATTATCCATTAATTTTGGAGGGTTTTCAGAATTTGGGTGAAAATTAAAATAAAATTCTAAATCTGAAAGGGTAGCTTTGTGCTTATAAAACCTAAATAGAGAAATTAGATTTTCCTTCACTTTGTGCTTTACAAATACGCAGTTTAAAAATATGTGGGGAAAGTGATTTTCCCTTGGAATAGAGATGTGAGATTTCACATGAAACTTAGCCCTTTTTAATCAGAGAAGTTAATTTTTTTATTATATTAAGAAAACTAACCAAAATTATTAACAACCTTTAACCTAGACAAAAAGAGTATTCTGAGACAGAATCATTATCTGATTAAGAAAAATCATCTTGAGGAACAATGTCAGTGATGAAGGCCCATATTAAAATTTGATGACTTGCTGTCATCACATGCTAATATTTTGCTGTTGATCTGGCACTTTTTGAAGGATCCTCCTTAGGTTTGTATTCCATTCTTATTGTGAATAGAGGAAAACAGCAAGTGGAACAAATATTTTTTAATGAACTCCAGGATCCAGGTAACCGAAGTTCATGTAAAAACATTGGAATCAGCAGTAGAGGCTTGATTTTACTGAGCAATATCAATAAAAATTCTTGTATTTCTTCAGCTAGCCAAGGAGCAATTATCTTAGAAACACTACAAAATAACTCACAATTAGAATAGGATTTTTTAAAAAGAATTGTAAATGAAATACTTAATTGTACTAAAATTTTTTTCCTGAATTTCAAACATGATCAAATAAAACATTTATCCTGCTTAGTAGCAGCTGAGTACTTTTATCCTGTGTCACTAGGTGGGGCTCGGCTCCCAGTTTCGAGCTCCAGCTCAGCATTTGGGATGGGTGCACAGAGCCTCACACCATGGTGAGCCAGTATTCACAAATGAGGACCCTCATTTGTATCGAAGAAAATGCCGGGAAACAAGGCTCAGATTGGATAACAGATTTAAACACCCACATCCAAAGTGTAATACCAAAAACTCTCACTTTTTATTTTTCCAGTCCTGACAAAAATTACCCAAAAGATCAATTTTGCGTTTTCTGTCTTACCACTTTTACAGGATAGAGTCTGGTTCTGCAGCTGAGTAATTGGAGCACTCAGCGAGGAGCAGGGAGGTTTAGAAGTGATTTTTTGTAGTGTTGAAATAGAAATGAGATGAAAATGAATTCTGTAAAGAGAGTATCGGATTAGAGATCTGGTCCTTTTGTGTGAGCACTAATGACTTGGCCAGAGATGTGTCCACTGGCTTGTGCTCTCCCCCTGGTGAGAAGCCCATGTTGGAGCCTTTGGTCTCAGTCCCCTGGTCTACATGGACAAGATGCTGACTTCATAATATAAACATCTTAATTTCAGTCTTGGATCTAACTACAGCCACTTCCATGGGAGAGTTGTATGGTGAGGATCCACGCGCACTCTTAAATTTTCACTGAACTTTCAAGTATTCACTGAACATTTCAAGTATGTGATATTTCTTGTAAAGGAAAAGAAAATATTTACAATCTTGGAGTACCCAGGAACTCACAGTGACTTATTTGTGTTTTAAAACATTAACCATTCAACCTGCTTGGTGTGTCACAGTGGGGGAACCACAACAAGGGAGATTAACATTTACACTTCTGAGACTACTTGTCGTTTCTAAAGGATATTTTACATGTTAACCATCTTCAGACGTGTTTATCAGCATCAGCAAGAGGTGAGCAGCAGTGTAAACTCATGGGCATTCTTTAGCTCTTTGTTTTTCATGAAGTCACATAGAATATACACCAAAAATCAAATATGAGTTCAAGCTTCCTGACTCCAAGCTTTAATAACGAAGTTCCTATTATTTCTTATGAGTGTAGTGTTTATTCACTAAGAATGAATCCTGCTGCTGCCTGCACTTAGGGCTCAACTTTCTTACCAAGAAACTTACCTGGTTAAAACTGGAGCAGGAATGTGGACTGGGAGAGGAAGCTGCTAAATGAAAACATGACAGTTCCTTGCTAGACTGGTTAAGTGAGATGACTATCCCTATCTGTATCCCCTTCTGGATCAGACAAGGAACAGAGACCAATTATTTTAATAACAGGACACAGCAACTGAGAAACTCAACTTAAAAGCAAACATTTTCTGCCTAATTAGAGAAGGTGCAGCTGAGCATAATTTCCATTGCTCTCAAATGATCTTGCTAACATACAATAGCTCAGCAGGCAGGTACTGTTCTCTTTATGTAGCTATGCTTCTTGGAATATCCTGAACTGTAACACCCAGAAACTGAACATAATACCTCCTATTATGTTCAAGCTGCTGGTCAGGTTTGCATTCTAAGACCTGGTGTTTGTGACCTCACCTCACTTGAACCATTCAGTCTGAAGTTTCTCGTGGCAGCTGCTGAAGATTTTTGGAAAACACCAGCACATATTACTCAGTCACTTTTAAGAATGAAATTAAGGAACCAGACCCTTTCTTGGATAGTAGTAAAGAAAGTCTTACACACTATTTAGATAAGAGATTTTTAATGGACAAGAAGAAAGAAACACTTCTAGTTTTTTCTCATATTTGAGAAAATTCATCCATATTTACCCAAACCACTTTGATAAATCACAGTGTATCAATGAACCTGATGAGCTTCATAGCTAAAGGATCTGTAGACTGTACCTGCACAGTGTACCCAGAGCCTGGCTGAGAGTCTGGGCAACCCTGAAATGTGCTCCTGACCTGCCACATATTTTCACTGTTTTGCCTTCACATCAGTGATTGTCCTGATGGAGAGAAGGCACAATGGACAAAGACTGGTCCTGAGATGAATGTAAAGAAAAAGGAGAAATGGATAATGCTGCTAAATAGGTTCCTGGAGTTGATAAGGAATATCTTGGTTGATAAGGAAAGCAGGACCTAGCAGCTGTCTGAGAAGGATGAGGGATTAAAAAAGGTTAGTATCATGAAAGCATTTAACCCAATGGTGTATACAGTGGACCATCATGCCTCTGTTGAGCCACAGTAACAGACTTGTAGCTGTTGCTTTGGCTCAGCAAAGACAGCAGAAACAGAAGAAAAATGGAAGTCTAGGGCAGTAGGGGAATGGCAGCCAGAGAGAGGAGGTGGAGGGAGGACTGGCATGCAAGGGACAGCATGCAGGATTCGAGGGAAGGGTGGGGCTGGATGTGGATGAGACTGAGAGACGGGATGAAATGGCTGAAAAAAGGATACCAAGACTGAAAAAAGGAGGAACCTGAGAGCTAATGAAGGCTAGAACTGGTAGAGGGAGGCATAAACCTGGCCAGGGAAGAAGAGGATGGATTGTGAAAGCTGTGTGGGCATAAACAATCCATAGAGCAAGTCCTGAAGGTACATGAAAGATTAAGATTGTGGGGAATGATCAAAAGGATCTGGTCTGCCACCTTTCCCTTTCACAAGAGTATCACCTTTCCTCTCCTGTCAGCAAATATCCTCAGTGTTGAGCTGAGAGTGCCCTGACAGACTCAGGCCTGGCTAACAACCCCAAGCACCCAGCCAGATCTCTGATCAACCTGCCAGTACTGTCACTGCTCCACTGGATCCACGGGCAGACTTCTGTCCTGCGCATCTAAAGAATCCAATCCTTCTCATGACTTGAATTAATTCCTTTATGACGCTCCATGTTAGCTTTTCTGTTTGCTCATCTAGAAAACCTTACCTGGTCATATATTTACAGCTGGACTTTTAAAATACCCTGTTATAAATACAATGATGAAAATGCACAAAACATAAAATAAGCAGTATTTTTTCTAGTAATTTGATGATTTTTGAGATGTTTCGCTTCCCATCCTTCTCACTTGAATGTAACAAATTAACAACCAAATTAATTAACCAAATTCTTCTGGATATTTCCAATGCATTGAGACGCTCTATTTTTATTTCAGGATAATGATTATTGACTACATTAGCCAGCAGTCTAGAAGAATGGAGAGTGCACATCTCAACCGCCTCTATAGGATTAGATTACTGCTGCAAACCACCATCCCTCCTGTGATTTACCAAACATGAATCATTCAAGGTATGAGTATAATACCACAAAGTTAATTTGTTCCACTTGCCACACAAGCATGCAGAGATCTGCACAAAGAGCCCTTTCATTCCAGTCAATACACAAGCTAGAGCACAGGCTGACCCTAGGAAAGTGTTTGCTGAGTTGAATTTGATAATAAACTTTAGAGGTGACTCATTTCAAGGTTTTAGTACAGAGCAAGAGAGTCAATGTTTCAGGATCACACAGTACATTACCTGCCAAGCCAGACAAGGCTAGAGCAGTACCTTTGTGGGAAATCAGAATTACAATGTACCCACGGTTCTAACTGGTAGTAAGATGAAAGAGCTTGAACTGCAACAACTTATTTACTTCAGGACTGTTAGAGTCCCTCTCTGGTCCAAAGAGCAGACATGCCAGTACACCTGAGTGTCTCAATACAGAGGACAGACAAGTAACACTGTTCTTCTAAACATCCCCTCAAACAGCCAGGCTAGGGAATTGCTTGAGTTTCAGAGGAATTGAGAAGTGAAAGCTGTGGATTTGTAAAGTTGGAGAAGAATGGCTAAATTCTGTAATTATTAATTATTCTGTAGTTAATTCTTTAAATAACTCACATAGAAGGAAGGACGGAAGACATTCTTGAGAGCAGCAAAGAGGATGGAATACCCTAGGAGAAACCTGAATCACACAGGGTCACAAAAGGCATCAAGCTGGACCACACAAAATCTGCAGAAATATCTGTGACCTGCAGAGTCAGGTCTAGTTCTAAGTGAAAACAATGAGATGTTTTCATTAGTTGGGTGGAGACCAGGGAAATATGTTTTTTTGTCAACGCTAAAATAAGCAGCAGAATCATTACAAGGACTAGAAGGAAGTCTTTTCTGAAAGCACAAGGTGCGTCACTGAGAGTTCAGTTCTTGCAAGGACAATTACATTAATGGAATCAGCTACCGTGTGTTTGCCAGCGAAAAGTAATCGTGTTGAATCCAGAGAGACAGCTTGGACTGTAGGCCCTTAGAGGAGCGAGTGCAGCAGGAGTGGCGGCTGTGTGCATTTCCCACTGGATGTCACTGTCGCACAGCTCTGTCAGCCCGCTGGGCCACAGCAGCGCCTTGCAAACCCAGGCACAGAGAGAGCATCGCTTTGCTACAGCGCCTGCTGAGAGGCTGAAACGCAACTTTGTTGGTGCTCTTAGTTTTGGGCTTTCCGAGCACTGCTTTTCACTGGTTCCTCTAGTGGAAACGTCAGCCTAATTTAATGCATTCATTGTGTCTGGATGTTTATTTTACAGAGGTTTAACAGCATGTATAATCCTCTCTGTATTAATTAGTTGTCTTTTTAAAACAAAGCCTGCCAATGTCTAGTGAGGCTTGGTAGTGGCATGTATTATTCTTCTTTTTCTTCTTTAAAACAACAAAGGTTTTATATAGAGAAGACATTAGACCATCTAGTTTATTCAAATGTAATGCTCCAAACAACAGCACAGGCAGCCAGCACAGAATCTGCTCAAGTTAGCAGTCCCTTTGTGCATTTCATCTTATTCACTGCACAGGGTGGCCAATGACTGCAATTACTTTACATGAGAACAATCATTATTTTAGTCAGGAGTTCCAGGAAAAGGGTCTTCATGGGCAATAATGTGTTTCTGTATAAATTTTCTACAACTAGACAGGACCCAAATTTCCACAGCAATGCACGTTAAAAGGATTTAAAGAGACAGCATCTTTATTGCTTGAAAAGGTAATACTGAACAGCCTGCTTTGCACAGCCTGTTAAGAGTAGGAGGAAAGGTGATAATCTATTTATTTAGTGCCAATAGGCTCCCTTGTCAACCAATCATCAATCTGCTCTCTGAAGAGCACATCTACAAAACCACTATGTGCCAGACATGTTGGGTCAGATAATGGCCCACAGATGTCTGTTATTTATCTGACCGACACTTTACACTACCTCTGGTTTACCTTCATTTTTTTTTTACAGAGACTTCTCATAAATTACCTGCTCAATTTATGTTTCATCGTAATTAGTCATGAGAAGAAAAATCAACAGAGAGTGGAATGCAGTCATGGAACCAGCAGTCACTGGTGGTATTACAGAATATGAGATGGGGCGACTTACGTAAACAGTTTATTTGTCTTCAGTAAAGTTACATTGAATCAGCACTGTCTCAGATGATTAGCTCTAACTCATAGACATTCTGCAGTCATTCTTATAAGCACACCTATTTATAGGGTAAGAGTGCAATAGCTCAAATATCTCTGAATAGCTAAAATAACTGTGGTCCAGTTCTGCAAAACTTAATTAAATGTGAAATAGCTAGAGAAATGATTCCTACTCTATTAAGAATTCCAGGAATCTAATATTATAAACAACTTTTTCAGAGAGAGGAATCCTGAAATATAAAGTAGTTTCCATTATATTTAAATTTTTCCCATTATCTGAAAACATACAGAATATTGTTACATGTTATATATCAATCTTTCCTACAAATTTTTACCCTGCACATGTGCATGGAGTTCAGCTAGGCAAAGCAGTTGGACTCTAAAATCAAAAGCCTGGAGCTCCATATCACTGGCCAGCCCTACTCTGCTTTCATCCATTTGCCTGCTGGTTCTTCCAGTATCAACATATAGTTTAATATAATATGTAATCACTTTGTGTCAGTGTTTCCATCAATCATTTAAAGTGAAAGAAGAAACAGTTTTCCCATAATAGCAGGAAGATCAATATTAACTAATTTTGTTGCATTGTCAGTAAAGTTAACATTTTTCCATTTCTAAGATTAAAGAACTGCATTCTTATGATACTTCTTTTCAAGTAACAATTCTGCCTCTGCAAAAACAAATCACTCTGTTCATAATGTTTGTTATAAGCAATCTTCCTGTGTAAAATGAGATAGTCTTACACTGAGACCAATGTAAAGCAAAATGTAACTAAATGCCTAGATGTTGTTGCAGCTTTGATTTTTTTTAATCTTTGCATGTAAACCAAAGGCTGTTACTCATCTGTTGTGATTAAACCAGAGAACAACACAGTTCTTAGTCTGTCACTTTATGGGTAAAGCCATGGGATAGCTACTGTGCTTTGATATCATTCATGCAGTAAAAAAGAGTTAGCATTCTACTAGCTGTTCCAAACATTTCTCCTAGTAACTTTGCATCATTACAGCAGAGAAAACTATTAGGCAATGTATGATACAAAAACACTCCATGGAAGGTAAAAATACCTTCTTTGAGCAGCTATTTGAGGAAGCAACATTCTTCATCAATCATTGAGTGTTTAATAATGGAAATATATTTTGAAAAAAGGATGTTGACCCTTTTTCTAGTGACTAAAATTTGAAGTTGTCAAGCTGACATGAGCAATGGCAGTATAACAACTTCCTGTCCACGTAACATATTTGCACAATATAATGTTGCTGATAACACTAACTAGGAAAGTGTATAACCCAAAGGATGTGGATGTAGCTGGGAATTCCCATGGTCCTTCCTGTGTACCAGTAAGGGAATAAGACAAAACAAACATCTATGAGCTAATCATGCAAACTCTTATTCACAGAGTTTGCTACTCTTCACCTTGTTGACCTGTGAACTCTACGCTTCAATTTCCCTGTTTAGAGTCAATTAAAAGTAATCCGGCTTTCTGTCAGCACTCGGCTCAGAAAAAAATGTCATAAAAATGCTATTTAGAAATGGATTGCTTTGGGTATGTAACTGTTCCAGGAGAGCTAGAGGCAAAACATTATTCTGGTCTCTTTTTGGCTTCTCTTTGAACCCACAGAAACCTATGGGTTGCAGTGATCTGGCTGGCATGACTCAAAATGGACTATTTGGAAGCTTGCACACAGAAAGACACACCAGAAACCTGCACTCACACTAGGCCCCATACGATTACTCATTTGTAGTAATTAATTCGCTCATTCTTTCAGGAAGAATTTGCATAAGATTTGGGTTAAATGTAGGGATAGGTCCTTTAGATAGTTTCCCCTTTCTTCTGTGCCTGACTTTCAGCTGTCCAGCAAGTATTTTCAGCCCTCTCTGCCTCAGTCCTGCCTCTGGCTTGGTAAACTGGCAGCAGCTGTGTTCATCTACTCTCCTAAATCACCCTCCCAATCTATGTATAAAAGTGTGCTGGCTTTGCCACAAATGGCTTTGTTTATTGTATTAATCTGATTGTGGTCTGCTGTGCACCATACTCAGTGAAAGGAGAAAAATACATATATTGCATATAAGTTACAACTTTGATAGTACTCATGTAACAAGACTATTGAAATTTTAAAATTAGTGGCTGTGTATATTTCCACCTGATTCATTTAAAAAAAAAATCAAACATTACATTTTTACTGGGGTAGTAGTCACCAAAACCAAAGTATTTTTTTTTTTGATAATGTAATCTTAATAAAAACATTCAACTGCGATATGTTTCCCTCAGGAACCAGCTATCTGCAAGGCAGTTTCAACATCCACATCACCAGGAGTCACAGTTGGAGCCAGATTTCCTTGAATTATTTTGAAAATCAGCAATAAACACAATAGCTTTGTATGCCATCATTCCATAGAATAATGCAATTTCCATTGTCACTAGTCCCAGAAAAGTATATATATTAAATGTGTATCTGACACTTTAAAAAGAGATAAAGGCATAACCCACAGAATTTTAGCATGTGTGGTCTGCATCACTTATCACTCTTCTTCTAAGAGGGCTATGAAACAAATATTGGGGGCCAAAGTAAATAATATTTCAGCTGTTGTACAACAACACATGGCATGGATGTAGGCTGTTAAATGGCATCTGAACAGATCTGTTGGAAGTAGCTGTAAGTTTTCTTATCCATATTAACAAGCTGTATTCTGTGTTTCAGTTTGTGTTGCTGTGGAATTCCATAAAACCTTTTATTAAAACTGAAAGTGTAAAGATACTTAATTTCCAAACATGGCGTTGTGTTCCTTTATACCTTATTTTAAAAACTCTTCTGTGAGATGTTTGCAAATCAAGCCACTAGTCATATCTTTCATGTTGCAATTTGCTTTTCAGGCTTTTCCGTGAGCATCCAATGCTGGTATTTTATTATTCTACAACATTTCGGATTTTCGGAAGTATCTGTAATTTTGGTAACTGGAAGGAAGTTCCTCCTTGCTCATACTCAAGTTTGTTGCAAGCTTTTCTAATTTAGAAATCCCCATGTGTAAATCTCACTTCCTGCCTGCTAGTGATTAGTTGAAGTAGCTTTTTAATAGTGGCTAAGGAGTTTTATTCTTCATGTATGTTTTATTTTTCATTTTTTAGATTCCTTCTCTATATATAATGTGATGAGTGCTAGGTGTAGTACAGAAAATCTGGTGAGACAGAGAAAACAGAACCACTGATGTCTCAAAAGTTCCATGATCAGAAGCAAAAGTTTCTCAACAGAAAAGTTAAGGAGGGAGACAGAGGAGAGATGTGCCTCAAGACAATGATATTAAGTGCTTGAGTCATCAGGGAGAAAACAGAATTCAGAAGTGTAGACAACAAAGTTTCTCAGACATCTCTTGTGATTTTTTCTTTGTCCTTTCTTACAAGTAAAGAATGAATATTATAAACAGAATGAATTCAGAAATCTCATGAGTCTAACTCCTAGTCATTATTCCAGTGGCAAAATATAGAAATGGACTAAATCCCTTCTGTCTATTAAGAAACAATCAGCGGGATTAGGAAATATTAAACATCAGAACACTAAGGTCTTGGAACAAAACCAAAAGCAGGCATTCAATACGATTCTCATCTGTCATTTCTTATTGATAAAAGAGAAAGGAAGGTGTAGAAGAACATACACTGACTGCTAATATTTGCTGCCCTTCCTGATGTCTCAACAAATTAAATCTGTAGCTGTCACACCTCATGCCTGGACCTCTCCAGGGATGGAAGTAGAGACTCAGTGTCCCTGTTTTCTGTGGTTTGTGCCTTTTTATTCAGGGACTTTGAATCAGCCATACTGTTAGTTACTGATGCCATCCAGGCTTTGATGTTCTCAGAGCACAGACCACACGGTAACAGCTGCTGAGACACTCACCCTCTGTTACAGTACACATTTTCCTCCTAAAATGAAACTAATAGAATAATGATCTCTATGACTGATTCAGCTGGTTTTTCTGCTTATGAAATGACACTGTCTAATTTCTTTTGTGTATCAACTAATATATTTTTTTAAACTTTTTTTCCCCTTCACTGATGACCAGGTCTAAACCCAGCTTGTCCAGCTGTGACACAGCAGATCAAAAGCTGAAGTGTTACTGTTATTTTCCAATAAGAGTCTGAAAACAAATACTGAATGGACAGTTTCATAACAGACATTTCACACTGATAAATAGAAATGCTCAAGTGTTCTTACACATAAAATGGGTACAATAAATAAATAAATTTCTATAATCAACTTTCTGCTGATAAAAAGCACAGACATTTCTTGACCTGTGCTTTTGTAAATCTGATTGGTGTATGGCTAGCAGCACAAATCAGCTGTAATTGTCAATATACTGCATATAGCTAGCAATAGTGAGGAGACAATTTCCTGTATTGTCTGTGTTTAAAATGTGATGACAAAATAATATCAGGGCTTGTCAAATAAAACTATATTAATACCTAAAAACTACAGTTGAATAACTGATAGATAAAAACTATATTAAACCTAATAACTGGTGCCTAAATTTATTTTGACTCAGGCCTACCCACTCTCCAGCATTTTTTCCTGGGATATATAGACCTGTTTATGAGTATGCTGGGACCATACCTTTAACCTGAAAGTAATGACTCTGTGAGGATACAGGTGACCAGATATTTAGAGTTACAGGGCATTCCTAAAAGCAAACATGACAAACCAGTTGGTTACCTGCTGGCTATGTGGCCACATGTACATCTCTCTAAACTGAAATGTGAATTGTTAGGTCACAATATTGTGAACCTTCAGCATGAATGTGAACAGCTGAAAGAGCAGTAAGGAGGGGTGGATATATGGGCAGATAATGGACAGATGAGCAGACAGTGCAAAACTATCCATCTGTGCTTTGATTCATTGAAATGAGTGGCCCAGGAACAATGAAAGATGGGCAGAGTCATTGTTTGGTTTCATTCTGAAAGGAAACAATGTAAGGAAGACAGAAAATAGAATATGCAACACCTTCTCTTTTTTTGTCTCTAATATACTCATTTTGTGGTTTATTTTATCTTTTTTTAGCCCATTACACCAATGTTGAAAAAGAGAAAACAAATGAAAAGTACATAAAGGAAAAATGAGTGTTAAAGACTGACTCACTCTGATTCACAGCCCCATGAAATGAGGCTTGCAGGGTCCAGGTGGTCTAAATTGGAGTCGCCCTGTAGTTACAGCATATTGGACAGACAGAAAATGTCTCTGGAACTACCAGGCTGGAATTTCTACAAGAATTACAATTGACCGAAGCCAGCTGTAATAAGAGATGAAGCGGACAAATATACATAGTAAATTATTAAAAACAAAACTTGTGTGTATGCCTATGCTTCCAGTTGAACCCTAGGCAGGCAGTAATCAGCTTGTTACTGGGAGGCACCGCTGCAGAGCAGCAAGACAACAGAATGCGAAATAACTGCAAAAAGATTTTTCCTCTGTCCATCTCACACATGCACAGCAGTATGTGCAGTTAGCAGAGTGGTGTCAGTGCTTCCTAGCAGACACACGCTGCCTACAGGCTGCTACAGGCTCAAAAGTCACATTCTGTCTATATTCCTTGTATTTTTTATTAATACATGTAGAACAGCTAAGCTGTAATACTGTGAAGCAATAAATAACAGTGTGCTTACCCAAACAATTAGAGCTTATTTATCTTTCCTTGAAATACCAAATAGGGTTACATAATGGCTTTTCCCCACTGCAGTCAGGCAGACACCTTACCAGAAAAGGCAGCCAACACCAATCTAGACTAAATAGTGTATTCATCTCTGCAGGGATGGGGCACAGCACAAGACCAATGTTTGCCCTGCTGCAAGCATCCCTATGAGACAAAAAGGGCCCAGGATATATTCCAGGACCTGACTTTGCCTCTCTGGAAGGGAACAAAAAGATTCATCGTGCTCCAGCTCCTCCAAGCCATTGTGCTTTGAAAGTGTAGCATCTGGTCCAAAATCTAGTAACTTTGGGTAATCTAACTGAGCATACATTTCTCCAACTGTACAAAATGTATTTGCTGTGCTAATTGTTCTGTTCTAAGGCTTTATGAGGATGCCAGACATGAACAGCTGAATGTGAATCAGTGTTGACCAAGGCAATCCTATCAAGGTTTTGACGCTTTCTTATGATATCTCTTTGGTATTAAAAATGTTATTCTGTCATTATACTGTGGATTATTTATGGTTCTTAGCATTAGCTTACTAACCTTCTTTCCCCTTCTACTATTTGCTGTTACAGTGCTATTCCCCCAGAATTGTCATTAATCTTACTCTCTCCGTCAATTAGCTGTTGACTGGTATAGAAAGCAGTGTAAATATGTCTGAAGTCAATGGGGCTGAAAGTCTGTAAATTATGCAGGAAGGAGCACTACAGTATCTTTCTGTTACAAAATATTTACTTACCAATCATCTCTAAAGTGTATCCTTTAGGAAGCAGCTGCTCCAGTCTTCCCTAATGATGGCTTGAAATTAACATAAAGTAAACCCATAAAAGTGGAAACAACAGACAGCATTAGTACTCCTTCATTTATACTATACTGTACAGAGTCCAGCCCTTTTCAGTTTAATGAAAGAGTTTATTCCTCTGGGGAGATCATGACTGCCAAAAATAACAACTTGATGAATGATTAGTAGCAGTAAATACAAAATGTTTAGATCACGTTATGTATGGAGCCCTGACAAAGCCGTGGCAATAGTGAATCATTGACTTGACTAACAACCAGACATAGAGGATGTCTCACATGGGGGAGGTGGTGCAAACACAAGATGTGCCCTCTTTCCAGGCACACACTAACCATGATCACAGCTGTTATCTGCTTTGCCATGTACAGGATACTACTATCTGAACACTGTGAGAAGCAAGGCTTGAGGAACCATATGTAATTAATGCTGGTTTCTGAGAGGTTGTACTTACCCTACCATGACAAAAACATCGTTCCAAACTAATAACACGTTTATGAACAGTGCTGATGGCACTCAGCTCACTGCAGATGCTGCAGATTCATCCCTGGCATCAGAGCCAGTGTTGTTTTTTTCAGGATGCTACTGATGAAACTTGCAAAGGATGATGCCCTTTGAAATCTTCGTGTGTTGCATTTTAATGAATTTTTTACTGAAATGTTTTACTAGACAATGCAGAATATGGGGACATGAAAACTCCTCAAATTCCATCTCCCTGAAGACATTGAAGGAAGTGCTGATCATACTGAATCAATTTGGAACATAAGCAAATGGATGTTAATGTTATAGAATACTGAATATTTCAATGTGGGGGATTTTTTCTGGTGATGTCAAAATGCAGTATTTTGGCATTCTGGTTCTTATTTTTTACAGAACTATGAAAACATCTATATTTCACTGTGATGAAAATACATTTCAGTGATGATATTCTCCATTCTGATTCTTGCATTACTGGGTGAGTTGACATGGATCTACATTGTCTGAGTAAGTCTGCAGCCAAAGTATTTTGAGAGGTAAACATTCATTAAATATTTCAATTAATACGAAAATATTCTCAATGCACTAATGAAACACTGTAAGTAAAATTGAAAGTTTAGCTCCAGGCATGCTCTTGTAAAATAAAAATACATTATTTACTCTCTCTCAAAGTTTGTATAGTCTGAAACTTAACTGAAACTTTCCTCTACCAACAGAGTCTCAGAGTTTGAAGGAGATGTGGATTTGCATTTGAGTTTTAGGACTCTAACTGTATCTATTTATTAGGAAGGATCCAGACACTACTGGAACTACACTTCAGACCCTAATAATTGATTTGACAATACTCATTTTAAATAAGTAATTTAAAGTAACATACAAACATGTCAGAACAAGACAAGAAGACAAAGTATGATCAAAAATGTATGTGCTTAGATAATGTATGAGAACTCTCTCGGTTACAATGTCAAATCCGTAATTAGAAAGGACTTCATTCTTCACACTTTCACTTACTTAAGCAGACAGGAAAAAAAAAAAGAAAGGAAGTTAGAAAAAATGTGTCAAATTTACTTAATGCCATAATGATAAGAAGAACTTCAGAAAGATAAATCTCTTGTAGCTTAAGAGTTTCTTGCTTAGGAATAATGATAACTGCAATTCTCAGAGGATTCAGTCTAAGAAGATCAGACCATAAAAAGTAAAATTTGGAAAACACTTAATCATGTGAAGTTAGCTACAGAAGTTATAGAGAGTGAGTCACAACAGGTCAGTGCAGAGACCTGCCATCCTAGGAACCATCTAAGAATTGTGATACTTGAAATTTTGTCCTGCATTTCAATTCATGCCTATCTGACAGATTAACAAATAGATTTCTACACTCAGTAACGCATAAACTCAGTGTTCATCTTAAGATAATAAACCACTAATTAGTGAGGTTTTGACAGTTTCTGTGTTGAGTTTTTTTATGTGCCACCAAGCAGTCATGAAATTGGACAGTGGGACTGAGCTCAGTTTGTGGAAAGGCAGACAGGAGACATGGAATCTGAAGGACTGGTAGGAGGTGTGGTACAAGAGTGGGTGCAGCACTGAGCTTCAGGGGCCCAGGCTGGGAGAGGTGGTGGGACAGGCAGGGCAGCTCTGAGGAGCTGTGAGCTCATGCAGTTTTGGAAGCAGAGTGAATATGGTGGGGTAAATCTTAGAGGCTGGGAGGATGATTTGAACCAGGTGTGGTAAGAAGGCAGATGGCAGGGCAGGGTTCCATGGGCAAGGCAGGGACGAAGGAGTGAGACCTGGGGCAAGGGAGGAACATGGGAACGAACCTTGAGCATAATGAGGAGGTGCAGCTCATGGCACCACTTCAGATGTGGGGCAGGCATGGAGGTGTGGGGTTTGGGGCAGAGCAGAGCCACCAGGATGGGCCAGAATTCCAGCGAGCCCCTGACGGGGCTGCAGAGAAGCCATTGCCCAGCACAGGCACTGACTGGGCTCTGGGGCTCGAGGGACAGCTGCCAGGCCCAGCAGTGCCGATGGCCAGGGACGGGACAGGCGAGGCGTGGCGGCCGGGGCACGGGGAGAACATGGAACTGTGCAGCTATGGAATGTTGAAACACCCAGACCTTGGTCCTGTGCCCACACGATGATAAAGAGGAAGGAGAAAGCAAGAACTCACACAGAGCAAGCGGTAACATGCTCTGTCCCATGACCCTCCCTGGAAACACTTGGCAAAACAGGGGTTGTTGTCTACAGTGATTTGTGTCAGGTGGCAACAACATATCTGAGGGGCCAAAAACTATCTTTAGCATACCATGGAGCAAGGCAGAAGACTGCAGCCTGATAATATATTTTTCTTTGTGGCAAAGTTGATTGAACAACTTGTCATTCTTTCCTTTTCCCGTTTTCCATCTACTTAGCTGAAGGGTTGCTTTTAATATCTCGTCTGCCATGGGACAAATTACATTTCTAAATTATTTTAAACTAGAGAACTGAAATAGTTTATGGCATCATTATTGTTGCTTTTATTACTATTATGCCTTTTCTTTCTCTAAAATATGTCTTTTCCCTAATTTAAAAATGAATATGAATTATACATAATCCTAATCCCTATGACAAGCCAAAATTTAGCATCTAAAATCACCAGAGAAATTAAAGGGTTGACTCAAACATAAGAAACTTGCTGAGTAATGCTATGCCTTAAAAAAATTCTACTCCGACTCTTGCAAACCACATCCTTTATAAACAGACCTTACTACTCCCTGTTGCATAATGTCTGTGGCAGTTGTGGTCGTTATCAGCTTTATTAGCACTTAATAACTATACAAATATTTTCCAGTTCTTTTGCTTGTTATGTCTGTGTAAGGTTAAACTAAATGCTCTGTCAGAAATTGCTCTGAGTAGGAATGTTACATTCCTGAGCTCTGAGCAGTAATCCTTCTTTAGAAAGAGGAGGTGTAATTCCTAATTGAGCTTTTTCCCTTGTGCGGTGCATGCATATTTACACATACACATATGGATGTGGCAAGTATATGTATACATAGATATAAATATAGACTATATCAATATAGACATAGATAAAAATATAGATCTAGATATAGACAGACATAGATACATCTCAATACATATACACATATATACATGACCCAAAATATGGTATATCTGAACATTACAGCCCATATGTCCTATAACCATATTATATCTTACACATAAAGGATTGTACAACCAAACTACATTAGAGACACATTTTAGAGTTTAATGCCTACTGGTAAGAAGACAGAAATAAACACCAAAAGAGTTAATTTTGTGTCATAAAATTATGAAATAAATAATTATAAAATATAAATAATAATTATTATAAAAGAAAACTTCATGCAGAAAAATAACAGTGAAATCAAAAGGGAGAAGTTGCTATCTACCTTACTAAAAATGCACCACTTCTTAGTTCTGCATTCCTTGTGAACCTTAAATTCCTATCAAACTTGATAAAGCACAGTAAAGTGAAAGTTGGGATTTTAAAAATCTCTTCATACAAATTTGTGAATGAATATTGACATGACCTTAGCAACTGTTTTAGGACACTAGAACAGAGAGATGATAGCATGTTCACCTCAAAATCAGATCTTACTGTAACAAAAAGAATTTGTACAATCAGTGATCTTCCAGATCATATTTCTTTTGTAGTTAAATAGTTTCATGACTAAAGATGTCCAGAAACACAGTAAGGTGTGGAAGCTACGGATCACATACTATCTAGTGCATAACCTTTAAACACACTGGAATGGGTTTATAAAAATATGAGTCTAACTTTCTAACATTTATCAAAAAATGCAGTGAAATCTCAAGTATTAGAATATGAAACAGCAGCTAAATCTGGGATGTATTTGGCTGTGATAATAAGAGAACACAGTTTTGTATTTTAATAGAGGAACTTTTGAAGTTGTGTAATGTTTAGCCATTGTCTCTTATACAAGGGAAACTCTCTCTAATCTCCCCATCAACATATATTTGTTGATTTCAATCCCTTTGCCAAAGGCTTTTCTCCACTGACCCAGAAGTTTTGCTGATTATGCACATGACTTTATGCCACTTGCTTTGATGTGTCCCTACAGTCAATCCAATAGTATTTCTATTTCATGGGACATTTTACACAGCTGTGGGAAAACATCATGGCTCTTGGTTTTTTTTCCAGCTACTTTTGAGCTGAGCTAATATGGAAATCCTTACAGCAATATAAATATATGTATGTGTTTGTACATACAAACAAAAGCATCACAGCTGCCGGCAGAACTGGCTTGCAGGTGTCTTTGACCAAGGCACTTAGCTCCCCATGACCCAGTTTCCTTATCTGAGAATGAAAGACTGTACCACCTAGACCTCCACCTTCCTTTTACAGTGATTTTCAATTAAAAACAAGATAGTGTTGCTAGTACAATTGCTTAGGTTTGCTTTCCTCAAAATACCTTGAAATCTAAGAACAAATATAAACACATACTCCTTATCAGTGGTCTGGTGGTAGGGCAAGAATACTTAATACAATAACATCTCATCATTTCCTATTGTACACTACTACAGGGAGGAAGTCCTTTATGGAATATTATCAGTAATCACTACAGTGCTGAACTACTTGAAGGTAATTAGTTTGGGTTCAGAGGCAGGGTCAGCTAAAAATTTTAAACTTGAGGATAGTTTTAAATGCAGAGTAGGTATTCAACTGTATCTTTAAACTCTTGGAACCTACCAAGATTTTGAAATCCTGATGATCACTTTGTAAAAAGTGATTATTGTCCCCAAAGCATTTCTGAAAGTCATATTTGCTTTTACTTGAGGTAGAAATAACATAATCATGGTATTTCTCAAAGAATTTCAATGCCTTTGGTTTTGATTCTGGTTAGAAGTCTTAAGTCTCTGGTTTAGGCTGTTGAATCCTTTTTGCAGCACATGCAATATGGTATGAGATAGCACAACTAATACAATACTAATACGGTTTAGTTTTGCACAGCCATGGCCAAAAATTGAGATTGCAATATTTCAAGCACTCTTTCCTAAGCTACTTAATTTTTAAACAATGTGGTTTAGTAATGATGGTGTAAGATATGTGTCTGTTTGCCTGATGATGCAAACCATAAAGAATGCATGGCGTTTATTCTCTTTGTTCATTTCTGAGCATTATTTCAGGTAGTGCTTGAGACTATCTACATGCTAGACATTCTGGAGCCTAACTATTACAGGACCTCTGTCTTTATGCAGTATTGTGATAACCAGAATCATCAAGCACATTTTTGCCAATGAAAATGTCATAGATACAGAGAACTCCCAGCTCAGAGATTTGTTTTGAGGAGGTCTAGTCTTGTTGACTTTGAAGGCATGACTCTGTTTTTGTCGGCTTTTTGCACAGGGTTTGTTGGTGGGAATTATGTTGACTTCTTCTGGAGTGGCATCTGTTAGGTATAAACAATTACCCACATATTCAGACTACACTTTGACAGCTTTGTTTATATAGTGGTTCAAACATGAGTTTATGTGTCTCTATAGTTAAACTGTGCATCCAGACTCCCTGAACACAAGCACAGCTGTGCCTGCTCAGCCCATGCCTGCCACTGCACACCCCCTCACACCTTGCAGCAGTGCCAGCTGCCAGCCAGGGTACCATGCTGTTCCACAATTTAATCTTTCACACAGGTGCCTTACCAGAAGGAAACATTACCAAACCTGTCTTAAGCAATGCAGGTACCTAGAGCACATCAGGCTCCCAGATCACCTGGACCTGGGACTTGTATTTCCTTTGGCAGAATAAAAGTCAGCTATATACCAGAGCAGGGTTAGAGAGTTGGTTCATACATGTTCCCAAATAAATAAAGATCTTTCTGTATAAATACTTCGCAACTTTTCCAATAGAATTTGTTTTGAAATTTGTTATTTCCAAATACTCTGGAAGAACCAGAAATTCAGTATTTAATGTCTTCCTGTAGGGTCTTGGAACAGACTGTTGGAGTGGGAGGCCTCTGGCAGAGTTCTGAGTACACAGGAATCACACATTAAGAGCAAAGTTCCTATGAGTTTGGAAAGATTTTCAGCCATATCATTGACTTTAAAAAACATCTGTCTTCATTCATTTCCATCATGTTTATTTAATTTGAAGCAGCTGTCTGTCATTAGCCCGTTGGTGGGGCTTGGCTCCCTGAGGCAGCCTCATGCTCTCCACTGCTCACTGTTACTTTCTGAGTTTCTGAACAAAGAGCTTTCAGAGTTCCTCATTAGAACAGATACAGGTATAACAGGTCAGAAGCCAGATTATTTTTTTTTTCTGCAGTGGAATTTATCAGCCCACTTACCTATTTCCAAGTCTCTATTTGGATGATATATTTTAAGAAATAGATAAAAATGTCACTGGATGCCAAACCCCTCCTTCTTCAAAAGTTTCTGCTAGTGAACTTTCTCCTCATTACTTATCTGGTTTCTTTTTGCAATAAAGCTGCAATAAATCAGTACATTCCTGGCACTGATTTGGTCTACCTAATTGTGGTTGGACTAGCTGGCTTTCTAAGAAACTAACATGCTGAAGTGGCTGGCCCTATAGCCAGCAGAAGAAGGGATCAAATTGCTTTGTTCCAGTTTCTTCTATCCAAACACTTACTGTATTAAGGGAATATTAGGGGAAACACATTCTGCCATAATAATTTGTCTGTAATTAAGCTTTTGATTTCAGCAGTGTGGGAAAAGAAACTTTCATCTGGCTTCAGTGCTGGCCCCTGAAGTCTGACTATTCAATGCATGGGAATAATTTGAGTTACTTTTTATTTTAGCTGGAATTTTGTGTGCTAGAGAATAAAAAAAAAAAAATTAAATGTCTCATCTGTGGCTTAAAATCTATGCCAAGAAAGTGACTGCGAAATTATGAAATTAAAATTAATATTTACAGGAAGAAAATATCTTTGTATCAAAAAATATCTAGTGTTTGCTTTTTGGTAGTTGCACACTTTCAATTTGCAAATTAGCCAGTTTATTTTCAGAGACTAGAAGATAACTATTTTTTAAAATTCAGAATCTTTCCTTACATCACTCAGTTCTCAAATGCTTTTTATTTCTCTGCTCCCTGAATCTGGAAAAGATTGATACAAAAGTGGGAGGCTGTGGAAAAGGAAGAACATCTGACTCACACAATTTGAAGCCGTGGCCAAACCATTCTGCAAGAAGGAGGTAGAATGTCCTGGGAAAATTGAAAACTATTTGTTGGAAACAAGAAATGCCAACTGTGTTCAATGGTTCTGTGTGAATCTCTGAATTTGATGTACTGCTCTAAACATGTACTCACCTACACACACTTAAAATTAATGTGAGAGAAACCAACACAAGTAACAACTAGATTAATAAAACCAATTAAAATAAATGCACACTTATTAAGGCCAGTCTTTGGATATATTCATATTAAATTATGTGCATATATGTAAATATTAATGACTGATAATTATATAAATAAAATAAAAATTTTCTTTTGACTAAAAATACATGTTTATGCTCAAAATTATTAAATCAGTTGTTTAATTTAACATTTTCACTCAAAGATAACTCTATTTTGGAAAACAAATTTTCCAAACACTTTTAATATTTGGAAATGTTACAGTAGACTGCAGTTATGCATGTGATTTGAACCATCTATCATCTTTTTTTTCATTTCTAGATAGTTTTTACTTCTTATTTGCCTTTATTTTATATTTAGGAGACCTGTCTTCAACAAGCAAAAGTTTATACAGTGATGTCCAATATTAAATGTGTTAACACCTGAGATTTCAAAATATTTTCCTCCGCACATGAGAAGTTAAGTAACCAGGGCATAGTAATGTGATAATTTCAGCAGGGCACATGGGACCTCTCCAAATGTGATAGAGTGGAGAGGCTGATGGGGCAGGAGCTGCACAGAGACACTGCCAGGTGCTGGCTAAAGGTCCCAGTGCTCAGGGATGGCCACTGTCACCTACAGCAGTAGCAGTGCAAGCAGTGTTGTTTATAGGGGCAGACACTGCAGCTTATTCCCTCCTTATTAGACCCCAGACTGGCCTAAGAAGATTATTTATTTTTTTCATGCAGTCAGCTGAATCACTTCATTCTTTCTGGTCTGACTAGCAATAAGGGCAGAAAGGTTTTCTGCTGGAGCTGTGACAAACATTGCTTGGGCTGGGTTACCTGACTGCAGTGGAAAACATGAACTACACGGCTGTGGGAACACATGGATCCTGAAGAGGTGGTAAAGGGGAAGGAACAGCAATGTATCTTTGAGACAGAACTAGGACCCACTAGAGGTTTGTATTTCAGCTACAAAAGGCAAAATATCCGATGAAAAATTACTTGAAAATGGCACTGGGCTACCAACTGAGATTTGGGAGAGCAAAGCATCTTGTAGGGTGCAAACCCAAATGTTAATGCTTTTTGGCACAGTTTGGCTTAAGTTATCCGAAGTGTTGTCAGACAACATGAAGACTTAGCAATTTCAAGAGGAACATGGATGAAAAGAGAGGTCTTTTTTTGTCTTGTTATCAGGAGATGACAAAATCAGAGGCTGCCTCTTCGTGTGGTATCTCATTCTGTATTTCAGAACAGGGAAGATCCACCAGATAGATAATACTGCTTGTCATATCTGTGATGCATGTTGGCTGCCTCTGTGATATATTACATCACTAACCTATGCATAGGAAGACAAGTAAGGTATTAACTGTGACTAAGCATCTGTGGTACCCACTAATACAGACCTAATTCTGGGCTGCATGGGCCTGGCTCCTGAAAAGAGTCTTGGAATATTCAATGGAAAAATACTGTCCTTCTGACCCTCACTTGTCAATCACTAGCCAGTATCCTGCTGAAAACAGTACTAAGACAACAGGGAGATGCCTGTACCCCAAATGAACCTAATGGGGGGAATAAAAAGCCTTGGAGTGCAGTCCCCCAAAGCACTGGGGGAATATCCTGGGAAACAGACCACTCCTGCAAACCCTCTGTGACCGTGTGAGATGCTCTGGAATCAAGACAGTTTTGTCCAAGGTCAGAAACTCTTGTGTTTGCACATGTTCAACAGATGGTTGATTGGCTTCCTTCATTCTGAGGTTCCCTGGGGATGAAAATCCCTGACACAGTGGACAGGGAATTGAAAGTAGCCAAAAAGAAACAATATGTTCTTTGGGCTTTTCACCATTTGAATGACTGTGTGGAAGGCAGCCCAGCAAAACACTGGAGTCCTTCTGGGAATATGATCAGAGGGTCTGTTTGTTCTTTTGTCTTTGGTAGTAAATGCAGCATCCAGATCTAATGTTTACTCAACATCCTGGATGGATGAAACACTAGAGGGGTTCAGGAAGGCATGATATTATATAACCACAGTGACAAAGGCAAACAGCATGGATACCAGAATTCAGAGTTTCTAGACCCTGACAGGCTCTTTTCCTCTTTAGAGAGAGTCCCACTAATATTGTAGCAACTGATTTCCAGGTAGGTGATACACCTTGACAGTCTCTAACAACAATTTCATGGGCAGAGCAGAGCTTTTGCAGAATGTGCAAACTGTCCAGGGGTCTCCACGTCAACTTGGCTAAATGTGGAGTCAGGCATGAATAGAGAAAACACATGAAGTAAAGCCTGAAGAATTAAACTGCATTTCATCAAGAATTAAGCTAAGCCTTCTTTAGGTTGGGTAAGATTTTCACTGGAATCTCCTGTTCTGTTAAGCAACAAAGGAAATTTTTGGGATGGTTTCAATGAACATGAAACCATTACAAGATTTGCCTACAATGTGAAAGCAGACAGTAACACTGCAGTGTAAAGAAGACCTGTATAGATGCACTTGCAAGATACAAAGCCAAATATGGAGCTTTCTGGAGTTTACACTCTAAGTGGGTGCTTCTAAATGGTGTTCTTATTCTGTGTGATTTTGGTTGCTGCTTGGAGGCTGACATAATGAATTCCTCCTTTTCTGTATGTGTGTAATGCAGTTAGTATAAGCTCACTGAGAAAAACTTGTACATAATGCTTTCAAGAGATGCTTGTACTTCCTTTGCCACAGGTAAAATTTACTTAATTTTTGGTAATTCTTAGCATTCCATTGCTTTTAATTCATTACTAAACAGTTTTGAAAAGACTGTGGAGTTCAGTGGCACAATGTGAACTTATTTCTTATTCCAACAAATACATACATAATAGAACTGGGTTCTCTGACAGTATTTTGGTTGGAATAGCACTCATGGGATAGAAACAGTAATGGAATGCAACCCTGGCAACCTTTTCCTTCAGTGTATTGCTTGCAGATGATGATGATTAGAGTAATAAAATTTTCACCATTTTATGGGATAAGGAGGAAAGAAATACAGGTTTGTATAAAATATCTGTGTAAAAGAAATGCACATGCAGGAGATGTTAACTACATCTAAGATGGCTGTCCATCTAACAGAGCTGCTTAGTTTCCAGAGGGCTTAGGGCACAAGATTGTAACATTTTCATTGCAAAACCTATTCCATAAAGTAATACATTTTAACCCTTCAAAGAAAGAACCTGAATGTAAATTAATTTCTGCCCCTTTTTTCTTCCTCTTTGAGACACAGAATTCTACCCATGCTAAAACACAAACTCCAGCTTATTGTTCTAATTGGTTTCACAATACAAAAATACAGGAATTTTGCCATAAAACCTGTCTAGCCGTTTAAATTGAGCTGTTTAAAAGAAGTAAAATAAAAGTGCATCTTTTGCCCACAAACTTTACTTTTTTGTCTAAGTAGAATTTGAACTCCATCTACACCATCTAGAATTCAAAAGCAAGAAAAAATAAATCAATTTTAATGATAACTTTCTTTCCCTCCTAATTTCAAGGGCTAAGCATTGTGACTTGATGAATGTTCCTGCCATTTCTCTTGCACATCTATAAGAACCAAAGAAAAACAGAATACCCAGAAGAAATAATGGGGAGTGCATGCTGCTTTTGTGATGAAGCAAACTAGAGTGCAGGGTTAGCTATGGTTTTTCACCCTTATGGAAGCATGATCAGCTGAGAAGTTGGGTCCCAGGGACCAGGGCATCCTTAGAACCACACCTGAAGGAGGAAGTTCATGCTTGGGAATCAAAACCAATAAGACATTCCTGGCAGTTTTGCAATCCCCAGTCCTGAAACAGATTTCAGATATTCCCCAGATGTGAAGTTCTGAAAGCCAAGGCTCCCCAGCAGCAAGATGAATGAGTTAGAAAGGAAGCAGATAAGGCTCTTTAACAAGGTACTGCATGGTATCACAAGCCCTTTAAAATATATTTATATATATATATATATATATATATATATATATTCTTTTCCAATTACACATTTAAATAAATCACAGTTTACTAGTGAAACCTTATCTGATAGAAAATTGATGACCATTCCTACTATTGCTTTTTTATGAGGCCTCCATTCACAGTTGGCAGAAACATCATTTCTTATGCAATTTGTTCCAGCTGGCCTTTCAAAGTAAGTTGTAGAAGATCCAACTGAAACTAAAAAGCTGAAGCAACACAAACTTAGATGAATGGAAAGGAATGGAAATCTCACATTCTATGTCTTCCTCCCATGTTATGAAACCAAAATCATCAATTTTTTAGATTCTGTTAATCTCTAATAGGCTATCTCTAACAGACACACATCAAGAACTGTAACATCTATTGACTTTATGGTAGAAATGCAAGGAATATACCTCTAATATTAATTTATGCTGTATTTTAAGAACATATAAAAATTCATTCAATTCTAAACCTTTTAAAAAAGAAGTTAGATTTCTCCTTAAACTCTGTGCTGCCAGACAGACAAAACATCCTATGTGAACAGCAACCTAGTAACATAATGTTCATCTCTGAAATGAAGTCTCATGCAATTTTTAGGAAAGCAGCTCTTCTTTTTGGAAGGGATATGCATGACCTGATGGCTTACAGATGTGTACTGAAAACTGCCTTTGGCCTCCCTCATAGAGCACCAGATGGTCTCACATCATGAGATTCCTCTCACATATGAGTACTGCAGTCTATATGCTTAGTCATTAGAGCTATAAATAGAGCTCTTTTTTTTTATTATTATGATTTTTTTTTTAACTAGCAAAATTTATCAGCCACTTTCAGAGGGAGATCTTCCTCAAAGAATTAGCAATAATTTGAACACCTGGCTGGTTCAAATAACACTTGTTAAAACTTAATAAAAGTATATCAAGTACTTTCCAGAAAAAAAAGCCTTGGATTTTCTGCCCTGAGCTCCCACAAAGCTTTTAGTGGTTGGTGTGGGAGGCAATGGTAGGAAGGAGATGGTAACAATTTCTAGTCTAAGTTTCAGCCCTCTTCCTAGTCTGTCTCCTTTTATAACTCACCACATGTATTCTTTGTTACAAAAATCTGTAAATAATTATAGTTCTGCAGAAAGCACCCTGGTTTCCATATCAGATTCCCATGGTTTCTGCTGGGAATGGCTCTTAAAACAGCAGAAAGGAGCCTCTCCTAACCCAGTGTTTACTGCATTATCCTCAGCATGTCACCGATGATATCACATTTCTGTTACATTGTACTTTTACCAGAAAGCCATGAAGAAAGTCAAGACTATGAAATGGTCAGGTCTAAAGCTCATTGAAGAAATAATTGGAAAAAGACTAACATTAACTTCAGAGGTTTCCATTTCCAAAGGATTCTTTTTACCCTGCAGTGCATGATTCCTTCCTCACTTTTCTGAAAAATGATGAATTTGAAAGGGACTGAAACTAAAATTCCAGTCCCAGATTCTTCACATATTTTGGGGATGTACTAACTGAGGTCTGAACTGTGCAGCTGACCCCACACTAATGGCTGAATCAAGCACTGCAGTTACAGGCACCTTAAGGCCATAGGTTATTAGTGCCTTTTAAAAACTTAACCTACTTGATTGCCATACATATAATGCACTGGAGGCAGGGGGGAGGGGAAAGGTCACCTGTAAATTAAAATCTTTAATCAATGGCTTGCCTGCAATTAAAAGCAGCAAATGGAAGTCAGTAACATTTCAATTTTAGTTGACTAACCCAAAATTTGTTGTTATGGAACTATACATTATTTGGTTTCAATTTGTTTAAATGAAACCCTCAGATTTAGACAAATTCAAACATTTCTTTATTCCTTTTAAAATATTTTTTTTAATCTATTTTTAAGTAAGAAGAAAGATTTTCCTAGACATGTAGCATTACAAAATGCATGAATATATTTTGCTAATGTTTAAATATCAGTTTGAATTTTCTATATGGTTTTTGGTTTTGTTACAAATGAAACGAGTTAAATGATCTTCATAGTGACAAATAACTCCATTTTTAGAGGACAATTTCTCCCAAATCCCTTTTAATTTCATACACATGTTGAGAAGTAGGTCCTCTCCCAAGGCATTGCAGATTTGACTCATACAATATGATGATGAGTGGAAAGCACTCTGCTCACAGCTGTGTTCTGTGACACATGTTGGAACTGCTGTGAAATGCCTTATAAGGCATTGCCCTGGCTTGGTCTGCGACATATTTTTCTGAGATGATTTTGCAGGATTTGTATGCAATAAAAAAGTTAGGTAATCCAAAATCTGCAGATGTACAATGAGAAAAAGGGATTAAATGTTGCAGAGTTTTAAACATATGAACTAAAAAACCAGCTATCAGTAGTCTCCAGTGACCTGGCTTAATTTGTTTAATTCTGAGACATTCTTCAGTCTTTATCTTTTCACTTAATGAGAATAATAAAGATTTTAGAGAATAAACAGAGTTATGGTTTCAGCCCAGAGAAGAGGAGGCTGATGGGAGACAGCATTGCATCCATCCTTGTGAAGGGAAGCAGAGGGGCAGGCACTGATCTCTTCACTCTCTTGACCTGTGACAGAATCCAAGGCAATGGCCTGAAATTGTGTCAGGGGAGGTTTTTGTTGGTATCAGGAAAAGGTTCTTCACCCAGAGGGTGTTTGGGCACTGGAACAGGCTCCCCAGGGCAGTGATCACAGCTCCTGCATGACAGAAGTCAAGAAGCACTTGGAAAAAGCTCTCAGGCACATGGTGTGGCTCTTGGGGAGTCCTGCACAGGGCCAGGAGTTGGACTCAATGGTTATAATGGGTCCTTTCCAACTCAGCATATTCTGGGATTCTGTGGAAGCTTTCTGCTTCATATTATAGTCAGAGTCTGCATAATCCAAGTGAAAATACCTTTCAAACTGTGGAATGGCCCCATTTGAAGAAGCATAAATACATGGCTTATAGATTTTAGCTGTATATAATAGTAACTATGGATAAAATGCAGAAGGTAAAAAGAACTATTTTCATGAAGCCTGTACCTCCTAATGTGTTTTATACCAGTTGTGTTTCTTTAGGATATTTTAATTATACTCCTATATAAGTATATTTTTCAGTTCTTCTGAACAGCTGCTTCATCCAGTTTATGGTGTGAAATATTGAAAGATCACGGTAATATCTCATTGTAAATAACTGGTGGATAGCTAAAAATATTTTTATCTATACCATATACATACCTGGGTTCATCTGATAGTACACTATCCCTCCCTATATAATTTCTACATATTTTTTTCAAAATGTCTGATTATCCTAGTGAACACCAAGACCTCAGCATGGTGCCTTCATACCAGCTGTAAAAAGATGCCTCAGCTGTAAAAGGCTGTATAGATGAGACAGTGTGTTGGAGGAAGGCATGATCTCCACAGCAATATATAGAAACATGAGATGCAGGACAATGGTAGCCTTGTTTTTTGGACTTGGGTATAGCTTATGTGGAACACAGAAATATTCCAGAGTTCACAAATCCCCTTCAACGCTTAACATTTTTTCACATTTACACTCTGAATAGTCTTGTCCTTTTGCTGGTTAGGACTGTTCATCTGGACCCCTGTTCATATTCTCCTCTCTAGTCTCTGGGTTCTAGGATTATTCCCTCTGCCATCCAGTCTCTTTTGTCTGTTCCATTCAGCGGTGCTTCTTCTCCTTTACTGTCTCTCCTTTTGAGTATTTCCCCTCTTAATAGATTTTAATCCCTACTCCTAGGCATTCATGAGCCACCTTTCTCTTCCCCCGATAGTCCTTGATTTCTCTCACTCTTTTTTAACCTGCTTCCTTTCTTTCTTAATAGGAATCTACACAAAGCTGCTTCCAGAATGGCCTGATTGTAACTACCAGGAAAACTTGTACTTGAAATACTTTCAGATTTAGTGCTGCAGTCCAAAGACCTCATACCTGTTTTCCAGATACCTTCAATACTTCTGTTAAGAACAAGCAGAGCAAACTTTTATGAAAGAAAGGAACACCAATATATTTTTCTACACTGGTTCCACAGTCAGCAAAACCTGATACACTTCTTATAATGTTCACTGAAGTTCTTCAGAGGTACTGGCAGCCAGCCACTGGGGAACGTTAAATGTCTGTGGACCACACTGTTTTCAGGATCAGTTTTCAAAGAGGTTGCACACAACTATCATTTCCAGAAAAGAGCTAGCAGACATATTCTCTGGTAAATGAGACAGTCTTGACTAGGATTTTAAAAAGCAGGAAATTACCCTTCAAGTGACAGCACCTTAATGTGAAAAAACCCCCATATCTGTGACAGTTTTAACAATTCAGCACTTTGCCATTGCCAGCATGTTTTTTATATTGCCAGGACACTTCTTGTCCTCTACTGTTGGCTTTAAAGGATTTTAATCCTGAAATTTTAAACACTAAATTAGAAAGGTAAACTGTACCTTCATCAACAATTCCATTTGTTTCAGTAAACAAGATAATGGGAATGTTACAGCATCTGAGACAGAAAGTCACTCAGGATGAGGATGCCAGTGAGCCTAAATGACCCAGTGGGGTCAGTCTCAACATCTCCTGACTTTATTTATTTCCTTGCTGTTGATCCAAATTATATCCTCTAAACAAGTTCTACTTTTGATCAGTCACTTCCCACCAGCATCAAAGCTGAACTTCACAGAAGAGGCATGTAACTTGAAGCTACAGTTTGGATCCTTGTTTTAAAGGATCCAACTGTGCAATCCTCTGTTTGTGCAGATGTGCTTTTCTTCTCAGCTGCTCACTCATTTCCCCAGATATAATGAAATGTCCAAGTTGCCCAATAAGTCCTCTGATATAATGTTATTTTATGGAAGTTTGTATACGAAAAGCCAGCAGCTTCTAACCTTCCAAACTGACTAATTTCCAGTCCCTTTCTTTATAGGCAGGGGTGTTTGTCATTGCTCCCCACTGTTCTGTTCAGGGGTGTTGCCGAGCTAGTTTATAGTAATGCCATATTTTGGAAGACAGTTGTATAGGTCCCTCTTCATCCCATAAAGTTTTTGCAAAGAAGGCTCCATTATTCCCATTCCAGCCATGCCTAGAAACAGGTGCATGCAAAATCAGACTTTTCTGATTTCTTCTCATTGGGGTATCTGCTGGCCATGCTTATGAACTACATTCAATGCCAAAGAGCCACCAGTGCTTCCAGGGCAGTAACATCAGAATTCTGGGTTCGCTTCAGGAGAGGCATATCTAGCATCCTGTTAAACAAGTCCTGTGGCCAGGTGAAGAACAGCTGCCTGTTTGCCTGGGAAAGGAGAGCACTTCATCCTGACAGTAACTGGGCACACTCAAAGTGGAAAAGCTGCTGGGGCATGGCCTGGGGCAGCGGGGGGGAGACAGTAAGTGAGAAACTGTGTAGACCAGAAGATTCCTGTGAGAAGGGGATTCACCTGCTGCAGGGAGCAGTGCCAGAATGACCTGTGATGGGTAGAGGGCAGCATTTAAAAATGCGAGGTAGGAGAGGACATGTTCAGTGGGTCCTGCAAACCAGGTAACTACAGTGATCTTACAGACAAGTTCTAGAGTAATCCTGTGACTAGAAAACCCAATTATAGTTGAGCAGATATGGAGTGTCCAGGAGCAAAACACAGCAGAGCAGTGTTTTCTATTATTGCAGATTTACATTTTTCTGGTTTGTTATTTATATAGCTAACAATATACAGTTCTAATGATGTACAACCTATCTTAAAATAAAAGGCAGATGTGGCATGGAAGGGCCTCAGGTCCTTCTCCCATTTCTGACTGGCACAGTTCAATATTGTGTTTTCTTATTTTCTATATCCATGAAGATGTTCTGTGGCTTACTGAAAAGATAAGACTGTAAGAGTCAAAGAGGATTTGTCAATCACCAGAAGAGCCATCTTGTCCTTCCCTTAATGAACCAGTACCCCAGGAATTCTGAGCTGCTGCGTATGTAACAATATTCAAGGTAATTCCATTGCATTACTAAACTCACAAACATGAAGAAATTGTTTTTAGAATTAATAATAAATTCCAGACCTTTTTTGTGCAGTCAGCCTCTCACCATTCATTCTGTAATACAATGATAAAAGAAGGAAATGAGAAATGGAAAATCTGGCACTGAAAGACAAGCTCACAGCGGAATGAAAAGGAAGTATCTCTATATACTGATCATTGAAGGGGCATATTATAGGAAAGCAGTGTCAAAAATCTACTCCCTGAATTCATATCTGAGGATAAAGGAGTTTTCAGCTTATATTTTTTCTAATAGCACAAGATGTGAACTAATTTATTTAATCATAAAACTGCAAATGCATTTTGTAAAAATTTTTAAATCATCATGTGTTTATCTGATTTCATTTTTACAGCGAAGTAACTCTGTCTCCTTTACTATGGCCTTCTTTTAGATCTTGATCACTGTTGAAGAAAAGAGAAGCAAACTGTATTTCAGTTTAAAAGCCTTTGTCATCAGTAATAGAAGACTTCAGCAGTAATAGAAGACTACAATAGAAGGCTTCAATCTAACACCCAGATTTGGTCTACTCCTAACACTGTGTCAGCTCTAAGCCTTATTGCCCTTGGACAGCCAACTTGATCACAGGAATACAAAAATTGATAGTTTGGGGGTTTTGTTATAGTTGGTTCTTTTCTCCATCTTGTCATTGAACAGACTATAGGAAGAAAAAAATAATTCCATCTATTTCTGCTCACTCTAATAAAGCACACTTGACCTTAGGAGAGATGTACTGGCACAAATAACCACAGTAAGTAATTTCAGCAGAAATTAAGTCATTGGAAGAGTTCCTTGTGAACAGGACATGTTGTGATACGTTCACTCCAGAGAGTGAACAGTGGAGCTACACAAAGATTTAATGTGGCCAAGGACAAGAAACTTGATCATGCCAAGAGGAACAGCATTTACTATGTCAATACATACATCAGTCATCAGTACAGGAACCTGATACAGCAAACAAATGCAGCTGGACTGTATAATTCCTTGAAAAATGAACAGCTCATCTGTATGGGTAAACCAAAACCATCAAAGGTCAAGGAGCATTCCACAGAAGCAGTTATGCAAAAGGAACAAACTGTACCCACCTTATGAGCAGGCACAGAAACACGCACTGGGACATTTCCCAAAGTGTAGGGGAAAAACGAGCAGAAAGAAGGCAGCAAAGCATAATCAGGCCTTAAGCTCTCCCCTAAGGATGGTGCAAAGAAAAGATTTCCAATGACTTGTCCTTCCTCTTGGTTGGTGCGATTCAGGCTGCCCAAGATTGAACAAATGACCCCCATTTAGAGAAGAGTGAAACTATGAGGAAAAAGAGGTACTAATAAAGCCTATGCTTTATGGGCTTTACCACAGGAGACAGCTGGGATGCTCTAGGGCATTACAACTAATTCACTAAGTTGTTGAGCCATATTAGCTCAGGACTAAGCCTTTCACACTTAGTCTTCCTGATTAAAATAGACTTACTACTAAATCACATTTCCAAGATTTCAATATTTGTCATGAAGCTTTCAACCACACATGTTATTTTTACAGTCTTGTAAAGATTGAGATTTTGAGTGATATGCCAATAAACTGTGAAGCCTTGTTATTTGTATATGGCAGCTTTGCCCAAATGACACAGGTTTCATTATGTGCACAGAGAAGATGCAAAAATGCACGATCAGAATTCTTTTCTTCGTTTATCTGAGATTAACTTACATGAGAGGTGTTGCTAAAGTCGGTTCTGTGAAGGAAGCAGCCCGGACCAGTCCTAGAGGTTTTAAACTTGCAGCCTAAGGAAGTGTCTGAGTAATAGCATCTGCTCATAAAGATATTTTGCCATTGTGAATAATCTCAAGCATTACAAATCCCATAGTAATATTTAATGTTCTGCTTTGCAGTGGCTGTTAAAAATTGCATCTTATTACTGATCTCTAGATTGTCTAGCTTTAATTTTCAAGTATTATCTGGCATCATAAGTGTATCTGTGACTAAAAAGAGCCACCTCTTCTGCAGGCAGTTTCTTTTAGGTTAGCAGCAGCTGTTTCTTGTTCTTTGCATCAAGAAGTAAACAGGTAGAACTAAGTTATTATCAATTAAAGTTATTATCAAAGGAAGGTATAGTTTTCTATTCAAAAATCTTTCTGTTATTATACTAATTATTTTTGTTATTACACTAAAAAGAAACAGCTAAACTCTCCATTTATTGCTCATTGTTTCTAAAAGTGACACCGGATAGTGACTAAAAACAATTGGGATAATTGAGTACTTAGAGAAAGTAAAACAATTGGAAGAGATCATGTTTTTTTCTGATTCTGTGACTCAGATCAGTTCATCTGTCTAGCCAGGAAAGAGACTGAAGGTATTACAAAACATAATGCTTTGTTCTTTTTCCTTTTACTTTTTGGCTGGAAGGACTACAATTATTTCTCTTGTAATAACTAGCATTAATTGTACATCTAGTGCAGTAGTGAAATGTTTTAAATATATGGTGATACCATCCTCTGATCTATGGTGAGTCAACTCTAGGAGCTAATCTAGTAGAAAATTACTATTTTATATTATCAGTTTTCTGGCAGTTTATCTGTCGGAATTGTTACACCTAATGTTTATGTCAAAACATGTAAGTAAATAGGGCTGTGGCAAAAGTAAATTAACTTGGCTGAAGTCATTCTGGAGTTTCATACAGTCTGGAGTTTCACTGTAGGAGTGATCTGATTCTAACATCTGCAAATGAAAGCATCTCTTATGAACCTATTTACTCTGTGCAACAAGAATGCCCTTGCAGATAACAATGATTTATGGTCTAGGTCCTTTCCAAGCAGGACAGAGCCAGAAAACAGCTAGAGATGTGTGAGTTAACTCTAACTTTACTTCTTAGTGTACTTGTGGCAATGATATAGAAACTAAAGAAACACAGCATATTGGGAAAATTCAGAACTTTAGAGTAAAGCTAGGTCAAAATTACTCTCATGGCCTCAGGGGTGAAAAGAAACATTCAGCTTTGCAGTGGCAGAACAGAAGATTCCAAGAATGAATTGGTGAGGGGCTAGCAAAGCCTGAACAGTCTTGGTTTAGTAAATGGGGTTTTTGGGGCATGCTAGGGGTTGTCACCGAGGTGACAATGGTTGACAGAGTTTCTCCAGGAGAAGGAGGTTCAGATGTTGCCTTAGACTCACAATGAGCAGTGTAACTGGAGGTGGCTGTGGTCTTGTGACTGAATAGGGATTCCCCCCGCTACCTTGCTGCCTCCCAGCATTTTCCTCATCCTCTTCCTCCTCTCCAGACCTCATTACAGGACCATCCCCCTGCCCAGACTGCTGTCTTATCCTCCCCCACCATCTGGCTCCTCTAGAACTTCACTCCTTGGTGCCCCACGCCTGGCTCAGCTCTGCTGTCTTTCCTCCTCTGGCTCCTTCCACCACTAACAGCATGTGAGACACCAAGGGAAGCAAGGAACTCTTCCAGCAGCATTAAAACTTGGGATTCTATTAAAAATGGCTCTGCATGCAGCCTACAGTGCAACCAGCTCAGGGAAGGGTCGTGCAACCAGCTCAGGGAAGTGTCATACAACTCCAGCAGGAGAACAGGAGGCACAGTGCAGGCCCTGGGTCCCTCTTGCACCTCCTCCAAAGCCCTCACTGGGCTCTCCTTCTCCCTTTCAGAGCCTCCTGTCCCCATGCGCCACATGTCAATAGCTGCTCAGCCCGGTGAAAGACCCAGGGACAGAGAACAGAACTGGGGCAGTTGGGTTTAGTGCCCTTTTGTTTACAGCATTCTGTTCTAGTTTCTAAAAGCTCTGAATGCCTGAGCCAGAGGAATTCTTGCAGCCCAAAGGAGCCTTTCTAAGCTTCACAGAGAGAGGATAGCCCCAACACAAATAACAGAAAAACAGAGAAACCCAAAAACAAGCTTGACTGGCATTGGCTTTATACTGACCCAGTTTGGATTTCTGCCCAAAATATCCAGTAAAGAAAATTTCATAAAATCTTTATGCACAGGATTTTTATGTCATGTCAGACTGGGCTTTGACCCAAACTAAACAAAATACTTGCTACACAGCATTTGTACATCCCACATCCATTAATCTAGAACATTTATAGAACAGATCAAAGTAGTGGAGCACTACAAGTGCTTAAAGCAATTGGTTTTTAACTGCCCCACTTAATATCCATCTGTTCACTCACAGGTAAATAGACCTATCTCTTTTACTAAAATTCTCAGTGTTTTGATTTAAACATATTTTAGTATTTTTCCCTATATGTTTATATTATGCATTAAGCATAATACCTTATGTATTAGCAGCAGTAATTACAAGTGTTTGAGACAGCTGGAAGAGAAATAATGGAAGAGAAATAATGGCCTATGTTTTATTAACAAGAACTTCAAAGGACTACACAACTACAGACCCATTTTAAAAACCTAGAGACATTTTAAATTTAAAATATTGAATTTAATTTTCAGCTCATGTGAAGTTTTATAACTGCAGAATAAAATGGAACTAAAATGAATTGATTTCATCTAAGGATCAAGATGATAATGATATGGGGAAATAACCATCTGTGAATTTAGATTTTATGTAATCTTTTTATTCTGGTGATGTTTTGAAATTGGGGAAGTTTTTTGTTTTTAATTTGAAACTTCAAAATCTTGAAATATCTTTGCATACTCTGCTTGTATGTTACAGAATTCTGCAAGAAACTAAAAGGTCCTTATTTAAATGAAGACGTGTTTGCGTATTTCTGAAGAAATTGTGCGATCTTCACATTTTAGAAGGCCATATGTCAAACTGACAGTTCTTCTGTTTGGAGATGTAACTTCACTGATCTGACCATCCCTATGACATCATTTTCAGGAGTGACCACTACAGGAAAGTAAATTATTCTCTTCAGTTTGGTCTTGGAAAGCTAACCCCAGAGGAAGCACTCAGAGCTCACAGGCAGTATCATCATTGCCTTTGTATAATTCATGCAGTCACACCCTTTACACTTCATGTAAGAATCTGTTTTCTAATTCTAAACAAAAGAATATGAGGATCAGCATATTCCTTCAGCAATATTACTGTTTTTAAATGGAAAAATCATAAAGTTGGTATATCTATTCTAAGGGCTCAGAATTTTTAATTAGAGGAAAAATCAGTATTACAGGGATATTAACCCCTCTCAACAAGCCTCCTTCTCCCAATATCCCAGTAGAGTTTCCAAAAAGATATCTTGATGTTTTTAATTTAAATATTTGAAGAGCTTTGTCTTTTTGCCACATTAATTCGCTGAAATAACGTTGTCCAGTGTAAGCTGCAGGGTCACAGGTTCAGTAGCTGAGGAGTTTTTTGTGCAGTTGCTAAATCCCCTGGTTTTGTTTCCTCTGCCCTGAGCCCACTGTGCTCATTAGACAGTAGCTGCATGTGACCTGCCATGCTGAACCCCAGTCCACTTAGCATTTGTAGTCATATCCACAGCCCCATTTCTATTTCACTTCTCTTTTTAGTACTATCCCTCTTTCTTAGTATTTTCCAAGACTGAGGAGTCCATGAAAGTTTGTCTTCTATGTCTCTCCTTATCATTAGACAATGAAACATACCAGTTACAGTACAGTATTCACCACTTACAGTGGAGTATTCTGTCTATAACAAGTGCCCTTATAGCAGACTGCATCTTGCAGCAAGTATGCATAAGATGCTTGAAAAACAATTTCAGTATTTCCACAGTGCTTTTCATAGCAGTAACTAGAATCATTTGACAGCATTAGTAAAGAAATATTCTAGCATGTGCTCCTCACTGCCTGAAATGAAGAACTTCAGGGTTAAACCAATTTCCCTGCAAAAGGACCACACTCACGGTGTCACGTCATCACAAGCAAAGCAAGAACTCTTTTCCGTGCAAACTTCCTGAAACTTCTTGCAGTTGCTCTCTTTCCCTCATTTCTGAAGTGATGTAATATTTACAATGATGGCAGATTGCAAACTGCATATTCTAAGACTAAAGAGTCCGTTTTAGTTTCAAATGCTTTCATGTCATGTTCTGTCTACTCTCCAGGTATTTTCTATGGACACTCCCCAGAACAGCCAAGAGAGTAACAATAAATACTTCTCTAAGACAAATGCAACTCTAGCAATATAGTATCTTTTTGTATTTTACCTGAATAAGTCCCTTCTTGGCTGTAGACACAATTCAGCCATTTCATAAAGATATATGTATTTGAATTCTGACACTGAAAACTTCAGACCAAACTTCTGAATTCTTCTTACACTCTTTTCTACATGCCTTACATGTCTAGCCAAGTTTGTGGATTTGCACACTAAGAATAGCAATCATAACTCACTCTCGGTCTACCCTGCCTTACATTACAAAATCAATATTACAGTACCAGCCAGTGAATTAAACAGATGTGTGTATTTAGATTAATTAGCATTCAATTTCAGCCTAAATTATGGGGATTCTCTCTTTCATCTTCCTGCACAACCATTAAAATTAAGTTGCGCTATGCTAGAGAGACCATCCAAAGCACAGGTGTGTTCTATCTCCACTGACTGAAAACAGTCAGTGAAGAAGTTAAACAGGAAGTCCTAATCTCAGTACTTAAAGTTAAAAGTATAACGACAAACCACATGAACATTTTCTTATCCTCATGGCTGTGGTACATTCAGTATTGTTACTCATCTCTGTCCTGATCCACTTCATTTTAAACACAAATTCATTCTCCATTTTTCATTCACAGTAGCCACTCTATTTCAACAGCAATTAAGATACCCAAATCAGATTGAAAAGGGTCACAGAGTTTTATATGTTCAGTATCTTGTAGTTACCTTGTCAGAAACACTGGCTTTTAACTCCAGAAATGTTGTTCTAGATGTAGTTAATATATAGTAAACAAGGTAAAAAAAAAGTTATGACAAAGCAATCTAATATACCTCACTTCTTTTTAACAGTTTTAGCAAACCTATTTGGCTTCACCATGTCAACATAAAATAGTAAAGTGACAAGTACTGGTAACTAAGTCCTACTTTAATCTTTTGTAAGGTCTTACAGTAGGTGGAAAAAATGTAAAAAACCCCACCTGTAAAAATAAACAAACAAATATAATCACCAACAGACATTTAATTAATCCTGCCCCACAAAATGCCCAGTCTTTTGGCATAAAAGAGGGCCTTGTTGGAAATAAGCTGTAGGATGAAAAAACCCCAGGATGCTCACTAATCCCAGACTCTAAAGCCCTCAGACTGTTCCAGTCTGGATGAGATATATGTGACGCTGTGATGTATGAGAAGAGTTATTTCCTACTGAGAATTATTAGTGGCTTTCTGCAAGTCATCATCCACATTAATGTCAGGATTGCTGAAGGTTCCACAAGTGCTAAAAGGAGCTCATAATTTGACCAGGGGATCAGAGATCCCAGCTGACAGAAAAACCTCAGAGAGCTTACCTTGTTTAAAAGTGGAAACTCCCCAACGATGGTCTCTGTGCCACGTGCACAGAGACAAAACAAAGACAAGCTTAAAAAAAGTTATTCAGGTCTAAACCAAGTTTGAGTACAAGAACCTATGAGTACAAGGTGAGTACCAGTACTCTTAGGCTGATTCTCAAAGGAATTAAGTAACTATTAGTCACACTTTAGAAGAGTCCTATAGAAGAGCCCAAACAAACAAAAAACCCACCCAAATCCAAACAAAACGTTCCTCAAATAATTAAGCATTTTATGAAAGTTTACATGATTTGGTATCTGCAATAGTCTCAAATTCCCACAGCTTTGTGTTCCAACTTTTCTTTGCTATACATCCCAGCATACTAACTTTGTAAAACTGCATATTCATCACGAGCTTATAGTCTTAGCAAGCATACTTACTGCTACCTTTTGTCAGAGCTTTTAGGGAAAGTATACATAGGATTAAAATGGTATTACGAATCAAGGGGAAAGTTGTGTTATAAAAAAATCTCATTTGTTAGACTTCCAATATGTGCCTTTAAAGTGTTACATTTAGTAAACTTAAGTGGCTGTGATCAGAATTAGACTGTGCTGAAGAATAGTGAAGATACTTGAAGCTGGAAGGTAACTCATGAAGTACTGCACACAAAGGCAACATTCGGAATGAAAGCAACAGCAGAATTACATGAAGTACCTTATTGTTAAAATTAGTCAAGTTTTGAATTGCTGCCAGAATGCCTGTTTCAGGACAAGTTTCACTTAATTCATTTTTACCAGCCTTAGCTGTAATTCCAGTGTTTCAGCAGTCATTGGATTCACTGGTTTTCTCTTTATCTATCTTTATCAGGCTCTCTCAGGTACTCCAAAGAAAGGTGAGATACTTAGATATTCCATTTTTTTACTTGCTACTTGATTATTTGGTACATAAGCAGGTGTGACTGCTTATGTTTACATACCAGGATGAAGCTAATTAATAGTATCTACTGTTGTTAATCTGAGTTACCAGACAGTACTAGTTATAGACAATGTATAAGAATACCAATTAAAAGATAGACTTTTTAAGTCACAATATGGCTGTATCTCCTGCTCCCACCCTCATCCCAGTGGAAAAATCCTTCTGAGGAAGGGCACACACATAACCAACTACAGCAATAGCAATATGTACAAGAAAAAAATAAATAACAATACAGAGAAAATCATACCACTGATGGAGATCAGTGCCAAAGCAAGCAACAAAACACATAATTCTGAAGAAAGAGATGCAAAGACATGCTGAGAGCTGCATGACAAACAAACCACCAGGGAATAAAATCTAGAAGGAACCTAAGTTAACAAACTGCAGCCAGGCATTTTAGGCTAGACTGTACAATTTACATAGAGGCCTGTGTTGAGGGTGTGACTTAGGTGCACTTTATCAAGCACCTGTTACCACACCATCAGCTGCATAGTCTTTTTGAGGCTCTGAAACTGACTGAAACTAAACTATGAAGCCCTTACTTCTCATCCTGTCCCCCAAGGTGTGGGAAGCTGGGGTACTTGGATTTGACAAGCCTTAGTCTGTCCTGGAGTACTTTATTGTTTGTTCACTGGGAAAAAAAATGTTCTTCAGTTCCGTGCTTTGCTTTGTGACACGTCCTTGTGCAGTCATGAAGCCAAAGTGGAGAGAGACTGGCTCTGTGTACCCACCCATACTTATCTCTGGAGTGTCTGTTGCAAGTTTTACTGAAGGGCAAGGTAGTACCTCTGAGCAGATGCAGCAGACACACGTCATTAAGCAATAAATGCTACCTTGATCACTTTCTTTATTAGTGCCAAGAGCTTTAATCTCTTCAGGGGAATGTGTGTTTTATTACAGCAGTACACACCCAGAAGTGTCTCACTGGAGTTATGAATCCAAACCAGTATTACATTAAGTAAATACAATTTCTCTGTTTTACTAAGATGAAACATTTCCTATTGGTCTATTTGTCTTGCTGCACTAGTGAGACACAATCTCACTGTTTTGTCATACTGCTTTAGTATTTTATCCCAGGTGATCAGGAATTCCTTGGGCTTCAGCCTGCTTTGGTCTCATGGGTCAATTGTCTGTGTCTTACTACAGATAAACAATTTCTGTTAGAGTGATGAAAATTTTTGTTTTCAATTTTATCAGCAAGTCTGAAACTTTTATCTGCCAAGTCTGGAACTACAAATGTCACTCAGGAAGCAAATTACCCTAGATAACATTTAGATTTATCAGAAGTAATCAAAAGCCTTATAACTTATTAGCTGAAGCTATTTCCTAATATTGTGAAATTTTTGAAGTCACCATTGGATTTAAGTTTGTGTCATTTTACTCAGTGAAGAAAGAAAACTTGTACTGACATGACTGAACCCTAACTTTTTAACAGTGTATTGAGGGTGAGGAGACTGCTAGTGGATATTATAGGATAGGCATTCTTTACAAAAATAAAAACCCAACCAAACAAGAAAAAAACAACAAACCATTAAGTGCAGTGCAGAACTGGAGCTAAGAAAATTTACCAGTGATATGCAGTCCTACAGAACGCAACAGCGATAGGAATCCTGAGAAAGAGCAGTCAGCAACAGCTAGGTCAGATCCATCATTCCATTTGCACACATGCTGCTCCCTTCACAGCTTCTGCAGTTTGTATGTCATGCCTTAAGATTCCTAGAAAATCTACAAGATCAAGTGCTCAGCAAGGGATAACATGATGCACATTTTAACACAAGTCTTACTTCCTCTAAAGGCTTGCTATAATTGCAAAAACTGTCCCTGCCGTTTTCATATAATATTAAAAACATGTAAGAATTAATTATTTGAGCAGATTGTATTCTGAAATTGCACATTTCTTAGTTTATTTTTTTAAATAAGGGGGTCACATTCCTTAGTTAAAATTCCCAGTGATGTTATTAGCTGATTTTCTTTGGGGTTTTTTTGGTCTCTTTTTTGAAGTTTGTTATTCAAAACTGTATGCTAAAATAATAGCATTATTATTTTAGGGTTGAGTTTTACAAGTCATATTACATAAAGATTTTCAAGCTCTTATACATTAATAGACTTAGTTCAGTGATTTAAAAACAAAATTTGTCTCAAGATCAAGAATTCTTAGCAAAAGAACTTCTGAATAAGAGCTTCTGGTTTCTCTGTATCCCTTGTACGGACCTGTCCTTGTACCCCTGACCTAAGCTCAGTATCCCTGAGTCATAAGCTCAGCTTCCAGGTTTTGGAGGCCCTGTGCTAATAACACTGTTAATTGAGCATAAGTCTGAAAGTCTGGAGAAGAGTGCAAGACCAAAAGCAGTGGGATAAATACAGTGACGTGAACCGTATCACTAAAAGCATTTTCTTTTTATCAAATCAGAATTCAAGCAAGGTGAGGGAAGTTCTTAGCTGTGTATTCACAGTGCTACTAAAAGGAGAATGACTAGTTTGGTCTTGGCAGTCTTCAGCTAAATATATTGATCACACATGTGTACAATGTCACTTTTGGATGTATTTCTGGGAATACATGCCTTTGAATTTTATCAGTTTATTTTTATGTTTGGAAATACCCATATAAAGCAAGATGTTATTAATGGGAAGGTACTCTTTTTTGTCCTTTAAAAACTGCCTTTTTAAGAAAAGAAAACAAGGACTACTAATAGTAAACAGAAGTAAAAATAAGGAAGGAATAAAATCATGCTGCAAAAAAATGACTGCCACCAATACAACACATATGAAAAAATTCCTATGACTTCATGTCTTGCTTCTATTCCTCTTCATAGAAAAGCAAAAAATAAAATAGTTCAAGCTGAATCAGCTAGATACACTTTTTTACTAATTTTCACAGGCATTACTAAAACGAGGCCCATTTCTTTTATGTCTCACTGCTTGTAGAGCCATTTATACATTAAAAAGCAGGTGATGACACCACAGAATCAAAATTGTAAATTTCACAATCAAAACTTAGTAATAGGCTGTTTGCATATGCACTACTGTTTCTAAGAGTGTGCTGATTACAAGAGGGAATGGTAACAAGCATAGCATAAGTCAGGTTAAATTAGGATCCAGTATTGCATTAAGGTACAACAAAGAGTGTCTTAATGTGCAGAAAAGCTACAATTTCCAAACTTCCCTTTTTCTGATGTCACATCCTCTTCTTCAGAAATCCTTTCTGTCTCTCATGTACTTTTCACCTTCTGCTGCACTTGAGGAAGTATATCAAGCAGCTCCAAAAAAGGCACAAAAAGGAAAAATTCACTTGGCCTCAAATAGAGACCAAATGAAAAGCAGAAAACATCTGAATTTTGAAACAAAACCCTCTTACACAGTTCTGGTACTGATTACTGGTGCTGGCTACAGTCTGAGAAGAGTAAAGCAAGTTCATTTGGTTCTTCAAATATATAAAAATATGTGCTGTAGAATTTCAGAGTATCAATATCAGAATATTTGAAATGGATATTTTGCACAAAGCTCCTCTGTCAAGCTGAAAGTGATACTTAGCAATATCTCAGTGCAATCTATGTTAGTATAGGTACCCACTTGGGAAACAAAAAAGAGCTGGTCCTTGGGTCTATCCCAAAGTAAATTCAGTCTCATAATAAAGCCCATATTAACTGAGAATGACAGTTTCCTCCCATTTCACTTGTAGCAGCGCATCCTTACTGGTAGTAGCAAACATGAAAAGGTACAGGCAGGTTTGTGTATTTTTATGCTGTCACAGAGACACACATGACAGCATGAGGCTTGGAAAAGCCTGCAAGACACATGCTGTGCTGTGTGGTCATACCCTGCCACCCCACAAGGGTTAGCAGTTGGGAGTGCAGCTATTTCCTGCCTGGAAATGATCACACTCTAATTTTTTAACTGCAGATATAAGCAGAGAAGTTTTGTTGGCAAATTTAAAGCAGGATTGATGCGACATCCACTGAGCTGGCTCAGAAGATAACATTAACTGATGATCCCTTGACACAGAGGAACTGGTCTTGAGAAGGAAACAAAACTTCTATATGTCTGCTTTAAGCCTGCTAACAAGGCATGCTCACACATGCAGGTCTTACACGTCTAAATCTCATACACTTTGAACCTGATTTTCCTCTCCTTTCTATCATCAAATTAAATCCATAAAGCTTAAACTACTATACAGACAGTGTAAACAAGATTAGAATATGTGTCCTTTTAACAGAGTTGCACAACTACATGAAGATTACAAATAAATGCAAATTAATGAGAACTAAATTATCTAAATGTTCCAGGTTCTACAGGTTCAGACTTGTTATGAACTACATACCATCAAATTATAAATCTAGGTTGCAATTGAAAAATCTTCTGACAACTTCTCTCAGATCTAGAGAGAATTAATGCTTCTTTAGTAACACAAGGCAGTTTTTGATCTTCTTCAGTAGTAAACACTTCAGCATTCAGACAGCTGTGTAAAGGAAAATCTCTGAACCTGAAGGTAGACACAAGCAACTGACTTTTATTTGCTGTTTTTCTTCTGGAAGCATGGTTGAAGCAAAATTAGTAAAGGGTTGGGTCACTCATCTTCAAATCAAAGACACTTGAAAGAAAACAAAAAAAGGACCATTATACATTGCAGAATACTTCCAAGACTGAAGACAAAAATATTTACAAAGTTGGAGTTGGGTCTCTGGGTATATCCAGATCAAATATATTTTTTCAATTAAAATATGTCATTAAGGGAAAATGAAGCCTCTGAACAGACAAATATTTTGACTATAAAGCTGGATTTATGATGAAATTTTTTGTAATTCAATTAAACCTGTATAATTTTCTTGGTCAAAGGATTTCTGTGTAGTTCTCTGCATACTTCAGCCATATTGCTGTTATAGGTCAGTTCACTTATCTGGCACAAGTAAGCTATACAGAAAAAAAAGAGCTTAAAAACATATGTAATAAATACATATTTGGCGTATTTTTTCCTGTAATAATTATCCCTGTCTCTGAAAGCAAGTGCTTATAAAATATTTCACCGGGGACTACTCTTCTGAAGGATAAATGAAGTTAAAGATACAAAAACAACCTAATGTTAACAATATCTCCATTGCACTTAACAGTCTCTGTTACTTGCCCCTTTGCTACTGACAGAGAGAGGATTGCTAGGGTTGGTGGAACAAAGGAGATGGAGAACCTAGATGGGTAAAGGCAATTAAACCCCACAACTAATAGGGGAATTAATTGCTGGGCAACAGCTACAGAAACATGTGGAAAACATGCTGTATTTGCCAAGTGATCAAGACAAAATATAGAGCTGTTATGAACACTAACTGGAGTGACAGTTTAACTTATGAGCATTTTTAGCTGCAATTTTCCTTCTTAAAAACAGAGTTTTCCTTCAGAATTAAATAACATCAAGCTATGAATGGAAGTTACAGGACACAGTGAAGGGGGAGATTGCAAAAGAGATTAATGAAGGCTGTTCCCCTGCCCGCCTCTCTCAAATGGGAGTCTACCCTTCTGACTGCTGGCAAAATATCCAAAGAGGCAGAACAAAACTTGCCTGTTTCTTTCCTGGCAGCAAGAAAATATTCCTGTTCCCCTGCATACTTCTGTTAGTTTCTTTTGACTTTAAATTTCTCCTGTGTCACCAAGGCTTAGTCAAAAAAAAGTGTCTGACCCCATTCTTCCTTTCTTGTAGTATATAAAGGCCTTTGTGAGTCTAGGGTTTTTTGTTTCTCAGATTCCTGGTTCAAGTGAATCACCAAGCAATGCATTAGTCAATTCATTGGCAAAGCAGGCCATATTTATATTCTGTAAGTGTCTGAGTTCCAGTTCTTAGGGCTCCCTCCTTTCTTTCCCAGAAAATGGAAGTAGCATAACCTTTATCATAAAAAGGTTTAGGAATTAGCACAATCAATGAAAGAAAATTCTCAGTGCATGCTGAATTCAAAAATCTTGCTAAGAATCAAAACTGTTAGCTATGTATTTTGCACGCCACTACACATGACTTCCCAATTAATTTATTCGGTCTTTTCAAACAAGTAACAAAGAATGAACACTGAACTTTGAACAAGTTTGGGATTTGGACGAGAATCTATGAAGTATTCAGAAATATTGAAGCCAGAAGAACAGAAGAATTGGATACAAGCTTTCAGATTCTGGGGACATAGCTTTGGACTCAAGACGAGATAGGAAAGTCTGGATTTAAGCAGAATTGTGCAGTAAGAGTTTAAAGATTGTATTAAAAGAGTTTGGAAGCTGAAATTCAGCCAATTCTGGCCTCTCACACTAGAATTCTGCCTCCCCCACTGAATGTCTGTCTCTGCCTGGCCGTGCTACATGTTTGAAAAGGTAACACCTCAAGTTCAAATTCCTCCTGAGATTCTAAAATTCCAAGGTGATACAATCTCAGCTCAAGCCTCTGCTCTTTGTCAAGAGGTGCCTAAGTCAAGCCTGCTTCTCAGAGTAAGAGGAGAGAGGGAGGAAAGCATCCTGTGAAACATCTGAAAAATGCAGTTCAAGATTTTGTTTGCCTAGCCAGATTTCACATTTAATTGAAATACTTTGCAGATCTTAAAGCTCCAACAAAGTCAGTAACAAAATAAAATATTTACTATTAATATTAATATTTAAGATTGAAATTGGGTAATCTAGATGATAATGCAGGCTTCTTTTTTTCCTACAGCATTTCAGGAAAATTTCTCAGAGCTGATCATGAAACAAAAAAAAGCAGGAAAATAGAAACACTATCAAATACTGCAACAGCAGGTCCAAAGATTTTTTACTATTCTTGGGACTGCTAATTAATCTGTTAATCTAATTAATACTGTTATCTGCCTACAGTGTTTTGCAATATTGCATAATATTGCATTTTATAAAGGAAAAGATCAGCACAGATGCTACAGATTATTTACAAACAAGGTCAAAGCTACCTATATCTAGCCAAATCTTTCCAAATCTTTCTCTGTCTTTCAAAAACTAATGTGCTGCTAGCACAGGGACTTGTGATTAAGTTGAGACCCAGTGCACACCCTAACCCTTATCAGCACAAAGGCACCTTCTATGCAGAAACTATGCAAGTTGTACAGTCAGTTTTTTCCCCTGCATCTAGGACTTGCACTAGAAAATGGGAGCTACCTCCAACAAGATTAACTTCTGCACATGCAGGTGTGGGATTCAGCAGGAAGCACACTGTACTGTATCTACCTGAGTGAATGTCAATATGTTTCTGCATTATTAGACTCAACCTTGTTCTGTTTGCTTTTCCCTTCTTGTTTCCCTCTGCCAAAAGACAAAGTGAAAACAATTGCACCGATTAACAGGGGAAGACAATCCCTGCTTTGCACACTTTTTGAACGTTATCATTACTGCTTTCCTGAGAAGTTAGAAAAGGAGACAAACAAGTCTAGTAGTCCTATTTGTGTCTCGTACATAATTTTCTGCTAAAAATAAAAGAAGAAAAAGAATGAATGAGAGGCAAGGAGGAACCTGCAGTAAAATCAGAGAATAGAAGACTGCTGAGAAGATCAGGAAACTAATACAAAGCTAATTCTCCAACTGATTTTAAAAAGATTTTTTTTTTTCTAAGGACCTAAATGAACCCTTCAAGTTTACTGCAATCCATGAAAGATCATGGGGAAAAGTGTGAACCTAGAGAACAGGACTGTGTTTTGTAAGAAAGAATGAGTAGAGAACTTTAATCTAATATGAATTTTTGTTTTTCTTATGTCTTAAGCTACATTATCTTATTTTAAAAGTGTATAGTTCTGATTTTTGCCTAAATGCAAGTTATCTTTGAGATTATAAACCCCTTAAAGTTCTAAAGTATGCAGCATTTGGAAAATCAATAGTACTTCACTGTTTTCACTAACCTGGGCACCTGCCACCAGCAGACATTCTCCTTACTACTGCCTCACCAAAGCAACAAGGAGCCCAGGTTTGTAACTGGAATCTTACAGGAGGATGGCTTTGACTTTCTAGATATCTAGATTGCCAAGGAGTATTTACTCCTCATTTGAAAGGTACTTTTCCTTTCCAACCACACCGTTTGGAACCAAATCTGAAGGAACCAAACTAGGAGGTGGGGGGAGGAGATACATAGTCCAAGATGTTCCTGTGGTATCAGCAGGAGTAAGTGTGGTTTAGATAATGGAGACAGATACCAGGAAACAAAAATGGGTCTGATGTTATTTTGAAGTTAAATATCACTCGGAAAGAACAAGATAACTGGACTAAAATAAAATCAGTTTTTCAAACTTAAAATCCTATACTATCTAGCTACTAATAAAATAAGCTGAAAGTACACATTCTGATAATAACTGATCAGTGTTATGAATTTGTAGTTTTTCTTTGTTCTAAGGAAAACACTCAATGTAAGAACATTTTTCCTCTATGTACTTTGCATTCTTTTCAGTTACACTCACAAAGCTCTAAGCACTGCTGATCAAACAGCTACAAGTTCAAAGGCAACAGTTTGGAATGCCAGCATTCAAGCTTTACAAGAGACCCTAACTTGACTCCTAACACATCAAAATACAAAATACAATGACACAGTTGTTTTAAAATCCTTGAGACTTTCAGAGTTCAACATTCAGCCCTTTGCTACAAACCACACAGCTTTTCTAGCTAAGTGCTGGATGTTTCTCCTCAGCCCTTCTTTCGTAACTCCTCGATCAATTCACGAAGCCACTAGAAGTGGACTCTGTGACCCTGATTTGGTGAAAGAATATATTTGGGTGCTGGCTGCGATGGGAGGATTGCTCCACACACCAGAATGTAGTGCCTTAGCACCAGTTTATGCTGTACTCATCTTGCTCTTAAACGGGCTGAGTTAAAGTTGTTCTTGCATTCAAAGACAGAGAACGTCTGTAAAAAACAGTGTAGAGATACTGAAGAAAACTGCTTCAGAACTTGTCCTTAAATCAGATCTAAGATGTTTCTTTCCCTTTATACTGAACAGATGGGAAACTGATTAGTAGTAGTAATACCCCTTCCTTTCCATGCATATTTTTTTGTCAGGGCTAAAATTTTAAGTTGTTTACACTGACTTCTACAGTTTGAGTTGACAAGTAGCCCAAAGCAGCAGAAAATATCTAGTAAGTGATATGATCTCTGCCAGTGTTTTGTTAACACTAACTCGCACCAAAGGACAGTAAGAATCAAATTCCTCTTAATCTCACATTTTACAGTGAAGTAAAATTCACTCTTTCTTGTCGTGATGATGAATTCAGCTAAAATCGTGCTGCATTAGCCTTTTAATATTTGCTTTGTTCCTTGAAAATAAAATTTCAAGTCTGTAAATTCAAATCCAGAATTATTCTCCAACAGCTAATCTGACCCATTTTTCAATTATCTTTAATCTACTGACTCCCACCTCAACAAAAAAGGCAGCATCAACAAAGTAATATAACGTCAAAGAATAGAGATGCAGGATATTAAAGAAACTCAACTTAATTTTGCTGGTTAGTACAGAACAGGGTTTTTGTTATATCAAATTTCTCCAAAAGAGAAAGCCATTTTTTATGAAGATTGAACATTACAATAGCAAAGTCAAATGGAGTGCTGTTTACCTTTTCCTCTCTCGCAGTTCCTAAGAATAGGTTTAATGGCAGTCTAGGGACCACATTTGTTCAAACTGAAGTTTTGTTTACTTTTCTCATGTAACTGCCTAACCTTCAAGGCATGCTCATATCAATTATTTTTAAAGAACACTGAATTTGACTAGCACTACCTTCACTGAGAAGTTATATATGCCACATCTAATATTAATAAGTCTGTATATTTTGACAATCTGTGAGAAAGGGGAATAAATTTTACTAGCACTTACAAATAATTGTCTAGTAAAATGGATTTATTTCAGTACTGAAATTTAAAGAGTCATAAGCTGAGACTGGATTCAATATTAATAAAAAGGAGGTTACTCTTTATGTACTTGCTTCTTATTAAATAAGTTTTATTTATTTTTATTTAATATTTATGTTACTTCTTGGGGTTTTTCAGTTTGGTCTCTTCCTCACAAACTCAGCCATGAGAAGAAAACCTAAATAAATAAGATCTGGTAGTTGCAGTTGTGCAGTTGTGTCTAACAACACTTGGGGAAAATAAATCTTAAGAGAGAGATGCATAGGGAACCACAAGATTAATTTATGTCATTAAGATATAGCAGGGTAAGCTAAATACCCCAAGAGAATACTTCACATTTGGGACAAAACACCTGGAATAAAGGGAAGACAGACTGCATCACGGTGTCAAACAACAGATTCAATCTTGTAACACTTTGGCTTGGCTAAACTAAAGCCTCTGGGCACAGAAGGAACTGACACAATTTAATGTCTCTATCTCCATAGTTTCTGTTGTGCTGCAGTGACATTTATTACTGCTTTTGTAACTGCTTGTCCTCTAGCAGGAGAGCACCACTAGTAAACAAACCCAGCTGTTCACAGCACTGCAGTAGCACCCTGGCACTCCTCACAGCACAGCTGTGCTATTGCTGTAGCCACTCGCTTTCAGAAGTCTTCCATGCACCAGATCAACCAAAGCATGGTTTAAATTTTCATTTACACAATCTTATTTACCCCAAAGCATCACTGAAGATCACAGAAATATAATGCACCAAATATGCTGGTCAAATTCTTTTTCATGTAATAGAGCTGCGAAACAAGATTTTGAAAAGGGTAACAAATGCATCACACATCATTCTGTGAGTGAGAAACAGGAACTTGGAAGTAACACCAAAGCAATGTTGACAAGGATTTTCAGAGTGGAAAAGGCTCAAAGCCTCCCTCCCTGGGATGCCTGTCCTGTCTCCCAAGCAGACATCATTTCCACACAGGATCCCAGAGCCCACCCAGACCCAAAGACTCCCACAAGATTTGCTCCTGTGCTAGTGTTTCTTTTTAACATATGCATATGATAAATGAGGAGAAATGTACATGACCAATGTGGTAACAACACAAATTTTGAAAGCAGAATATCAGAGAAACATACAAATATTTGCTTCAGGATTTCTATCAACAATAATATTGTTATTGTTCCATCCCAGTGAAGCTTTATTATTTTCTGTTAAGCTACACGTGACTTTATAAAATCACAAGGTAGCTTTAGAATTACAGAAAGATTTATGATAGTTTAGATAGTAAGAAAATCAGGGATTCACAAGGAATTCACCATACTGGAACTTTCATTGGTATGGGGATTTCAGGAATAAACACAGCAACTTTTAGGTATAAAATTGATTCTTCACTCCATGAAACTGGTTAAATGACTTTTCTCAACAAAGGGAGACTATACTAATTAAATTTCTGTGCATCAAAGAGGGACTTTAGTAATTAATTTTACAATATTACACAAGTCTTCTTAATTACAAATACTGTTTCTCAGTGGTATTTGTGAGTTTGTGTTTGCATTTATAACACAATATTTGATAAAGCAGCTCTGAAAGAGAAATGCTAAGATATTTATGGAAGCAGGTACAAGGTCACAGGTTTTTACCTAAACTTCTGGGGTTTCTAATGAAATATCATTAGTTGCATAATTGCATTATTTACCCAATCATATGGATCACTAAGACAAATTAAACAAAGATTTACATCCGAGATAAATATCAGGAGAAATTTCATTGTGAAAAAAGTTCCCAGTGATTTCAAATCCTGCTCACACAAGTAAAGTTTACGTTATTGGGTATGATGATATTGCTGACTCGTATGTTAGCATGGAGTGATTAACATTTGATAACACTACAAAATTTCAAAACATTAATAACTATTACGAAACTTTACTTACAGTCTTGCAAAACCATCAACGTAAAGAAACCAATCTGTCACTCATGTCACCTGAGGCATTCCACTTCAATAACTATATATGACAGTACAGAAAATATGATGTGGCAATTGCTTTGCTAAGCAAAGAATTACTTGTAGCTCTCTCTAAGCAAACCAGTTTAGAGACTTGGCAGGTCATACGGCAAAAATAAATACATGCATCTCTTTTAAAAAAATGGAGTTTCACAGATTTAGTTTTGCATTTCTCCTCATTTTTCCCATAATCAATTGGCTCCATAGCATACATATCAAGGAAAGAAAATCTGTAGAATCTGCTTGCATTCTGGCAAACCTTCTGAGAGGGGAGCAACCATGATTCCACCCAGGTCACCAGACTGAAGATGTCAAAGAGTGGAAGAGGTCATCTAAACTAAATTGTGCAGCCAGGCTTGTGCTCTTGCATGTCTCCCACATATTCTAAGAAGTCACAGCAAGATCCAAATATCCATCAATAGAAATGTTCCATCTATTTCAACACCGAAAAAAAAATTATTGGACTTGCTTTAAATGCCTATACTAGGAAAACTTGTACTTCACCTTAGGAATGAATTTTTTTCAGTTGATTGTAATATGAGCACAGGATGACTAAATGGCTTAGAGACACGTACAGAGACGATGCCTACACTTTGGCATTCCACTCTGGGAGCCAAATACTAAGTTTCTAGACAAATTGCCAGAATTTTTCGTCAGCAGAAGGCTCGCCTGCATGTAGCAACATATGTTAGAAATAAGGCACAATTTTTCTGTGTCAAATGAGCTGTTGAAATACCATAAAGTGGTCAGGAAATGTGACCAGAATGTCACAGTTAAGTCACTGGCTGCTGAGCAAACTTCAGAGGCATCAGCCTGTGTCAGGCTATGTGAGGTTCCCCTCCTCTCCCACGATGGTTGGTGCCTGGAGCCAGGCAGTGCTGAGCAGTTCTCATTCTGTGGTCAAATCTGCTCTTGGCCAAAGAAGATTTGAAGAAGAGCAGAGGTGGCAGCAGCAGCTCCTCGCCTTAGTGCTTCTCCCTTTCCCATCAAACCCTTGCCCTGCCAACCTGATCTGGCTACACTTGCCCCTTTGCATGCTCTCGTTTCCCTCCACCTTTCAAATTTTCCCCTCATCCTCCTTCCCTCAGAATATCTACCTTGGTAAAATGATCCTGTTTCTTCTAACCACACAGTTCCCCTCAGCTGGTAGTTAAGCTGGTTTAAACAGTGTACTCTGGCAAACTGACATCCTTCTTCCCTTGTGCTGCAGCAAGGAGAAGGACATCTAAGAGCCTAGTGTCAGTGCACATTGAAATACTTTTCTGGAAACTGGAATAAGGTTGCAGTGGTCACACTGGTTAGTCTGGACAAGGTTTGGATGGTTCCTCACCTGTCTCAAGTGTTTGAGCTCTTGACAGAAAAGGTGTGAGTAAGAAGGAATGGGCAGGGGAAGGGGATCTTGAGATTACCTGCATAAAAACTGGAAACAACCACTGACTAACTTTCCATCTTTTGTGACTGAGAGCTACATGAAATTAAGTGGAATTAAAGCCTAAAGGTGATTTTAATGTTTTATATAAGCATCTCCTTCTTTAAATGTATGAATACTGTTTCTCAAAGTCCTTTGAAAATCAACTGTGATTTTGTAAGGTCACCGTCTTGAAAAGCTAGACACACAAGATCTGTATTCTACACCAAGTTAAAAGCATGCAGTATTTTTGGCTGATGTAATGTTGGCATACAGCTACATACAGACAGTGCTGAAACTTGATCAAAAACAAAGCAGGAAAATGAGAAGATGTATGGCTGGAATTTAATGAAGGTATGTCAATAACTTCAAAATCAAGGGTTTAGGTGCGCCTTAGAACATACTGTAAGAATCCTGATACAGATCTGGTTGAATGGATACTGTAGTTTGTTCCGTATGCATTTATTTTGCATTATGAGAGAGAACTGATTGCTTGCAGACAAGTACGTGTCAATCATGAAAATTAAAGGTAAATTAAATATAAACTTCCCCATTATCCTCCTTCTCTTACCTACAGGTTCCATGTACATTGTACCAAGTCAGCATCAAAATAAACAGAAGAATCAGTCTAAGACTGTACATGAGTATGTCCCCCTGAATTATGACACAGGTTCTACTGCCTCCCACCTTCCAGCGGCAGAGCCCTGAGCTCCTGCGAGCACAGCTCCCTCTGGAGCTTGAGCATTGCACAGGGCCGCAGCCCCCGCCCGGGTAAAGGCTTTAGGGGACACCGGGGTCGCCAGGCACAGCCCAGGAGCCTGGCGCAAAGGCTGAGATTCGGAAAGCCTTCTGCCAGAAACAAATACCCTGTTCCTCTGAATATGGCATACCTTCCCAGTGTGACCTAGGAAAAGGGCTAACAGCCCCTGGCTTAAAGGAGAGGTGAGGTACTAAGCCCTGAAAGCCTGAAACTTACTTTCTGTCTAGCGTGACCGATGAGCCTTGACAGGGCTCCCTAGGCGCGGTGTGAGGGGACAGAGGCCGTGATCTAGCTGAGCACTTGTGTCCAGTGTCCCGTGTGCTGAAGCAAGGACTGGCATGTTTAGCCCTCCAGGATGTACGGGATCAAGGTTAATTAACCCAACATCAATTCTGCATGACCAGCTGCCCCACAGAGCAGCCACTTCCGAGCTGAGGTGTCCCTCGGCAGCCAACCAAAGGTTTGCAGCGGATGTAGCTGGCTAGCCAGCGGTGTCGTTTCACCGGTATTCCAAGAGGAGAAGGGAGGGGTGGTACAAGTGCCCTATGACACCAAACAGGCAGGGGGACACGGACCGCAGGCATGTCCAGGTGTGCCCTCACGTCCCGCTCGGCCTGCACCGGGGGCGGCGGTGGCGGGGCCGGAGCCCGCGGGACAGGCCCGTCCCTCAGCGCCCTTCCCCTCCCTTTCCTCGAAGATGCCCCGCTGTGCTTGCTCAACCCGGCGGTGCCCGAGCGCTTCCGCCGCGCTCCGGTCCCCTCGCCCCCGCTGGGCGGCCCCGGGGCGAGGCCGCAGTCCCGCCTCTGCCCTGCCCTGCTCCATATATGCCGGCGGCGGCCGTCCTCCTCAGCTCCCTCCGCGCCAGGATGCCGCTCAGCGCCCCGCGCCAGGCGCTGCTGCTCAGCGCGCTGCTCTGGCGCCTGGCCGCCGCCGGTGAGTGACGGCCCGCGGGACGGACGGGACGGGAGGGATGGGCGCCGGGATCGGTCCCTCGGAGCCGCAGGACGGCGTGTCCCTCAGGGAGCCCGAGAGCCGCCCCGCGCTGGCGGGAAGGGGACAGCGACATTGGCTCGGGCCACCGAGGCTGATCGCTACTGCGGGCTCCTCAGCGGCCTCGGCCGTGCTGGGGAGCGGGGGCGGCCGCGGGGGTCGGCACCTGCAGTGAAGTCGCAAGATTTCCTCCCCTCGTTCCCAGCTCCGAGCTTGTGGAAGAGGTGGAGAAGTAAACGGTGAAGGGTTTCCAGAGGTTACAGGGGTGAGAGGGATTTTCCCGCCCGGCTTCTTCCCAGGCATTTCCCCGAAGCAGCTGTGGCTGGCAGCCCATCTGCTTGAGCGGGACACGAGCTCATCCCGGAGTGGCCCCTCTCAGATATTGTAGGTGTGTGGGGTAACCACTGATTTTTAAAAAGACTTTATCTTTCTAAAATATGTCAACGGGAATCCAGGGGCTAACGCTTTCTGCAGCAGGTAAAACTAAGGATGATTTTGGACTGTGCCTCGTTTGTTCAGTGCTCGAACATTCTCGTGCATGTTCAAGCTTTTGTACCTTCTGCAAAGATCATGGATCAAAAAGGAAGCATTAAACAGAGTTCCAAATTAATTTATCTATTCGGAGTTACAAGACAGAAAAGAATTTTCTTCTCATTTTTCACTTCTGCCAGGACATATTCCTTTAGTAAGATGAGCAGTCCTTTTGTAAGGGCAGGACTGAGCCTTTTTCCCCCAGGAAAACGTTTCCAAGTTGCAATTAAAGGCAACTGCTTCATTTAACTGAATAATGACTGCAGGGAAACAGGAATTATATAAAATATGACTGATAGCACTCTTTTCTGTTTTGTATTTAAAGACTATGAAGAACAACCACCACCAACAGCAGTCAATATAACTTGGTCTTCAATCAATTTTAAAACTATACTACAGTGGCAACCAAAACCATCAGGCTACTTCTATACTGTAGAAATACACGGGTAAGTAGATAACACCATGATATGTTCATTAATGGCAATTGAAGAAAACAAAAAGAGCGTGTTTGTATATTTCTGAAAGTGAATATAACAGGAAAAGCGCCCAAATGTTAGGAATTAGGAAAATTACCAACCCAGTTGTTAATCCTTCCCAGTGTCCAACTATAAAAATACCAGGCTTAGTCTTGTTTTTTCCCACTTCAGAAATGGAGAGATGAGCTTTAGGTCAGTATTTCAGTTCTGGATTTCAGTGCTGCTCGAGAGACCCAGACAGGACACTTTGAAGGAGCTGATACTCAATCTGACATACCACATATTAGACAGAACTTCAGCTTTTTATGTCTTTCAAGGTGTCTGGACTTGTGTCTTCAGTCTTGGGAGGCATCTAATAAATGAGTCTGCATTTTATTTCTAATTGGTGAATCACAGTAATTAATAATTTTGTCTTGCAAAATTACCTTTGTTCGTCTACCTCTGTCAAGACTTGCTCTGATATGTTTTATATAAGCTGTAAAATATTGTGAATATAAAACATAGATAGCTTATGTGAAGTGCCTAATGCCTCTTTCAGACCTGCACAAAACCTTCCATGAAGTTCAGTAATAAATCTGTGCTGGTTTTACCTCCCATTTCAATACATAGAACATTATTAAACATGCCCTGAAGGGAAAACACATCATCAAATTCCTGTGTATTAATGAAAAACTGGTACTGTAGTCTCTACTGCCTCTAAAAGTGGCATAAAAATGAGTGTTCTCTCATGACTAACAGGTAAAATACCAGTGTAATGGCTTAATGTGCTTTTTCATTCTTTAAGAGAGTGATTAGATTAAAGTACTTAAAAGCACATGCTTAGAAGAACAAATTTTATTAAATTTTTTAATCTGGAATTTCTTTACAGACATTTTGCTTGCAGAAAATTGAGTTCAGTTTACCCAGGATTCAGCATAGAATCAGGTGTAGTTCTGCAGCAGAGGCACCTCTTTTGACTGAAGCTGCTCTTCTGGAGGAAGTGGGATTAAATGTTTGCTTTATTGTGTATGTGTATTTACAGAGTACATTTGTTTCATCACAAAGATCAAACCTCTGTCCCTTTTCAGTGCACATCTTGTGGCACTGTCTCTAACTGATATGTGACAAAAGAAATCTGATGAAGTGAGAAGGGAGTTCAGGTGACTCTAAAAAATGAAACTTGATCTACTTTGAGGAAGACCCATTTGTTAATATTCAAACAGTCAGCACTCGCTCTTCCCGCTGAGATCACACAATTTTTGTTCTGCTTAATTCACCAGCAAAAAGAGGGGAAATAATTGAAGGAGTAATATCTAATCTGTTTCTTTGTTCCATGTGAGGAAGTAAAATGAGAAAGTAACACTTTTTTTATAGTCTCATTGCTATTTCGCAAGTAAATGGACTTGCCTTCTTCTACCATTTAAAAATCCAGAGCAGTGCATCATGGGTCATGCTTTTTGTCAGTGTTTTAAAATTGTAATTCTGCACTAAAATTTGCTACTACTGTGTGGTTCTTAGTGGCATTTGCATAGATACAAAACCAAATTACACCTACACAGAGACATTGTTGTCACATTAAACAATCAGCATCTAAAGCTTCCTATAACAACTGATGTTTATTAAGGTAATAGTTTTCAAATGCATCAAGGATAACACCTGATTTATGCATCTTATATTTTTTAAAATACATTCTGCAAGTGCAGAAAAATGCAAAATCAGCACTAGTTATGGTTGCTATTCAATTAAGGTAAAAGATTGAATTAATTAATATATGAGTCTTATAGCATATTTCTGTAATTAACATCAATCATATTTGATTTACTTGATTCTGCTTTGAATTGTGAAATACAGCTGTACAGGATAGCGGCTTTTGAGGTTTTCTGTTCTCCTTTTAGCCTAATACCTGCAAAACTATTCTACTAGATGAGAGAAATCTATACAGTTTGAGGGGAAAAATGTTTCTCAGCATATCTAAATATATTATATATGTGTGTGTGTGTGTGTGTGTGTGTGTGTGTGTGTGTGTGTGTGTATGGTTTGAAAGTGTTGACACTTCTTTCTTGCTCTTTTCAGACAGACATCTGACATAAAGAGAAAATGCATACTGACATCAGAAACAGAGTGTGATGTTACTGATGTGCTCGGGAATGTAAAGGAGACCTATACAGCACACATACTGTCTGTAAATCCTGCAGTGATAGACAACTTTGAAGAACCACCTTTTGCAGTCTCTGAAAAATTTACACCTTATAGTCAGAGTAAGTAGGATTACCAATTAAATCTTACTATAAATTTATTTTCAAGAAACTTCGATTATTTAAACAAGGTTTAGATTGAGCTTAAGTGTTTTTTCTATAGATTCTTACAGTAGCCCTGCTGATATTGGAGAAAATATTCAGTCATAGTGCTTTCCCTGTTGTAGGGGAGAGTGTAAGATTTAGTTACCATTTGTTTCTCACTGCACTGAGTAGACCATATAGTTAATATTATGCACCAGGTAAATATAGGCCTTCACTGGCTTTGTAAACTTGTAATAGATTTAAGGAAGGAAGATAATGGAGGGAGGAAGGAAAAAGAACATGTCCTATATAAAAGATTATGTCAGTTTTTTAATTCTAAAAATCTTTGTTTAGCTGTTATTGGAAAACCAGAGATAAAGGATTATTCACAAAAAGGTTCCAAACTGAATGTCATGTTCAAAGATCCACTTACACCATATATATTTCCTAATGGAAGCTTTCAAAGTATTCAAGATATTTTCCAGCATGACCTGGAATACAAACTCTATTACTGGAAAGATCAAAGTTCTGGAAAGGTAAGGTCTAACTCTTGTTTTTGTTCCATAATAATTGTTATATTCTGTTACACAATTTCTGTGCTACCTTAAGAGCTGACACTTGAAATATTTTTTTCCTTTACAGAAAGATGTAACAACAAAAAGCCGTAATTTTGAAGTAAACATTGACAGTGGAAAGAACTATTGCTTCTATGTCCAGGGAATCATTCCCTCCCGCAGAGAAAACCGTAATGGCCAAGAAAGCATGGTGCTCTGTACCAGTGGAGAAAAGAATATCTTAGATGGTGAGTATTGTGTGATGTTTGTCACTCAGTCTTTAATATTCCAATAAAAACCCCACATCTTTAAATTGTGATACCTGCTATAAACTATTTACTGTGTAAATTAGAATACACAGTTGGAACATGAAGACTCATGAGAAGAACTCACTTTAAGTAAGAGTCCACCATCTTTAGTTGGTTGAGCTGGTTTTAGGGTTTTGCCCAACTGTTTTGGTTAAATTGTCTGAGTTGATGACTGGTGTCTGAGGTTCCAGATCTCATCACTAGCCTTCAGCTTCATTTTTCTCTCTGTTTTCCTCAGATCCTTCCAATAACAGATGCCATAGTAAGTGCTTGAAGGATTAGCTCTAAAACATAGAAATGCTGGAAAACCACATATCCATTTACTTGTAGTATGAGCTGACCTTTAGTTATGCCAAAAGCAGATGATGAGAATAAGACTTTCTTTTATGTTCCAAGATCAGAGGTTGGCAGATTGACTTCTTTACTGGAAGATAAGTTGGCAAGTGTAGGTGAATCAACCAGCCATTTCAGACTAGACATTTGGATATCACTTTCTTCAATAAAAAGGCATCAGTATGACTTAAATAATATCACATTGCTGTACTGTATCTTTCTTCTCCCTGGGTAAGAGTATTTGCACTCTAGAAAAGCTCTTCTAAAATGGCAAATGAACTCAAATCCAGAAAATTTACCACAAAAGTGATAAATTGCAACTTCATTACAATTTAATAGAAAAATCTTCTCTTGGTATTTTCTAATTATAACCTAGATTAGATTTTCAGTTGGAGAGAAACAGTGTACAGGCAGGGGGAATGGTTTGACTTATTCTTATGGTGTTAGCATGGTACTTATGAACTAACTAAACTAGATTGAATCCTAATGTGAACCAGGTAAAATAAAGCATTACTTCAGTTCAACAAATTCATGTAAAAATGTATTTAGTTCACACTGAAGTGATGACTCCACTTCTGTCGGACTGTAAAATATAGAAAGCATTTTTTCATTAAGTGAAATGAGTGCTAAGAGTTTGTAGCACTGTGGGTTCTGATAACTGAATCTTGGATTTTTTTCCCCCTACAGAATATGGAACAGAAGTCTTTATCATCCTAGCAGTGATAGCAGTTGCAGTCATCACTCTTGCCATTGTCCTTCCAGTGGTTCTGTGTAAACGCAAGAAAGCAAAGAAAGCAAGAGCTATGAGAGAAAAGGAGCTGCTTAATGGTGCCTAAGGAAAAAGTACTACAGACACTAGTGGCAGTACCAAAGCAGAAAAAAAAACAACAACAAAAAACCTAAAATGGGTAATTGGGTAGAGCCTTTCAGGCTCTCTGAAACAGAAATTCTTAAGCCCAAACTTTATGTGGATTAAAAAATCCACTAGACAGTACAGATGAAACCAGGTATCAGGAAGCCCTGTGTCATTAGTGGCCAGAGGCTGCAAAAGCATCCTGGTGATCTGTTACAATCATAGAATTATAGAATGTGCTGAGTTGGAAGGGATGCACAGGATCAAGTCCAACTCCTGGCCCAGCACAGCAGCATCCCCAAGAGTGACACCATGTGCCTGAGAGCGTTGTCTAACAGCTTCTTAACCTCTGCCAGGCTGGTGAAGTGACCACTGCCCTGGGGAGCCTTTTCCAGTGCCCAAACACCCTCTGGGTAAGGAACCTTTTCCTGATATCCAGCCTAAACCTTCCCTGATTCAGCTTTGGGTTGTTTTTTGAGTCCTGTCACTGGTCACAAGTGAAGAGGTTGGCACCTGCCCCTCTGCTTCCTTTGGTGATGTTGAAGACCAAAATGTCTCCCCTCAGTCTCCTTTCCTCCAGGCTGAACAGACCAAGTGACGTCAGGCACTCCTCACACAGCTTCCCTTCCAGACCCTTCACCATCCTTGTTCCCCTCCTTTGGACCCTCTCCAACAGCTCAGTGTCAGTTTTATATTGTGGCACCCAAAACTGCCCCAGCCCTGGAGGTGAGGCTGCCCCGGTGCAGAGCAGAGCGGGACCATCCCCTCCCTCGCCCGGCTGCGATGCTGGGCCTGGTGCCCCCAGGACAGGGATGTCCCTCCTGGCTGCCAGGGCTGACTCGCCTTCAACTTTCCCCTGACCAGGACCCCAGGTCCCTTTCTGTGGCACTGCTCTCCAGCCTCTCATTCCCCAGTCTGTCTGTACATCCAGGGTTGGCCCATCCCAGGTGCCAAACCCTGCACTTTCCCTTGTGGAACTTCCTACGGTTGGTGATTGCCCGTCTCTAAATTGTCAAGGTCCCTTTGCAGGGAGATTTCTCCTAGACTGTTTCCAAGCCCCTTCTATTATCCTGTCAAACAGGCTTCTGAACTAGAGGTACTTTTAACTTGATCAGTATGGCCTTACTGAGCCAGAAGATTTACGGTACTTGTGAGGGGAAAAAACACTACTTTTGAAAAATAGGTATCCTTTACCTAACTAAAAGGAACATTTTTCTGTTTCTATGAAACAAACTCTGTATTTATCTGCCTTTTAACAATATTAACTAGTGAAATGATCTGTTAGTTCAGATGTGACAAAATTGCTACTATTATTTCTGCACTTCTTGGATAAAATCAACTTGGTCTGTTTATCTTTGGATGTTAACAAAGGTAAACAAACTGAAACTACTGCACTGGCAACTTGTAAGAAACACTATTGAAGCAGTACTTGCTATTTATCTGGAAAGTATATCCAATTACACTACACCTAGAGTTATACAGACAGGGGAGCCTGATATTTCGAAGTAAGTGCCAGAACAAATACTTTGCAGGCTTTGAGTCAGTAGTAACTCACTTCAGCAAGCACTGAATAGGTAGCAGCATTTACTGCACTTTGAACATAATTTTTAATTAAGCAGTTGATGAATGGTTTCTGTGGTATAGGTTCAGATCATCTTGGTGATGGGATTTGGAGATACCATTTGCTTTGACTTTTAGTATTTATTTTATAGATGAGAATCTAATTTTTATACTGGTGTTATCTGTATTTATGATGGTAATTTATACTTTTCTAGTGAAATAAAGGTGACTGGAAACATAAGTCTTTTCCTTTTCAAAGTGACATATTCATTCCAGAACTAAATTAAATATACACTTAGGAAGCTTAATTTGGGACAGCAGTGTAGGCAAGCTGCCACAATCTAAAAAATGTGTAAAGCAGACTACCAGGGCAGGTCAAAACTAGGAGAAGCCACAGTTCACAAAGTGGAGTTTTTAAAGAGCCCTGACTAACATTTCTGCTGTCCACTTACATGAGCAATTAGGGTTTGCATTCAAAGCATCGCCTTCCATTCCCACAGTGCAGTCTGTACTTGTGCTTGTGGTACTGATGCTCATTCAAGGCATTATGGGGCCTGACCCAGAGATGAGAACTGCTAATGATAGTGGTCAGCATACACAAAACACAAAAAAAACCTCAAGAGAATAGTAAAAAAATCATCGTGTAGTTGGAGCTAATTGGCTGTGGATCTCAACATTTTATATATGCCTCAAAAGAAGATACCCATTGTATTCATGAGAAGGAATACCTTACAAAGTTAATATCCCAATCTAACAATTTGTACAGAATTGTATTTTATATTTTTCCTCCCTGCTGTGCTATAGCTACCATCTTTGTATGGGTAAAGACTCCTGGGAATGTGTGAGTGTGGTTTATGGGGTGTTTTCTTGGGTCTTTAATTCCTCTTTTTACAGAGGGAAGAAAAACTCCAGAATTCAACCCTTCAAAACCCTATTTACTTCATGTTGAGCAATAAATGCTTAATGCATTTTCTGCTGATGCATAAACTTTGTATGGAGAAGGAATCTTACAACAGAAATCAAAACCATGAGAGCTGGTGGGAGTCAATTTAAAAACATTCCAAAGTTGTCATCATTACTTCCTTTCCCCGAGGCGCTCTGCTTCCTCAGCTTCATTCAGTGCCAGACTCACAAAAGGGAAGAGCTAATAGGAAAAGGAAAGCCTGTAATTACAGCATATCATTTATTAAATTAGACCATGCAGTTGCTTGTCATAAACTACACAGAGTGAAGCTATAAATTATATTTCATTACTTCAAGAGATTCTTGGTTTGTTCTGAATATGGGGGAAGGGAAGAAGGGGAGAAGAGACACCCACAGAAACACAAACAAGTGCCTTAAATGGCAAGAGACCCCTGACTACACAAGTTCTGAAAGCCTGAAGCACTTCTGTTTCCTAGCTGCAGTTTGTTATCATCCAACAATGCTGAGTAACCCGAGTCACGCGGCTCACAGATCCTATTTCTAAGAGGGTTTTTTTTGTTTCTGGAGACAGTTGAGAAAGGGGCTTTTTAATTGCAAACTTCTGTAAGTTGTATCCCTTGGGCTGAACCCACACAAAATGTTTTATGCAGAGACTTTCTCAGAGTATTGGGTTGGGCAGAAGTTATCATACTTAAAAAGGTGTTGTCACTAGGAAAGACTAGGCCCATATATATGGCCACTTCAGCACTGTATGGATTTTAACGTGGAGCCAGACACACAGGGAATGGAAACGAGAAAGGGAAGGCTTTTCCTAAGCACCTAAGTTTCCTGGCTCCTCTTCTAAGCAGGTTTCTGTAAGCAGGCATGCTCCTACTGATGCTCCCTATTCCCCTGTTTCGCTTCACTCCCTGTCATTTGAAAAAGGTATCTAACTATTTCAAGTGGATAAATACATTTGCATAGTTCCTTCACACAGTGTTTGTGTCCTCTCCCTGTACAAGTGCATGTGTAACACTGCACACTGTAACAAGCCTGCAGTAAAACCACGTTCTTCTTCACATAAGCAAATAAAGGCTGATACTGTTCTGCTACTTTTCTGTCAGCCCTAACAGCAATGCAGATAATAAATTACTGCCATTACTTAAAATTAACAACCGTAGAGGACTTCATAAGTGTATGATGGATATGGCAGCAAACAGTTTAGCTATTTCTAGCAGACTCAGTGTGAGAAGGCTGCTGCTGAGAGGCATGTAATGATAAGAATGTGATTATGAGCTTAACTTGGATCACTAGTTTGTGGCAAGTCAGGACAAAGAGTTTCTGTATGAAGTAAGAATAAGCCGCTGTGATAGATTACCCTCTCAGTTCAGTTTTGTAATGCTGATTATTTTGCAGGTTAGTAGTGACTGCCACAGTTTCAGAACTTTTTAATACACATTATCAGACCCAAGTGTCAATTGAATAATCTTCTAATTACACAGAATTTACCCACATACAACTAACCATGCTTTCTATAGTCTGTGTTTGTCCTGGTGATCATGTTCAAGAATGACAGGAAAAGAATAACCTGCTGGACAGGACAGAATCAGTAACTGGTCAGCTGAAAATCTTTCCACAACCCTTAGGTGTGGTGCTACTCATCATGGCGTATGTTCCCTCACAGACTACGCCCAGTCAGTCCCTTACACAGACAAACTGCCACAGAGAGCTGCCTTTCCCTTATTTGATGGTGTGTGTCCTCCAGTGCTCTACAGCAGAACTTTTAGCAAAGCTCAGAGCATAAAGATGTGCTGCAGAGGTCTTCCTACAACATATAATGAGAAATCTTCCCACCACTGAGATCCTTCTGCTTTTGGTACAGGCTTTTACTCAACCCACAGAGCCTCTTGTAGCATCCCCCCAAAGGACCCAGAAAGAACATCTTTCCCTGTAACTCCTCAGCATCTAGCTGAATTAGCTACGTTCATAGCAAGATTCCCCTCAGGGGTGGCTTGTTCCATAAAACCTGCCAGTACCTGGTTATAAACATGCAGCCACACTGACTGTCTCCAGGGTTTCAAAGACAGGTTCTGTCTCAGATGTCCAATTGCAGAGGTTGTGCCTGTTTCTCATCTTGTCAAAATCTGCACCCTATTAGTGACATCTTTTAGTGACTGGGTCCTGTAAGAAGCCTAAAATGCTTTTGCCCCTGACTTCCTCTGGCTCCTTTGTTGATGTTTCCCTCCTCTCCTCCATTCCCTACTCATTGCCATTACTTATTCTTCATGAGAGATGAACCCACTGCCTTATTTCCTCAGACAGCTAGGCAGAATCTCATTTTAATCAAAATATGGAACCTGAATAAATCCACATCCATTAATCACAACTGAAAACATATTAATAACATGGAAGCATTATTTTTACCTTGTACAGCTCCCCTTGGTCATTATTATTGAGATAGTAACTTCCAGAACATTCACTAGCACTGCTCCAAGTAACTTACTGCACCGAATTACATTTAAGTATAATTTTTTAGTGCCTTGTTTAAAATAGTAATGAAGTCATTATCATGAATTTAAAGAATCTTCACAGTTACAGATCTCATTTATATTCCCTGATGTATTTTCTTCTACTTTTATTTTCAAGTTTTCTACCTTATTACTTCAAGAAGTATTTAAGCAGCAAAGTACTGACATTGTTAAATTCAAAAAAATGTTTCATTAAAAGAGGTTTAATTAAAACTCACCTTCCTTTCAACAGAGAAATATATTCCCAATGAGATCACATGGCAATTTTTTAATTACTTATTCAGTAATTACACAACTCAATTAAACAGCTAGTGTACTAGAAGAGCTAGTGTGACAAGTGAGATTTTAAAATCTACTCCAAATAGGAAGCACTCATTATTCCAGGGGAGAATGTGGGTTTGTTAGTTGAGGGTTTTTTTACTTTAAAGAGTGCATCCTTGATTAACACAAAGTTTCTCTCTGTTGCCTTCATACTTTACCATCCATTCACCCTAAACATGTACATCTCCACAGAGATAATTCTCAGTCTGATTTCCCAGCTTTCCGCTCGACTCTTAACATGATCACTGGCTTCCAGAAAGCACCAAGGGTGCACCCCACCCTGTGTGTCAGTGCTGCAGGAGTCACTCCGGTGGGACCATGGACCCGTTCCTCCCTCCCCTCACAGCGATCTATCGGAGCAGGGCCCTGCACGTACAGCTTCTACCTTAAGCCATCTCCTCAACAGGATTTCTGGGTCTGCTTTCTGCGCCTCATGTGCCTAGAAAAGGTGACACCAAGTGGTAAAAAAGGGCATAATCAGCACATTAACCATCCAAAGGTTTCTAAACGAATAACACACTGAGATCAAGTCAGATCCAGATTTCACCAATATTTGGAGGAAAAGAGCACAAGAAATTTATTAGATCCTCTCTTTTCTAATAATGAAAAGGAACATAATCTGAACAGCTCAGTAAGAGCTGATATTAAGGATAGGAACAGCTCTCTTCTCCCAAACACCTCCCATGTCCTATTCAGCGCTTCCCTCTGACAGCTTCTCCAGGAATCTTGGGCTATAACATACCCTGTGCTGTCCAATATTCAAACACTGCTGAAACAAGGCCCCAGTTAACAATCAATCAGTACCTACCTATTGTTTGCATGTTGGTGTTGAAGCCTGCACAAAACCATACTCCCTTCTCCTGACAAACTTGCTTAGTCTCAGAAACTCAGGAATAGCTCAGAATTACGTTTTCAGGCTGACTGTTAAGCTTCTCACCAGACTTCCGTGCCTCAGTATCCTTCAAACAGAAAACAGAGTCCTCTTACTGCCTGCCCTTTTAACTCTCAGAGAAATGGCCTAAGTACCTCACAGAAAGAACTGAAGTCTTCTAGAAGTACTGGAAAATGTTTTACTACTGCTGCACATGTCATAAATAGAGCTGTAGAAGTCCTAGCCCTGTGAATTATGTTGAAGTACAAGCTATGTTTGGAATTCTGATAACATGCTATCCAGTGGCAAGGAAAAGAAAGGCATGGGTAGGAATAGCTGGAAGGCAGCTGTGTTTAAAACTGGGGTTATTTTGGGCCATGTGCTTTGAGTTCTACTGAGTCTGTCTTGAAAAAGCAACCCCAAAAACATCTTTTGAAAAAAGACTTTCTACTCCACAGCAAGTGACAGGCACAAGAAGTCAAAATAGCTGAGAGGTTGCTCTGTACCTGTCTCTCAAGCAGGTCCCTACACAACAAACTCAGAGACAATAAAATGCATGGTGCATGCAGGAATCACTACTGTCTGTCACACACACTCCTGCTCCAGTATCTTCTGTACCAGCAGCCTGACGCCCCAGGGCCCAAGGGACAGTTTACAGAGGTTAACACATGAAGCATGAAGAGAACATGCACATCTAACCTCAAGTAGCCTTTCTAAAACTCTCTGCATAGAACTATTGTAAATATAACTATCTTCATAACTGAAAAAAATGGAAAGGCTTTTTTCTTAATCTAGTTAGCATTAGGTGGGCTGAGTAGATTTGACCTTGGCCCTTAATTCCCTACTATGCTCCAGAAAGTATTTGCATATGGTCCCCGGCTTTTCAGAGAAGTCTTGTTGCATAATACTGCATCCAAGTTCTAAGAAGCCTCCAGCACACATGCTTTGCTTTTTAACCATTCTTTTTCCCAACACATTAACCTCTCTATAGATACTTCATCTTTCAGTGTGTTACCACATCTGTCCCATCAGTTGCTTCTGTGTCAACACATTCCTGCAGTAAAATACTACAATTAAGTAAAAAACTTAAGGTTAGCTTATTTTGGGGAGCACTTTTACACTTGTCATGATTCACAGTGATTAAAAGTAGCCGATTGTTTTTCAGAACCTACTTGCACTACACCATTCAGGATAAAGAGATTAAGAGTATATTTGGTTACATAGAAAACCTCTTCAATTGCACACATGGAGTGTGTCCCTGACAGCATGATTAGAGCTGAGGGATCAGAGCAGCATCCCCCAAACTTTCAATAATCAAGCTTAAAAAGTCAACTTTGATTCGTGCCAAACTCTTAAGTCATTTTAATGGAGAAAATTTGCTTAGTCATGTAGGTGGAGTTCCCTATTTCTACCCAAGTAAACCAGCCTCAGCGTTTATTTTTTTTTTGTCTGGACAGAATTGACCTCATTTTTCCAGTTCTGTTCTATTTTGGTTCAGCATCATGTGTGGATGCCACTTGTTTCCCAAAAGGAGGGATGGGTGGGAAATAAAGTTGGTTTGTGGACAAGCCGAGCAGGGAACAGGGCTGGACATTACAACAAATGTGTTCCTTTCACCAGCAAAAGCAATTGTGTTCAATCTTTATGGTTCAGACTTGCCAAAGGTCACTAAGAGAGAGGTTTCTAAGCAGTGTAAGAGATTGTGATTAAGCCTGGTTTGTGAAAGATATAATCCACATATGTGGAGAGTCCAAGTTTCCCTTGTCTCCCATTTAAAATGCCAACTGGATGATTATTCTTGCATTGTAGGATTACTGGCAAATTCATTGCAGGATTACTGGAAAAATGTCTTCAGTTTCCCAAGTCAATCCCCATGGAATTTACTTAGGCATATTATTCTGATTTAATCCCTGAATTTTCCGAATTACTCCCTTACAACAGCTTCTGTCTGTGAAGTTCCAGGCTGCTTGTCATCTGACTCTGCTTTTTTAATACAAGGACAGAAAATGATGCAGAAGTTCAACCAAGGCTTTGAAGATTACATCTTTCTAAGGTTTTTAACATGAAAGACAAGCTGCTTTCATAATAATCTAACTTGGCTATATTTCTGTTTCAAGATGAATAGAATGGTTTGGGTTGAGTAAAACTAGTTTCATCCTCTCTTTGAGTACATGTGACAGGATGGGTTTCATCAGAACATGTAAACAAACATAGCAATCTATCTGTAGTGTGCACAGCCTCTAAACTTCCCAGTGAAATTTCAGGCATCATAAAAAATACCTGACTCTATTTTTGAGCCCTGGCAAGAGCCTTGAACCACAACATGTGAAGTGAAAACCAACCAACCCACCTCTCCCTGACACTACTGTATATCCCTGATTAGTAAAACTAAGAAACCTCTTTCCATGCTCAGGAAAGGGACTGGCACAAACCATCTGCTTATGTCCACTAATAAAGAAGTAAACAGATTGTACATAGAAATAACTGCTTTTAAAAGCAGCTTTATACACAAAAATTTGAATTTGCACACTGTTGATTTTCTTGACAGATAAAAGTTGTGGTTTATTTTCTCTATAAAACCTAGGCAGCCTTTTCACCCCACTATTTTTTGCAGTGGGATTTCAGATGATCATTACCATGGATGTTTCTATGGACATCTCACAGTACCGACAACAGTTAAATTTAAATTTTAATAACGGATTTTTAACTTAGACCTTGATTCAATGTACCTAAAAAATAAATTCATGTATTAAACATCCCTTCCACAACACAGAAATTCCTTTCTTTCCTCGTCTCTAATTGAACAATACTTTGATTTGGAAGACTGCATTCTTGGTTGAAACATTTTCCTTCGAAGGGAGCTCTACCCTTTAAGAGTGCTTTACAATACACTTTTTGCACAACTAATTTCAGTGAAGAAAAGGAAAAATCTGTACTAGTTAGCAATAGAAAATGCTGATCACTTAAAAATCAGTTCATTCAAGCACATCTTGGCTGCACTTTTACACTACTGTTTTTCAAGTATCATAATAGCTGGTATGTCTGCCACAACAAAGGAAAACAATTAAAAATTAAAAATAAGAAAAAGGTGAAAAAAGGTTAACTTATTATCCTCAAAGTAAAAGATGAAGGAGCACTCAAAATAATTACATACTGCTATTATGTTAATCTTATTCAGGCACTTCTAAAATCAACAAAGGGAAAAGAAGTGGCCAGGAGACAAAGAAGAGAGAGGATCACAGAATATTCTGAGCTGGAAGGGACCCAACAAAGATCACTGAGTCCATTTCTTAGGTCAATGGCTCATGTGTTATTAGCACCAGGCTAATACAGCCAACTGAGCCAGTCTCAGCACAGATTTAAAGCAGACTAATGCATCTATAATCCCATTGCTCTTAGTACATGTCTTCAAGAACTGAGCTCATGTACTTGGTTAAGCCTAAACCAAATGGCATCACCTGGCTGATTCCAGGGCAAATTTCAGACAGCACCACAGATTTCAAAGCTCAACATAAGACAATCGCCTCACTGAGTAACTCGATATTTGTAGATATGTGTTCACTATATTATTACAGAATTTCTGATCACATCATTAAGAAACATGAAAAGCCTAGATATATTTTATCTTTAGATTTTTTATTATTATTATTTCAGAGGCACTTAATGTCTTACATTTACATAGCGCCATTTCCCCCCTCCAAAACACTTTACAGTATTTACACACAGGAATGTTTCCCACCGTTGAAATGCAGCCATCTGACTCTTTCCAGTACCATCTTCAAAGCACCAACAATTTGAGACTGAAAGTATTAATCAGTATGTTGTCTACTATGATAGTTCAGAATTCCATTTCATGAATTTCCAACTTCTGCTATTAAAGAAACACAACTTAAATACAGTATCACAGTGCAATTCTGCAACAGAACTGAGACTTCGATCATTTTCATTAGATTTTTTTACAATCTCTCATTAGATCAAGTCTATCTCAAACACTTTGATGTAAGGCCTTTTAATAATATAATTCTAAAATATCATTCTTTTTTATATTTTCTTTGTAAGCTTCCCTTACAATCAAGCCCAGAAGAATATTTTTCTTTCCTTCCAGTATATTTAGAAACAAGTCCTGGCCCTAAGGAGATACCAGCATCCTCAGTTTCAACAAACTTCATGGCACCTAAAGGCAAACCGATTCCTCCTTGATTTTGGAGATGGATTTTTTTGTTTGCTTGTTGTTAGTTTTAAAAATAAATACAGGATTACACAAAATTCTGTTACAACCAGTAAAATTGTAAAGTACAATTGGGATTGGCTGCTGGGGGCAAAGGAAGTGTGCTGTGTATGGTTTTGCTTGTTAGCATTAAAAATACATTAAAGTATCTCAAGTTCACTACGCCACTGCAAAAGACTGCCCTAATCACAAAGATCACAGCAACTTTCTCAGCTTAGAGATTCATTTTTTCTTTGTCTCTCTAAAAGGCTCCTAAAATAAACCTTCCAAGAGAAGAAGTTGCATTCGTGCTGAGAACTTCCACAAAAATAAAACCCCAAACCAAAACCTTCCCACACAACAACCTATCTGGCATCCCTATTTCCATGGTTACACTTTGAAAAAGACTACAACCTCACACACAGCATGCTGCTACCTGCTATGCTATGGCTGCTGTGAGAATCTGAATGGACAGAAACAAGAGATTAGTGAAATCAGACACCTATCTGCCTTCCTGTAAAACAAGTACAAAAATTATTCTGGTACCTTATTCTCTTGAATGTGTTGTACTTCATAAAAGCTTCTCTCTGATCTTTATTGATGCAATATACTCTGATTCTACTGTGGTCACTAGATTCTTGTATCACGAGAGCTGTTTGCATTTGAGTATTTTGAAAGAATACTGACAGATAGGGGCAAGAATGATGATAAAAGGAAAAATATTAACAGGTAGCAATTTCAACATGAAAGAAAATTACTAATTAAACTGGGTAAAAATTAACAAACAGCAGTGCATCCAAGTACATATTCATTTTATAAAAAGTAGGGGCTTTTTAAAATCTAAACCCTCGATAAAAGATGCACAAAGTACAGATGTATTGCATATTTTATGCATGCCTTCATGTAGTGCATTCCTCTATTATATCTTATATGGAACAATAAAAAACTACTAGACCTTCACTGTACAACAGGTAGTGTAATTTTTTTGTTTTAAAGCCTAAACAGCAATTCAGTTTGAATTATACCTTCCTATTCCCTGATCACAAAAAACACCTTGCTGGATTTACGTTTGTCAAAGTCAAATGACAACCACAGTAATCACTTGTATGGATAAAACAATTACAGTAAACTATTGTAAGAGTTTTGTTCCTTTGAGGGGATTTGGAAGCTGGAACAAAAATACCAGGAAGGACTGGAGATCCTTACAAAACACAGAGAATCACTGGTAAATAATTTGTATCAGAAATAAAGAAACATTATGACAATAAGAGATAAACATGAAGAATGAAAGCATTGTTTCAGGCTTCAGAGCCTAGAAGGCCAAACTGAGAGTACCATTATTACTTGCTTTCAAGTTCAGAGCTGAAGGGCAGCTAAAACCATAAAATCATCAGATTTTTTTTGAAGACGGAGAAAAGGAGGAACTTGGAAAAAGTAACTGCTGTATTACAGGACTGAACACAGGACAACTGTCTTCTATTTCACAGATTAACACTTCTGGACCCATTATAACCTCTACTGATTTGAGGAATGACTGGACCCACATTCTTTTCTCTGTTTCACCTTGTGGGAGTCATTCATTTCTTCAGAGCTAAAAATATTCACAAACTTACTTGATACAAGGATCATCATTTTCCCTCCTGCTTTTTCTAGTGAGCCAGTCCTTTCCTCCCTCAACCTCCTCTCAACTCATTACCACAATATTTCTCTGACAGCAAAAGGACAGTTGGGCTGGAGGATGCACGAAGCTTTTGCTAAATTGGGAGAGAATGGTAGCTGAGCTGTAGAAAGGACTGCATGGACATACAGATGTTAAAGATTAATCCAAATCCCAGCAAAGAACAACCTTATTTTTTTTTTAAACACCAGAAGGAATTAGTTTTGTCTTTTAGTTTCAGTTCATCCCTTTTCAGCAAGGGCACATTGGCTACATGACAAGGCTTGGACAAGGAAAAGGCTCTTTCATTTAACAGGGCACAGATCTGAAGACGGGACAATGTCCTGCACCATGCCAGATCTCTCTGAAACATGCATAGAACAGAGCAAAAATCCAAGACTGCTTTGCAGGAACAAGAGAGGTAGCAACCCTAATTTTAACAGGGCTTTTCACTGAAGGGAAAGAAGGTCTACAAAAGTCAAATCAGCCGATTTCAAATGGTTTGCATCCCAGGATGAATCAGGTTACACTAATTTAAGCCCAATTTAATTTAGGCAGGTTTTTAAACCACAAGAATAAGGACATTCTTAGTACATATCAATAATTAAACCAACATATACACAATTAGCAATATCCTACATAATAGTAAATGCTTAACAAGCTGAGTAATTTTATGGTACATTGTCAGACATTCTACACACTTCCTGTAATCATCAGTCTCTAGTAGTTCAGTTCACGACTTTTAAGATCCAAATTCAACTGTGTCTTCAGTTATTTTCTTGAACTCATAGTTTCCTCGGCCATCCATATGCAAGTAGAACTGAAAAAAAAAAGCATATGTTATTAACCCCTCAAAATAACCAGCTCTATAAAGACCTAAATAAATTATAATTTGAAGTACTTTTAAAAATCTTTAAAAAACATTTAAAAAGTTTTAACAAAAACTTAAACTCAGAGGGTAAGCTGCTCCCACCTCACACATCATTAAATTCACCTGCCTCTGTAAAAATGTTAAACTACGTTTTTGCACATCATACATCAGTCTGCTAACAGCCATATCTAGACTTAACACTGTTCTCTTGGGTTTTGTGACAATATACTTAGGGCACAAATTCATCCCTGTGTATTAACTCAGTATTTTTATGCACATGTACAGTCTGTCTGCATAAAAATTAAAAGTAGTACAAGTAAAATCTTAGTTTGCAATAAAAAGTAATCTTAGAGACCTTTTCTTTTAAAGCATAAATGTATCTGATTCGGACTAATGAAGAGTAAAACCTTATAGAAACCCAAACAGAACATGACCTATTAGGATATAAAATGATAACACCTTGAATCACCAAATCAATTTCATAGAGTCACTCAACAAAACCCACAAATATTCTTAATAAAGCAAAGATTACATACATCATGATGTTTCCAGAGTGACTTCCTGTGGGAAACAGTGAAGAGAGTGATGCCAACCTATATGACACAAAAACCCACAAAACAGTTAATTCTTCTCATGGGTTAGGTATTATTTATTTTTCAATATTGTATCAGATGAAGATCTTAAATTCATAACCACAAACTTCCAGACTACTGTTAACACTATATATATATATATATATATATATCTTTTATTACAAGATTTTGCGGGCATGGGGGAAAACAATCAGGAGGGATTTATTGTTTTTAACTGATTTCACCATTCTTTTGCTCCTAAAGATTTGTCAAACATAGAATTAACTGTGTAAAAAAGGCAAGGTAGGAGGCAGGTAAAACAGTAAAGCGGGTGAATAAAGGAATTTTAACAACAAAAAAAATCTCAAACCCACAAAGGATGGAATGAATGACAAACTTAGAGTGACAATTGGAAGTGAATAAGTGAATTCCTTTATTTCCTTGGTCAACTATTCATCCCGACAGTAGCAGCAAGGACAAAATGACTCTGATGATAAAGCGAGGTAACATTTTTTCTTTCTGCAAGGACAGCCTAACCAGGAATTCTATTTTTTAGTAACATGCATCAGTCACTTGGCAAGCACAAATGAATATTCAAGTTAATAGAATAAGAAGTACACGGAAAATAGACTTTAGAACCTGGGTATTGATACCACTGTGGTAAAATCAGTTCATGAAATAATGATCCTTCTCCTGCAGAGTCCTCACCTAATGTCCATTCACTACTACAGAGGGCTCCTTTAATTTCAAGCACATATTTCAGTGGATGCACAGCTTTACTCCATTATCATTCTGGAATACTGCTACTCAATAACTAACGTCATTTCAAGCCCTTCCTCTCCCAGACTAGGGTGTGAAAGTAAATTCACATCCTAAATTCAAAATTGCTTTCACATGGCACTACAGAGACTCTGAAATGGTGAGTTTAAGAGGACAAGGAAACACAAAGCTGTATTTAGCATTGTCTTATTTTCCTAGAGTGCTTGGATTTTTGTATCTCAAAACAGATGGAAACCATAACTTCCAGCCTGGCCAAAAGAAGCCTTTTAAATAAGAAAACATTCTATAATTTTAGATTATTTGGTCCTAACCTGACATTCTAACTCTATCTGGAAAAGTAAGGTTACTTAGCAGTTAGTTAAGAGGCCTCTGTATATCACAGAGACTACATGTACATCTAAATTATCCTAGGACTACAAAATGATTACTGAATTCTAGTGTGCATAAAGTTGTATGCTTCCCTAAGCTTTTTTTCAATTTTTTTTTAATTTTTCTGCAGTAAGCATAAGGAAGAATGAACCTTATACCATTTTAGGTTTCTTGCTAATGTACAGAGAGATAATTCCAGAAACAAAGTGCTCACCTTTCGGCAGTGGCTGTAAATGTAGCCTTCTACATCCACACTAACAGCACTGGTGCACTCATCCAGAATTGCAAACTGGGGCTTATGATAGAACAGCCTTGCCATCTGGAATGCAAGCCAAAAAAACACAAAACATACTGTGGATACAGAACTACCAGCAATGGTGCAGTGTTAGAAAAACTAAGAATTAGTGTCCAAAGATCTACTATGGAAAGGGAATTAAGTTGGCACCCACTGAAACCTGAAAATCCAAAAGTTGCACATTATACTTTTTATTCAAGACAATTTTAGAAATTCTGTTTACATGGTGAAAGGATGTTTAAAAGCCAGTATTTCTTTTTAAATTTTGAGCACAAACCCCACTATTTACAGTTGTTTTCTCAGTATTTAGGTATTTCACATTTTGGGCGTTTCTTCTATGTCAAATACTAATATTTAATTTAATAAATAGAAATAGCTTACAGTTAAGATTTTATTTTTTATGTTCTGCATTTGTTAAGAATTTATGTTTTTGAGACATACTGCCATTCTCTGCTTTTCTCCCCCGCTGAGTACATCCATCCAGTCCTGAACACTATCCCAGCCTCCTTCACGTTCCAAGATTTGACCCAGTTGGACATTATCCAAGTACTCCTTCAGGACCTATGGAAACAGGAATGACAAAGCTTACATGAACTTAGAAGACAAGTGGCTGAAAAAAAGCTATAAAGGATTATACCATAACACTATCAACCTTGATAAGTATTAAAAGCCTATTAAATGCAGTGCTTTTCTTAGCAATTGCAGTATTTCTGAACTGGAAGCATTACTCATCCTGAGCAAGACAAAGGGTTAATGAACTAATTATCATTACCTGGTCAGAAATCCCTTTCTTCTTCTGATCTTCCAAAGTATCTGGATATATGACTTGATCTCTGAGCGTTCCAAGAGTCATGTATGGTCTCTGAGATACAATTAGAGCAAAGAAAGATATGTCAGATATTTCTAAACATAAGAAACAAAGAAAGAGAACTTTACTGTTGAGTAAAGTACTTGGTCTCACCTGAGGAACATAGAACAACTTTCCTCTTACAGGTTTTGTTAAACGCCCACCAAACAAAGGCCACAACTGCAAAAGAAAAAGATTGAAACTTGACTAAAATGTCCAATTACAACCATGCTTTGCATTCTCCCCTGTTTGTTTTATAAAGTTCCCTTACCTCACCAAGAACACGGAACAGGGAACTCTTCCCACACCCATTTGGTCCACAAATCAGCACATTTGCACCAGATCGAACCTAAAATCGCAAAGCCAACACAAAAAGTGGTAGTGAGGATGCATTGCTGAAAGCTTCTACAACCAAAAAGACAATCTGGTATCATCATATGCTTGTACACAATTTTCTAACATTACAATGAGCAATTTCCAGCAAAATTTAGGCTTTTTTCCCCAACTGGTTTAGCACCAAGTGCAGCTGGAAGAAAATGCACTTGTACCAATAAAAACTCTTTTGAGTAAAATAGCTTATTGCCCTTTTTTTTTAAACTAACATGATGATTTGTTTTCCCTTTTCTTACAAACAGGATGACCTTTGAAGCTAACATCTTCCCTTGAAAATTTTATATTAATATTGTTTCCTATGATACTAAAAAACTTACCTCAAAGTTAAGGTCTTGAATCAAAACATCTCCATTAGGTGTCACCAATGGAACATGATCAAACCTGCATAAGTTTCAAAGTTAAAAAAGAAAAAACAACAGTTGCCTAAAAGAAGCTAATACAGCATGTTTACTTGAGAAATTTAAGGCACTGGGAAATACTTCAGCAGTACTTAATTCACCTTCCAGTTTCCAACTATTAACAGCTAAGGAAGTTCTTGAACCAAAAAGGTACCCTAGATTTTAAACATCTACACCTACAGGTTTGGTTTTATCTCCTGTATTTGTTTTTTGAATACTTCTAAGTCTTTGGTCTCCAAAACATCTTGTGAATATAAACCTACATTTAAGGATGTATGGCATTTTAAACCTAGTAGTGAAGAGTATCTCACTAACTCTACAACACACAATGAATGACTTCCCTACTCACCTCCCCCTTGCCTTTTTTTTAAATGAAAAAAAATAGCTGTATCATCTCTTTTCCCCCTTCCTTCCTCGCTTTCCCCTCCACTTCCCTATCTGCTTTCCACACTGTCCAGATTTAGATTATCTGATCTTTTAACTGGCTATATTTTATGCCTTTAAGTAGTAATATTATGTCAGTGCTACATTCCTCAGACTGCAAAGAATGAAGGAATTGATCACAAGTACATCAACAAAATCTCTAAGCAAGCAGAATTACAAGCAAGTACTTTGAAAATTAATATGGATTTGCCCTTGATTTTACAGCTGTATTATATAATGGAATACAATCCTTAACTAACATATTTCTAAGAGGAAACAAGATAGTCTGAGAAGTCATATTCTAAAGGAATGTTTCCAAAAAGCCCAAGTCCAGAGAGCAGATTATGTCTTCTGCTAACATGAGAGGATAAGGACTGACTTACAGATGAAATGCTGAGTGGGTGTGAGGTGGAGTTATCAGTAAATAAAGTACAACATGAACTGCAAAATGTACTAACGGGTATTCAGACCTCTATTAATGGCCACAGAGAGAAAGACTTAAAAAAGTCTACATTGAAAATATTTAACTACTGAACTTGTGGAAACTTTACGAACATACTTGATAAGGTTATCACTGTTGATAATTTCTCCAGATCCAGGAATCAAAGACAAAGGTTGCTTTTTATCTCCATCTTAAATAAAGAAAAAGGTATTAGTGACAGGAATGCTATGCAGAGATGAACATATTGCATATTATATCACATCTACCTTTTTCTTGTGATATCATAGTACGTTGATATTTGCCACTGTTCAAGTCCTTCAGAACCTGCATTAGCTCCGTAATTCGAGCTGTGAAACTTAAAAAAAAAAAAAAAATCCATAGAAGGTCTAATGAGCACTCTGTCAAACTGCTAACATGACAAAGTTATTCAACCTGGCACAGAAGCATATTTAGAGTTGCACCAGGTTGTCTAATGTGCACCATATTTACAAGCTTCTTTTCCTTTTTCTGTAACAGACAAATATTACTTCTTACAATGTAAAAATAAGTTTGGTAAATAATCAATACATAATTGATTTAAGAGCATTTAATAAGGTTTCAACTAAACATTCAAACTGCATGCAAGTACTATCCAGATGTGAAATTCCTAGTGGACACAATTAGCACATCTTCAGATGTGTTTTCAGCATAAAGTGTTTCTAATTTCTGCATTTTTAGCACACTCCAAGGAACAAAGCACAGAAGCTTATTTTAATTTTACAATCAGTTTCTGAAATTGAGAAGATTCTTACTATTAAGCTTACCCAGCCAATCTTGTCATTTCACGTCCTGCTAGGACTATTCTGCCCAAAGCTTGAGACATTCTCAGTAGCATTCTTCCACTTTGGTAGTAATCCTAAAATAGAAGAAAGTTTCTTGATGTGGACTAACAAAATTTTAAATCTAGAGGTTGTTTTAATTCTGGTCTTTTTACCTCCAAAAGTTCTGCGTGAGTGCTATTCTGATGACGAGGATCAGACAGGTTCAAAAATGGACGACTAACAACCAGGTAGCCAACCACAGTGGCAAGGTCTGAAGTTTAAGAATAAATATTAAGCTACACATTAATTGAAACAGTAAGAAAAAAAGACATTTCTTATGTAAAAAGTTTGTTTTGCTATTTATAGAAATCCATTAGCACTTGACATACACTTACATTTGGCAATGATAGTATCAATGAAACCCATAGAGAACCGGAACAGGATGAAATTATGCAAGTGTTCCACCTGGTAAGTTACAGAAGAAAAAAGTTCAAACTCCACCAGTAACTGTTTAACTATCTTTTATTAGACAAATTATTTCTCAGTACCTCAGATACACTAAATGCCTCTAAGTGTGGTAAGCATGGCATAAGAGTACCTGGTGGCAAAGATTTGCACTTGGATTAAAACAACCACGCATGAAGCTAAACAGTGAGAACAATAATTGGGGTGGGTGACAAGGAGGAAGAGAGGCAAGAGAAAGGCCTTTCTAACAGAAACTTCTGCTCTGCTTATAGCCTACCAGCTAATATTTTAATTTAATGAATGTAGCAGCAAAAACACCGAGCCACTATGAGTCAGTTTATATGAACACATCAAGAATCACAACAATAGAATTAATTTCCACTTAAAATGTTTTAAAAGATAAAAGAGGCTTACCAGCTTACGGAAAGTCTTGTGAATAGTCTGTTTTTCTCTCAAGTTTCCATTATAAAAAGCAATTTCCTCACTAAAAAGAAAAAAAAAAAACAACTTGATTTTGTTAAAGAGTCTTTGAAAAAAAGCAGCCATAAAATATCAGAATACAGCATTCACAGTTACTTTATGAAGTAAGGGTTTGTCCTTTTTCACAACAGTAGAACATAGACCCCATTTAGTCTTGACTGTGGAATATAATGCACATACAAATTACAGTATATAAAAGATGCAAACTCTTGGCTCAGACCTGATAGCATCACACTTCCCAAGTTTATTTTAACACACGACTTCCATTTATCCCACAGTATTGTCACTTATATCTTAGCATCCAAGCAAGTGTATACCTGTTTGTAATGAGCCGTGAGTTGACATATCTGTACTCCCCTTCATACTTTTGCTCTATAATAGTCATCTTGCCAATTGGTCTCCTTAAACGTGTAAGGAAAAACCCTGAAATAATCAAGTATGCCATCATGCTAGCTGGACCCTGTGAATATCAAAAAAGAATAAAAACTTAGGTGGTCTCAAATGACAGTATCTGTATCCAAAATCCCTTAGTTCTCACCTCCTATGTGCCTATGTTGCCAACTCAATTATCTTGGCAATTCCCATCACATCACCTTGTTTGGTGTTGTAGATACTGGTTTACAAATTTTACTAATTCTCTGTCCCCAGATGCCCTTCCCACCCCAGCTTTCTATTCAGGTGTTTATCAACACCCAGTGTGACCTGTCCCCTACTGTCCTAGCTTATTTCATTAATGATTTACTGGTATCCTCTCATTTCTTCTCCCTCCTTTCTGCCTACTTCATTTTCTTTACATTTGCTGAACTGTCACACAGCAGTCAATATCTCAATCCCATTGTCCACTTTTATCTATACCTATTTCCTGGGTCTCTCAAGCAGTCCTGAATCCTATGTTTCCATAGATGAAGGACAGATGATAAAATACCACTGAAGTGTGGAATGGCATAAACAGCACATAATAACTACTACAGAGAGCAGAACAAAAACATCTGAGACGAAATTACCGAGGTTTAGTTAAGCCTTACTGCATGTCTGTCTAACAAAATTTGCACCATGTGACCCACAGCTACTCCTTTTCAACTCCTGAACATTTTTGATAATGCATCATTTCACTAATTTGAAGAATTAATTCCGCAATTATTCAGCTTATTGAGTCTTACAGCTCAATGCAAGAAATGGTTCCCCTTCATAGAGGCTGTACAGAAACAGAAAACTTATTTTCACCCTTAAATGGAATTCATGCAAGACATAAGCAGTCAAAAGGCTGTTGTAGTAAATAGGATTTCCAAATAAGTACTAGAAGAAAATAAAAAACTTTCTTGGTCATTCAAATTCTTGATTAAATGCCTGAAAATACTGGTTTTTATTTTGCCTGCCTCAAAATAGAGAGTGCTAAAGCATGTAAAACATTATGTGCAAATGAATATTTATTATGTGTTATACATATATATGTGTATGTATGTATGTATTTTATATATATATATATATATATTCCTACATTATACTTAAAATGTAGGAATCCACAACTACAACCTAGAGTTTTCTTCAGATTCTAAACAGGTACAAGGTTATAACCAAAGATGGGAAAATGTGCTCATAGTTTTAAAAAACCCACTCAATTTACCTGTGCTCCTATTGCACTTGTTAGCTTGAAGATGTACAAAACTATATCCAAGAAGGGCTGTAAGAGAAGCATACAAAAAAAGCCTTAGAACACAAACACAAAACTAATATAAAACAGTCCAGAAGCCATGTACCACCCCAAGAACAGTTACAGCTCTGTACTAAAATACTGGCTACACTATCATACCATCTAAAAGCTAAGACAAAAGGAATCTCAGGCACATGAGCTTTTCCTGAAAACACTGGCTCAAGAATTGAACATTGAAACATCATTATCTTCAAATAAATACATACCATCTGAAAAGAGTACTTTGTTACTTTAGGTCTGTAATGACATTCTGCTCACTTATTAAAGGTGGACTAGAACCCATAATAGTTTAACTGAAGCAATTATAATATTGAATGAAAAGATAATGCCATATATTTGGACATGTACCTGATAGGAGGAACATTCTGAACTTCTATAACCTCCTCGCTAAGCTACTCAGCTGAACTACAGGTTCTGTAGTCAGAAATTTTTGAACAAAGTAACTTGTAATTTACTTATACTCAGCTTGTATGAAACACATAGCATTAAAAAAATTTAGTCTAAGAATGTCAACAGTATTCTCACTCACTACTCAATCACCTTAAAATTCACACCAGAAACAGGGAAAAGCTTATTCAACCATACTTCCCTAGACAAAATAATATTTGTGTGTAACTGACAGCTAGCCATTGCTTTTCCTCTAAAAACTATCCACCTGAGAGAGCAAAGTCATCACTGTTCACCTGCAAACGAATGCCATATATTCTTTTAAAGAAAATGCAAAACAGTGCTTTGATCATGAAAACCAGAAAGACTGTGAAACAATATAGCATCATAAACAATTTTTTTTAGTACCATACTCCAATCAATCCACATACAAACACACATAATTGTTGTGAGCTGACACCCCCATTCTAAATGTTTACAGCAACTACTCAAAGTTCTCTCTTTAAAGACTTACCTTGCTAAGGTTTGAGTACAGGTCCACTACACTATTACAGAATTTTTCCACATCCTGTGTAAGGAGTTGATCTGGATTAGCTATTCTGTTGTCCAGATTTCCCATTTTGTAGTATGTATAAGCTCTGAAACAAAAAAAAATTGCTAAGTACAATTGTACTAAGAAAAAGAAATGATTACTTGGGACCTGAAATAACTGAATGTCCTTGCTTTATACAACTGACACACTAAGTAGTGCAAACATTAAATTACTGTATGGAATCCACATAGCCTGTGCTTCTACCTGTGCTTCTACCTGATTGTTTAGGCATTTAGACACCTTCTAGGATGTCTGAGCTGAAGCTTAGGCTCACGCTGCTACTGCACTTAGAAAACTCTTACACACACAGCACAACAACCAAAAGTTAGTGCAGAAGGACAGGAGCTACTCAAGCTCACGCATCCAATTCATCCTTCACGATATGAAGGCACCTGAAGAACTCTGGAATCTGACCCAATCATAGAAGCAGTACAGTGCATTTGTCCCCCCAGTTGAGCCAACTTTACTGTCCTTGTATTTATGGCCTATACAACCTGGATAAGCCACTTGCTGTCAACTGCAAATTCTTCTTACTATGTACTTAAAATGACTTGAATCAACTTTTAAAAACAGCAGACAAGGTATTACTTACTTAAGATATTCTTCATAGAGGTATCTGGTAAGTCTTACTCGGAAGCAGAGTTTCAGTTCATTTAGACCATATTTCAGGAAGTTATTCACTAAAGAGATCTAAAAAAAAGACAATAATATTTAACTAACAAGATCATATATAGTTAGATCAATTTGCAGTATAAATTGTGTAAACACTATGAAACAAATAAATTCTCCCCTTAAAGTCAATAATGTCATAAACACACCTAAGACCAGTCAGACAGTGTCTACAGGACCACTGCTTAGGTTTCTGTCCCCAGGTCCCAGGGAGGGGACACCACTTAAGATAAAATACATTATATTACATATTTTCAGCTCTTCTGATAAAGTCTAGAAAAGGGCCACCATTTGACTGCTTTAAATCTGTCAACTAGTTTAAAACTTTATTGCAAACCAGGTAGCAAGACTTATTTCTATCTGGTGCAGATCAGAGATGTCAACAAGCTGAAGGAAAGTTAAAGTGTGGAAAAAATCATAACAAATCTATGAAAAATGTAAGAAAAATAAAAATTAAAGTCTAAAAAAAAAATCCTCATCTTCAATGGTGCCAAAAGAATCCCAAATCTATAGTCAAAACTGACATTACCAAAACTAACTTGAACATATCTGTTTAAAAAACAGTTGCTACCAATAAGGAAATATGCTGGTAAAGTCTCCCACACACTGGAGCCAGAAAATGAAATGTGTTTTCATACAGACCTGTATGTAAAACAACTAATTTCCATAGGTTTTAAGACACTCCTTTGAGATCTTTTCCTCAAAATCTTAATTTACATTTAAAATATGTTCTACTAATAGGTCAGCACAAGAAGAGCACTTACAGCAGGCATTGCAGCAATGAAGTTGAACAGGTATTTCTTGAAATCTTTTCTGCTGCGGCCAATGATAGCACTGTAAATGACCACCAGCTAAGAGTCAGTTACAAGAGAAACAACAAAGTATAAACTTGCACATCTTAAGAAGATAAACTCACAGAGAAGAAAAATCATCTTAGAAACCTGTAGCATCAGCTGTAGGATCCAGTCTGACTCCCTTGAGTATGCCAAGTGGCAGACTGAGCAGTTACCTCCTTGTCTGCTCCTCTGTAACACCCCTCATTACAGACTCAGAAATTCACATTCACAGAATACAAGTTCTTTCCCTTCTCTGCTTCCACAGATTCTCACAAGAGAAACAAAGTTGTCTTTCCATTCTACAAAGCACCAAATGTCACTCCTCAAACACAATATCATTTTCAATTCACAGTTCAAGACACACTCTGACTTGCTTCAATTAGCAACAAGACCAGCAAGAACAATTGGAAGTCTAAAAACCACTTTCTAACATATTAAGACTGAAAACATTGTTTTTATCAATCTAAAGAGCAAAACAGCTCAGTGGAAAGAAATAAAAGTCCTAATATCCACATTACATGTCTAAGATAAAACCACTATTCTGAAGTACCTTTTTGGACATTCAGATCAACAATATTTAGAGTCTTCAGTGTACAAAATGTTACCAAATGATTATTTGATCAATAGTTTAAAAGTACAAATTTAATAAAATCATTTTATCAATGCGCAAAAATAATTTAATAAATGAAATTTTATTTTTATTTACAAAAATATAGTGGTCCCTCCCCAGATTGCAACTACATCAGTTTTCCAACAGTTTAATAAGCAAGCTATGAAATGTGTGAATATGTATTCTGATAGATAACTTTCCCTGTGAAACACGTGAGAGAATGTTTAAAAACAAATGTATAGGTACCTTTCAATGACTGTTCCATTTTGAATCATCCAAATATCACAGTAAGTGCGGACTACCAGCATCACAGCAATAAGCAGCAAATAACCTGTCTAGTACAACCACAGAAATGCAACAGTTAAATAAAGGCTAAAACCATTTTTTCCAGTAAGTCATCCAACTGTATCTAACAGAAAAGTATTACCCCCCTGCCCTAGCTAATGTAATATTTGCTTACTTTGCCTGAAACACATTAGCATACAATAGTTTTAATAAAGTAGTGACTCCATTTTTATGGTGAAAGTTCGCCTTTTTAAAAGCTGTATTTGGTTGATACATATACTGGACACACATTATAAGATCGAGGACTGCAGGAATAAAGAAGTTACTGCTATTCTAGAACACCTTTCTGCCATAAGGTTGCAAGAGACCTCTGATCATCTGCTTCAATGCCCTACTCAAAACAGGGCCACTAGTAACCAGTCACCAGTCAGATCAACGGTGCAGACAGTTTACCATCCACTTCACTGTCCACTCGTCCAGCCAATTCAGCTTGGCTATCAGGGTGTTAAGGGCAACCTGATAATCAAAGTACTCTACATCCTCTGTTCTTCCTTTATCTGCATGGCCAGTTCTCTCATCGCTGAAAGCAATCAGGCTAGTAAGGCATGATCTGTAATTGGTAAATCCAGGCTGCTTGCAATCACTTTTTTTTCCCCCTTGTGTGGCCAGAGTTAGCTTACAGAAAGTTTTGCTCACAGTCTTGCCATGAATATGGTGAGGCTGACCAGCCTGTAGCTTCCAGTAAATTTGTTTTCAAATATGGGAGCAAAGTTTGGGGCTTTTTGGGATTATCTGTAACCTCTTCTAATGGCCATGACCTTTTGAAGCTGATGAAGGCCAGCTCTGTGAGCACTCTCACAGGCATTTCCATTCATGCACCTCCTTTTTGTAGTTAGGCTGCTGAAGTTCACTGTTCATGCAGGCTAAGCTGGCTGCCATGCTTGCTCTAGATATTGCAATTCACTGCTCTTGTGCCTGATGCATAAATTCTTAGAGTTCATTGCTTAAGTTCCAAGCTCAACTAATGCTTTGGATTTTTTTTTTTTTTATATAGGTGTCCTGGAAAGCATGAGACAGATGGAAGCTCTGATTTCTATACTGCATAGCTTTCCTGAAATGATGCTGAGGGACTTTTTGACAAATTCATTTTCTAATACAGGTTGGCCTAGATATAAGTTACTAAATCAAAATAATGAATGAACTGCATCCTATTTAAAGATAGGAAGCATTTGCACACAGAAGTGTACTGCCTTGTACAAGACAAACCCAGATGCCCTTTTATAAGTTATGCTACAACAGTAGTTACCAGTTAACAGTAAATGGCTTATCTTGTAATTGAAACCAGAACCTTTAGTGATATAACAACCAAGCATAATGTAGACTTTTATATTATTATATAGCTATTTTAAAATACATAGCACAATTTAGTCCTATTTAAGTAATGTATATGCAGTTGTTTAAATTCTGATGTAATTTTGAAAGAGACTTGACTCCAGCTTTACTTCTGTATTACTGCAGGCAATGCTTACCTCTTTGCAAAGTGTTCTAGGGACCATTATTTTCAGGATTCGACATATTCGTGCAATAAACACTCTGTCCACCATTGCCCGTTCCTTCTTTCCCTCTTTCTGCTGCACACAGAACAAAACAAGAAAAGTGAGAATTTTCTGTATTATTGAATGGTTGATGTGATATTTTCCCTACCCAAGAAATACACAGCTACCTTCCTTCTGCAGAATTTACAGTATTTCCTGACAACCTAAGACCTGTTCAGGCAAGTTATATAAAGAATTGAGAGCTATCAAAACAAACTACAATAGGAATTAGCTGCTGTAATATAAAATACTTTTTATTTCAATTTTGTGTTAAAGATGATATACAAACAATGCAGTCCACAGCACTCAAGTACATCCAAGTGCAAGCTGTAATGCAAACATCTTTTAACATTGCTTGTTTCTAAAAGACACCATCAGCCAGTATTTTTAAAGATGCCTTCCATTATTTGTCTAGACAATCAATGGTTTAAAGTCTTTTGACTATACAACCCAAAGTTGCTTCAAGTGAAACCAGAATTTTTTATTGCTTTACTTCTACAAAATGGTGCAACACACTCCTACTTAGGTATATCTACCAGACTTAAAAACCGTTCTGTACCCAAACAACTTTTATTTCAGTCAGTTTCATTTGTTCACTCCATATAACCCTATCTTCTGTCCTGATTAACCTGAACACTTTTTAAAAGCTAATGGTGCAGGTTTCTTTTCTTTCACATAAGGACACAACAGAAGAATTCACTCCTGAAAACAGACAAAAAGGGCACATGTGTATTTTGAACAAGTCCTGTCTAATCAACATAATCCTGCTACATTTGCTACCTGAGGCTCATGTGAACCATGCTAAAATGCCTAAAACAATATTACCAGATAGACAGGAAACCTGAAAAAGACCCACTCTTAATGCTCTGTGAAGAAGACTACACTTGTTTTTCATAGCATGAAGTCAGCAATAGTCTCATCCTTTCCAAAAACCTATGTGAACACAAGCTATGAATAAAAATTCTAGCCAAATAGAATGCTATGTAGTAGATGATTCCAACACTTTAATTAAAAGTTATTTACACAAATATCCAAGCAATGCAAACAACTAAGACTACTGTCCAGTCCTAATAAAGCATGATCCTACACACATTGTTTTGCTGTAATAGAAATTACTAACACAATGTCTGATGCCTACATTTCCAAATGACTGAACATATGTGAGTTTAACCTGTTCTTCCCCTTTATTCAGCCCTTCCCCATTTCTATACTTCTGTGTTGCACTTATATTCATTCCAGTATCTTCTTGCCTAGAAGTTTTTTTCCCTTAGAAAGTTAATCCCATTCAGCAAAACCACATCCAAGATGGGTAGGAATAAGGGAAAGATATTTAAGGCTTTTACAAGTAGGTATAGCTATCCAAAAGGTAAGTGCTTATGGTAGGTAACACAGTCAAGATGTGTTAGAAGCTAACATGATGCTTCCATACACCTTTCTATTTATCCAATGCAAGCCTTTTTTTTTTAAGTTTCTAGCAAAGATGAAAGTACATGGAATCTGTTCATACCATTGTAATACCAGAATCACAAACTCTGCCTTTTGGTCTGTCATATTTTATTTGAGTATGAAACAAAAAGCTTAAAGGGATTTAGTATATCCTTTTCAAATAAATGAATTAACAACCAAAGATCAGGGAAATGCCAAACCTCCTACCAGATGTTTGAAGTAGTTTCTAATTTAGCAACTGTCAGACAACATCTTGTTCCATACCCATTTCTTTTACATAAAAAATAAATACAAGTTTTACCAAATCTACACACAGCTGTTTGTTTCTATCCATACAGAAAAACTTACACTAGTCCTTTCAAATTCATAGGGCAATAACAGATAAAAAACAACACTGTGCACATCAAGCATCCATCATTATGGAGTCAAACTTCAGCCTCTTGTGATTAACCTGATTCTTCTACTTTCACCAAGGCAAGTATGAAAGTATCATTCAAAGCATATTTGCACCATAGCCAAGATTAAACTACAGCAATGGGACTTAAAAGTTTTTAAAAATCACATTTATTTAAAATTATTAAAGAATATTTGACACGAAGAATTACCTCATTATTCTGCAATGCTTGTTTTCCACTTCTTTTACTGCAAAGAAAAGAAAAAAAAGTATTTATTTGTTATTAATGCACTTCTTTGTCTTGATCTCTACACACAAAAGACAGAGAGAAAATCTTGCGGTTATATTCCTATCTACTTCTTTCAAAGCAACACAGTGTCTTCAGCAGGGCTACCTTCTATGTCAAACCTATGTGCTGCTTTTATACATACAGCACATGTAATTCCAGTGAACTCTACTCATTCCAGCAGCCAGTTTCATGTAGGAAACCAAGTTTCACCCTTTCATCTCCTAGTTCTGCTTTACCTTGGCTCTGTATCATGAATTCCAAGGGATTTTCTACTTCTCACATGTACTTTACAAGCATGGCTACACGGTTCCACTGACCACAAACGAAAACTACACAAATGCAGATTCAGCAATCCAAGCAACCCAACTTTGATGTTTCACACTATCTAAGTAAACAAACCAGATTTGTTTTGCATTGTATTTGACTTCAAAATAACACATTTACTACACAGAGAGATTGTTTATTCATAAACATATGCTGCAGGGGAAAAAAGTCAGCTCCTGTGAAAACAAGTTCCCACAAAGATGTCCAGTAAAAGGGGAGTTAGTTTTCAGTCTATTTTCCTTCCCCTGCATTTAACAGAACAGTTAGCAGAAAAATATCTATCAACTGTTGCTAAACAAACATTCAAAAGCACAATGCTATTCTTTTGCCTCTACTTTTAAGAAACAAAAGCTGACAAGTAAGACACAGTTTGTCTTCCTTTTGGAACACTCAAGCATCAGACAAGCACATGAAGCTGCTTGAAGAATTTATGAAGTTAAAAAGTAGCCACCAAACATATTAAATTGCAACTTTCTTAACCATGATATTAAAACCCTGGGATTAAAACTACAACATTCATACACTTTCAAGGCAGAACCTAGGACACTACAAGAAAGCAGAAACTGTGAAAGGCACTGCTCCTTTGATCTACAACACCAAAACAGATGCAGACTGCCACACAATCAGCTATCCCACAACTTCATCAACAGCACCATCTTTCACTTTGTTTTAAAGCTGACAAGAAAATATCTAGAATGGAACTGAGCCTATTTTAATTTATGCTGACTAGAAAGATCTATGACTGTCACTGACCAATGAAAAGAAATAATTTAATTACTATGAAAGGAAGAGGCAAGGTAGCAGAGGAATATGAGAAAAGAAGGGAAGGAGGAGACCATGAAAGCAAGAAGGGAGATCTGCCAGTTTAGCAAGAACTTAATTAAAGGTAGAAGAGACGGAAGTCTGAGACAAGATAATGATCTTGTAAAACTACTTGTGCAAAAGACAAAACAAAGAATACAAAGGGCAGCCGGGGCCAGGTTGGGGGAGAAATAATAGAAGTTCAGAAGATATATAACATTTAATCAGGCTGTGATGGAAATACATCTCTGTGGAAATGGTAACAGGATGTAAAGTCTAAGAAACAATTTAGCTGGAGACTACATCCTGGTGATGCAAGAGCAATATTTTTCTGGTACAAGAAACTTCGATACATCTTGTAATTTTTCAGAATAGAAAAAGCTGACCTATATTTTTAAAACTTGAATATGGATCAGTCCAATCATGTTTGGTTTGGCAGTAGGAGGAAAGTAGTATTCTTAAGCATAAATAAGTAGTTATCAAATTATGTGGTTATTTCTCTAGATGATTCATGACTTGTCAAAATGTAAGATGAAAGCATGCTGCTCTTCCAGACATGCTGTAATAATTCCTATAAGCTTTACTGCTTCAAGTCCTTCCAATGTTTGAAGTCACAACACTCATAATACACAATTTCAGCTTGAAAAGGATCAGAAGTGAATATATTAATAATCTATTAGGAAGATAAGGCCCAGAATTATTCTGGTAGTTAGTTGAATATCTTTGATGTATTTATTGATACATTTTTCCTAGCCAGCTGTTGAGAGAAACTGAGCAGCTGAAATTACTGACTGAGCTGAAACTGATTAACACTTAAAGAGAAAGAAGGATTGTACAGAAATCACGATCTTACATATAATTATGAACTCACACTTAATTAGCATTTATATTTATAAGGTTTAATATAATAAATAAGCATTTGTAAATTGAAAATCAAATGAAAAAAATAGCTTTAACAGTGTTTTGTTCTCTTTTTTCTAAAAAAATTTGTAAAAGCTCAAAACAAGATTTAATACGTCAGAAAGAATGGAAACAATCTTAAAATATGAAGTCTAGAAGAAAAAAAAAATTAAATGTGCCTACATAGCTCTCATTTAATTTCCAAACACTGTGCCATAGTTCTGCCTGGAATAAAACCTTTGCAGTCCAGTATCTATTGGCACTACTCCAGACTCCATTGTACTACTGTAGAACTTATTTGTGAGAATGGTGGTTGTATTCTCAATGAATTTAAAGACTAAATAACATCCTCAATTAGTCAGCAAGAATACAGCAAGACTATCTGGTTACAGCAAAGAGCAAAGAACTCTAATACTTGGAACAGATTCAAGCTCTCCATTATTCCAGACCTCTCATTTACTTAATGCTGGAGCATCACGAGTCTCAGTGATGGAGGCAGGTAGGTGCTACATGCTGGCCAAGTTCTCCACTGCAAATAATTCCCCTGGTACAGAGCCATTGTTGCTTTGTGCCCTCACAGACAAAGGGGGATGGCAATGAAAAGGTTTTTGAAAACGGTTATCCAGACAACATATAGAAAAAAAAATAAGAAACAATAAGTAGTAAAACATCTGTAATAGTGAATCTAAAACAGTGGAACTTGTTACCATATATTTTCAAGATCTAACTGCACAAAGCCCTCAAAAAAGCAGTCTGAATTCAATGCGCAAATTTTTTTTAAGAACATAAAGAGTCGACAGAACACACAACCAACACCTGAGGAAGTTTCAGGAAAAGCATTTCAGATGTACCCTGCTACCCATTATTTAACTGCACAGGGCTTTTACAGCAAACATAGATATAAAAAGCAGAGAAAGGTATCAGCAGTGCCTTGGATAACACTACACCAAACTTGTCATTCATACCTGCATGGTAACTGAATACCAACTCTCTTAAAGGGAAGTAAATAGGCAAGTAATTACCCAGTAGACAGGAGGCAATACAACAAAACATCTTTCTCCTACACTGAGAAACACGATCAGCCCAAACCAGCAAGACATTTTAAAGAAACCAATAGAGTTTCAGGACTCTGTACAGGCATTTGACAGCTGATCCAACTTCAAGGGCAATATCGTAGCACAGTGGGGAGGGAGAAATCATGTGATTCCAGTCTCCAAATAACTGCCAGTCAGAGCACCCACTCTTTTGACTCTATTTACATACCAGTGAAGCTATTCTCTCTGAAGAAACTTGAAACAATACTGGTTACTCGAACAGAATAATTCTCAACACTACTGAAGAAGAAAGTGATTTGAGAAACTGTGGAAAGCCTTCAAGAGGCCTCAGTCTTCTTACTGAAAGGTCTCAGGCATACCAGTTCTGTGGTATTTAATAGCAAACAGGAAAAAGTTAAAGGATTACTGTCTTTAGGAATACCTGCCTCCATCCAGAACAAAGTTCAGAGGAAGCCATGTACACTGAGCTAAGCATAACAGGGAATTGCAGATGAAGAGAGTGATAAGCAAGACTTGCTGTTTAACTACATGGGATGAGGAAGTAAGGGCTTTAAAATGTTACACTGTCCTTAACTGAAAAAAGCCCTACAAATTTCAGATCATGCTACCTTCCTTCTGTAGAGCTAAGATGACTTGCTCCTGCTGCACACACTACAAAGAAAGAATATCTGGTTTAGAATTAAGTGTAGCATTTCAAATAGTTGTTACCTCTAGGCAACCTGCAGACCTTACAGGTTGGAATGGCACTGCAGTTTTCACAGCTTCCAAAAATCACACAAAATAAACAATTTTGCAATAGTTCATTATTATTTGTGCAGTTTTCAGGTTGGTCTTGCAGTCAAGAAGTATCTTGAGATACTGAGACATTGTAAAGACAGAATAAAATTCGAATTACTAAAGATGCAATGCAACAGTGTGAAGAAATAACAGCTATAGTGAGAGAGGTCTGCTGTAGCTCACTAGCAGGCAGAGTCTCATAGTGCACATCTCACACAGAACAGTAGCGAGCAACAGTACACTTATTTTGGGTCAAGGACAGCAACCTTACTCAGAAGCCTGGTCACAGTCCAAAAGCATGCCCACTTACACAGTACACTCTGAGCACACACAGAAACCAGGAACACAACTTTGGTTGCTCTAGAGTGGTGGCTAGTTGCAGGATAACCATAAGTAATGTGAGGAGAATGTATTCGGGCAAGCAAGAAGGGGACTCAGAAGGTCACAGAGAGCTATGTTACTGCAAGCAGGAGCTCTGCATTGCTAAAGCTCAAAAAGTTTCTACAAACCTTTGAGAAGAAGGTAACAAAGCAGAACTGTTGGAGAGGAAATTAAAAGTTCCAGTAAAAGAATGCATCTCAATAACATATCTTATACATAAGAAAAAAACTTAGCACTATTGATTTTGTCTTAAGCTGTGCTTGGGCCAGAGCTGTAGCTGCAGATCTGCCTCAGAAATAATAGTGGTAAAAGATTTCTAGCTAGTTTCCTATAAAATTAAAAAAATTTTTACACTGTTACACACACTTACACTAGATCTTGCCTTAGACAGCAAGCATTTTATGCAACTTAATTGAGATAGAAACCACTAATTAGTTAGCCAGGCCCCAAACAAAGGCAGGATGCTGGGATGCTAAATGCTAGGATTAGGGCTGAGTCATCTGGTTTCTCCTGTCTCCATACCCTCCAGCTGAAGACAGGTTTCCTGAGCCCCAGGCAGGTTTTTCTACAAGACTGCATTTTCAATGTATTTTCTAGTAATTGTATCTGTATATTTAGTTTTGTTGTTTGGTTTTTTTCTCAAGGCAGGTGCATTTACCGCAAGCAGTAGACTGGACAGTCACATTCACATCCTGAATAAACTTACTCCAATGTAGTTAGTATAAAGTTGGTTTTGGTACCTGTCACCTTTCCTCCAGGTAACACAGGTTCCGTTTAAGGCTTTTACATACACAAAAGCAGTCTATTAATCTGCAGTAATATAATTTCACTCTTCCTGTCAAACAGCTGTGACTCAACTAGAACAGGTCCCTCCATTTGAAGCCCACTGGGAAAGCCCACCCAAACATATTCAGAGTCTAGAGAAATGACTCAATCTAATAAGAGAGAAGAACATTCTAAATATTCATAAACAAAATAAAAATTCACCATCTGTTTCAAGCTACAACTACCACGTGCTATGTTTAAACTCCCATTTTATGTTTGAAAGCACCTCCAAACATTTGGACAGGTGTCCGTCACTGATTGCACTTCTGTCAGTCACTGTCTGATTGCACTTCTATCACTGTCAAACTGCATGTTTACAGGCTGTGCAGCCAAGGACATAAGCAGTGACATCTACTGAGTGAGTGACACATGCTGCCACTCTCAGCAGACAATGGCTGAGGAGCACAGTGACAGGCAGGAGCATAAGTTATGTGTCACCCAGGATGAACTGTGCAAAACCCTGTTTGATATACACTGTCTGCAACTCAGCCTCCCTCTACTCAATGAGCCTTCCCCCTCACTTTAGGCTTGCCTAACCTCTAAGGTCCCAAGCACACACTATTCTTGCTTTATTCATTTTTCTCCTCACAGGTGGGATGCCATCACATGGGTTTCAGAAGTTCAGTTTATATTAAATTGTGTCCACATCCTAGCATCTTGGATTCTAATGAGTGCAGCTAGGTGATAGGAAAGGTCAGTGTGTCTACAAGCAGATTCTGAAATATTTTGTCACCTTTCCACACATTACAAATGCCTTCCTATTACCCTAAGCTATTTATTCACTTTCCCTAATCTTGCAGTTTCAAGCTTTTTAGCCTAACTACCTTCTATAACTTCTTTCAGACTTTCCTTCTAGCAGAAAGTTGTAGGAGTTAAATACCTTCTTTCTGAAAGTAAGCCAAACTCATCCTCTACTTGTGTTATGTATTTTATTTTAAACTACATGGATACTTGGGAAAAATTCTTATTAGAGTGATAATGAAAAATATCCAGCTCCTTCATGTAACACCCCTTAAGGTTTTAATTCTGAAGCAATCAAATCTTAAGCAAATACTATGTTGCTTCTTGTTTGAGGCAGGATTAGGGAAAGAGAATAAACAGACTTTTTTTCTGCACTATAAACCCAGGATAACGTCGTTTCTCAAAGAACTTCTCATGAGTCTAAAAACCCCAAATACTACAACTGAAGTCATAATTGCATTTAGATATAATACCTCCCCCCTCCCAAGAGGACACAAAGCTTTTATAAGGAAACAGACTTCTTGAGAGCAACTTGGAAAAAGAGCCAATGTATTTTTCTCTGTGCTTTACTCCAAGGAAGTAAGATGGAAATCTAACAAGTTATTATAAGCAAACAGTTCTACATCACTCTGCTTTGGAAGATTTCAGAAAATTGTGGTTAAAACGCATTGTAAATTGCAATTGACACCACTTCTCAGTTCTGTAAAATCAATGAGCAGTGTAATACCTCTTACAGAACAACATCTGTGACTAATCCAGGCAGTACTAATTAAGTGATCTTTGACCTAGTAAGGCAGGTTGGCATAACACATACAGCTTAATTATTCATACATTACTACTTCATATGAGTTGTACTGAACCTTACCCCTATTGCTTGACAGCAGAAAAGCAGGTAAAAGTTGCTACCTCTCCTTCCTGCTATCATGCCTATAATGGGTTATTCTATATAAAAATGAACACATACAACATGAAGAGCCTGTCACATAGCTAGCTTTCTTCTTACACATTCAAACACATCTGATTTGCTAAGAGGTTTTCTTTCTTTTTCTCAATTTGTATGCTATTTTACTTTCCAAATTCAACCAGCAGCAGGCCTACTGCTGACATTCCAGCAAAACTTAAAAAAGCACACAAAACCAAACAGAAAAATGGCAATTACTTCAGAAACACATGAAATAACAGGAAGACATGAAATGTTATTTTGAACACAAAGTATGTTTAAGCGTGTATTCTGAAACTATGTGAGGAAGGAAGAAGTTTTGCAGGTAAAGTTTATAGTTGCACTAGAACGCTCCAATGATTCACCTGAATGTTAAGCCCAGCGTTTCGCTGGCTATATTCAGGTCTGCAACATTTACCTTTGCCCTTACAAAGCTCAAAACTAGAATTTCACCTTCTAGAATTCAAGAAGTTGAAATTCACCTCATACTAACATGACACAACATTTTCAGGCATTATACACCAAGGTTAACAAAGGAATTCACACACACAAAACTAAATCACCTCACGTATCTCAGTCAGTTAACCTCAAGCAGCAGATATGCTACCAGTCCTCTTCCAGACTATCTAGATTGCCAAGTGAAATTCTTCTCCCTAGGAATAAGTACAAAAATTTAGGACAGCCATGCCCTCCCATCTTCTTCCTCTTCCCAAAGAGTCAGAGATATACAACACAGATGTTAAAGGATACACTACGCCCTGCAGATTTTAAAGATGTACTTGATACTATATGTCAGCATCATATACCAGCACAAGAATGCTGAAAATGTAAAGACTTGGCATGATGACAATCCTTTTCAAAAGTATGCCATAATTTACATTAGCAACAAATCATGAAGAAATGAATGATACATGAACTAATGAGACAAAAGGAGGATGAGGCAATGGTAATAACCAGATGTTTTTGTCTAGGCTGGTGATATAGGCAATGTAGCTTACCTACTGCCTAGTCTTGATAGGTAGCATTCTGTAAGGCTCCTGGCAAGGTTTGCCTCACAGGGAAACATGGAGAAAAGAACGAAGACCAGTGGGCAAAAACCATCCTCAATATAGCATTCAAGCAGCAGCACAGCTATTATTGAAACAACCGAATGTTGGATGTTAGAGTTTGGAATCCATGGCCACAATACAGTACCAGCAGTAAATAAGACCTGAGCTGTGGAGGGACTCAAAAGTGTAAAACAACACATACACACAAGCAAAAAATCAAGTTTGCAAGCATGGTACTTACTTTTGCAACTGCATTTCTAATAAATTCAAGAATGCAAAATTACTAAAGAGATTAAAGAAGAAAAGGACAAGGTGTCAGAAAGACTGCAGTGCATACAGAGAGAGGAAAAGGGACAGATCAGTCAGGCTCTCACAAGCCCATTCATCTGCTGAATTAGCTAGAATGTAATTCATAAGTTATCTCCCCTTCTCAATTCCCACTAATCCTGTAATAATGTTTGGTCCACCTGATACACATGAATACCTCAGATTTTTAACACCATGCCTAACAAAATTGAAGATCCACAAAGGAAAGACACATTCCAAATAGTCTTCAGCATTTAGGCTAACACTTACTTTCCCTACACTGACCCTCAAGCTAATGTACACACTGCCATTGTCAAGTCCTGCATACCTACATCAGAAAACATGAGAGCAAAACAGCTTAATGGGGGCAACCCAGAATCCACATAATATCTATTTCAGGTATAGGGAGATTACTCTAGACAAGTTCTAGCCTGCTTCAATCAAATGAATGCTAGTAACAATGCGAATATATTAAATGCACTTCAAAACTACACTGGACCTGTATCTATGTTTGAAGATGCGCTCCAATCTGAATGCAGCCTGGTTTGTGTGCTCCAAGACCATTCCTCAATGAAGGCAGAGCAAGCTAAGTGTGGACAATTGAGATTCACTTTAAAAGAATATTCTTGGTCTGACTTAACACATAACTGCTCCTAGAACATCTGCATGGCCCAATATTTCTTACAAATACCACTATATTAGGTGTGAAAATCTGAGCTCATTATTTTTGTGCCCTTCAACACAGGTTTTCTGGTTTTTTTAAAGTGGTATTTCACTACCTTAGGCAAAGATATTTGAAAAAAATCACCCCTCCCTATGAGTTCGATAGAAGAGTAACTTGCAGCCATAGCTCAGGATCTTGTTTTAACTCTCATGCAAAAAACAATGTAAGGTAGCAAATGCATGACCTGTCAGCAGCGTATCAATGTCTGCCATGTTGTGTGACAGTTACCTAACTTCATGAAACTCTTACAGATATTGTGTATGTACGGAATTAGGTAAAATAAAACTGGATCGTTGCTTAATCTCAGGTATGTTATTACTTAAGTCTGTTGAGTAAGTCCATTTCAGTATAATTTTGTAGTACCTACAAGATACTCAACTGTAATATCGCAACATACCAGCTCTTAAGCATACGGTCAACAATCTACAATCACAAACACAGTAAAATCGTGGAAGGACTGAGTCCGCGATATATTCTTCATCTGCCACGCTTTGCGGCAGCAGTTCTTTGTAAGGCATTAAGGAATACACACCCTATACCTGCAAGGCAATCTCACAGGGAACATCACCAGATTTGGCCCCTTTGAAATTGTTGCCCGAGAATCTTAGTGTCACACAGCAGCATCCAAACAACATCTGAGTCCATAAACTGCCTATGCAGACACGGTCATTCCTGGAAGTCGAGTGTTAATACTCGTTCCTAGTCCGGAAAACAGAAGAAGCCGGTATAATTTGGGTATCAAGGCGGCGATGGTTGCATGCTCGCAAGAGTGGCACCGACCCCACGCCGGGGAAGGCGTGAGGGAAAGCAGGCTGACCCCCGCGCCCAGGAGCCGCCTCCCAGGCAGAGGGCGGCGGTGGCAGCGCCCTGTGCGTGGCACAAGGACGCGGCTGCCCCGTGCATGGCACAGGGACGCGGCTGCCCCTCCGCCGGCCCCAGGGCCGTGAGGGCGAGCACAGCTCCCGCTGCTTCGGCCTCCCGGCGCCGGCCCCTCGGCTCGCCCGGCCCCTCCCGCCCCGCGGCCCGGCCGGGCCCCGCGCTCACCCGTGCTGCGCGGCCGCCCGCCACTTGCTGAGCAGGCAGAGCAGCGCGCAGGCGGCGGCGGCCCCGGCGATGGCGGAGTGCCGCGCGGTGAGAAACTTGCTGTAGGCGGCCATGGCGAGAGCAGCGCGGAGCCGCCGACCGAGCGCAGCCGAGCCGAGCAGCCGAGCGAGGGATGCCGGGAGGGGGCGGCGCCGCCCGGCCCCGCGCCGCGGGCAGGACGGGCCGCGCCGGTAGCGGGGTTGTGCAACGCCGGCTCGGTAATTACCGCTCCCTGGCAGTCCCTGCCAGCGGGCGGACCCGGCGCGCCGGAGGGGAGGAGAGGAGGGGGCGTTTCCTCCCGCGCCGGCGGGGCCGGGCCTGTCCCGGCCGCCCTCGCCCGGAGGTCGGGCCGAGCGGCTGAGGCCGGGCCTCCCCCGCGGCCCGCGGGTTGATTTTCCCAGGCACCTCCTCCTGCCGCTCGGGCCGCGGCCACCCGCCCTCCGCGGCCCTTTGTACGGTGTGATTGCTGAGTGTGTGCTAGGAACAGCTTGTAAATGTGGTAACCAGACGGAATAAAAATAAAACTTTAAAAAAATTAATAGATTTTAAAACTTTTTAATATTTCAGAGAAACTTTGGTGTAGGTTTTGCCCCACATTGTTTCTTTTTGTTTTGTTTTCTTGTTGATTCTTGGGTTTTTTTCTTAGTGCCATGAGACGAGCTGCCAAGATTGGCTGTCAGGCAGAGGGTGGAATGAGTTGTCACCCCTGTAAGTACAGGAAAATAATCCTTATAAAGGGTAGAGCCACGCCAGGTACAGCAGGAGATACCAGCTAGCCTTGTCCCAAAAAACCAGTTCTACACGCACAGGTGCTTTTTCCAGCAGAGTTAATAACAGATTGGCATGTCGAGCTATACCAGCAAAAACACCTATGCCAGCATAACTGTATTTACACTGGATCTTCCCCTGCGGTCATGTCCCTCAGAAAGATGCCTGATAATGTATATGAGCTGTCTCTACATTCTGTGGGAACTGGTCGATCATATATTGAAAGCCTATATTGGTGCTGTGGTAAACACTGAAATTGACAAAATGATTTCTCTGATTAAACTTAAACGCAGATCAAAATGCAGGTGGAATCAATGTATCTATTTATAGTCTTGAAAATGTTCTCATACAGGCTTTTAAAAACATTTGAATACCTGTGAATGTTGTGGGGTTTTTTTACTGTAGTACAAGAGTGTGCACGTAGGTCAGTCCATTTATCGGGTATTCCTATTTCTTCCGAGTATTTCTGCCTGGAATAGCATGTCTGAAGCTGCAGGTAAGGTAAGGTAGAAAGGTAATTGCTGATTCTTCATTCTGAATCACCACATGTACTCTTCTTTCTTGCTCCCTTTCCCCATCCTTGTTATCATTAGGCATTTTAAAGCAAGTTTATGTAAAAGCTGGAGTCTCAAACTCTCAAATTGTTAGCATTTTTTAGAGCATTAGAGTCGCAACTCTTGAATCTAGTTCTCTTCAACTTGTTCTGAGACCTTAGACCCATCAACAATCTATCTCCCTGCTTTAAAATATGTACTGTACATTGGTGGGTTTTGATGTGGGTGGGAGGAATTGTAAACTATTTGAAGTGTTTCAGATCCTCAGGAAAATATATAGCAGAATCACACAGCATTAATTAATTTGTGTTTTATAAGATGAATGTTTGTGAAATACCTTGGTTTTTAAAATTTCAGATACTTTGAGAATAGATGAGTGTGAGAACCTAAAAAAGAGGTATCAAAATAAACTTCTTATATTAAAATCATTGTAAAAAGGAAAATTTCTGCAAATTTTCATGTTTACAAACCTTTGTAGTACAGTTTTGCTGATACTTTTAATCTCAATATCAGCACAGAGATCAAGAATGTTATGATACTGTCTGTTTTTCTTTACAAGTCTTCTTCTCTCTTTAAGCTTAGGTTGGTTGTACCCTTCCACAGAAGTTGCTATATAGTACAGCCTAACTTTGTTTCCATGAACTGTCCATCAGTTTGGGCCATGCTGACCTTTGTTGTTTGCATGTCCGCCTGACTTGTGTTCTGCTGTTTGTCTGCTCAGTGTCCTTATCCCACTTTCTGACACTAGCCAATACCATGACCTAGTACATATTTTATTTCTCTTCTAACTTTTCCTTGAATAGTTTCACACATGCCTGTCATTTTCTGATAAACTTCTCTTATGCATCCAAACCTCCACTTTGTCTTCTGCTGCCTTAACTCTTGAAAGTTGCAATTTTTTTTCAGAATTACTTTGTGACCATGATTGACAAATGGGCACTTGGTTCAAAACATGAGATTTTTATTGATCCATTATTTCAACAGTTCCAACAGCACTCATGGCTAAGTATGTCCTTGATAAAATTACCAAACTGATCAAATGTTTTTGTGACAAAAGCTCCTTTTTTTTTCCTTCAGTTTGAGATCTGCTGCATTTCAATACTTTAAACTTTGCAGCTGTATTGCTTTCTCGCTATTCTTGGTACAAGTCAACTGTGAGGATTTTCCAAGGTAACAAATAAGAGCAACATTAATTCAAATGTATCACAAATGTAAAAACTAGAGGTGGAAATGTAGCTTGGAAGAAACAAAGACTAGCAGTTCTGTTACCTGTATTAATAGTACTGTGTGTAGTTCCTTTGGTAAAGGAAGGTCAAATTAACAACCATCTTTTTATTACAGTCCATGGTATGGTTTAAACTTCTTACTAGATAAGTAGGAACATCCATAGGAAGCAAGCTATTTAAATGAGAAAGTGCACTCTGGAAGACTGCAGCATGTAGGAAGAAAAATGTTCGTTTACTCTTTAAGTCTTAAATCCCTATAATGGATATCAGGAAACCTCATAACAAGAAGTGTTAGGCTGGGCTCCTGTATCTGAAGTGTTAAGCAATGGTATCTGCCCAAGCAGTTCTTCCCTTTCCCAATTTAAAAAGCAAAGTCTAATAGTAATAAGCAGTAATAAAATTGCTAAACTGTTCAGATTTTCAATTAATCTCCTCAACTACTCTTGATTTTAGATGCTTGAGTTTTAAGGAGTCAAAGTCAGAAATATAAGAAATTATGGCAGAGTGAATATTTGTTCCACTAATAGTTATGTTAATACATTTTATTTAATGGAGTCTAGGTTAACATATAAGAAGATACTCCTATTTGGTTTCTCCCAGAACAGGAAGAACCTGTATTATTTGCTGTCGGCACTTGGCATACAACACCCAGCTATATTCTGAGAACAGCATGTCATCTAATAATTAAATGAAAAATCATGCTGTTTATTGTAGGTCCAATGTAACATATAAATATCATGTAATGCACTTTACAAATGTTGTGAAAGGTGGCAGAAAAATGAGATTAATTTATGTAAGCTGAGGAAAGCTGTAAGATGCAAACTGTATCATGTATGTTCATTAAGTTTGAACGTGATTTGTGTAGTGCTGGACTCCATTCTGCAGACTTATATTTGCTTAATTTTTAAGTCTGTATAAATTCAGTAGGATTGTTCACTTTTTAAATTTTAAGTTAAGGGCTGTGGTAAAGAAAATTTAATAACTAGTGGAGCAAGAAGGAAAGTTCCAGGGATTGATGTGGTCTCTTGTGAAATCTGTGCTCTCTCCTAGATATAGCTCTCAGTATTAGAATCTGGCATGGTTTGCAGGGAAATTAATAAACTGTTCTGTTAATGCAGTCATTAGCATTAAGTGATAAGGTTTTGTCATTCTGCTGAAGTGCTACAACAGGGTATTAAGTTTGCTGCTTGATGTTTCACAGGAGGTTCTACATCTGAAGTTGAGCTACATTGTCATGTATCAATTCATAGATGTGCAAATGTGTGTATATGAATAATGATACAGATTATGCTCAATAATCTTATTAAGCCTTATTAATACAATTTATGTCTGCCTACTGGTATCATTACATGTTTAGTCACTTCATAGAACTTCAAACTCTGGTGCAGGTGAAGTAGTGTAGATTTGGTATCAACCACCCATAAGCCTCCGCCTCCATATGCTGATTACAACACAGGTTTGATCTTCAGAGTGGGGCTACAGGGTGAAATTGAAATGGACATAAGCTTTCTTTGATCTACAGAACACAGAGAGAAGACAAGCTTCCATTTCCTTGTACCTCCTATTTTCTCTTCTTGTTCTTGCCCTTTTCTTACCCACCCTCTGCATGCCCCTTAGATGATTATTGGGGTGTTACAGGAACTTTAGATGTGAGAAGGTGGTTTTTCTGAGCAGTGAGTAAAATCTGGGAATAGCATGGGCAGAAGATAAGGGGTATATAGAAAAAAAATGCTTACATGTACAGAGCATTGGCTTTTAAAATTATGGTCTCAGACCTTCTGTGCCATTACTGCTTCACCTTCCCACTGATAGGGGTACTTTTCCTAATCTTTATTAACTGACATTGTAACCCACAAGTGCTTAATTGCTACACACAAGTCTACTTCGTGCAATTCCTTGATTTCTGTCTGTAATTTTGCTTTATATACTTGGGTTTTCTGATGTGACTATGATCTAACCTCTGTACAAGCAACTCCTGCTTAATACTTCATGCCTTTCCAATACACAGGACAGCAGGTTGCCTTTTATAAGCAGAGCTCATCATTTATGAGTCTGGGTGAAAATGTGAAAATATACAGACATTACTGTTATTATACCAGACTCAGAAATTATCTGGTCTTCCTTCTGTATGTGGTAGTACCAGATACTCTTAGAGACCATATAGACTCCACATATCTGCTTTTTTAGTGGATTTTGCTCTGATTTCAAATACTTACACAATTATTTCATTCCAAAGTATGGTGTTTGATACCCCTTCTAATTTTACATGTCAGTAAGTATAATCACTCATATTCTGCTGGTCCAGGAAACACACTGGTATTGCAGAGAGAGAAAACACCTGATTTGTACTAAGAACTCGGTTTTACTTTCTTTACTGTTTTTCTTTGCTTTTGTTGTTAATTGGCTTCTGACTTTGACATTTACAGAAAGATGTCTCAACTGAGTTGTTCACATTGATGCTTAGAATGCTGATACTCCTTTTGTGAGTCAGTTTAATTGGACAATCTGTGTAAAGTACAGAATTAGATTTTCCTCCAAAATACTGTACTCTGCATTTATGAACAGTCTGTTTCAGGTATGATTTTGAGCTTCAGTTGCCTACTTTGTTAGGACTAGGTGAGTGGGTAGAAAAATGGTAACTGAAACTAGATGTTCCTGTTTAGCTTGTTCTGAAGTGGATCAGAGTTCAGTTTAATCTTGATATCTTTTGGTGATCTGAAAGCCAAGGTATTTTACTGCTCAATATTTATTTCTAGCTTATCTCAAATATTGTATTGTTTTATGTTTTATTAGATATATAAAAATAGAAGACCAAAAGTCATTGTTGTTAACTTCCTTATCATACCTAGAATAATGCTTGATGAAGTGTTCCACTTTTCACTGAAAAGTGAGAAAATCAAAAGAAATTCTTAAGGAACATTTTATGGAAAAGGTGTTCATGAACAGTATAATAGATCTTTGCAAAGTCAAGCTGTCAAGTTTGATATCTGAATTCAGTAATTTAAAGAAAGGCATTTAAAATATGTTTACAACTAGTATCTGTTTCACAGGTAGAGCTCTAATTCTTTTATTGAGATTGCCTCATAATTCCCTTATAAATAGTGCTGCTCAGCTGACTATATCTTTGTTCATTAATGTATTTACTGATTTATAATGATTCAAACTGAAAGTTTGCATAAATTTTCTGTCTCAGTTTAGATATCAATTTATGTCATGCTAATGTAGTCAAATTATTTCCCAGAATGAAGCAATGGGAAAATAATTTTTTTTAGTATCTAGAGAATGTAACAAGCTTTTAGATCATTGTATTTTATCACCATGGTTTGCAACAGAATTGAATTTGGCAGAGACTAATTTATATGAAAGACATGACTTTTGGAAAGCTATGTCATCATCACTATTTATGCCATGGTTCCTTCTTATTTCAGGTGATGGAGCTTAAATTGGTAAAATTGTTCAAAAAAGGAATCATATTTGTCTCTTGTATTTGGTCATAAGGTATCAGACATTAGGTTTAAACCATAATAGCTTCAGCAGACCCATCTTCCTGTTTTCCAGGAGCTATGACCACAAGTATATATCATGATGACATGTTCTTTGAACAAGTATAATTTGTTATTTTAACATTGGTAACATAGAAAGAATGCGAATAGAATGAGGATTTTAATACATTCTATGTGCAGACCTATTTGCTTAGTCTCAGTAGTGGGATACAGTTTTACACTCCACAGAACTCTTCTCCCTATTAGTATATTCCTGGAAACTCGTTTCCTACTTCCTCTCATTACAGGAACTTTTAAATATTTAGTATTAAGTGCATGGTCCCTAGTAAAGTTCTGTCCTTGGTAAACACAGTAGTCCTTAATCGTTGTTTTGTGTCAGTATAGTTTATAATAATTTTATATAATTCTCTTTTCTTGAGAATTGAAGTAAAATTAGAATTTCTCCTCTGTATGCAATACTTTGCATGTAGTAACACTCAGAGTCAATTACCATTTTGCTACACACCAGCTGAAGAAAGGTAGATGAAGAAGGAGCAGTGTTGTAACTTGAAATGAATTTCTAAAACTGAACCTATTATTTCACAAGTAGGCAATTATTATAGCAGCCCTTCTGATTAACCGTGTCAGAGGCACTGAACATTCTAGGACCCTAATGGTCTGCTTTTATACATTAATAACAGGTCACACATGATATTCATGTAGCATTATTGAGTTAGCTTTTCATTTGCTCCTTCACACTGACAAATTTCAGGCTTTTCAGAAATAGATTTGTATGCCTTCTGTAACAGTTCTTGGCTTTTGGATACCAGCAGTGCTGGAGATTCCAGCATTTATTGCGTTCATGTCCCTCACAGCTCCCGCAGCTAAGCAACCTACACCACTCTCTAAAGCAACCACGCAGCATCTGTTTCCTCCCAGGTCATATTGGCCAACCTTACAGGTCCTGTTATCCAAGGCTCTGCAACATTTCTCCATACAGACTGAGCAGTCTGTTGTTGATCAAGCACTGTGCAGGCTCCAAGGCTTTTCCTGCAATCGGTGTTTGGGGCCAAAATGCAGCTTTAAACAGTGACTGAGTATAGGTAACAGTTTTTAACTTTAAGAATTATCCTGCAATCAATCCTGATCTGATTGCAAGCAGATAAAACCACATTAGGAATGAAAGGAACGCATTAGAATGAGGCAAGACTGAATGGAAGAGAAAGAAATGGCTTGACAAGATATCAGTGAAGAAGGGGTACAGAAACTGGAGTGGTTTAACAAGATGGTATTTAGGAAAGGAATCTGAGCCATGTTGGGTTAGGAAGGCAGTGAAAGGAGAACCTAGAGACCAGTTGGACAAGGAGATTACATGGGTTGGACAATGATTCTGGCCTTGGGAGGGAATTAAATTATTAGACAAGGAAAGCAGAGGTAGATATGTGTTGCAAAACAAGAGGGTGACATTTAGAACTACTGAGCAAAAGGAGGGATTTAGAGCTAATTGCCTGGAGAAGAAAAAGGCTGAAAGAAGGCAACTTAATGAGGTGAGGACTGAGCTGGACCAGAAACCTGTGGTACTTGAGCTACCAATTTTTGGTAGAGGAGATGGGTGAAACATGGTAGGAGAATTATTTTACAGGGAGTTCAAGTTCAAATCTTAGAATCATAGAACCCTTTAGATTGGAAAAGACCTTTAAGATCAAGTCCAGCATTAACCCAGCTAAGTCCACCACTAAACCATGTCCCTAAGTGCCACATCTATATTTTATAATCTTTTATACATAGAGAATATATATCTATATTTATTTTATAATCTTTTATATACTTGCCAAAATTATGACTTAACCACTTCCCTGGGCAGCCTGCTCTACAGCTTGACAGCCTTTTCAGTTAAGAAGTTTTTTATAATATCCAATCTAAACCTCACCTGGTGAAATGTGAGACCATTTGCTCTCATCCTATCACTTGTTATCTGGGAGAGGAGCTCAACAGGCACCTTGCTACAACCTCCTTCCAGGCAGCTTCAGAGAGTAATAAGGTCTTTTCTCAGCCTTCTTTTGTCCAGACTGAACAACCCCAGTTGTCTTCTTGTATGAACCTGTGCTGGGTTCTGCTGGGATAGGCAGCTCGGTCACTTACTATGTATGAGGGAGGAGATGATGGAAAGAATGACAGTTCTACAGCTGAGGCAGATAAACACTAATAATATGATCTGAACTACTACTTTAATTATGTCACAGAATCATTGTAGGATGCTGCCCCAGTGTAAGTTATCTAACACATTCAAAGTTGGCCTACATGTGAGTCTCCATGGCATGGCAAGAAAAAACTCCTCTCCCTACGAGAACTGATAAAAGCCTATTATAAAGTTAGTAACTGATTTAAAATCCCAAGTTTCATCTCTATGTTGTCAGTTAAAAAAAAAAAGTCAGATGGGGGGAGGAAAAGTGTTCTAAAAGTTTTATTCTAATTATTTTTTTATTCTTTTAGTTCTATTAATAAAGTTTTCTTCATACCTTTTAAGTTTTAAGCCTATTTTGCCCTCCTCCTAATCCATATCTCACAACAAAAAATAAGTAAGTACAGTAGTAATTTTAGCCAACACTAAACCCACCACATTATTTAATACATTAGCCAAAAAACTCAAATCAACAAACCTAAACCACTACACAGTGTTCTACTTTTTTTTTTTTAAAGAAATAATGTTATTTTTTTCTTAAAGGATGTTTTTACTACATGTTATTACTAATATTATATATTGCTACTCGGATATGCTAATAATAATTTTTGTTACAGATGTATTAATATTACATCTTACTGCTAACAGGACTTTTTAGTCTAACCCATGTCCTCTGGAATTTAAAATTTTAAACTGAATTTACTGGGGGATCTGATGGGTATAATTATATAAATGTGATACCCATCAGGATTGTTGTTTTAATGCTATACAGGCCAGAGTTGTATACAAGTTTTAGAAAGAAATGGTGGAGGTTTCTGTAGGTATATGGATATATATATGTATATATGTGTGCATGTGTATATCTATATGTATACATATAAAATACAGAGATTCACAGGCACACTTTTTCCTTTTATGGTACAGAAAATAATTTCTTTTTTACTTTCATAGGAAAACATAAATGGTGAAGTTTTATCTCATTCTAGCAGAAGGAAGAAAAATATTACTCTTCAGCCTTAAGGGATAAAGTTGAATGTCTCTAAACAACGTGAGAAAATTCTCTGTTCCTTCCTACAGAGAACTACACCCTAAGCCACAGCTGAAAGCTCATCCTCTCTGCCTGCCAGCTAAGGCACAGTTTACAGGGTAGAGCAGGATTCTTTGCTCCAGCTCAGCAAGACTGAACCCAGACCATCCATCTTAATGCGGAACATATAAATAGAAGATACACAGTTTAAATATTAAGGAAACCATTGTCCAAATTACATCATTACAATTCAAAACTCAGCTGCCGATTGCCCTGTTATCTGAAATGAGAGTGACTTTTTACCACTAGTAAAGACACGTTTCCTTGTTGTTATCACAGCTTACTTAACATACTGAATGTTCACACGCTAGTTTATTTCACACTGACTTGGTGGGAGTAGCATAAACAGGCAGCAGAAGTAACCAAATACTCTATGGACCAAACCTCTAATAGTTGTGTCTAACTAAGCAAAAAGATATATAAACTTAATCCTCCTAATTATTTTCCTAAACTTAGTTGGGCCAAATATTTGATGTTCAGAAACACCTGTATCCTAATTAATTAATCCTAATAACAATTTAAGATTGTTATTTATTTCCTTTTGTAATCTGGAATTGTAAATCATAGGGCTTGACTCACATGACTACCTGGGTAAAGGAGAAGCAGAGCAATTGTGTTGTCTGGACTGTATTGTTGAAATACCTTCCAGCCCAAGGCAGCCTGCAGTCTAGCAGGAAAGGAGGGTGAATAAAACTGCTAAAAGCAAGCAAGAGATCAAGGCATGCAAGCACCAAGTAGCTTTTACAGGCTTTTGCAGAGTTTACTTCATGTACTACTGAAATTGCTGTTTCTCAGGTGGGTGCTCAACAGGCTCATCTTCTGTGCCATCTCACAGCTTAAAGAAATTGTTCCAGCTGCAGAGGGACCTTCACATTTTCAGAAACACGTGTCTCTGTTTTTTCCAAGGTCTTCTCAGTAAGAAAAAATGAAGCTTTTGTTCATAATGGAAATAAGACTTGGGTAGCACAACCATAGCTGGTGCTGTCTCTGCTCTGGGAAGGGGATATCTGTAAGAATAAGATCTCATGCCTGAATTATGCAGGGCTTTAGAGAAAGCAAATCACTGACTCCTACACTGTGTGAAGGAGGGAAGCAAAGTGGTAATTGAAATCTCAGACAAGAAGGTTAAAATGAGCAACAAAAGTCTGGAGAAGGATGAAAGAGAAAATGAGGGAGGTCTGCAAATGTAATTTAAAGTCATAATAGTTTTTCCTTGGAAGTTCTGGAGGTGGATATTGGAACCTCCCATTCACAGTAGCAGGTTTCAGACTGCAAGTTTATTTGATTCAATTGTAGTCACATTAGCAGTACCTCATTGGTTCAAAATAATTCAACTCATCTTCCAAACTTGTTGCACAATAATCCAAACTAACTTTAAGATTCTCCAAAAATTCTAGATTTGTCATCTGCCTTTTGACCACAAAATGCAATTTCACAGTGAACCAATCACATTGAGCCAATACTTTGGGTACATTTTCACTTGTGCTCTTTGAATTTGCTGTATTTCAGTAAAATAATAAGTCCCAAGTAAGCTATTAGAAAAGTGGAGCAAATGTGAGAATAAGGATTAAAGTGCTCTAAGGTTTGCTTTAAAGCTACATAATTTTTATTCTTCAGAAGTATAGTGTTGCAGTGTGTCTTGTAGAATTTAATTCCATTTCATGCCTCAATTTCTTGGAATCAACCATTTTTTCAGCAATTTATAAAGGATATCTTCAATTTTTTTGTCAATAGAGCACTGGTAACATCTGTGTCAGGTCATTAATGACTACATTGGATTCACCATTAAAAATCATTCAGTACCTGACCACTTTTACCCAGTTCTTTCCCTGTACTAAAATCCTTATAAAAAAAGATCAACTTTGACAAATTAATGAATAAATTTCAGAGTAGACCATATATTGTATTTTATTAATGTTCACTTCAGTCACATTGTGTGACAGCATTGTGTTTGCCTAGAAAATCAAGTTATTTTTGAGGAAAGCCCAGATAATCAAATATAATCTTGCCTATTCTGATTATTCAACACTCCACTATTTGCTTTAAATTATTGTAGACAACTCAATTAAAATTCAGAGGCTTTTCAGACATGAGTAAATTCTGTCCTTTGCCTCCTTTTTGCAGTGAGATACTGCATTGCCTGTTCTCAAGTTATTTACCATCCTGACTTTTTGGAAATATTTCCCACCAAACTGTTCCCACAGTCTTATTCCAGTTCATTTCAGAATTTTGGAATTAAGATTTTCAGAATATCTCAATATTTATTTTTGAAATACCTGTCTCTCAAATCTACATTTTATTTGTTTATATCATACCAGCCATAGGCTGAGGAGTATATTTGAATCAATTTTGGAATAGTAGGGAAAACTCCCTTTCCTTCAGACCATTATCCAAAGAACAAGGTGGAACTTTGCTAGAGCAGCCAATGTGGTACTTAGGCACAGAAGGAGATGGAACCAAAGGCCCAAAGCGTTCTAAAGGAGCAGTCACAGGCAGGTGACAGCCGCAGGAGGAGCAGCTGGAGCCCTGCAAGTGCCAGGGGTGCCACAGGATGGTGCCACAGCGTTAGCTTTGTCCGGGACTCAGCTGCCGCTCACAGCGCTCTGAGAACCCAAATGCTAAAGGAAATTGTGATACACACTTTATGGACAGCAGTGCCTGCATTTGCTGTGCTCTGGACAGATAATTTAAATTCTGCAGGTGGGGTATTTTCTTTATTTGTACACATCTGATCTTCAACCCCAAATCTCATGTTTGAGACTGCACAAAGTACAGGCTTTTTGCTGGTGAAACAGCAGAGCTCTCTTTGCCTTTCCAACTTCAATTTCATGGATTATCTGTAAAACATATTGTGCAGAAATAATTTTAGTAGCCCAGCTATTGAGCTATTAATTTACAGATCTCTTTCCATTTGACTTACCAAAGGTGTATTAAATGAGAATATTCATTCTGTTAGGTAGGTCATAGTGGTTAAACCAGTCTAAGTCACTGTTGGTCTACTTTGGGTAATGTTTCAGTAGTTATGGGAGAGTTCAAAAGCATATTTATACAAGACACCTGAGAAACATATATTCCATTCCTTTCCTGTGATATGATAAGGTTTTTTAAATTAAGAAAAAGGAAGTTCCCAAGAATGCCTATATAGCTAAGTAGTTGATGTATCTGGAGAGTGATGTGTGAGATAAAATCAAAGTGAATCAACATTGTCAGGGGCTTTTTATTGTTTATCACAGAAATTTATCTTTTGAGCTTAAGAATAAAACTATATCATTAACTTCACTCTAGTAGGAGCTCTGTATATGATAAAGACACCTGTGTCACTCAGGTGAAAATAGAATTGTTAATAATTGTTGCTTATCATCCTGGTTGTGGTATTGCACATTTTTACTTGATTTGTTTACCATGATTTTCAAGTCTTAGAGCCCTTCTGGTCTTGCTTATCCTATTTTCATTTCTGCAGTGGGCATATGAATGATGAGCTGTCACTGAGCTATTCTGACTTTTATTTATATGACAGTCTGTTGAAATTTATTCTATCTAGGCAATATTGTGATAAGATGTTGTATCAGACTCCCTGATATTTCATCAAATTGTCAAAATGTTGTCAGTTAAAACACTGTTTTCAATTCTATTTCAGAATTAATGATAATATTTCACTCCACTTGGAACAGAATCAGACAACACAAGTGAGGTTTTAAAGCTTATTACAAAATACTTCATAAAATATGGTAGAAATAGAACAAGTCCATAACTATGGCAAGCTGTGGTTTGAGTCCGTACACTTAAGTATTTTTATTTTTCTGGTCTAATTGTCTAGCTACTCATTTGGAAAAATGCAGAAACTTGTTTTACTACTGACTTCGTAGTACTGATTTGAAACTTGAGACTCCTCTTGACATTCTGTGTGAATGGTACCTGTGAGAATGAGAAATTATGATCCAGAGTACCGTTTGACAATATTTTGTGACAAGAATTACTGTCTGAATAACTTTGCAAAATGTCAGCTGCCATATGGAATAACACTGCACACGTGATCATGAATTATTACAGAAATTTCCCTGTTTCACCACCAATGAAAGTGAACCAGCAACATTCCCTTCTCCATGCAGACTTTTCATTGCAAGGAAGCAATTAAAGATTTCACTCATAACCACAACTTATTACAATAAACAGTTCCTCATCTTTCTCATATCTGTTCTAAGTCTTTAGGAAGGAATTTTGTTTGATGACACTTATGGACTCAAACTTCTATAGGCACAGTTACACCCAAGAAACTCATAAATCTTCATGTGCAAATGAACCTATGAAACTGCTTATGACCATGGGGCTGTGTGCTTAACCCACTTTCATCAGAAAGAAATCACAGTGCCTCACTCCGTAGGTGCTATATTAACTGACAGGAATTCAGGCAGTGGCCTCCAGGTGAAGACAATTAAGCTATCCTACCAGATCTGGAATGTGTTGGGAGCAATTCAGTGATTGGCTAGAAAGAAAGAAAGAAAGGAATGTGTCCTGCTTTTCCTTGTTAGGACTTGCTACCACCCTAGGGATAAGAGAACTGTTTATTTTCCTCCTGAAGGGGTTAAAAAAAAATAAATTATGTTGCACGTGAAGCAGGTGATCTGAACAGCTTCATCCACTTACTGTATCGTATATATTCAACAACATTCCTTGTCACAGTTTCTTTCTCTTTTTTTAATTGTGTGGATGAAAAGCAGGAACAATCTGATCTACCTTGTCATTTGCCTATAAACTTCTCTGTCCATGTTGGAGGCTACAGGAAATCAGTACTTTACCACTGGAAAAACAAGGAAAAAGTAATTTTAAAAGAAATGCATTTATGTTATGCATTCCTGGTGCAGAGATATAGGTCCAGAGCGGTCACAGATTCTCCCATATTTGGTAACACTGCTGCTGCACACTGAAAATTGAAAACAGAACTTCACAAGGAAGGGGAAAAAAAATCAGTGGAATTTTAACTACAGTCCTGTGCACTCTGGCACCATGGTAAACCACAAAAAGCACACACAAGTGTGCTCTAATGCGTTTTGGACATGTCGTCCTGTGGTCATTTTGATGTTCAAGATCATATGGTGCTGCTCTTTCGTTCTCTTTTCCAATTTATTTCAGTTGTTGCACAGTGGCATTGATGGAAAATCTGTTCCTGCAGCTTGTTCTGATAGAGCCTGTCTTCCCAGAACAGGTTTCCTGCCAGGAATGCAGACTGAATCTCAGCACAGTAGATTTGACTCTCAGATATCAAAACTAGTAGAGGGAAAAAAAAAAAAAAAAGAAAAAAAAGTAATTCTTTGTAGTGTCTGTTTGTAAAGCTGGGAACACCCCTTGCTACAGAATGTGCTAAAAATTAAGTTTCAGGAGAGTGTTACAGAAGTTCATGGGAGAGGAATTCACTGAGAATTACTAGATACAGAAGTCATGCTTGGCTCAGGAAGTTTCTCAGCTGCAAAAGTCTTGAACCTCAGGAAAATATTCCTGTCCAGTGTTTCATATTTTTCTTAAGCATCCATTCATGGCTGTTATAAGAAGCAGGACACTGGTTCTACTGTACTCTTGGTCTTACCCAGCCTGGTCATTCTTATTTTGAAGCCTTACCCACATAAATTCTATGTTCTCAGGTTTTTACTGCTGAAAAATCCTTGCATGAGAGATAAGTACCAGAGATTATTAAAAATCGTTTATAGTATTGAGATGAATCCATAGCTTAATATATTTCTTACATTAATGACTTCACTTTCGAGTATGTTAGGTCCCACACGTTGGAGTCTCTTTAAGATCAAGACCAAGATCAAGAATGTTTGTGTGTTTCACTGTTACATACTTGCTACACTGTGTATCTTGAATGTTTGTGTGTTTCACTGTTACATACTTGATACACTGTGATAAATAATGTTATTAAAAAAGACTTCTATTCTACAGTACCTTTAGATACGCGAGTTTAAAAGAAAAATATGGATATCTGTTTTTAGTTTCCTTTTGAGGCATTAACTGTGAATGTCTATATTCTGAGCATAGTGATACATACACTTTGAAGACAAGATGGCTGTGTCTTGTACAGTACCTGTACCATATGACCATAAAAAGCAGTACATATTTCTGCCTTTTATTTCCTTTCCAACTTCTACTCATCAGAGAAAATTTTTCTCTGTCTGATTTTGACCAGTCTTGTTGAACTTCTGCATATCTCCTACCTTTGAAGTCCTTAATATTATCTCTGAGGATTTTCTTTTAGCTTTCAGCTTGAGCCCTGCAAGACCATTCTCTGACATACCTTTTGATGTTTTAGTAGGTCACTGACATACAGCTTTTACCTGCCATCAGACTTCAAAGCCTGTAATGTTTGGCAGCCAAGCCTGTCTCGGGGATTTTTCTGTTGTTTGGGAGAAGTTACTGAAATTAGATGGAAAATGCTCCAGCAACACTGGAGTCACATTCCTGCTCTAAAGAAGATTGCCAGTGTGGCTTTGTTGATTATATGCTGCTTCATGGCTGCATCTGGCACTGGAGGCTCTCTGTCTGAAGAGGATAGCCTCCAAAGCTGTTCCACAGAGCAGGGTCAGGGTGACAAGAAAAGAAGCAGCCCAGGTTTGTGGTCCGTCTTTGGTAAGGTCCTCAGGTTCTAGAAGAATGTGATTTTCATCTCTGTAGGCTTTTACCTACTGGGACTGCTCTTCCAAGAGCACCTGTCAGTGGTGTCAGACTGAAAGTACTCCGCCTGCAGTCATCCTGCCCTGACACAAGGCTAAGTCTCATCACTGAGGCATCCTGTCTTGTGTGGGATCCCATATTTGTGACTCATGGGGAAAGTGGGAAAACTCACAGGGCATCCTCACATGTTCCTACCAAGACAATTTATTCAGGAGGAAGTTGAGGGGGGTCTCCAGTGGGAGTGCATTCTGCCATAGCTCAGGCAGTATCAGCAGCCTTTTGATTCACTTGATTTGCAAACCTACCAACTTGAATTTCTCATTCCTGCTGTTATCAAACACAGCACCATGCTGCTGACATGCAATGAACCAGCCATAACTTGGACACAAACAAGTAGGGTTAATTATTTGTACTTGACACTGCAGACTTCTAGTTATATATACCTTGGATTTCTCATTAAAACTACAGATTTGTAAATGATATTTTCTAAAAATAAACTACTTTTGAATACCTATCAGTAAATGCGAGCCATTTATGGTTTTTCTCAGAATGAAACATGATTTTAAAATGTATATGTATAATGTATGTTTAAATAAAATGCAGTGAATTATATTCTATATTTTTATGCCATATACCTAATCAAAAATAGCAGAACTTTATACATTTTGGTAGCCTGTATCTGTAAGTATCATGTTGGATTATTTTATTTAGGCAAGATGACAGAAATAGATCTGTCCTATTACTTTAATATTTCTGTGATTAGTATCCTATTTCAAAAGATACACTGCTCTTTTAGGTACAATGTTATTTTCTCAGGTTTTTATACATATATACATTAAATTATAATGGTCCTGATTTTGTGTGTATTATTCAGTAGAGAGTTTCTGAAAGAGCAGAAAACATGGCTTCCATTGCATAAGAAAATGTTAAACAATATTAAAGAACATGTATAAAATAAGTCCAGAGTCTGTTCTCACATCTGTTATTCAAATATTATATTGCCATAGCATCTGCTGTCTTGCAGCTAATCAGATTCATCGCTACTATTTAAAGCAAAAACAGGAAACAAAACAAAACAGACAGACCACTGTTGGTGTTGGACTAGGAATTTTTGGGACAAGTCCAGTGAGAGACTGATGAACTATAACATTTGGCGTCCCAGCCCATGGCCTACAGGTAATTCTGCATTAGGCATCTACACTCCCTGTATTGTGAGCAGGAAGATTTAAGGAACCTCATTATAGGACAGCTGAACAACCTGTGCCCTGGGCAAAGAGCATTTAAGGTCAGCAGGAAATCCCCTTCAGGAATTCAGGTGCTGCACCAGGGCTGAGAGCTACTCAGAAATTGCCCCTTGGGACCAGGCATCTACAATTGCTCCATCAGAAACTGCAGAGAGTTCGCTATTTTCACTGAAGCTTTTGTACAGTAGTTCAGGGATCAGCAAACTCAGAGATATGTCAGAAGCTTTAGTACCTTGTCTTCAAAGGGCCCATGCCTGTATCTTTTCTATATTTCTATTTACATATATGAGATCTGCTCACATGGACAAGTCTCACAACTGCATGGCAGATGTTTCTTTCCTCTGTTTGTAATTACATCACTTGAGTGAAGATCCAGTATTTTGAAAGAAAGGAAATACTGATGGGTGGAAAAGGTCAACTGGAGTAGAAAGTCTTCTCCCAGAAGCTCTGTCTGAAACTCATATTCATGATCAAGAAGCATTCATAATTGTCACTGACGGAGATGACCAGATTTTTGTAGCTGAGAAATACTACCCGCAAATTAAGCAAATTGTTATGAAGGACTAGGAGTAGAGCCCTCTTCTAATGCTAGTCTAGAGACATGCCACAGAATTCTCATGACAATATTGCCACAGGAGACTGATCTGCACTCAGTGACACAGAAAACACTGGCAATAGCACTGTACTTTCAGAACCTGTGAACTCATCATAATCACTTTAGCAACTTCATTGAACAATATTATACCCTCTAGCATCCATACACATACCAGTGTTCAATAAAGTGTAATGTCATTTTAAAGACCTCCCTTAATTCAGGTGATTAAAACTACTGTGTCACAAACAGATTGTAATACTTACTTTGGTAAGAAGATGTTAGAAAGAACTGGACTGAGATATTCCGGTTACAAAGTCCAGGAAAATTACTGAATGAGCTCCTTGTACAAAAAATACTTCCTCAGGTAATGTGACCAGCATAGGAAATTCAGTAAAGCTTGAGATCCGGCCATTGTAGCTGGATTATGTTTTCCTAGCCTTGCTAGTATTATGGTCAGATGCTGCTTTTATAGTTAGAAAGAAGAGTCATCACACAGCTCTACTTTAACACAGAGCTTCATTATGAGCTTTAGTCAAGGGAAAAGTATATCTTGCTCTGTAGCAATGAGAATAATCTTTATTTCCCAGTCCTTTTGAGTCCTGAAATACCAAATAGTGCCCATTAGTAATGTACAGGAGAATGCAGTTCATCACCTTCACCGTGTCCAAGCACTCTGCCCTAGCTGTGGATAAACTTGCAACAACACACAGGCACAGCAGTTCAATTTCATCATAATTAGCTCAGTTGTCCTCACCAGCCAATATTGGTCAGCTTTATGCTTTAACTACACTCATTAAACAGTGTTTACTTGTTCACAGCAAACATACATCACTGTATCTCAAACATATATATTGTCATAAAAACTGAATCTGAAACAGTCTCTTCCTAAACAAACTGCCTACAAGCCAAGGTATCAGCAGTGCTGATCTTTACCTGAATGTCTCTTTTATTTGTCTAGGCTCCAACACAAAAATATGATCTCTGGCAACAAAACTGTGTATGGAAGCCAAGCAGAGTCCATCAGACTAGCACAGAAAACCCTGAGCCACAATGAGAAAAACCATTCCAGCTTCCCCTTAAGCAGGTTGTGAGGTTACAGCTCCCCACCCCATCACAAGCTAGCACATTCGGGTTTGCCACCTTCAAGGCAGGCTGTACTTGCTCTCTTGGCAAAATGGTCTGAGTAAACTGCAAGACCTTTAACCATAAGGGTTCTTTTAACCTAGATCATTTTGTCAGGGCTGGATTTAAACAATCATGACACAACATCAGAGGCAGGAGAGGGAAGGAAGAGGCAAAAGCATAGATCTGGAAGTAGAAACCACTTAATCACATGTAGTGCATTTGATTGCTACTTGAAGACCTTATGTGCTCTCCCAACCTGAAATACACTGTTCTCCCTGGCAGAGAACTATTGTTAGAGGAAAAATGGAATGCATGTTAAAAATAGTTCTGGAACTACTGAGGATTAAGGGGCTTATTTACTACATTTGAATTGACTTACTGTTGTGTTAATAATTAGTCAAATTTGGGGGAAGGAAAAGTTTCTAGCCACACCTTCTTTTTACCTGATTTATCAAATTCTTCAAGTAGTAAATACTGTTAAGAATATACAAATGAATTTTTGCTTTGAGGCTGAGTACAGCAATAGCCAGCACTTGCAGAAGGACTTTGTGTGCTCCAGAACAGTGAGACAGAAACCCAGTGACAGCAGGAATCCCTTCAGCACCCTGCAGGCCTGTTGTCCTGAGGGCTTCCAGAAACTGGGTAACACCGTCTTGTATACTATAATCGACTTCCAACCCTTCATTCAAATTGGCAAAGCCCACAGAAGCTGCATCACAAGCCCCTTCTCCTGCGAGGCAAATCCAGCACTGACAGCTTTGCTTGCCGCCTCTCAGCTGGCAGCTGCAGCCCGGAGCACATCAGACCAGGAGCCGCCCGGCTGACAGCCTTTGGCAAGATACCACCTACAAGGAGTTCCCAGCCAAACCTCCTGTTCCCTGTAGAAACAGGCTGTTTCTCTGCTAACCCTTAATTGTTGGGCTTTCTCTGCCTTAAATCCTGCTGGTACCGGTAGGGCAGGTGGGGCTAACTGAGCCAGGGTGGTAGCTCCAGGCCTCCTGGCTCCCACAGCAGCAGGTCTCTGTGCCGTAATTACTGTTGGTTAATACTGTGTTTGGCAAGCTGCGAACGTTCTGGAAGTTGTTCCCTTCATGCAGTCTTTCCTTTCATTCCTCACCACCCACTGTTCTCCTTGGCAATTGCTAGTTAAGGTGGAAGTTTCTTAAGAAACTGCTTGTTAAGAATTTGGAAATGGGGTGATGTATATGCCAGTGGCAATCCTTTTCCTTGCAGGATTAGCAAATGGAGTTGTTCTGTGTCCAGCTGCATTTTTCTCGTTGTGCTTCCAGCTTTGCATAATTTTTGAGGAACTGTTTAGGATGTTATGTAGCTCACCCTGAGCAGGACAGGATGCCATATAAAAGAGGGAAGGCCAGGGAACCAGTTTTAAGTTAGGTCAGTTGATAAAACTGAAAAGAAAAAGTCAACACTTTGGGGCATCAGGTCTGATAATAACTGCTCTGCATTAAGCTAAAAAGCAGCTAGATCATCTGAGAGAAAAACCAGATAATAATTGTGAAATAGAGGAGAGATTAGTGGAGAAGACAGCTATTAAGGGGGGAGAGGTGATTGAGTGAATATCTCCCATAGAGAGAAACCTCATTCATCACATCAAAAAGCATGGAAGTATTATCTTGGGGGTGAATTACAATGAGCCATTAAATAAAAATGTCATTATTTAATACATGGTAAATCTATGAATTCCATTTCCCTCACTCATCTTTGTGGTCTGCCTTGAAGACTAGTACTGAGAAGAGAGAGATGGCTGATCCCTGTGTGAGTGGCACATCTGCAGGAGATGGGGTGCTCCTGTTCTCTATCAGTCGGCTCTGCAGGTTCATACCAGTCCATAGTGGCTGCTGTAGTTTCACCCACATAGCTTCCCTAAGGGCATCTGCTGCACTGACTGAAATGTCGGGTGTTCTAGGAAGCATGCATGAATCTTATATCTTGATGGGTTCTCAGGTAGGTGGGTGGTATTTATTACAACCAAAAAGATCTTGTGAGGGAAAAAAATAAATTATTTTATAAACCATCAGTAGGTGCAGTAGGGCTAGGGGAACAATTTTCTGTGTTTTCTAAGACTTTAAACAAATAATTTTCAGGTTTGAGTTCTAGCTGTTCTTCAGTAACAGTTCACTTAAAATATAGCAGTGGGCAGGTTTTATTTACTAAAAATATCACATTATTTCCTTTAACAGAAGCTGAGACTTGACTGGTTTTCTGATATGCAGATTATGCTGGCCTTTTGCAGGAGCCTGAATACAAATTCTTGAAAAGAAATGGTTAATGGAAATACTTCTTGAGAGCAGAATTTTGCTTGTTGGAGGGCAAGCAGAAGATAGAAACTTCTACCAAGTTACCTCTCTAAGTAATTAGTTAAAAATTATTTAAAGAGATCCTCAGCATGGGGCCAGAGTTGGGTTTTTTGCTGTTGCTTCCCTTGGAGATGTGGCAGGTAACAATAGCAGCAAATACCCAGCTCTGTACTGAATGCTTATTGTTTACAGTAAGCTATCTGCTCATAATTTACGTCTTCCAACCAGTCTAGAATATCTGGCACTTCTGCACATAGATAGAATAGAGACAGTATTTTGAAACCAATTTCTTAACAGAAGTTACTCTCCCAGTTCTAGTTACATTAATGCTGCTATCTAGAAATGTTTCTTCTCTAAACAGTGATTGGAGGCTGCAATTTAGAGCAGCTTTCTTCAGGCAGGTATTTTTTTGGATTTCAAAGGGACTTTTGTGTGAGTAAAGTAAGAAGGAAGAAATGGGGACTTGGAGTTTTTGGTTTCTGTTGGTTTGTCTTTTTTAATTATAACAGAGATATGCTATAGCTTTTATTTCACTGTGTACACATGCTCTATCAGGAAAAAAAACCTATATTAAAAAACCCTGGCTCTTACAGAGTTGGACACTTCAGTGGCTGCTCTCATGAAAATTCAGCATTTTTAATGAAAACAAATTCAATTTTTGTGTCTCTTTTTTGGGATTACATTGTTGAGACATTGGCCTCTTATTGCCCCAGTCTTCACTATTTGCCTAATAATTTTCCTAATAGTTTGTTCCCACTGAACTATGATAGTTGGATAAAGCGCAGAAAAAAAAATTAAGCAACTTTTCATCTGATCATGTTCTGTTACCTCCCTGAAGCCTGCATTAGTGATGCTGTAGGCTATACATCACTAGAGAGGGGCATTTACTCTGTGGACTAGTAAAGGGTGACCAACATACAGCAGCTGTCAGACCCTTAATCCTCTTTCCAGTTTATCTGCTGCAGCAAAAGTTGTAAGCTGTGATGTACACCTGGCCTTTTATGCAAGACATAATTTCTTGAAGGTAGATCTATTATTTCCATTCCTCTTTCATGTAGTATTTTCCAAGGCAGTTTAGAAGGTAATCAACAGTGTACAGTTTGAGAGATGGTTGCAGCTGTTTTGTGCTAGATTTGATTCAGGGGAAGTACAAACGATCTGTATTCAATTTGGCAGCCAAACTGAAAATAGGGAGGAAAAAAAGCCCTGAACAATGAAAATGCAAAAATATAATTGTTTGTTGTTTTACTTTGAGAAAAACCCAAAACTTCACTTAACATACCCACAATGCAGCATGTGGGCTCAAATACTATTTTCAAAAGATGTTTGAAGCTAGGCCTCCCACAATGTAGAACACTTTTATGTTTTAAATCAAAAGTAACTGAAAAAATATTTCAAAAGCATAAGAACATGTAATCCTAGTATTTCTATTTCTTTGTCAATGTCAATTTGACCTCTAGAACAGATTTTTTTTTATTTTTTTTTTTCCAAATAAGCAGTTCACCAATAATTTTGCTGAACCCAGGTATGGACCCAGGTTAGCTTATGTGGGAACTGACATGAGAAAGACAAGACTATGGAGGGGTTGGAGCATAATGAAGTGTATGTCTACTTCAGCAGAGTATATACATACTTGGAACAGCTGGGTTTATTACTCCTAGCATTTTCTAAAATGTGTCTGGGAATGGTGTAGTTATGGCAAGATAAAGTCACTTCTGTTTTCAAAAAGTGTCTGTAAGGAAGAGAGACTTTGCTGTAGCTATGGGCTTTTCTTTTGAACAAAGGTTTGGCTCACCAAATAGTACCCATTGCTTTGTATTCTATCTATTGATAAGTATAGGTGGAATTTCTTGTTTATCTTTTTTATTGCTATTGAACACTTATCTAATGGTTTCAATGACTTTTCCCACAATAAACCTTTCTTTTTCTGATGATGTGATTGTTGATTGTACTATTTAACCCACATTCCCTACCATGCTTCCTTGCTTGCACATTAAATTAGTTTACAATTGTTTACTCTGGCCTGATTTTGACACTTGCAGTATCGATTGCCTGAATGATCAAAATCCTTTTGAAGGTTAGAGTATTGTTTTCTTTTTTACTTTTTTTTCCCCCATGCTTAGAAGACTTGATGAATTTATAACACTTATAAAGCTGGATTTCTAAATTTACGTCACATTTTATTTAGAATTTTTCAAGGGGAAGTTATTGAGCAGTGCTTGACATTGACACTAGAGATAAGAAATGTCACAACTTGTTTTAGTTTAGTTGTTTCATTTCAGGCTTTATGAAATCCAAAAGAAATTGAATATAATTCTTCCAGTAGAATAAATAATGACAAATATGGAGAGGAAGGATGAACCAAGGAGAAGGTTGTTGCTCTAACACAAAATCTTGCATGGGAGTGGCTGAGGAAGGATACTGGAGCAAGGATGGGGAAATTGAACATGTAAAGCTTGAAACTGCTAGCATTGAGGAACCGGGCTAGGAATTAGACGCTAAGGGCTTTGATTCATTACTGAAAGTAAATGCCATTCCAGAGCTTGGGCATCGGATCTAAGATAGCTGAATTTAAATGGCCTTGTATTATCGACAAATAAAGTGTGGGTTTGTAGTTCTGCCTCTAGAAGATGGAAAAACTACTGCTACTATCAATCACTGTGAGATGATGTAACAGAAGTCTATACTCTGGTCTAAAGGTCATGGTGTTGCTAGGAACTGAGTTTCTGTAAGGTGATGCAAATTTCTGCTTTTCCAACTTCTCTTTCCTCTTAACCAGAGAAAGTGCATATATCTGCACATGCAACCTAATTCAGAAGCTAAATTATGCCAAAATTTGGGCTGTCTGGGTAGCTTAATCACTCCCATGCTGGGGCTATAGTCTGACATTATATGTTAATTTTGTTACTGCTTTCATGTTCATTAAGCAGCCAACAGAGCTCATCCAGGAATAAAAGTGGGCTGAGTATAGTAGAAAGTGTGTGTGTATGTGCACTCACACATTAATCACTCATAACAATAATGGAAGCTGTACAATTAATGATGAACTGGATCCAGAATACAAATCATGGGAAGCTTGAGCATGAGAAATTTGTTCTGTGCTTTGCCACGGTGTCGTGTCTCTTGATGGCCAAATCACTTAAAAGCAAAGCCTGGTTGCTAAATACCACGCAGCCTGAATTTGGACTTTTGCTCCCTTTTGGAGCTCGTGTGTACAGCAGTTGCTGCTGTGCGGCTCCTTTCCCCGCGCTCAGCGGCGGGCGGGTCCCGCTGCTCGCGGTGCCCTGCGGGCGCAAGCGTAGTGCGGTGCGGTTCGGCTCGGTTCGGCTCGGCTCGGTTCGGTTCGGCTCGGTTCGGTTCGGCTCGGTGCGCGTGCCGCACCTGCCGCGCTCCGCTCGCCGGCCCCGCTCCCGCCCGGGTCCGCGCACCGGCGCGGGGGGGGCGTGTCCCGCGGGAGCCCCGCCCCTGGGGCCCCCCTCCAATGGCGGAGCGCGGGCGGGGCCGGGGGCGGTGGCGACCCCGGGGGCGGCAGCGGCGGCGCGGGGCTCGCTGAGGGGAGGGCGCTCCATGGGCAGCGGGGCGGCCGCGCGAGGGGCCCGCGGCGGCCCGGCTGCTGCCTGCGCTCGGCCGCCGCTCTCCGGTAAGCGCCGGCCGCGGGCTACGGGAACGCCACGGCGGGAGGAGGGTGGGGCGTCGCCTGTCGCCGCCGGGAGGAGCCGTGGGCGAGCGTGGGGCACGGCGCCGGTGAGCCGCCGTGGGAACGGGGACGGCTGAAGGGGGCCCGGCGTCCCCCTCCCGGTGCGAGTTTGGCCCCAGCGACTCCCACCGTCCCGCCCTGCGGTTCGCCGGAGCGGTGCCGGGCGCTTCCCCGCGCACCTACCTCCGCCCTGCCCCGCACCTCTGGCGGCCCCTGGCCAGTACCTGCCGCGGGCCCGGGGCTGGCGCTGCGCGGGGGCGCTGCGGGGAGTGCCCGCCGCGGGGCGCCGGGAATGCGCGGCGGGGGCAGGGCCGAGCGCCGACCCCCGCCCGGGGCACCGGGAGCGGCCCTGCCCTCAGCCCGCCAGCGACGTGGCCCCTTTTTTTCCTTTCCTTTTTTTTTTTTTTTTTTCCTTCCCTTTCTTCCCCTCCCTACCGGGGAGATTGTGCTGGGAGAGCAAATTTTTGAAATATCTGGCGCTTTAGTTTTTTTATCTTTTTTTTTTTCCGTCTGGACGGGTAGTGGCTCGCTGTGAGGCAAAGGAGTCTGGAGGCGTTTATAGCAAAGCTGGTGGATGCTTTTCGTTTTCAAAGCCAGAGTCTCCTGAAGAAATATGAAACACTTCTCAGTAATGAAAGGCATGTGTTCTGGGAGGGAAACGTTCCCCATCTGCCTTGTAACACAGGAGGAACAGACGTAAGGGCTAATATTTACGAGGAAAAGGTGCCTCCTATGCTAAGCTGCTCAGTTTTGGTTTTCATAGGTTTTTCCCGCTTAGAAACACTTGTCATCACTTTTATAATTTTCAAAGTGGTGGCATTATTGTACTGCTTGTACAAAAAAAGACAGTATTTCTAAAATAACACAGCTTTAAAAGCATGGACTTGCCACCGGAACAGGTCTAACACATCATGCTACTTAAAAAGTTGACTCTGAACCTGGCCAGACTTAAAAGAGGAATGTCTTTTAAATAATATGAAAATCTTTCTCGATATAAATAGATATCACACTTGTTAGGAGGAGAGAAGGTTATATGTCTTGTTTTGCCTTAATTGCAAGGTAGAATTGCAAAGTAGCTTTGTAGCCATGAGAATTATATGTGGGAACAGAAGAAACTTGCTTAAACACTGTTTAATGTAAACCTCACTTCAATCTACTTGAGGTGTTTGGAATTGCTTAATTATCTGCATTATTTGTATAGTGTCATGAGTGCTCTTGTATGGACTGACTTTAAGCAGTAAACAGAAATTAGAGCAGTTAATTTGTGTTAAATTCTAAAGTTTTTTTCCCCTCTCTCCCAGCACACACTCCCTGGAAGGCCTGCACATTAATTACAAAAACAACTGCTTTGACCACGTTTCCTCTGATATTTTTAAACTGCAAACAGAAATAATGGAAAAATAATTGAAGTGTATTAGAGTAATGCCTACTGAAATTCTTAGTGGGAGTGTTCCAAGTGGTAAAGGTGCTGCTACTTCAGTTGGTGTAACCAAGTGCAAACATATGCAGGAGAATTCGTTTTAACCTGTATTTTTTAGCTCATTAATAACTTTTATTTTTAGGTAAAGTAATTGAATTTAAAGGTTTGCTGTAGATGTGTCTGTAACCCATGTTTGCTTTTTAACTGTTGTGTTCCAGTTTGGATTTTGTTTTTTTTTTTTTTCCCCCTATGGTGTAAACACTGAGAATTTCTCCTGGTGTTGAGAGAACAACAGCAGGCGCTGTGGGAGCTGCTGGAAGCGTACCTGACTCTGCCACCTGCAGTTTGCTTTGAAATCAATCGCTTAACCTGACATGGCAAAATTTTCAGTAGCTTTCTGGTTCGCTTTTTTTTTCCTAAAGGAAAGGAATGCAAGTAGTCTCCTGGTTTATACTCCCCCAAATTTGTGCATTTTTTTGGTGGAACTTTCAGGGCGGAGCAACATTGTTCAAGATAACTGCACTGAGACTTGCAGATAAACTTCGATACTAAAATACTTTTTCATTCTCTTCATTTTTCTGAGTCTTTCTTTTGATTGCCTTTCATATTGATAGATAACAAGCTGAAGAGCCCACGTAACTACTTTGAGCATGTTTTCCTTTCTGAGACATGCTGTGATAGGCAATGGTTTCTTGCTTGGCACACTGCACAAAGAAAATTCATCCTTTGACATCAAGACTGTGTATTAAGACAGTGTGTATTAAGAAACAGGATGCTGAGTACAGTTTGGGGGTTCATGCAAGAGGGGATGTTGATCATAGTCTGTATCATATCAAGTGTTTTTGTGATTTTATTCAGTTGAAGTAACATTTAATAGTAAAGAATAGGTCTTGGTAAATGTAGAGCATGTGATTTCTAAATATTCATGGAAGAAACTTTTCTCATACAATAAGCATGAATCATGATTAGCTTTTAAAATAATTTTGGCATGCCATTGATTTCTTTTTTTCTATGCAACAATCTACCTGCTGTACAAATTTAAGTAACTTCAAATAGTCAAAGCCTTTATGGTGCTAAGTTTAGCATTTTTATGTAAAGCAGTGTCATCTTGAAAAAAGTTTTGCATCTTTTCGGTACAAAAATATTGCTTCGCATATATTTCTATACTAATCAGCATTTTTCCTTCTCTTCCACCTCCTTCCCCCTCCCCAATTTTTAAGGGTTTCACCTTTGGCTTGTCCAATGGACATCAAGTGACTGTGAATGTTGACTGCGGGAGCTCTACAAGCACAGCGGCTGCTGGGATGTTGCGACAGAACGGTGGAAGTAACAAGCGTGGTTTGGGATTAGCCCGACTGTCTACCTCCAACTTCTTCACCATCTCGAGTGCAGGAAACTGGGGAATGGGGCGCAGCACCAAGAGCAGCTCTCTGAGCAGCATTAGCTCCAACTCTGACTGCTATGATAATCCTGTTGTGGATCCAGAATATATCATGCAACTGGTGAATGATGTCAGAAAATTTGCAGATGTGCTACTTTATTTGAAGGAAGCATTTCTTTCAGAAGGTGTGTCAGTTGTTCTTAATTCTTAGATTTTCTGAAACTCTTAACAACTCTATTTGTATGTTTTAGCTAGTGTTTGCTGTGGTTGTTTCCCCCTGCCCTTTACCTTCAGCATTTATCCTCCCTTCCTTTTCCCTCCCCACCCCCAGCATGATGATTACAGGAAGTGATGGGTTTTAGTTTGGGTTCTGCATTTCCTCACCAAAACAGTGCAATCTGTTTCATAATCAGAACAAGGGAAAATAAGCTCTTAGGAGGCTAAGGTCTAGGCTGATGCTTAAAATTGTGAGACCATCGGCTGATTAGTTTTTTAACCACTTGAGTGTTTTTTGTAATTCCAAACAATTCTATTACTATTTTGGTTATGTTTCAGTTTTTGAGGCTGATTTGGTTTTTGAAAGTCTTCCACAGTAGTAGTTTGAGTTAAGGTAGAGTGTGACTACACTGTCTTCCTTTGCAAGTATTTACCATCTTCTGCCAGCAGGTGGAAACTGCAAATTTTCTTGCTTGCGAGAGGTGTGCATTATTGTGTTCCTGTTCCTTTTGGGAAATACCATTAGTCCAGTTTTGGTCATCAGGAGGAAAACTTTTATCTAAATTTTGTGGGATTAATAACGTAAATGTCAGCCAGAGCAGTTTTTCATAAGATGTCCTGAGTGCTGAACATTTGCAGCCACCTCTGTGTATGCACACAGCTGAAATACTGCTGCTAAAATGTGTGTGAACAATTCTTAAAAGACCAATAATTTGACACTAGTGATCACTTTGTGTCCTCATAGTTTTTGCTGAGTACACAAGCAATGAGGATGAGCAGAGTTATTTGTGACGTTGGGTGTCTGGTGCCTACTGAGAATGAAATGGGCATCCTGTAGGAAAGGCCTATCAAAGCACTGAAGTGTTCCCGTTGTCATGCATCAGTAGTTGATTACTTGTCAGTTTAAAATTTTGAGCTCAAAAGATCCAGAAAAAACTAACATGGAAAACAGGAGTTGTCATTTTATAATATAGTGTAGAATTAATTTGTGAAACAGTGTTGTCCATTTAAAAGATTTATCTTTTATAAAGGAAAGATGTTTCTCTTCCATAGTTGGGAGTGTTCTTTTTGACCTTTGTCCCCATAATATAGTGAGCTCTGTAATGCTGGCCTTGCTTACCGCTGGCTGGAGACAACCTCCTGGAAGCTGCACACTTTGGTTTGCATTTTCTAATGTTTGGCAAATGTTCAAAATTGCCTGTCCAAAACCTAACAAAAACTTACTAATATGGTTGAACAGACTTCTTGCACATAACGTTCTGGTTTGTAATGCTTGCACTTTACCGCTATTCTGAAATTAGTTACATTGATTATTTGAAGACGCAATTAGTTGCAGGGATAGGAAATTATTATTCTTCCTTTTTGGAAGAGTTGCATCAGTGAGTGTTTATATTTGCTTGGTAAGCATATCTAGAGACTTCTGTAGGTCTTTCAGCTTCTAACCACTGCTCCCCCAGCTTCTGCATCAACTCTTAGTTGCTGTGTTGCCTCTCTGGCAGATTTGTCCAAACTCCTGATGCACAGTAGCCTCAGGCTTGGCCATGTGGCTCCCAGTTGTCCTCATTCTGCTGCTGGGGTCCTGCAGTGGTTACCAGCTGATTGCCACGGGTGTGTGGCCTTCAGTGTCATACTTACCAATGCTTGTATTCCCTGTTTGTGGTACCTGAGCTACCATGGAAGAGCCCAGAAGTTACTCACCCATGGTTCACTTAGCGTTCCTCTGATGTAGTGATCCAATCTTGGATGACACATCTAAGAGATTTTGGGTTATAACATGTGTTTGTGTCTAAACTCGAATGTAAGTGCCTTGGGATTGCAGACTTGAACTGTGTTTTGTTATGGTACCAATGCAAGTTGATTTGTTACATGAAGAATAAGTTGAAATCTCTTGAGGGGAGTATTAGATAAATTAAATGTTCTATAGATTTCAAGGGTACTTCTCTTTGCATTCCTTATGCTAATATGATTTAATTTCTTACAGTAGTCTCATTGTTATAATGCTGAATACATTTTTGATACCCTTCAACAAAGGGAAACCTAAACCAACAACCAACTAACCAAAGCACCCCAAACCAGCAAACAAAACACTCCAAATGTAACTGTAGAGTTGAAAAGTTTGACAGCTGTTTGGGCATGAGGGAGCTGCAGTTATCTCTTGTGTTGAGTGAAATACCATAGGTTCCATACCCTTCAGTTCTTGCTGTCCTTTAGGCCTTGCACTCACTGGATGTAACATTCAGTTATTAGTAATCTAATCTGAGGCATAAGATCAAGATATTTTACCATTGTCTTCATTAAAGGAGAGCTCTGGGAAATTTTTGGACCTAGGTCAATGAATCCAGTGCTGTTTCTCAAATTTTGTATGTAATTCTGATTGATGACAAGGAAACACTGATGCAATTGGTGCATCAGTCTCTTGGTCCAATCTTCAGCTAAATTTCCAGATGAGCAGGATTGTCATGTGGCTAGTACTAGTAAGGACAGTTGTTGTCATTGTGTTTTTGTGCTTGAACCGAAAGGTTGTCTTCAGTTGCAGCATTTGTACTTTATGAAGTGAAAGATAATTTAAATTTATTGAAAAGTCTCATAATAAGTCAATCTTCCTTTTCTGATAAGAAGAAAATGAAAACAGTTCCCTAGCAATCCCTGCCTGGAAGGTCAGACTTGAGAGTGTATGCTGAATTAATACCTAGAAGACTCAGATAATTTCCTATAATTTGTGCTGTTATTATTGCTTTCATTTGACTGTTCAGTTTTATGGATGGCACTGTTTTCCTGATGTGCCCCAGGTTTACTTCTTTCTGTTTTAATGTACATCCCAAGTACAAACTGTTAAGACATAATGGCTTGAAAGCTGGTGAGTTTTCTTTGTGCTTTGAGTTCCAACAGTAGCATTTCAGCTATCGGCTGAGAGCATGAGAACTTATTGTTGCCTTCAACTTACACCCTTCTTAGGACACACAGGGAAGTACAATCTACAGGCTGAAGCCAGTCTGTGGGTTTGAGAGTAGTAGCATTCAAGAAGTAACTTCCTATGGTAAAAGCAGTTTTAGGAACTGAATTGTTGTTTGCTTCCCATGGAGACCTGCTGAGGGCTTAACAACCTGACCACAGTATCGAAAATATTAAAGATTTTAAGTGTGTGAGGTATAATTAAGGTAAATCCTGTAACTTGCAGAGGTTGGTTCTTGTCCCAGACATGCAGGACCTAATTCTTATAAACTTCTACTAGAGAATCTACCAGTTCAAAAAAACATTGCTTACTGTATTGATATGCAAAGTTGAGAATCTGTTGAATAGGTATTTATGTATGAGGTTGGTGACTACAGTCCAAGCTGCATATAATTGTTGCTTTAAGTAAATGATGTTACTGTGTGGTCTTTGCTCAGATGAAATTCATTTTCTCAGGTTTAAAAAGACCACTCAAAATAATATTTAGGACACAGTAAAATATCTTCTAATTATGAACTGAAAGTATTTAATCTTTAAACGGTATATAGCAGCTTTTGCTTGTATTGCATTAGAAAGGGAGAAAGCATTCCTGTTTCCCTACTCTGAAGGTACTTAGCTACTTGTTTTGCGACATCTGCTACTTTTTATTTAAGAATATAATATATACTGTAAGGTCTGCCCTGAGACTGTGGGAAATACTGTATTTCATTATGAATAGCTCTAAGGGTAAAATTTGCATGTGGTTTAAAAGTGCAGGAGTAATTACATTTTAATATGTAGTCTTCTTGACTGTACTTCAAGAATACATTGTGGAAGTTTTGCTTACTTTATCACAAACTTTGAAGTAATCTTCAAAGTGTGATATTGTGTCCTTCATGTGGCTAATTCTGCATCCTTTTAATGAGCAAAGCTTTTTCTTCAATTTCATCCTATCTTCAACAAATGTAAATTGTAGTTCATTCTAAAATGTTAGTATACTCTTTTCTCCCAGGTATCTCAGAACCAGAGTAGGAAGATAACACTATTATCTTCCATCACAGATTTCTCTGAGGGCCAGGATGTGTCTGATTTTTTAGATAGATTTTTTTGATTCAGGGTTTGTTTTTGCTGGGGTTTTTTTTGTTTGTTTTCTCTGTGGTGGGGTTTTGTTGTTTGTTTTTTTTTAACTGAAGCAGAGGCGAAAGTACTGCTGAAGCTGGATGGCCTGGTCAGGAATGTTTGCATTCTCTTTATAATAGCACCAATACTTTCAAAAACATCAGGAATGCTACCTGACTTGAAACCTATCAGGTTGTCATTTTTGAAGGATAAGATACTCACCTCAGTGGGACAATTCTAAAGGTGTCTCAAGGTAAGCAGTTTCCTCAAAATGAGTGACTTGTAATCTCTAATGACTTCAAAACCTTCTTATAGCTCCATGGAGATTGGTGTTAATCATGTGCTACACTAAAAATGAGAAGCCATTTACTGAATATGATGCCTGAGGCTCAAAGGTGAATGATTTCTCTTCAGCCCTTCCTGGCTTGATAATGTATATTGTCTGTACGATTAAGGCACTGCAGTATTTCTGGCATTTTTTATTTCCTTATTTTCTTATAGCCTAAAATAATAATGTCTTTTTCTGAGGCAGTGTTCTTGAAAGTAGATTAGTCCTGTTTTGCTAGGGAAAACCTGAAGTCATTAGTTATTGCAGTGAAGATTGCAGATTGAATTTATGATAATTTTTTAATACTAGGTGTAATTTTGCTGTTTGTTCTTTATTCCAATTTTGATGTTTCTCAGTGAAAGGTGCTGTCTTTGATACACCTTAAACTGAATGTATTTACCTGTCTAATGACACCTCATACTATGAATGCTTGGTAGGTGGGCAAACCGCTCTAATCAAGGATCTGATAAAGTATTTTTCTTTGCAACAGTTTCTGGAAGTAACATTTGGGGGAGTTTTTTATATTTGTTTTGATTTGAGGACATTTGGACTAATGTCTTGTTGCTGAAGGACACAAAATGATTCACACGAACGCCTCTCAGTGTCAGAACAGAAAAGCAGAACCTTTATTCTCTGACTTCAGTATTGATAGATTCTCGACAATGACCAGGGATTGGATAATTAAGTTACCACTTCCCAAGCACACTGGTCATGAGAAATGTCATCAAAAGATGTTTCTTAGAAGGAATGTGCTAAACAACTTATGGTTATAGACCTTTCATGGGAAAGTAACTAAAACTATGAAAACATTATCAGAAGGCTTTAATTTTCAGGGTGACAATGTCTTTGGACTTTTCATGGAAGATGGTGCTGGTTTTCTGTTGGGTAGTATTTTGTGTGATAAATAAAAAACTTATGAGAAAAGGGAAAGTAAAATGCTGTCAGGGTAGCTAACTTTTGGGAACTGTGAATACATAGTGATTATCAAATGTGTAAGCAACCTGCTTATGAATTATTAAATGACCTTTGAGAATTGCTAGAAAAAGGTAGAGGAATCCATGTAATTTGTAGCACATTGTGGCTCTTATTTCATGTACCACAAAAAAAGAAGGAAAACAAGCTAATAACTAATATTACAGAATTAAAAATACTTGAGGATGCTGACAAATAGTCTAAAGTGGAATTTTAATGTTTATCACTTCCAAAATCTGTCAAAGTGTAATATGCTTATAGTATCTGAAGAATAATTCTGTGATTTATTATTAAAATATAATTTTTTGTACTTTGTAGCTCTATTTAAACTTGATCCAGAAGGAACTATAACTGCATGTTTAAAATGCATTTGCCTGTAATTGGATTGTTCATCCTCTTGCTTGAACCAAATTAGGTTAAAAGGTGAATTCTGACAACCTGTATTTGCTGCTTTGGATGTTTTTAACTGTCCCATGGCAGTTAGCAGAGGTGTCCTTGTGAGCTGCAGTAGCAGGGAGGCCAGGACTAAATTAGGCTGGGGCAGCTGCAAGGAGTAAGTTCTGACGTGCTGCTGCTGAAATTGCCTTTATTTTCCCCTCTCCATCAGCAGCTTAATTGTTGATACAGTCCTGTAACTGTTTAAAATCCTCAAGGTGCATCTGAAATGGTTCTTTTCTTGTTGTAAGACTTGTTATATTTGGGGCTTTGTTTTTAACATGCCAATAGTCTATTTCCACAGCAGTTTCTTTTCCACAAAGGAACTTCTACATGAGCTGCTGGGATCTCACTGTTTTTTCCTGACACTGGTGGTAGTTCTTTGGTGACTGCACAGCAAGCCATGTTTTGGGGGCAGATCTACCTGAAGACTAGTCCTAGGAAGAAAGGATCTAGTTTTTAGCCAGATCAGTTCTGTTTGCTGGCTGTAAGGTTGTACTGAGTACCAGCAAAGAGGGAGAGGGTGGCTGGCAAAGGAACAAGTTGCCAGAGGTTTAAACTAGAGCAAGACTGCGAGACTCTAGGCATCGTTGGTGTGGCCATCCAGTCTAAAACTTGTGTCAACTTCATTGTCTCCTTTATTGAATGCTAAGTTTGACATGGGTATATGAAAGGTGAGGTGGTGGTGGGGAGAACAGCAAGCAGAGAATGCCCTTCGTAGATGGCAAATTACCCATATCACCTTAGCACTAAGCTTTTGGCACACTTGAATTTGACAGTCATCTTTTAAACTTAACTTTCTGAAACCTGCTTCTTACATGCAAAGTGGTATCTGCTTCCAGTCTGGAAATTCCTTAGTACACCCTTTCACATATCTCCAAGTAGTAGTCACTGCTAAGCAGAAGTTCAGTCAATCTGAAGCTGAAATTTTTCTTTCACAAATCTAAAATAGTCTTTCAAGCTAAAAGTAAGATTATTGCTGAGAACTGAAATGTAATAGTAGCAACTTTTTTTTTAAGAGCTTCTCATGGGTTTTTAATGGCAAAACTCAGAGGAAAAAAATGAGACAGGCTGCTTCTCTTAGTGTAGCTGTAGGGCCACAGCAAGCCAGAGACCCCCTGGTCATTTTCCCATGTTTCCTTTGCTTTCACACCGTTCTTTTCTGGTACCTCTCTTGGACAGAAAGCACTGAGATCTCTGGCCCTGAGTCATGTTCCTGTCCAGTTTCCTCAGACTTGAGAAGTTTTGCAATGAAATGGTGATGTACAGCCTGATTAGAAGTAAAACCACAGCAGTGCAAAAAGAGGTTAAAAAAGTTAATGGGAGGCAGGCATAGCTATGAACTATAGGTGTCCCCAGGAATGTTGCCCTTAATCTGGGAGAGTGAATTTCCCACCTTTTTTTCATTTCACTCCAGATCATCCCATACTCTGTTTTGCCCAAGCCTCCTGTTTTCTGAGTCTGCTGTCTGCAGGCTTTTGTCAGGGAGTTTTGGACTTTCAGATGCTGTGGCCAGAGCAGCTGGGTATTTTGTTTGGTTTTGCAAGTTTGCAATGATAGTGCACTGCTTAATTCATCTGCAGTCATGGAACAATTCTTCTGTTTCCACTATTCTGAAGAAGAGGAAAAAACCAACCTCCTCTTAAAGTTGAATTCAAGCAAATCTGTGTTCTTCATAGTCAAAGTGTAAGCTGCCTGTTAAATGCTGGTTGCTAATGTTGGATAGTAAATGCTGTTTCTTCAGTTTCAGGGAAGATCGAAGTTAAATAATAACTTAGTGGACCAGGAGATAAGTTTGTGGCTGATAGTATTACCCCTCCCCCAGTTGCATACTCCACATTCCTTCTGAACAAATGTTCACTTGTTGCTATAGTGTCTAAGATCAGCAGTCAGGAGGGGGGTGTCTTGAAGGCTCCTGAGTGTTTAACATGTAAAATCAACCCTTATGTGCAGTCAGATATTTTTGTTGACTTAAATAATTAGTATATATTTCTTTAGGAAAACGGAGCTATTTATCAGAGAGCACAGCCATTTTTCATTTTTATGTTGCTTTTGAAGTGAAAAAAAATGTAATAGAAGGAAAAACTTCATTCTTCCTCCTTTTCGCATTTCTGATGTATAAAAGGAGCTCAAAACACTTAGAGCCTTAGCTGGAGTGTTAATTGGAATTAGCTTAACTTTCCATCACAGCAACTAGACTAATGGAACTGAAATTGCAAGATCAGCAAGATGAAAGGTCACTAGTGAGGAAGAGGATGAATAGTCGTATTTTCATTTTTGAAAGCAAAGCTAGGCTTTCAGCAACAAAAATTCTTCTAATATAGTTTGCAGCTTAAGGAACAGGAACACTTGGACCAGTAAACAACTTGTATCTCTCAAAGAACTCTGTTGTAATGACTGAAAGATAAGATTTGATGCATATCCAGTCTAAATCCTGTGTTCTAAACAACAATTCCCATATACATGTAGGGGCTTTCATGTTTAAAAACAGAACAAAAAATGCTTGCCATAAATGTGTTTCCCACTCTTGGTGAAATGTATTATAGTGGATCCTCAAAAATACTCAATTTTCTCATTTTGCTCAAGCATCAGTTTATCAAAGTTTCAGCATAAAAGAACATCAATACAAATAATTTTTGTGTGCCTGACAGCATAGAGTTAGTAGTTGTAATTGTCATCTTAAATGACCTTGACTTCATTAAGGTTTCATAGACTAAACCACTGCTTTTCCACCAGTTTTGTTGGAAGTGGTTGTTGTTCTTATTTATGTAGCTAGGTCACAGAAGCTGACGTGTTTCTTAATTCTGAGTAAATGTTCATCTAATGTGACAGTTTTAGTGATTTAATTGTTAGCGCTAATGTCTTGGTAATGGATTAGAGTTAGAACAGCATGGCAGGGTAGGAGATTGGATACAGAGCTTGGGCCTTGATTTTTGTATGGAGCTGTTTTCCTTTTCTCAGGAAAATAGGGATTTTATGGGGACTTATTCCTTTGTCTGCCTAAAATGCCCCTTTTTATGGAAGGTGATTCATGTAATGCTGTAGAAGATACTTATGTTTGAGTTAAACTTTCATCTTAATGACATTGGTTACAGAAGAGTGTAACTGTGAAACCTAGGACTTGAGGAATTTTCTTTTGTGGAGGCTGTGATTTAGCTGAACAAAAGATTTTTCCTTTTCACCATCTTTTTCTCGAATAATTTCTTGGACTAATTTTTAAAAGTATGTAGTCATTCTTACTTGTTAATTAGTTATTTTTAGTTGATAAACCAGTTTTAGTCTTAAGTTAACAAATTTTACCTCTTCAGTCTTGTTTTCTTTGTCATGACTGAACCACTATTTAAGCTATTTTAGTATATAACACGTTCCCTTTTTGAAATACGTTTTCTCTGCTGTGTATAACTTGGGTTCAGGCCCTACCAGGTGGGTGTTGCAGCAGTTCATGATGTCAGTGCAAGTTCTGTTAGTGCTACCTAGCTATGAGACACAGAAGGCCCACGTGGGCTTGTGGATCTTGCTACACATACATGATAAAGGGTAGGGGAGGTTCTTATTTTGGAAGAAATAAGGTGCTCTTCTAACTCTTGTAATATCTCAATCCTTTCCTGGTTTTAGAAATCTGCAAGGTGAGAAAGACCTAGTAAAGAAATTTCAGCAAAGATGCATTAAAAAATAAAAATGAAAAAATAATGGAAAATGTCAGTTGTAGGATTGTAGATCAGTAAGTTGCAGGGAGTATTTTTGTATGGTGGAATTAAAACACTTTCATACCTTTTCTAAAAGAGGCTTTGACATCTTTAGGACTTGGCATTGTACTTAGCATTTCCAAGTTCTTCTCTAAGTAGTGTATTTAAATTTTCCTATTTTATGCAGGTGTGATTGTTTTAGGGCTCTGTATTGTGAGGGAAGGTAGTATCTCAGTTAATGTTCTACTTTTGGACTGCAACTGTATTCTTCACTCTACTTTTTTTTAAGATCAGATGTCACTGAAATAGTTAAGGACATGGTATTCCTGAAGCATTAACTTAAACACTGCTCAGTGTTCACAAATTCATCTTGCTGTTTTAGTGTTGATAGTGGTATGAATGGGTTCTTTAGTAGAATGCTTTTCTGTGGGGTTTTTTATTTGTTTCTCCTGTGGACTTTGTATTTCATTCATTATGTACAGGGTGCGTAAGTTATTTTCTTCTACTGCAACTATGGAACTGAAAGATCTGTCCAAAAGTTGTCCAGTGCTGACAAGTGGGAAAAAAAGTGTTTACTGGAATTACTAAAGTGGAGGTGCAGAGCAGTGAAGATTGGTGGCCAAAATGGGCTGTGGTCTCAACTCACAAGTAGGTTATCTATTCCTGACAGAATAGCAGTTGAAGGAGGCAGCTTTTCTAAGGACTAGTTCTATGTGCTTTGTTCTGTGTTGAGTAAGCTGCAAATTGTTTATCTGAAAGCTTAGCAGCACACGTGAATTGTGATAGTTGAGTGAAGACAGTTTGTGAAGGGCTTTGAAAAAGTGACTGATAAATAGCTTATGCCAGTGGTGAAGAAGGGGAAACTAACAGTAGACTTCAGACTGCAGTGTGGTCAGATTAAATGCTTTCTGGTATTCATGTTTAAGCCCTTGTGTTAAGGACAAGCAAACAAATTCAGCAAGCAACTGAGAACTCCTAACTGTAGTTGGCTTCAGATGATGACTAGACATGAGATTTTAGAGAAGGTGGCTGAGAACTTAATTAGGAAAGAAAGCAATAGGTCTGCAGCACATGAATTTTTGATCTAGCATTGACTACCTGGAATGACAATTTGAGTGATACTAGGGAGAAACAGCTGGGTAAATCCAGAACTACAAAAGCAAATGGATTCTTGTGTTTCTCGCCTTTCTATTGCAAGGTATTTATGGAGAAATACTACTCTCTTGAAAATTCATGGTGAGATGTACAGTGAATTACTGTTATCTTAAGTGCAAGTGCCAGCATGGCATCAGTTGCTGCCTTAATGATAGTGTTACTCTGTTTTCTCTTTATACAAAATCTTCAAAAATGTTTGGTGTGAATTAACTGATATCAAAACTTTGTATTGCAGTGGAGATTGACTGTTCCCAAGTCTAGTATATGGGAAGATTTTTAAAGTATATCCTTTGGACCATTCAAGTGGCTCTGTCACCTGTGAGTCATACAGTCAGGCTTTACTCTCTTGGGTGGTTGTTTCAGCAGGACATCAGTGAAGGAACTTCAGATAATCTGTAATCCTTTATGTTCACCAATTTTCTAGGCAACTAATGTTACTAGCTACTGCTTTACAGATTTGAATACCACTTTAAGTTGATTTTTAAGTGTAATTTTTTCTTTTAATCAACAAACCAGAAATGGACTACTATCACATCCTACAGCAGTCCATAGTACTGTTTAAAAGATCATTTAAAATAAATGCATATAGTAACATACCCCTTGTTTAATACCATATTATCTCCTAATCCTGGCTTTGTGTGGTCTTTGAAAAATAGGTAGGCAGGCAGCAGTAAAATACTTTACTCAGTCAGTGGCTTATGCTAAAAGTAGAAGAAGCAGGCATGTAGAACAAACAGCATTTTAGACTGAAATTAAAGTGAGTTAAGTAGTGTTTGATAATATCTCAATGTTGGTTACCAAAGGTTGAGTTTATTTTTTTTAGAATGAATAAACCGTAACTTTCATACTGTCCTTTCTGTGTGCCAGTTTGATATGGTATGATCAGCTTGCTGGAGATTGTTTCATTTTGTGATTTGTTCTTTTTTTCAGAAAATTTGTGCTGTAAATGTTGAGTGAACATTGCTTCAGGTACTCGCAGAACTTGAACCAGTATGCAAGAAATAATAGTTGCTTAGAGCATGAGAGTTCTTATTTTATTTTAACAGTATCTTCCATTGGCAGCTGTTCAGTCTAGTGACTGTTTGACTAAGTTTTAGTGAAATATCCTTGAATAAGAAATAAGTAACTAGTCACTACTAGTGGTATGGCTGCCTTTCCCAATGGGTACGATTCTTTGTGAACTGTGACTGATCAGATTTATTGCTAATGTATTCATACTAAAGAATATAGCCTTATGTCCACTTGACCATTTGCAATTCTAACTTAAAATGTGTTCTCAAACTGCTGAAACATTATCCTCACCGAGCTTAATTCTTAGTCTCTGAAGATTCAGGGAAATGAAGAGTGGCTAAAATAGCCATGTAGTGTTTTTTACTCTCATTTGTCAGAAACAGGTAAGTAAGGAAACACTAGCAATTTTTGTTACTGGTTTCTGGTCTCTAAATTTTGGTTTAATAAAAGTTTAAAATATTCTAAAGATTAAACTGCATGGCTGAATACATCTGGGTTAGTTGACTGGAGTCTCAAGGCTAGTAAACAAAAAAGTTAAAGGCATGTAGTGTGCAGCATATTGAAATAGATTAAAAGCTGCATTGTAGTAGGTTGTTTTTTTTTCTGAGAGACTTCTCCACTTTAACAAATGGGGACTTCATCTATGAATTTAAATGTGAGATGCAAGTGAAGTAACAACTTTTCTGCCTATGTTAGTGATGGCAAACCAACAAAAGGAAAATATGTAACTGCTTTCAGTGTAGGCAAAATTATAAGATTTTGATTATTCTGATGTATTTTGCATATATACCTGTTCTATTGACTTTTTGAAAAGATTGTTTTAAGACATCTTTATTTTTGTAACTTCAGTTTCTGAGAATTAATTTAGTCTGTGTTTGCTCTATATATGTAGTCAAGAAGAACTTCTTACAAACATCTTGACTTTTACAAGTACAGAATTGGTCCATAACTAAAATGGCGTAGGAATGTTAGCCCAGTTTAATAAAAAATAAAAACCACCACAGCTCAAGGTCACATCAGAGGCTAATCAGCATGGTTAGTGGTTGAATATAAATGGATAGATTACTGTGTTTTGGACTATCCCTGATAGCAAATGACAAATCTGAAAGGGTTGTTTGGGCATTTGTGGTATATAATAAGTTGTTGTGCTAGAAAACTTAACCTGGAAGGATTTGGGATAGTTTTGTACTATCCAGGGATATTTTTTCTGCAAAAACTGTAAGTTTGCATATTCATAGTGCTTATTTCAGAAAGTAAAGACAGAATTTTAACAGATAAATTTTTTTAAAAAAAAAGCTAAGTACCAGGTGCTTTTTTTTATTTTAGCCTAAATTTGTGCAACCTGACTTTAAGAACAAATTTAGTAGTTTAACAGTAGGTAGACAATTGACTTTCCAAATGTTAAATGCTTTCTTGTATTGCAAAAGCATCATTTGTGTGGAATAACTGAAATGAAACAGTGCTGCTTTATATAGTGTATTCAGTGAGCTGTTTGCAGGAAGTCTCAATGCATTCCCACTGAACTGGATCAATATATTGCTCTTCTCATAAAAAACCTTACAAAACTAAGGTTTTTATTTCAAATATAGGGGTTAGAGTTACTATTTTTATTGCTTTATTTTCCTCATTCCTAATCAAACTTCACATGTCCCTAGATTTTTCTCATCGAAATAATTGCTTAACTGATTATTCTTCATAGTGATTTTAAGCTGCAATATGATGTAGTTAGAACACTGGTTGAAGTGCATGTTACTAAAGACTATTAATTTAGTGTGGTTTGTTTTAATGATGCCATGACAACACGGGTTGCCATGATACTGATGAACAAAAAGGCCAGGACTGGCTATCTTGCTAATTTGGAAGTTTCAAGTACTATGTTTCTTGACAGAGGGATGGATAGGTAGCTTCTTATTCTGCACTGTGCACAGGGTAGAAAGGTGATGACTTCACCAGACCTTTTTGCAGCTTCCAGCCTTGCTAGAAATTTTGCAGGAATAAATTCTTCCAGAAATTATCTGAGTTTTTCAGTGATTTAAAATGTTTCTTTCCTTACATCTACAGCATGTAGCCAAATAAAGGAAGAAATATGATAGCTAAGGCTGTTGCTTTCCCATCACTCCTGAGCTATGACCACCAATAACTATCTCTACCACCATTAAAAGAAAAAGTTTTGTTCATTTTATATCCATACAATCAATGAAAATCATGTCTAACTCATATGTTTACTGCCTAAAAAAAAAAGCTGCTTTGACAGTAGACCAGACAGCAGGGGCATAGATAACTTTGCTATGGTCAAACCACAATCAATGTAAAGCATGTTTTCAGTGTGTTTGATTAAGTCTTGTGGTCTGTTGAATGTGGTAGTGAACTCTGTTAAATCAGGCAAATAAGCCAGGCTGTTAATCATGTTAGAATTGGGCTGACAGAGAGAAGGGCAAAAAGAAAATGATGAATTAATCTGGGACTGTTTGCCAAACTGCAGATGTAGGAATTAGGTGATTTCCACACAGTTCACTGTTGTGTGGTTGTTTTGCCTACTCTGTGATGCTCACTGGGAAGTCTCATAGTCTGGATCAGGTTCAGGCCTGAGTGCTGACAGTGTCCTAGTATGCAATATGGACATAGATGAAGATGATAATAATGTGATTTTAGATTAAATCTGTTTTACTGTGGATCAGTTTCATTCCAATGCAAATTATTTTTTCCCTGCTCTAGGTGGCATAATGAGTGATACCACATAATCCTTCTATATAATGTAATAGAAGCAGGATATAATTTACCTAAAAGTCAAAATGAAATTTTTAGTAAATAAGAGTGAATGGTCTCTTAGCCAGGATATTCATCTTGCATATTGAAATGTTGGTTACTCAGGCCTCTTTCTTCTGAATCCTTCCAAGATGGCAAGTAATGAGAAGCTGACTGCATAGGTCAGTATAAGGTCTATAAGGTGAAACTTTCTGGATTCAGATATTGGGGAAATTGCTTTCCAGTTTGTGTCCTTGTTCTCCCCACCATCCTTCAAGACTATTTTGGCCCGTTTGTCCTGAAAGAGGTTAGGATTTATGGAGAAGATGTGAAATGGTGCTTAAAATTGGAATTCAGATTATTATATTTCAGTCAAAGGGGAGGTGAAGGACACACACTTCATCTGATCCCAGGAGAACAGATTTACAAAGGGAGTTCTTAAAATGAGGACTAGACCTAGTGGGGATGATGGCTGCAATGGGCATTTAGAGGTTCTCATCAGTTGCATTTATTCTACTAGAAATGTCCAGAGTGAGTTCTCTGTAGATGCTGATTATAGTAAAGGCATAGTGTGTTTATGAAGCTACATGGAGAAAATATTTGTGCAAAAATCCAAATTACCTTGTTTATAGTAATATTTTGACAAGTGAGGTGGTTTTATGTAGATTTTCCTCCAGCTGAAAGAGACTAGTCTGGGTATATAAATCTGTGGCTGTAGAGAGTAAGCATGATAAGTTGTTCACACTCTATAATATTATTGAAAAATATTTGAATGCATAACATACCTGATCACATTTTCTAATTGTAAAAAGCTCCTAGTAGAAAGCTGGACCTTATTACATGTTGTGAACTAGAATATCTGCTTTGACAGTGTCACATGCATTCTGACTCAAAGACTTTTGCAGGGATGTGTTATTTTTCAGTTGTTTTATCTAGGCTGCTACTCTTTTGTTAGTGAGACCAACTTCCGTTCTAAACAAACTTTTAGCCACAGCAAAACAATAGTTGTATTAGTGGTTTCCCTTCTTTTGGGACTGGTGGAAATTGGGTAGGGGAGAGAGAGAGAGTCTGCTGTTGTTAAAAGACCTAAATATTCCAGGTGGATAAGCAGTAAGTAGAATTGCATGTACATCTCCTGTATGGGTCTGAATAGCAGTGTAGTGGGGAAAAGACTGTTAGTCTATATTTAAACTTATCCTGACAAACATTTGTTGACATAAAGAACTTCAGAAATGTTTGGGCCAGTAATAAATCAGGTCAGACAAAAGAATGCCAGCCAACTGACACAGCAGTGCCTTTCCTGACTGCGTGTATTGTGACCAGCCCTGCCTTGGCAGGGAGGGTGACTGGTGCTTACAAGCTTGATGAGCAAATTTGATTTTGTTTTGTGAATAAAATCCATAGCTGTAAGGACATTATTGCTTAGGAACTTACTAAACAAACGCTTCCCTTTGAGAAATATGTAAAACTAGAAAATAGGTAGATATGCTTTTACATTAAAGAAGCATGAGCAGTTATAAAATGTGGTGACCAAAACCACTGGGGAGTGGGATGCCAGTGATGATAGTGTGCTACTGGCTTGGCAAACAGGCAGACTTTCCAGCTGCTCTGTACTGTCATTCTTGTATTTTAGACTCATCTGCTTTGAATACATGCTTTTTAACCCTGTTGTCTCTCCACTGCTACAGACCATACTTCTGTTTGGGAAGAGCTTGTTTTCAGCTCTTGTAAATGACAGTTCAACCCCTAGTGAAAGATTTTTAGATAGCCTACTAAAATCTATCCAAGCCTTCCCTGCCCCTCCCCCACCCCTCCTCTCCCCTTTTCAGTTTTAAGAGCTGGTTTTCTCTTTTTGAGAGGTAGGTAGGGGGCTGACTCATTCCTCCAGGAGACTGCAGGAAAGTAGTCACCTGAGAGAACAGCTGAACTCAAGTGCCCAGAGAGGGCCTCTAAGTGTTGCAGGATCACTGGCAGTCATGTGACTTCTGTGGATGTTGCATTTTTTGCTATTAAGCTTGAGAGGGGTTTTAAAACAATGTTGCATCCATTGGTGGAGAATTTCATGCTAACTTCATGTGCTTCAATGAATGTGTACAGCAATACAAAGGACAGAAGAAAAACTGAAATCAAATAGTTTTTGAGTACTTCAGTTAGATTGAATTGCTGCGGGAACCCATTGGAGACATATTTCCTCGTACATTCCTTTCACTGTATTTGCTCTACCGTTGTTTTGGTCTCAGCCATTTTCAGACTTCTTAGCGTTAAAACTGTGTTTCTGTTGATTTGGCATATTTAGACTGTTTAGCTACCTGAGGTTTCTAAATCTGTCCTGAACAGGAAATCTCTGGTTTAGTGTCTGTTTGGTCTCAGTTACTGTGAATGCAGTGTAGCTGTGGTTCCTGATGACTTCTGCCCCCACCTCTCCCCAAGCACCACTTGTTACAAACCTTTTGTTTTCTGGAGGCACAGAAACAATGTTTCAGATATTTTGTAAACAAATGATACAGTGATGGAATACAAAGAAATCTCAGTTGGGTGTAGCCAGATCTTTCTTTTGAGAGTACAAATAAGTAATCTCCTTCTTGAGTACATTATTTTAGTGATAGTGTTCTCCTGGATGATATTATAAACATTGAATTCAACTCAGTGGTTGTTTTCCACTAGCATTTCCCTTTGAAGCTTGTTACTTCTGTTTCAGATTTGCAGAGGCTTGTGTCCACTTCAAGATTTTTCCTTTGTTTTTCCCCTTCTCACTTATTTTGCCTTTCCCCCAGCTCTATTGTTCTGGCAAGATATATTATCAAATTTTAATAGTAAGAAACTGCATTTTGGGATCAATTTTGCTTTAATTAGTCTTGGAGGGTGGTGTTTTCTGTTTTCACCTAACACATAAGGAACCCTAAGAGACTTTTTTGACTTCAAATGACAAGTCTGTAGTTGTGAGTCACACTGAAGTCCCAAGAATGAATCATGCTGTTTGATGTATGTCTGTGTTAGACTCCTTCCTGAGCACTCTCAAACTGACAATAATCTGTGGATTGGTTGGGCTGCTTTTTGGCCTTGTTTCCCCTCCCTTGTGTGTTAGGGTTCCAGACATCTACCCACCATGTTGCCAAAAGGGTCTGGCTATAGGGTATGGGTGTCCTGATCACAGATTAGGATCTCTTCTCTCAGAAGTGACAGACAGAAGTGAGCATCTGTCTGGCAGAAAGCAGGGACACCATCATCATCTTGACTAGACAAGAGTTGCAGTTCTGGTCAAAAGGTGCCCTTGTGCTGACCATCTCTAGTCTATTGACCACAGTATTCATGCCCTTCATGTGAGGGCTGCATGTATCCTGGTTAGACAGAGACAGCTGATGGGAATGGTTTGTGGCATATAGTCTTCAAATACCTTCATAAAACCCCATCCATCCCAACCCTGCCAATAAAAATAATTAGTTCTGATGAAAGATTGTGGAGTATTTGGCTACCTCTGGAAGTCTGTAGAAAGAGATAAGATACAAACTCCAAAGACTACCTTCATAAAATTTCAAAACTTAAGTCTGCACTAGATGTTTTTTAATGAACTAATTTGAATTACCTCTAACTATTAATATCCTAATTCTTGAAGATAACATGTTACTGTAATTTTAAGGTATATTTTCTGTGTTGTCTGATCCACTTTGAGTTTGTGGGCGTCAGTACAACTATGTTGTTTGTCATTTTCATCACTGCCTTTACTCAGAGCTGCCTGGTACTCCCAACAGCATTTATTTTTGCACTGATGGAGTACAAATGATGGATTAAAGCCTGAAGGTACCATTAAAATTATTTGTTTTCATTTTGACAGCTATAAAATTTTCCTGTCTGTGAGAAGATGGCAATGGCCATACTGGCTTAGGCTAAAGCTGTGTCTAACCCATCATATGAACTCTGATGATTGCCAAAATTGAATAGCTAGAGAAGAGTAAAAATGAGGCTGGCCATGTGCTCTGAACTGTTTTTGCTTAGTAGAATTCTTGAGCTGTTGCAAGTTACATTGGTTTAGTACAGTGCTTGGTAGTTCAGTAGAATAAAGTGTGGAGTAGTTGAATGAAAAGTTGTGAAGACAGACTCAAAATGAATTAAATTAATTCAGACGCAGCAGTTATGTTTTGTGTGTAGGAACAGCTGTGGTGCAGCAGTCGTGGGTGCTGGGGAACTGGACTGCTGAAAGCAGCCAGTCTGGTCTAGGCTCTGAGCAGCAGCATCCACGGCTGTGCAAGGCACAGAACTCCCAACCAGACCTACCAGGGCGTTTATTGACTCATTAGTAACTCACAGGGAAACTTAACGTGTCCAGCTCTCCTTGTTTCCACGTAAACTTCTTGTGCCGATGCTGTGTTTTGGCAAGAAAGTCCCCAGGTCTCTTACATGAGGAATCACCCTTTTCTGTTTTTAAACTCCTGCTTGCTCACTTTAATCATCTGAGGTGTGTTACATAGAATTGAAAGACATGGAGAAGGAATTGATAACTGGTATTTTCATGCCTTTTTAATTTTTCTAATCTTCGTTCATATCCCCTATAAATCATTTCTTATCCAAGATTGCAGCTTCCACTATTGTTGCTTTCATAGAAATTGCTCCAAGCCAGGATTTCTTTCCCCATTAAGTTCCAAACTCAGAGCTATGGTATGCCTTTATATCAATGTGTGCTTGTCATCAACAGCCTCTGCTGCTGCATTAGCCTCTGCTAATGTGGATGCACAGAATCATGGCCATGTCGAGTACCAGGCTTTTGACATTCTTTTTGCTCTAGCTGTGCTTGAGTCGGTTAAAATCATTATATGTAGGTGTGAAATATAGTAGTTATGAAGCTAAAGCCACAACTATTCTTGTTTTTTTAAGCAAGTTACTTAGAACTTTGCTAATTTACTGCTGTGCAAGATGGATTTTCCTAGACTTTTGTATGTAGTGTTACAGATAGAGCCTCCTTGTCCCACAGGAAAAGTGCTGGTGAATGGTACATGGCTTTACCTTAGTGTACTTCTTGAGTCAAGGCTTTTTCCTTTGACAGTGTATAAGCCAGTGCGAATTGAAAAAAAAATCTCCTTACATGTGGCGTGTAGGGGAATAAAGCTTGAAGCACAGCAGTCCTTAGGAGGCTTGCTATTGTACCTGGTACAAACATATAAAATTCATGTGTAGCCCCTGCACACCTGCAGCAGTGATCTACTGTACTGATGTGTCATGTTGTACTATGTGGATTCCTCAGAAAAATTTAGGTGCCTGTAGCCTAAATGTAATGTCTTGTCATCAGAAAAAATAGCTCTGAGTTGAAACTATTCTCTGAGCAACACTAGATCAATTTGCACTGTACTGTAATTGTCTGTATTGACCTGTTTGTTATCATGGCCACAGACAACACAGAATTGCTCTGCTCAGTGGGGAAGTGAGTCAGCTTGTATTAGATCCTCTTTTTCTTTTTCATAAGCTAGACTTTCCTGAATTTGAAAGCTTTTTACCACAACTTGCAACGCAGCACTCTAGCACATGAGAAACTTTAATTCCATGCACCAGCACCTCTTCTGTGACAGAACAGATTGTGGTTTAACCTGTGCTATGGATGCAACAAGAAGTATTTTTTAAAAATCTAAGATGGGGTTGGGATTTAGAGGCACATAGCAAGTGGCATGTGCTATAAAAAGCATTACCAACTTGGAATGTGTGTTTGAGTATTTTTCTGATTTGGCCTAATTTAGGTGTTCAGCTTATCAGGACTGACATGCTTAAAGACAGACCTTTTTAGATCTAGGCTTGTATACTAAAGATGCTTAAGATTTTGCTGATTAAAACTAGCCAACATTTGCCAGAAATTTTAATTTACAAGCATACAGAAATGGTGTTGAATTTGTATTAGGTGAAGAATTACTTAATGAAAAATCAGAATCTGATTTTGTTGATACTTTCATATATGTAATTATCAAGATGGTGGTTGATGAATTTACATGAGAAAAAGATAATGGCTTAATTTAGAAACCTTAGGGTATTGGTGTAAAATTCCCACCCCCTTTATTTTTAAAATATACTTGCTTGACTTTTTGTGAGAAATAAATTTGTGTAAATGATGTACAATATTGCAAGTTTGCTATTGGCAGCTGCAGTTATAACAATATTTTTAACAGTCTCTTTATTCTAAGTAGGTTGAGCTTCAATATGGCCTAGAATTCCATGCAACTGAATACCATCAAAGTGGTTTTTAATGTGATTGGGTGTTACCTCACTGTTTTAACGTAGTTTCTCCTTTACTTTTTTCAGAAAATCATGATGGTCTACATCAAGTAGTACATGAACGCCTGGGGGAGTTGCTGCGTGTTTTAAAAGCAGTGATAAATAAACATCAGACTCTGAATTCAGTTGATATTCTTAGTGCTGCAGGAACAGTTATTGCAAAAGTAAAAGGTAAGGAATTACTACCTTTGATATTCATGGAAAATTGTAATTAGTGACTTGATTGACTCTGGCTTGTGGTTATAGATAGAATTCTACATATACAGAAGAAACTGGGTTTTTTTAAGAGTATTACTTTAATACTTGGTTAAAAAGTGCCTTCCCTAAGTGAAGAGTAATATTAAGTAACTTGTTCTCTCATTGATGTGATAAAATTCCGCTTATAGGACGCTAACTGCAAACCCACATAGAATTTTAAAAGCACGAGCCTTTTATTTTAAACTTCCTTTATCTGAGTATCACAGAACAATATCACAGAGTAATAAATCTGGCATTTATCCACTTTGAAATTTGCCAAGAATCTTTGCCTAATTCTGTGAATCTGTGGGGATAATATTTATATCAGGTGAAGAAATCTCTGAGCAATCCAAATCTGGATAGTTGAACACTTAAAAATTCCAAAAGTGGATCATAGCCATGTGTTAATAAAGGAGTCAACAGCAACAATTAAAAGTATTGCAGACATGTTGGTACTTTCTATTGTTGATCTTTGCTACTGCAGTTCTTGGCATGCCAGACAAATGCAAATAGTGAAGCACTCAAATTCTCCAGCTCCAGAAACCTGCTCATTCTCTGTGTAACCTTTGACTTCAGCTCTTCCTACTCTAGAGTCTGGTATATTACTGTGGAACCAGCTTTGAGTAGGGTTAAATCTCTACCTCTTTTCAGTGTTAAATCATGTAAGATGTCTTCCTTCAGACACATAGAATTTAGTTTCTCTTCTTTGTCTAGGCCTTCCCTCTTGTTTCCTATTTATCTTGGTGTATCTGAAATGTATTGTTGATTCAGTAAAGTGGGAATATCAGTTAAAATGCTAATGTGTTTAGCTTCCTGATACCTAAATGTTGGATTCTTCCAATCTTCTTATGGATTCTTCCTATTGATAGGAAGCTTTGCCAGTTTGTTTGATCTTGTGAAGTCGTCTCCTAGTACCTGCCATTTTCTTCTTGTTACACATAGTTTTTATACTTCTGTACCTGGTATTTCAAATAATCATGGGACAGGACTGTAACTTCTGAACTTGCTTTAGAGGTTTGTACATTACAGGAGAAACACAGAGAATATCCCTTGTGGAGCTGTTTCCTTGTTGGTCATGGGGAGAGTTAAGTACACACAGTAGTAGTCAGTGTTTAGTGAACATGTTAATTGTTTAGTGAACATAATTCTTCCACCTTAGTCAAGCTGTTTCCATGCTTAACTGCTCTGGTGAGATAACTGTGTCCTCTACTCCACTCTAATTTCAGTGGACACAGGACAATTTAAGAAATGTTGAGGAAAAGAGACCTAAGGTATGCAAGTAAATTGTATCACATCAGCATTTGCTGAATTATGTTTTCAAAAACCATTGCAGTATCATCTATTCTCCCTGGACTACATAGTTAATTAGTATTGTTCTTGATGTGAAATGCCCCATATTAATCAGTCTGCTGTCAAAGTTCAAAAGGTAAAGTAGTAGAATAATTTTCTTTGTCTTGCTTGTCAGGCTTTTGAGTCCATAATTTTGTTGGCTTTTTGTCAGTTTTTTCTGTATACTTTAAAAGTCCATGATTACTCCAAGGTCACTATGTATAGTTCTAGTACTGAGCTAGTTTTCCAGATCTAGATTCATCTGTTCTCTCTCCTATGCTTTTACTTCAAAAGTGGAGAATTAAGCATTCCTTCAGAGTACTTGCAGCCCTCTGAATTTGATGCCAACTTTTTCTCTTCTTGATGCGTCGTGTTCTGTCATACAATAGATGATAGCAGGTTGAACCCTGGGCAGATGCATTTGTGTTCTGTATTTTTTCTTATATATTTCTGTATCTCCCTGTTTTTATGAGTAGCTGTTACTTGAATGAGTTTTGGTTTTTTTTGATTCATTCATTTACTTTGATAGTGAAAAGAAGAAATCATTTTAATACTAAGCTTTTTCCATTTTTTGGCAATGCAGATATTCACAAATACTTTTTTCTTCCCTGAACAGATCTAGTTGTTTACACTTGAAATATATGAAAAAGACTTGTATTGTGGACTTCACTCTCCATTAATATATTGAGTTTAAAAGGAGCTACGGTCACGGGGGGATTACATTATTTATGGAAAGAAAAACTATTCTTAGGAAAACACAGTGGATATTGCATAATTACAGAATTTTGGAAGTAGCACCATCCTTTATTGTTTTAAGAAAGATGTTTAAGCAGAAGCAGCATAGTTATGTCTTCCAGTTTTCTGTCAAATGTGTCCAAGGTAGTCAAGTTCTAAGGCTGTACTTCAGGTACACAAGAAAAGCTTGTGCTCAACCATAACTCACTTGAACTATCTTTAGTATGGTATTGTATGATAAGACATTTCTTAAAGGAAAAAGGCATGAAAGAAGTTGATGTTATGGTTACAGTCTTTGTTCTTGAGCTGGAGCTAAGTTCAAGTTTTGGCTTTTTCTCCTCTTAGTTGTATTACTTTGTGAATAATTTTCTCATTGGCAATGGTTTTAAATTACTTGAAAATCTTGCTGTAAGACTCCTGCTATAGGATCCGAAGTGCCATAATGCACCCTTGGGGGTTGGTATTGGGACTGATGCTGCTGAACATCCTTGTCAGTGACAAGGACAGTGGGATCAGACAGATCACTGATGACACCAAGCTGTGTGGTGACATGCTGGAGGCAAGGGATGCCATCCAGAGGGACACTGACAGGCTGGAGAGGTGGGTCCATGTGAACCTCGTCTAGTTCAACAAGGCCAAGTGCAAGGTCCTGCTCCTGGGTTGGGGCAATCCCAAACAAGCATGGGCTGGGCAGGGAATGGCTTGAGAGCGGCCCTGAGGAGAACTTGGGGGTGTGGGTTGATGAGAAGTTTACCATGACCCAGCAATATGTTCTTGCAGCCCAGAAAGCCAACCCTATCTTGCACTGCATTCAAAGCAGTGTGGCCAGCAGTGTATTCTCCCCCTTTACTCCCCAGTTGTGACCCCCTACCTGGACTACTGCATCTGGAGCCCCCAGAATAAGAAGGATCTGGACCCATTGGAGCAAGTTTAGAGGAGGGTTACAAAGATGATCAGAGAGCTCTCCTTCAGAGCCAGGTTGAAATTTGGGGCTGTTCAGCTTGGAAAAGAAGACTGGGGAGACCTTAGAGGCCCTTCCAGTACCTGAAGGGATTACAAGAGAGTTGGAGAGGGACTTGTGGCAAAGACATACAGTGATAGTACAAGAGGGGAAGACTTTAACTGAAAGTGGGCATGTTTATCTTAGATACACAGAAGAAATTCTTTGTTGTATGGGTGGTGAGACACTGGGACAGGTTGCCCAGAGAAGCTGTGGATGCCTTGTGCCCGGCAGTGTTCAAGGCCAGATTTGATTTGGCTTTGGACAACCTCGTCTAGTGGAAGCTGTCCCTGCCCATGGCGGGGGGGTCAAATTACATGAGCTTTAAGGTCTCTTCCAACCCAAACCATTCTATGGTCCTTTGGCTAAAGTAAATACAAACTCACTCTGTGGCAAATAGTTTTTCCTGTGATCCAGACTATGTGACCTGGCAACACAAATGCAGGGAAGGGGAACTTCAGATCACATTGAAGATGGTCTCAGTCAGTACTGCCTCAATATTTGTAGCCATTGCTGCAAACAGGTACTTTGATACAAAGATTTTGTGTTTGCTCAGACACAATGCTGTATTTGTCACACCTCTGGAGATGGAAATGGGGAGAGTCAAGACTTCGGGTCTCTTTCTGGCTATTCTTCAGTCCTCACTCTCTGTGAACAGTGAAGCCTTTGCTGTATGAAAACAAACTACCTTCCCCCAACATAATCTGTGGTAAATGTGAAGGCAGTTTGCCTTTAGCACCTGTTTGATTTTTACAGCTGTTCTTTTTCTGAGGATCATACTGCTTCAAGTTTATAGTCAAACTGAAGTATATGACAGCTGGTACTGAGAAAGCAGAAATAAAAATACAGCACATTGTGGTGTGACTGTAAATATATCAGACCTCAGATTTGCTTTCTTTGACCTGTGTGTAACACATGCGTTCACAGGTTTTCTGCTGTGGTTACTTCACCAGAGGTAATGCAGCTTTTGAATAAACAGGAAGCTACAAGAATGTGAGGAGCTGGTAGAACATATCCAGTATCCTTTTTCCTTTAGCTTCCCTGTCTTTGTTAATGTGACATTATGAAAAGTTCATGTGACTCATCTGTTTCTTGTCATTGGAGGACAGAACTATAAAAAGATATGGAAGCACTCTGTAATTGGGTTTATGACTAGGAAGAAAATTAACCTGGCATGGAAAAATTCTGATGTTTATTTAGGAGAGAATGAAATAGAAACAAGCTGGGATTTACGTGTGGTTCCACCTCCTGGTTTTTGAGTCTTTGAATAATGTCACAGTTTCAAATCCAGTTTTTCTTTAGAACTTCATCTAGGGATATACTGCTATTATAACAAACAAATGCCTTTTGCTCTTCATTAAATCAGTTACAATAACTTTGCAACCTTAGTGACATGTGAAGTCTTAGTATCTTGTGAGGTGTTCTGATAACTATGACAAGTTGCACCATGCTTTATTCATAATGTCCAGTGCAATGATAGACTGCCCGGCTTTAGATTACTGCAAATGTGAATATTTTGAAGGCTAACAAAAATTAGAGCACTTGTGACCCTTTTTCAGGCTTTGTGACCGTTCTTCAGGACCTTCAATAGAAATGATACAAATGTGCCCCTGGTTCTGCTTTGGATATTCAATGTTTTTCCTTTTAGACAGATTGAAGGAAAAACCGTCTGTAACATATTATCTAAATCTTGCTACAGAGAATGATGCTTGGCAGTATAGACTTGTCAGACTTGTGCTATTTTGGACTGAGGTTGAGGGGAAATGGTGGTGAGAAGAGTGGGACATGATACATTTGATTTCTTGTTATAACTTGGACGTAACATGCCTCACTGGGCCTCTTTGGACTCTACTACTTACATACGCTTGCTTGAGTGCTTAATGAAAAATGTCTTTAAAATGACACCTCACTTGACCGGAAAGAATTGAAACTTACTGAAGCTTCTTGCTTGGAACCTGTTTAGACTCCCATTTCTGTAAGTCACTTCCCATTCTGGCACAGCATCATATTCATAGTTGATATTTTTCCACTCAGTGCCTTTAAATAGTTGATGGCCCCAGAGTACATGGTTCTGATCCCATGCTGAATTCAAGTTTGTACTCTTCTGCTCTTAATTACACCCTTTGGCTTAATCACTAGAATGAAGACTGATTCCTGGTAAAGCTGAAAATTACACTTGTCTTGTAGAAATTTCCTATTTAGGCATAGGCTTTTTTGTTGTAGCTCTGCATCAGAAAGAAATACCTCAAACAAGATGAAGTAACCAGTTTTGTTGGTGTATTTGTGATGTACATTCTGAACAAAATTGATTATGGAAGGAGTAGGAAACAGTTCTTTGAAATTGTCTTTTTGATATCCAGCTCGAGTTGAAGAGGTTGCCAAACCTGGTAGTAAGAACAGGCTGGTGGAATTATGTGGTAGTAAGAACTAAAAGTAGAACAGTGGGGCTTAGACAGTCTGGTGATCCTCTCTAGGATACAGGAATATTCTTCTGCCTCTTTCCAATTTCCATACTATAGCTCTTTACTTATGTTCCTCTCCCCATTTATTTTACACGTTTTTGAAGATGAGAGGTAATAACAAGAAGTATTACAAGTCTTTGTTTTCAGAGAGGGAGTGGTCTTTTGGTCTTTGTTGAATTTTTTGTTTGCTTGGGTGGTTGTTTTGTTTTTGAAATAGTTCTGAAAGATTTTTGAAAGCATTGTTGTGAGTTTAAAGATAAAATTGGTTGCAAAGGTACTCAGTTCCAAGAAGTCAAGCCAGTTGCCTACTTCTTATAAGTCAGCTTAAAGCATGGATTGAGAATGTATTCCTGTCTAAAAAAAATACATGGTGATGTTACCATATATATCTATCATGTATGAGAAAACTGACCTGTTAAAAGCAAATTCTGCAAGCTTGTCCAGGCTCTGCAAGGCAGCTTTGCTGCTGTCAGTCCTGCATGTGTGTGCGGGCAGCAGGGTTGAGGCAGTGAGCGAACTCGTGTAGACTCCAGCATGGCTGTGTCCCGTGGCTGTGTGCCTGAAAGCTCACTGAACTATCCATCACCTTTTAAAGGCCCTGGTTGCCCTTTGGTCTTAACAGCTGTCAGCTTTTTCTTCATTTTAGAAGCATCGCTCAAATGTCCTCAGGCAATGCTTCAGCTTCTGGGATTCTCACTTCCAAAACCTTCAGGGCTGTTTTGGGTTCCCCAGCCTGGTCTGGGGAACCAGAAATTGAAATTGAAAAAAGTATTGGTGGCATGACCCAAGAGCTGAAATTGCAGCCTACTGCAGCATTTTGATGAGATTACCAAACCCGCCTCAGTTTGAAGACAGCTTTGGAAGTAGAGATCCACTACAAGCTTGCATTTCTGGTACTGGATTTGGATTTTAATGTATCTCTTGTAATATGGTGTTTTGAAGTTCATTATGTGTCACCTGAAATCTTGCTTAAGAGTTGTCTAGTTGTATACTTTGAAATCTGTAGAACTATAGATAGATAGCTAGCTGTCATTTCCAGACATGGCAAGATTACTATAGTTCATTGTTGTCAGTAGCTATTGTGTGCAGTCAGGATGTCCTGGGGAAAGAGAGTGCGTGGTTTAAAGTTGACGTTAAGTACATCAGCATTCCAGTGGTGGTAAGCTAGAAAAAAGCTGGTGATATTCTACTGAATTACTTAGAGATTAGACTAACCTGTTTCAGGAGAAGTGAAAAGAAGTAAATCTGAAAAATTTGAGACTTGTTATTCCTTCTGCAATGGATCCTGAAAAGAAAGGATTTCTTTGGCATATAAAGTGTAAAGCTTAACAAAACTCTTCCTGGAACAGGAAGGCAGAGTAAAACAGACAGCATTTCTTTAGGGAAAGGTTCTCTATATTAATGTCTTGTTAACTAAGTGGAAGAACTGTTCTCTCTCCGAAGACACTGCAGCTAAGGAATATACGAATGTTTCCATGGTAAGTGCTTTGAATGCAAAGACAATTTGTGCTAATTCCTTCTAATTTTGAAGCAGTTTGCATTTAGTGCCGGCTGTTAAATGATTTTTCCAGTCATTAGGAGCTGGTAATCAATAGGTCTCATTGTGACTGTTTTTGCTTGATGATTTGGAATGCAAGGTTTATGCACAGCATTATTTCTGGAAAGTTGAGGCTTTCAACTAATCTGAATTAAAAAAAAAGAAATCCACTGCTATTTACCAAGTTATTTAAAAAGAAGCCATCTGTGGAGCTTTATCAAATCTCATTTCAAACAAAGGTGCCAGAGGCATTTTTTTGTGTAATTACAAAGTATAGCCAAACGAAGAGGTAGGAGAAGCTGTAATTTAGTAGTGAGCTGTGTCAACAGAGACTGTTAATGTTATTGTAATATGTGATAATTATTTTTTGCTGTAGGCTTATTACAACATTATTTTGTATCTGCAAGTTATTGTAAAAATGGCCCATGAAAAAAATATGTGTTTTCTGTAACGGCTTTGTCTAGAAAATAGTTGTTTTGAAATGTTTATCAAGTCTGTTGACATACTGTGTAAAAAGGAATGGATTTAACTGTGTTACTTTACTGGTTAAAAACTTTTCCTTTCACAAAGGAAGTCTAATGGGGGAGCAGATTACTGTACTTTCTTTGTTTGTTACCCATTAGTATTTAGGCACCTGGCAGGAAGTTTGAATACTTTTAAAGATTAAAGCCTGTTAATTTGCTGAGAAAATTTGTATAGAATGGGCAACGTTTTAACATTACTTTATTTTTGCTACTTCTACAAGTCACTGTATTCTATTTGTATTTGAAATGTAAGGAAGACAAATTAACCTTGTTAGATTTTGCAAAATCTGTGATGTGGGTTGAGTACCTGCACATGTGTCATTGCAGTATCTCTGAAATAGGTGTGAGCATATGTGACTTACACATCTAGAGAATAAAGAATATTGCATTGCTTAAAAAAAATAAAAAAAGTAAAATAAAATACTAATGTGAAGTTGTCATTTCTCACAATGTAACTCTGGGAAAAACTTCCCTCCAGAGGATACAGCTTCAGCTCAAAGGAATGTATGCAGCTTTTCTACAAAAAATCTCCCAGTCACTGGTGATTATGGAGTTAAGTTGAAAACAGACAAAAATGGTCGTGCTTTTTGTCTTGTCCTTTCTCCCTCCCTCTTCTTGTTTAGTAGTTGTTAATAGAAACTCTGGATGAATCATTCTTGTCTCATTTTAGCTTGCCATGGAAGTGTGCTAAAGGCTGTGTTGAGTGGTTAAGTACTTGATCACCACTTTTAAACCATCTAGTTTGTTCAGGAACACTCCTTCCTATTTGGGACCACCAATAGTTATGCTGAGTTTCTCCCCCAAACAAGAAAAACCAAGGGGCTTTTGCCAGACTATGAAGCTAATAAATGGAAGGGTTTTGCAGCAGACACCACCTTTTGATGGCTTTCTGCTTGCCTGTACTCAAGCTAGAAATGCTGTGTTCTGGATTGCATTCAATTGAGGAGGCACCCCTACTGCTTCTGTTTGGAATTCTGAAATTTCTGCTCAGAAAAGAAACAGCTTTTCCAATATCTGACTGCATTTGTGAGCTGCTTTGTGCTGGTGGTGCTGCTGTGTGATTTGTCTCTAGCTGGTAAATGACTGTTTTTGTTGTCCATGCATTACCAACATTTTCACACAAAGCTGCTCCTTAGTGGGAAGATACAGGAAGTGCAAGAGTAATCTGATTTCATTGTGGGAAGCATCTGGATTGTGTTAATTTTTTTCCTTTAGTGTTTACTTTCTTACTAATCTTCTTTAAAACTATGTTTTTTCAATTATTCAGAAAAACATAATGTTGTATGTTCTGTAGGAGATTTTGTGTATAAAATTTGTCTCTAGGCCTGGTAAACTTGCTTAATTGGCCCCACCGCTCACCCTTTGGTTTTCTTTTTTTCTTTCTTTTCTTTTGTTTTGCAAGCGGTGAACTTCAAAGAAGTTAATGAAGAAAACAAGAGAGAACTCTTCAGTGAAATATTTTCTTCCATTGAAACATTGGCATTCACCTTTGGAAACGTGTAAGTTGGAATACAGAAGGAGTTTTTAAAGAACTTAGTGGAGCTGTAATAACAAAAGCTTTTAATTTTCTTTTGGACAACTATTTTCTGATAAAGTAATTTAAATTAGCTACATCTAGAACAATTCTACTCTTGGGTTTTTGTCAGTTTGGGTTTTTTTCTTAATTAATTTTCTTAATTAATAAGGAAATCTAGGATGATATAGAACTTGCAGAGAATATGAGTACTACTAAAAATGGTTTGCAGAACTTTTAAAGGGCTTAGTAACACTATCTGAATTTTTTAATTCAATGATTCAGAATTGCTTGGTGAGGTAAAGTAATGAAGTAACAATTCTTTGTTTTTCTGGCAGTGTTTCAGACTTCCTTATGGGAGATGTAGACAATGGCTCGTCATTGGGACTTCCTGTATCTCGGAGAAGTCGGGTAGGCTAAACACGTTCTCTTGGAGTGTAAGATGATATCTGTTAAAGGAGACTTCAGTTTCTCTCAAACTCTGCATCATGGAGCTGGGACACTTGGAGTCATCTGAGTTTTAAAGCAAGATTCAATCCAGGAAAAATGTGTTTTCAAGGTTTCAAATACTTGAGTCTTAATTCTAAATGATAGTGATGTCTTGACAGGGCTACCTGCTGTCATTATTTTTGAGATTTTTAAATTGGTTAAGTGAAAATAAATAGGGAAAAGTAAGATACTTGAATGATTGCTTGGTGAAGTAGTTAGGACTCTATTACCTGTTAAATCTGGAAACCAAAGGGTTAATGACTCCATTTTGGCTTTTAAAGATGCATATTCATGACAAAATGACCTTTTCTTCTTTCTGAGCCCACTTTGTGGTCTGTTTCAGCAGCAATTCACTAAAAGAACTGTTGACTTAGAGGTAGTCAAAGAAAAACACAAACTTCCCTTTAAACACACTGAAGGCATGATTGAAAAATGCTCAGTAGCAAATTTTGTTTCAAATTTTTGTATATTGAGAGGCAGACATACCAGTAAATCAAATAAAATTAAGAGTTACATGCAAGGAAGATACAATTGATAATTAATGTGTATTACTAGCTAAATTGTAACAAGGTTAAAAATATGAGATTGTGCATTTTTTTTTACTTGAAATGTAATTACAACTTAGCATTTCTTGACACAGGCTTGTGTGCAGCAAGCCATGCAGCTACAGCTGAGTAGTCTTTTCAGAATTTGGTTATGTTTGATAATCTATATTTCTCCTATGTGTGGTATCACAGAAATGCTACTTCTGTAGGTACTACAAAACTTACCTTCATTAACAATATGGAGTAAAAGTAGTCTACTCAGAAAACTGGTTCCAGCAAACTTTGAATTGTGTCACTGATAAAAAGTATGAAATAAAATAGCATGGAACCCAGCATCTCATTTAAAATAAATGACATTATTTGAAAAATTACTGGTTCATCCAACTGGATCACCAGCAGAAGGAAGGTGCTGAATTTGCCAACATTTTAATCTTGAAATGGTTTTATGTTTCAAAAATACATGCCTGTGGAAATAGATGGTCTTATATGTTGTGTTGTGAAGTAAATGATTGATTCTCTCTAAGATCACTCTTCTGAACATGGGGATGGGGAGAAGGCCTAGGTGGAATTTTAATATAGTGAAATGAAGAAGGAATTCCATTCTAGGTGCTTCAGAAATCATCAGCTTATATTTAAAACTTGCTTTTGTAGTATCTCATGCTTTTCCTAATGTGAAGGTGAACAATTATAAATTTTGGAGCAGCTAGAGTGACATAGTTCAGTTTCTTAGAAATCTATCTTAAGTGCATTTTCATTTAGGCAAATAAATACACATTCAACAGGTTAATAATTTTGCCTTAATCTACAATTCAGAGAGCAATTTGGAGGCCAACTAGGAGTTGAGTGTTAAGAGGAGTTAAATGCAAAATATTTAATAGCTGTATTAACTTTTTTCTGTAGTTGTGTGTGTTCAGTGGTTGATCATAGCAGCTAGCTGTATTTTAAATAGAGCATAACATTTTGGTAGAATTTAACATGTAAATATTTTGAGGGTCAATTAAGGAGAAATATTTTAATTGCCTCTTTAGTTAGGGACCTCCCTTATTAAGCTGATGAGGGTGGCTCCAAGGATGGGGGTGGGCAGCACTGATCTTGCTTCTGTTGACTGCAGGGGAGTCTACATTCTTTACTTAAGGCATTCCACTTGGAATCTTAAGTTAAATGATATGTATACCCCCTCTTAGCAAATGTAATTGTTCTCATTTCAGCTCTTGTAGTTCAACCAGATGTACAAGGTGGAAGCAAAGATATTTTTTAATTAAAAACAAAAGCACTTTAAAATATACTGAAAGAGACCAGACAGACGTGTCTGACCTTTCATTACTCAACAAGCTATTTGAATGCTATTTGATGCTGTGCAGATCTGAGAGCATAATAAAGGAGGAGTATAAAATTTTCAAAGTGTGTGAAGAGATTTGCCTGTTAGAGTCTTGGGTAATGAGGGGAAAAAAAGAAGAGACTGGTTGAAGTTGGAAACAAAAGTCAGGCTTTTAATTTTTGCTAGGGCTACTGGGATGAGTCATTGGTTGCTTGAGGGGGGTGAGCTGTATGGATCACATTCTGATAATAAGTTGTAGGACATAGATAAAAGCATTCATTCTCACTTGCTTCTAAAATTTGGTATTAAATATTTGCAGTGGGTGAATGTGAAAGAATGAGTGATTTTTGATTAGCTTCCTTAACTAGTGTTCCTGTTTTACTGGGAAGGAGTGAACGGTTTTCAGGATTGCAATCATGTCGGTCTTAGACATTAGAGAAATGTGAAATAATTTTTAGCACCAGAATTTAAAAGTGCATCAAGTTTATATAAAGTATGGAGGTTTCCTAATTATTATTTTTTTCCCTAACAACATTTAAATCTACCTGAAGACAGTAATATTTTGTATAAAATCTGAACTAAATCTAAGAGTGTTCAAGCTTTCTCTGCAGCCAACTATAGATCTGTTGCTATACTCAGATTTTAGGGGTTCTTACCAATTTAGTTGGGGACAGCTTCAGATAGCTTTCCCACCTGTTCTGGAAATGCCCTTCCATTTTGTCAAAATTCTCTTGTATTAGACAGCCAGTATAATAGTATTTCACTTTCTTAAGAATGAAGCAGATCTTTAGGCTGTAGCTTGATTCTGTTTGATGTCATTGATGATTAATACCTTGCATGTTTTGGTTTATGGAAAAGCTGCTTTTGCTGTGAAGTAAACAATGGCTCTTGAGAGATTTTTATGTTGATTTATGATCTGTTTTCATTTACATTAAAAAAACCCTACAAACCAAAACTACTTTTATCATCGATAAAAGATGATGTACTTCATTTTAGTGAATGTCTGAAAATAAACCAGCACCAAATCTAAATGGAAACAAGCTCTTCTTGCAAAGCTTAAGGGCACTTTGCAGCTATATCTTAGCCTTTGCTTTGTACTTCAAAGTTTTCAAAAGTTGTTAATCAGTTTAAAATTATGTAGGGTTTGATGTCTTTGTTTTGGTTTGGCTTTTAAGGGGGCATTTGTTACAAACTTTTTATTCCTTTAAAGTTGTTGAGCAGTCAGGTCTACAGCACAGTCTTGTTTTCAAGTAATTCAACTTGGACAATTAAAGGGGTAGCAGTGAGGAGCAGTGAGGACAAAGGTAGGGATGACATTATGTGCTAAATTCCTTTTATTATTGGATTACATTCTGTCAGGTTGTACTGTTTGTCAGGGCTTCATTAGCAAAGTGTTACTAGTCAGCTGTTGTGTCTACAGTGCACCACCTGCAAATAATTTCCCAAAAAAATTTATTCCCTTGAGGAAGAAATACAGAATTGTAATGGCTTGTAGAATGATGTCTGTTTTATATATCTGGCATTAGGTGTGTGTGAAAAGGCTTTCAAAAGGTAGATAGGGATTTAAGAAAAGCTGGAGCTCACTTAATTGTTAAACAAATCTGGTTGATATTTAACACTTTCATCACAGATCTTCAAGATTGTTGATGTAAAGGTATAATTATTCCTTGCTATTTATTCTTTCTCGTTTGACAGCAATTGGGAGTTTAAAAGATGTTATACCTTGGATGAGAGGGAGTAATGGTGCAGCTTGCTTTATCTGCTTTATCTGAAAAAAAAATAAAGAGGCAGATAATGCCATATATGTTGCTAGCTTTCAATTCCAGTGAGAAATTTTCTTTGCTAACTTCATATTTTATTTTTTGTACACCAGTCTTTTGAGAATCTTTCTGTGGAGTCTGGGGGTTCACTGCATGAAAGGGATGATATTCAAGGTAGGACATTCATTTAACATTGATAAACACCAATTTGTAATCTGTGGGGCTTTTTCTTCTAAAAATGTTCTAAGTTGCTTGGTCACTTTTTTATGCCTATGCTGCCTTTACAACTTCACTGTGGAAAAAAAAAAGTCATTGCAAAGATTTCATTCTCCTGAAAATAACCCAACCCAGGTACCCAGGTTGGTTTTTTTGGGGGGGGTGGGACAGGGCAGAACTGTGATTCAGGAAGCACCTTCTGTGTGTTGTCATACAATTGGTGTTTTGTTGGGTCACTTTCTTGAAGAAAGTTATGCTGACCATATGACTACTCCAGATAAAATACTATGACCCTTTAATTTGTTCTAAAGCCTCTGTCAGTCCTGTTTAGAGTCAACTAGCATTAAAGACCGACTCAAGATCAGAGCTGCTTAAGCATTCACAGTTGGCTAATACTGGCTTTCCTCTCAGTGTGTGGTCATGTCTAAAAATCACTTCTTTGTGTTGGATGCTTTATTTGCAGGACATCTTCGAGCAGAGGAGGTTGATAGCATGCTCCTAAGAAATGACAGTGGAATTGAGTCGGCTCTGTCCTATGCTAAAGCATGGTCAAAATATACCAAGGATGTAGTCGCATGGGTAGAAAAAAAGCTTAGCTTGGGTGAGTGGCTCTTTCTGGCATTTAATCAGCTTTGTCATGATGAAATTAAATCTGTTGTCAGGCCTCTGTGCTGCAGACTGTCAATAATGTGATTTCTAAATTAATAGCTGTTCAGCTGAAGTGGACAGAGCTATCACACATTTCCTATAATTAAAGGCCTGTAACAAAGCGAAGGTGGTCCCCTTTGTAGTCTGTTAAAGGAAGACTGTAAGAAGCATTTAGCATGTGTTATAACCGTTGTTGTGTTATAATGTAAACAGTAACTGTGAAATTTTTTTTTAACAGAAATGGAGTGTGCTAAAAACTTAGCAAAAATGGCTGAAACTGCTAAAGCTGTTGTTGGACACCAGGTGAGTATACCTTAGGGGCTTTATCATAGTCTTAAATCTTTATTGGATGGCTTGCCCAGGATACAACTCTGATGTTGAAGGATGGATTTTTAAGCTGATAGAGAATTGATTTACACGATAAAGCAGTGGTTAAAAGATGCGCATTTTACATCTTTCCATTTGTTACAGAAATTTATATATATAATATTATTTTTGTTAAATATGCAGATCCACAACATTCTTTTTGCTGACTAATATCTTGTGTGCTTTGTGCTTTGGACTTGCAGAGTGTTTTCCTAGTAAAATGAATCACTGATGAGAAATTAGTAGTTTTCTACATTCATACCTATTGTAGTAAATAATTTACTACATTTAATTGAAAATCTACTTCACTTTTACAGACATTTGAATGGCGTTATACCTGACTAACCTAGAACATCAATGTGTTTTGTGTAATTTTAGGACTTTATGCCATTCCAGTCGATATTCATTAATGCTTTTCAAAATGATATCGAGAACAGTCAACTTTGGCAACAAACAGCTGCTGCTCTCCAGTCGAACAAATTTGTGCAGGTATGCTTAAAGAAAAAGACAAAAGCATATATAATTTTATAGAATATTTAAAAGAACAGACTTCCAGCCTATATGCCTTTAATGTACTCCATTAATGTTTCCTATCTAGCCTCTTCTTGGAAGGAAGAACGAGTTGGATAGACAAAGAAAGGATATCAAGGAACTTTGGCAGCGAGAACAGAAAAAAATGGTTGGTAATTCTTTTATATCTAGCAGTTCAGTCTAGAATTCTTCAAAAGGATGAAATTTCCAAACTAGACTGTTATGCACTTGAATTCATACGTAGTCTCTAGGGCTTAATGAAAGTAGATGTAACTGTCCATTTCATGGCCCTCTGACATTTGTTGGAGGTTCTTTCAATGAATATGTACTTGGTACTGCAGCATGCAGACTTGTACATAAATCTCTTTAAGCATCACGTTAAATAACTGAAAAATTAATGTTTATTCTTTTTCTTTTGCTGCATTCTGCAGCAAGAGCTGGAAGCTGCTCTCAGAAAAGCCAAATTGCTGTATACGCAGCGTCAAGATGAGTATGAAAAGGCAAAATCCTGTACTGCTCGTGCTGAGGAGGAACATCTTAGCTCAAGTGGAAGCTTTGTGAAAGATTTCAGCAAGCAACTGGAAAAAAAACGAAGGCTAGAAGAGGAAGCTCTTCAAAAGGTAAAGAGGTTTTGTTCCTTGCTTTTAAAGTTAAGTCTATACTGGTTTTATTCATGCTTTCCCAAGGAGAGTAACCTGAGTTCACATTTTTAATTTAAATATACTGTGTTCCTTTGGGTTTTTATCTTAAAAGGGAATCTCAAATACAAGCATACTGAGTGGAGTTTTTTCTTGCTTCTAGTATCACAGCCTCTATATATATAATATAGAGTCCATTAACTCTATATACTTGTGTTTTCTTTAGGCCGAAGAAGCCAATGAACACTATAAAGCAAGCATGGCAGAGGTTGAAGAAAAAAGAAATTATTTGGAAAACGTTAAAAGTGATGTTTTAACACAGCTTCGGGAGCTTATTTTTCAGTGTGATCTTACTCTTAAAGCTGTAAGCATGGTTTTTAAAATACCTTTTGCACAGATATTTATATATTGTTAAAATTAAGAGAAGCCCTCATAAAGCCCCATTTTAAGTTGAAAGCTTTCAAAGGACAGATGTCAAGAAAAGGGAGGAAAACTTTTAATCTATTTGTGTTCTCTTTCTGGTAGGAATTTTAAAAAAAAAAGGGGTGGGGTGGGTCTTGAACATTTCTGGGTGTTTCATGAGCTGTTGCTTTGCAAGCACTCTGACTACACAATCCTTATAAAAGTACATTTTCAAAATTTTGATGGCAGTAGTGTTCCTCTGTTGCTTAAGAGTAGAGCTTTCTTTGCTTTGATTAGTGCATTAGCAAAGGCATTTGGATCAAACCCAGAATGGATATTAACACACTTCAGCCTTGATGTCAGTTTCAGTTACTGCAGGATCTATTGTGACTGGTGGAATGTACTAATTCATTGGTGTAATAGGGAAACGATGGTCAAAACTGCATATGACATGCACAGTTTTTAAAAAAAAGCTTAAGTATGTAAGACTCATTATGCCAAGAGATGTTTGGGGATTTTAGTTTTTTTGGGTTTTTTTGTTTCTCTGTTTAGATGAGACAATGAAAATTTAATGCTGGGGTGGGGGAGGAAAATAAAACATCAGACTTAACCCTGCTCCACGAGCAACCCTAAAACCAGCCCATAAGAACAGTAGAAAGTACAGACAGGCTTGTCAGTTGAAATCTATTTAAATTGCAGACTACTTTTCAACCCAAAAGCTGATGAAGCAGTTATGCAGTGTCCCCTTTTCTGGTCTCTGGCATGTGATAAAATCTTTTAGATTTGGTGTTAGGTAATTTAATGAAGAAAGTGTTCAGTTGTCAGTTTCTGCTGGGACACAGTTTTGTCCATTTCATGTCTCAAGACGATACAGGGCTCACCTGGGTTTGGAATTCCAACTGCTTTATCATTGTAGTGATGACTAATATTCATTCCAGAGCATGAAAAAAGCCTTTTGATAGCAAAAGCCCTTGGTGTTTATCTTGATCAACCCAAAGTGAGAAGCAATTGGAATTGTCTTTGCTAGTGGGAGGATTCAATAAGCCAGAGAGGAGAGAAACACTTGTGTCTCTGTTACAGATGAAGCTTGTGCAAATCTCCTGAAAGTTGACTGTAAAAAGTAACATGTCACTATTTTCTAGACGTTTTGTAGTCTTATTGTTCAGATAATCTTCTGTTAGAGTATTAATTTGGGTTGAGCAAAGTGTAAGTGAAATGTTTAATAAATGATCTACAAATAATTTTTTTTTTTTCTCCCGATAGGCAACAGTTAACCTGTTCCAGCTGCAGCATGCTCAGGTTGTATCTCTGCCAGTTAACTGTCAGTCTCTCTGTGAGAGTGCCAAACTCTATGACCCTGGTCAGCAGTATTCAGAGTTTGTGAAAAGTTTGCCAAAGGATGGTGTTCCTGTTGAATCAGGTTGTTTTGAAACCCAGAGTTCCCAGGTTGATGGGTAAGTGCCAAAGTACAGGTGGCAACTGCTAGGTTTAGAATGCAACACGTGTTTAACAATAAAACAATATTTTTGGAGGAACTGAAGGAATCCTGTTTTTTTACCATGCTTTACTATTCTCTTAGTCTCATCTTTTAGATGGTAGATTATATATAATGTTGACACTAAAATCTTCCTCTGAATTCTAAGGCAGAATGTCATTGCATGCAATAATACTTGCTGAAACATTGACAATTGTTGTGCAAGACTTGTACTGCTGCCACAACGCTACCAAGTCCAAAATTTTAATTAATATTAACCAGTATCCACATTAAAATAGTAACTTGATAATCAGTTTAGAAAGTCTGAAGAAATAGTTTTCCTCTTTCACAGGCCTTGCTGCTACATAAAGTAGCTTCTTTCATGCTGTTTACATTTGGCAACTTCTTGGCAGGAAGTGTTTCTCGATGTCTGTCTCATGCTATGTGCCTAAAAAAAACTGAGAGTCCACTTGTAGGGACATCTTATAACCTATTTTTTTTTCCAACCTGTATGAAATAGAAGTTTTTATTGTTAAATTATGGAAGATCCAGCTAATGTGGAAGTAAAGATTTCAAGACAAAGACTGCTCCTTGTGTCAGCATGCCAAATGCTTTTCCCCCTTTAATTTGTTGTAAAATAGACATCTTGGCACTAAAGCACCAGAATATCCATTTCAATCTGTGTGTTTCACAGTTCTACAGGAAAGCGTCGTCATCGTTTTTCAAAAGGAAACTAAATACAAAAAACCAAATGCTTGAGTCAGACTTCTACCAACAAAAGGCAGGAAATTCAAAGTTAAAGCTGAGATTCTTAATTCTTGTCTGTAAATTTCCTGCCTTTTAAGACTGATTTAGGCTATGCTCATAAACTTTGACTTCAGGGGATTTAACTATATAGCTCCCTGAGAAACTGATGAGCATAAAATTTCCAACACTTTGTGTGTTCTCCCAGCTATTTACTGCTTGACATTTATAGGAGCATGCTTTTTCTCTTCCTCTCTCCCCAACTTTTGTTTTCTTTGTCATAGCCTTGTGATTCTTCATGTTCTTGATCATTTTTATTGTTTGAGTCTGCATTAATTTAAGGGACTGTTCCTTGAACAAATGCAAATTTGAATGTTTTTCAGTCTCTGTTTCCCTTAAGCTTGATAGGGTATAACTGATTAAGGAACAGCTTCCTGACTGCTGAACTTGGCCAGCAGGCCATTTTGTCCCCAGGGTGCTTCAGCATTTTACATTAATTACTGTTAACATTATTCTGTTCTTACAGTGAGAGTGGATTTTCAAAATGAATTGACACTCTGACAGCTCCAGCACATTTTCTGTGCATTTAAAAAGAAGAGTATGTGAACACCTATTTTTTTATAGGTGGATGATCCTGATGGTTGGTCAGAGAATCTTTTGGGGGGGAAAGCATAATTATAGAGTACAATGGCTTCTGATTATTCTGACCTTCAGATGAACAGATAGGCTGTTTTTTCAAAGTCTGCAAGATAATATTTATAATACATTAAGACATGTGGAAAAGCTGCTGTGGGTGGAGAGAAAACACATACTTAATTGAAATCTGACATATTTAATTGAAAATGAATCTTCTTTTAATATTTTTATTTTTTAATTTTGGGATTAAATTGAATTATGAGAATGACATGTCAGAAATGTATGTTCTTGAATAGTAAATAAATATAGCATTTTTAGCACCCAGGGTTTAAAAAAAATACATTACTTTTCATTAAATTCTGTCTTATTCATTCTTCAAATTACTTTTTTCTTTCTGAAGGGTTTTTAATAAGCAATCAACAAACAGCGTCCATACATCCCATGGTAACTTATCTCAGTGTTCAGGAGATTTTCCTGCTCAGACATTAGATGATGTGGGAAGCCCAGTTTATCATCGTTCACAAAAGGTTAGAGAGAAGAGATCTTCCAGCAACACAGATATTCAAGGTAGTTCTTCTGTATTTATTTTGGAGCTCAGTCTCTAAATAAATAAGTAAATAATTTTTAAAAAATTACGAAATTATTAGTGTCTCAGTCTGAAATGTAATACTGAAGGGTTATAAATGTATTATGAAGTTCAAAACCTATAAAACATTATGTATTTGAGCAAAATAAGGACAAATGGAAAACTGCCTGTATGCATACCTAGATCCTTTGACAAGAAAGGTGAGATACAATTCAGACAGCAAGTACTGTCAAACTCAGTGGACTAAACTCTTTCAATTAGCTCTGGCAATTGAAACTCCATTGGTTTTGTAAATTCCATGTTGATTTGCAGGTCTTGTGAAATGAATTTTCTTAGCTCCTGAAGCTTTTACAGGATTATATGTCCTGGGTTTTTTTTCACTATATTGCATATTCTTGTCACTTGTGCAAATTTTCCTATTTTGCATATACTCACAGATAGTTTTCAATTAAAAAATAATAAATTTTGTCTTTGACATTTGGAATTAGCGGCCTTTCTTTTCAAAAGCAGTGCGAGGGCCACCACCATTCAGATCATGGTCAGTTGGCAACCAGAGTGGAGGAATGTGCAGTGACTCTGAGAGTGCTGGGGGAAGCAGTGAGTCCCGATCCATGGATTCTCCATCTGCCAGCCCAGGTACAGCTACCCTCACTGCTATACTCAAGTCTTTTTCCTGCACTGTTGCACATTAGTGAAGACATCATTGTTGAATTAGCAAGTATTGAGCAGAGCATGTAATGAAAAATCAGAAGTTGGGTGGGACTGATACTTACAGCTTCCTGAAAATTTTTCTTATCTGCTAGGGGATTTTAAACGACGACTTCCCCGAACACCTTCCACTGGGACTATGTCATCTGCGGATGATCTTGATGAAAGAGAGCCACCATCTCCTTCAGACTGTGGTAATGTTGTTTCTGTACCTGAAGTCCCCAGAAGGTGCTTTTTGGTAGTGTGTGGCTTTTCTTTTTAATATTCTTAAGAAAAGTACTTTAACAAGGTGTGATTGCCAACAGCTTTGTTTTTAAATACAATATGCATCCACTTGAGGTTGAGAGATGAAGAATAATGTTCAAGTCATTTTAATGAAGTGGTGCAGAATTGTCTATATGTTTAGGTTACTGTATGGGCAACCATAGTTAGAACATTTCTAGTGTCTTCATCCTCTTGAGGTAAAGCAAATGATCCACTAACCATTCCCTCCAGACATTTGCATTTAAATTTAGCTGCATGGCACTGAGTTATGTAAGATCACTTCTAAACTTTACACAAACATGAAATGCACAAATACATAGAGTTGATATGTGGCAAATAGGGAAAAAGTGGATCCAAATGTTTAGGGTAATAACTGAGATTTTTACCCTTTTCAGCTAAGATAAATGAGTTCAGTAATGTCAGTCCCAGATTTGACCAGGCCATTTCTATTTTCAAGTGAATTTTGACTGTATAATGACTATGTTGCCACAGGCAACATAGAACCTGAATGACTGGATTATCAGAAATAGTTTTATGGTATGTCTACAGTACTTACAAACTAATTTTGAAATATTTGTGGCACTTGCTCAGTAAAGCCCTTAGGAAATTCTTCACTTAGTCCTTATTTCCTAAATGTATACTTTGCCTTCTAGGAACGAACCTGTGGTAAACAATATTAGTTCAGATCTAGACTTAAAGCATGGCAATGTGTTAATGAATGGAAGCTTTCACTTGGAGTGGGATTCTTTAATCAATGCTTGAGCATTTAAGAAGCTTTCTGGGCATGTGCTAATTTTGTCATTAGCATGAATGTGCTAATGTTAAGTTATCTGTAAAACAAAGGAGTTTGGTTCACAGAGTTATTGATAGCTTTTGAAATAAATTGCCTGAAAAAAAATTTGACACAAAAAGGACCAGTTGCTATTCTTTTCAGTTTTAAAATCCTCTAGAAAATATTTGGATGTTGTTAGAGGAAACTGAGAATCAGTGATTTTTTTTAAAATTTATTTTTATTTTATTTTATGTGACTTCTGCCCAGAGTGTGTGTTAATTCTTCCTTGCTGCAAAATATTTTTTAAAAAGTATTTCAGAAACACTACAGGCCAAAACATGTCATCTTTCATCCTCTAGTACAGGATTTCAAAATGTATAAAATTAAACTTCCATGAATTGTTGCCTGAGATGCAGGGCAGTTGGAATTAAATGTCCTAATATTTTCACATGGCCACAATACAGGAGAAAATGGAATACTTAAAAATGCAAAAATGATTCTTTGATTCTGCTTTTACACAACATTGATAGTTAATGTCTCTGTTATGTGAACTGCAACATAGTTTTACCTCCTTGTGATTGAAATATTGTTGATTATTTTGGTAGTTGCCATTGCTTACAGACTTGTGTTCTGCAGCACAGTTCTAAAAATCAGAGTAAATACTGCCCCAATAGCAGATATTAAAATGACTATAACAGGGAAATTCTCTTCAGGTTTAAATGATCTCACATCTGAAACTGCAAATTCTCCAGGACCTTTTAGAAATGCTAATATGTCCAAAGCAGCACAAACACACAAGCTACGGAAGCTGAGAGCACCATCTAAATGCAGAGAATGTGACAGCTTAGTGGTGTTTCATGGAGCTGAATGTGAGGAGGTAAGTTGAAATTTAGTTTTAATTGCTGCTTGGGATTTATGTAAAATTGGGAGTTTTGGAAACTTGAATTACATTTCTATATAAAAACTGGAGTTTGTGCTCCTATAATCACTATGAACTTAAAGCAGAGGAACACCATACTAACTAGACTTGTTTCATTCACATATGGGGTGACAAACACCAGAAATATTTCTTATGGTGTCAGATTGTATCAAGCCATGTGCTTTTTTGTTTCTTCCCCCTGTAGTGTTCACTTGCATGCCATAAAAAATGTTTAGAGACTTTAGCTATTCAGTGTGGTCACAAAAAACTTCATGGAAGGCTTCACTTATTTGGAGTGGAATTTGCCCAAGCTGCTAAAAATGTTCCTGATGGCATTCCTTTCATCATCAAAAAGTGTACATCAGAAATTGAAAGCAGAGCACTGAATGTCAAGGTATGCTCAAGTTTGTTCATGCTTAAGTTTGACACAATCTTAAAAAAAAAATTCTCTTAAGATTTTAATGCTGTCAGTATCATATGTGTTTTACAACTTCCATTCAAAATGAAATAGAATTGTGCTGGTCTTTTAATTTTAGGGCATCTATCGTGTGAATGGAGCCAAATCAAGAGTTGAGAAGCTTTGTCAAGCTTTTGAAAATGGAAAGGATTTGGTTGAGCTCTCAGAACTCTATGCACATGATATCAGCAACGTTCTCAAGCTGTATCTCCGCCAGGTATGTAATTGAGAGGTCAGATGGAAAACCAAAGTGAAGTATATTTCTTCAGTGCAGTACAAAACAACCAGCCTTTTTCAGCAGTCCTACAGCAGCAGATTAAACAAGTGCCTTGTATAACTGCAGTGACTTCTTTATTTGCATGTGGAGCCTGTGACAAAGGGCTGAGAAAAAAATATGTATTGCACATGGATATTACGGCTTTTTTTAGTGCCATATGCAAAACAAGCTTTTGTTTGTTTAATTATAGCAGAGATTAATTTCTAAAACTTTTCTGATTAGTGAATTTGCCTGTCCTATGTGGAGTTTAAAAGTTTCCCATGTTCTTGCCTCTTCATGCAGACAGATGCTGATATATTGCTGTTAATAGCTGCTAACAAAAATTGCATGAAACACTCACAGTGGTCATTACGTGCTCATTATGGAGGGATTATCCATCTTTTTCTTCTAAAACAGAGCTTTAAAGCTTCATGATTGAATTTTCTAAAACATTTCAATATGTATGTGAAAAAATAAAGCTGGGCTGTTGCCCAGTGAAATTGAGTCACTCTGAAAACTTGTTAACTCTGAAAGGAATCTTTAGCTGCATGGTCCTGTCCTCTTCCTCATGCTGGCTGTCAGAGATGAGCATTCCAATCCTATGATCATCACCATTAAGTGATTTTGAAAAAAATCTTTTATTTTCTTGAAATCTTCTTATTTCAATAAGTTGTGATAAATGCTCAATCCTGGAGCTATATTAGGAAAGGGTTAGCAAATGATTTCTGGAAAAAGGTGTAGGAAGAACATTTTTTGCTAGATGGGATTGGGTTTGAAAAAATTGGGGGTTGAGCTAATGAACAAGGATTTTAAACAATATCATCCTCTAAGAACAGATGCTGGACCAGAAAAAATTGAAGAAAAACAGGAAGGAAGCAGTTAAAATTCAGGTTTAAGTATGTTTCATATTTCAAATCTTCATATTTCTTCAGCTTCCAGAGCCCTTGATTTTGTTTCGGCTTTACAATGAGTTCATTGGACTTGCAAAAGAAAGCCAGAACGCTAATGAGGAGTTGGATGCTAAACTAGCTAGTCCCAAAGCAAAGACAAGACAGTCACTCTGTATTGAACTGAGTAGGATCATCATTAAAATTAAAGATCTTCTGAAACAACTGCCTGTACCAAACTATAACACTCTTCAGTACCTTATTGGACACCTTCACAGGTAAGAAAATACTTTAAATGCAAACTGAGGTTGAAAACTTAACTTCTAAATGCTGCATGCTAGGAATCTCCTGTACGTTTTTGGTGACTGTTGAGGAAGAAGTCACATATACCTTTGAAGACCCTGTTCTGTTGCTGGAGTTTTTTTCCATGTAATGAATTCCCAAGTGAGAGAAGAATATGAAAGGGAAATAAAGCAGGGAAAGTATTGCCCTCCATTATTTTTCATTTTCTGCTAGCAGTGGGGTCAGTAGTAATTAGTGTCACATGTGGGGATCTAAATATGATTTAAATTGTCATGTAACAAAGATAGGGCAGTGATTTGTAGGCTATTAAGAGAAAACTGAAACTTGTATCATGTCTATTAATAACCATTCTTCAGTCACATTTCATTTCCTTGTCCTCCAAATGGTGGTTTGTACGATGATGTACCAAACTGATGATTAACTATAAAAATGGGTAATATTTGGCTTATAGCTGTGTTATTACTTAGAATGAGAGACATTCTTTTCCCCAACCTCATAAATGCCAAATAGCCACAAACAATTTTTACAAATAGAACATAAAAACACAGTGTGTGGGAAGTTCAAGCCACTGTTTAATGTGGTCTCCACTAAAGATTCTCCCTGCCTATCAAACCCACTTATTTTTTTATTGTCTCTTATCCTCTTTATATTTTAATATTAATTTTAATATCAAAAGTATTTCTGAAGTAGTAAAACCCTCTAACTCTTGGGGGTTTCGCTTGGTTTTCTTTTTTATTTCTGTGCAGAGTTACAGAACAATGTGATGAAAATAAAATGTCAGCCAGCAACCTTGGCATAATATTTGGCCCAACTCTGATCAGACCACGTCAAACTGATGCTACAGTTTCTTTGTCGTCACTTGTGGACTACCCTTATCAGGCCCGGGTAGTGGAGCTGCTCATAACATACTATGAAAAGATATTTGATGTCTCATTGAAACCACTTCTGAGTGCTTCTCATTCTGAAGAAACAGCTGTTACAGTCAGAGTTGCTTTATCAGCAGATGAGAGGGAGCCACAGCAGCAGAGGAACTCGTTTGTTGCTGTAAAGGAAGTGAGTGACTCTTTTGTTGCCACAATGTTACCTATGCCATGTTAACTTCTTTGTTAAATTGGAGCATTCCAGAGCACATTTCTAATAAATCTTTGTGGGGTTTTTTGATAAGGTGTGCCTTTTCTGTTGAGTTTTCATTTACTTCTGCTCTGACTTTTGTTAGCAGGGTGTTCAAATAGTTCCAAGTCAAAGAGCTTCAGAAACAGCTGCACTCTTTTTGGAATCGAAGAATAGCCAGAATACAAAAGAAGAAGCAGATACATCTGTAACTGGTTAGTATGCTGTTAACTCTGGTGGTGAATAAGGAGCTCTGGATGCATTAGATTATAATGCGTGTAGCTCTGCAATATAGACAGAAGCAAGTGATACGACCTGTTTATCACTGCTCGATATACTGTTTATTTTTGTAAGAACAGAGAATCAAATCTTTCTAAAGGCTTTTAAGAAATCTGTTTATGGAGTAAGAGCTTGAAGTACTTGGTAAGAGAATATAACAGTAGTTTGGTTTTTTCCTTTTTTTAAAAACAAAAAAATCAAACAAAACAAAGCCATTATAATGCTGTGACTGTGGATTTCTGAAATCCACTACAGTGCTGTAAACTAATACTCAGCACTTGCTGTATTTTGGCAACTCTTGCCCCCAAAATGTATATCATTGCCACTTACTGGAACTAAACCAGAAGGTTTTGGAAAGAGTAATTGTCTGACAGAATCATCAGAGCATTTTGAATATCAATATTTCTGCTTTAAAAACCCCAGTTTGCTAACCTAATTCTAACTCAATTTCTTTTCCTGTTTATCTGCCGATGCTACTACAGGGGTTTATTTTAATGTAGGTATAATTTCACGTATTTCACTTAGGAGTAACTGTACATAATCCTTTTTTATTGTACTGATTTTCATCTGATGTTATCAGTTCAGTCATGTCCTGTACATCAACAGTGTGACATCCTGAAACATACTAAAACTGAAGATACTCAGAGATGGCAAAGCACCAGCCAAAAAGTGAAGTGTCTCTTTGTCTGTTTTCTCTTTGGTTCCAGCTGTACAATATGTGTTTTACTGCTAGTGAAATGCTAACATTTAGAGTAGGCTATTGCTAGTATGTATACAAGCTGTCCCTAAAAACTGTTATCCTGTTAAAATACTGTCAAGGGGTGCAAAGATCCAGTCACATCTATTTGTGTGTTTCTAGGTGATGCTGTGAGCCCAGCTGCAGAGAAAGACAATGATCCATTAATTTCTCTAGGTGAAGACCCCTGTAAAATGAACTTACTTCCTGTGAAACCCAACCGTCAGATTGCCAAAGTTCCGTTGCGGGCTCCAAGGACAAAACCAGCATCTCGCCCTGTCAGCCTGCCTGTAGACCGAATACTTCCTCCATGTGTTTTGAATGAAAGAAATTCACGAAATACAGGGGCAGTAAGTTCAGAGAAGCTGGGCAGAAGCCCTATCATTGAAGAAGTCTCAGAGGTGAAGGCACTCCCTGCTGTTGATACCTGCTGCAGGCTTCCTTGTTACGACACCCAGATGCTGCGAAAAACTTGGGACAAGCAGTACAAACAGTATGATATCACAGCAAGGACAGCAATGATCATGACTAACGTGCCCCAGGAGATCCGAGCACTCGAGAGTGGAACTGCAGGTGCTTTATCATCCTCATGCAGCCTTGGTAACAATTCATCTAATGCCATTCTTCCTAATAAGCCATATTCTGTTGTTGGGTTAGGAAGGACAGCAGCAGAAGAGAACGGTCCTGATGTTAATCCTCTTGCTGCCTTTAGGGCACCAAGAACATTGCAACCACCTCCAGGGACATTTTATAAACCACCCTCTAACAAATCAAAAGAAAATGGAGATAGTTCTTCTGCTAAAGCTTGTGCACCAACCAGTGCTAGCTCTGTTCTCCCCCAGGATAATACTGTGAAAATGGCTAGGAGCTCTGCACTTCCATCAGGTGATGCTGAACAAAACACAAATGAACAGAAATCAGGCTCAGAGGATATTCACCCCACAGATCTGAAGCCCGCTTACCACAGACTGAGACCAAAAAGGATCCAGGAACTGGAACACAGGGAAGCTCATTTTGTATAGGGTGCAAATTCCTCTTGGACTACATGCAATTCGTTAATGGTGCCAGTGGAGGCTTCCCTTTGCCCCTTTATCCTTTGCCTTCCCTTGAGAATCCCACTTTTGTGCCATATTGGAGTTATTTTTATACATGCAGCATTTTAAAGATGGGGAACTGTGAATTGAGTAAGTCAAACATTTTGTAGTTCAGTAGCTTTCAATAAAGATGTAATACATTCCCAGTCTAGATACAGTTAATAGGTTCATTGAATAAGACACTGAGCTTCATTTCATTGTGTGGAATGGAGTGCTTATTCATAGAGAAACAGCTATTTTTTCTTAATAGATGTTATAATAAAAATGGAAGGTTTAATGTTCACTGTCTAAGCATAAACCAAAGCTTGTGCTTTGCTCTGTAAAAGCATTTGTTCATTTTTCTAATCTGTGCAATTAAAGCTTTGCTCTTGAACAGGCTTACATACTGGCATACTTATATAGCCAGCATGGCCATAATTATGTATCATATGTGTATATTTTAGGCAGACATGGTTATCTGTTGCCAGTTTTCTATTTGTTGTCACTTTAATTTTTTTTATTTTTTTTTGTACAGCAGGGATGCACTTACTGAGCTTTACTATTCAGAAGCAGCAATAAATTCACATCTGGTTTCTTGTGTAGCTTAGCGGAGTGGGGCAAATGTGCGCAGCCTGTTTCCCTTGGGTGCCCTTTTGGACGCACTCAGTTGCTGTGGTGCTGTCTTTCCCAGGTGAATGAAAAGGCAGTGATTTGCTTGCTATAGATCAGTTTCACCACTCAACCTGGTGTAACTGAAATTAAGAGCTTTGTTTCCAAGTTTCTGTGAAACACCTAAAAATAACCAAAAATCAGCATTAGTAGGTGCATCTAATGGTTTTCACTTTGTATTAAATGGTTTTTATGTGTACACTGTGTTATATTTGCTTTAAAATATATTAACGTGTTAACATTTCATTGACTCTATGGCTTCTATATCTGGATTTCTTCTAACTTATTAAAATACAGATGTTTGGCCTTTGCAATAGTGTAGTACTCTTCTGCATCTGTCTTCTGGGAGTAGGGGGTGGCACACTTTTCTTTATGGGATTACAATTAGCATAATCCTTTCTTGCATACGATAGAGTACGTTGTTTTATCGTGGTACTTTCTACTGATGTAAGCACCAAGACGACTCTCAAAGGGCAGCAAAGATGAAGCATCATTTTTCTGCTTTTGCAACAGGAAATACACTGGACTTCAACACATCATCACCTTTGCCAGTCTTCCCAAAACACCCCAGAGAAAATCCCACACTCTGGTGGACATAATCTGATTTTTATTTCCAGAACAAACAATGCTGGACTTTGGTTCCTTGTCACATTTCCACAGAAGCAGGATTTGCATTCTTGGCAAAGGCCTCCATGTCACTGGATGGTTCTGGCCATGCTCGGGGTCATTTCTTTATGGAGCTGCCTCTTACTACAGAAAAGCTGAAAGTCCCAGATGCTGGGTCATTTAAAAAGATGGCTTACGTGTCCCAGCTTTATAATGCCTTCAACTGTTTTAATGTAACACAAGCGAAGTAGCAAGGGCACGACTTTGGGAACGAACCTGTGGAGCCTGTGTAAGAGTTGTGGCCCCGCTGCCCGGCGTGGCGGCAGCGCAGGAGCGGCTGCGGGCCGGGCCCGGGGCTTCCTCCCGGGGACAGCGGGGCCTGCGGGGGCCCTGGGGGGCGGCGGCTTCAGGGCCACGCTGTGACTTCTTAACTTGTCCATTTTCGGGGACATTTGCACGGTGGCGGCACGGCCGCGTTGTGTTCGGGCCCGTAGGTTGCGGGCCCGCCCGCCCTGTGAGGGAGCGGGGCCGGCGGCCGCGGCAGCGGAGCCTTACGCCCAGTGGAAAAGACTTTGGTTTCCTTTGGAACTGGAAATGTTTTGCCTAGCCCCTGCTGTTTCTTTTGGTTCAGATGCAGATTTTCCTCGGTCTTGCTTTGAAACGGCTTCACTCCAATGGAACTGCAGCAATCCTACCTGCCTGTCCCAGGTGACAGGCTGTGGGTCGCGCAAAGTGCCAGAACCCTGCAGCTTGAGCTCTGGGGAGGAAACCTTTTGCTGTCAGATTTGTTTGGTAATTGCATTTTCTGAAGTCGTAATGCACCGCCTCATCCCTCTTAAAGCTTTGGCAGAGTACCGACTTCTGTAAATCGCTGACCTAATTAGTCATGACAGCTGTTTGTTTAGTAGGGCCCCTGATGCTACCAGAATTGCCCTTCTGAAACCATCTTCTCAAATACGGGGTTTGTTCGGGTCTGAAGAAATACAGAAGTATCAACATCCTAGTACAGGCTTGATTGTGCTTGGGTAGGTCATATTGGATATTTGGGAGGATTTTTATTCATGAGACCTTAAACTCACAGATTGAGCTGTTCTGTATCAAGCAGGGGATTAAAACAATCTCCTTACAACTGAGCAGTGTTATTCTGTGAGTTCTAACTGCATCTAAGATATGTGTTTCTTTGTGGCCAAGCCGAACATTCCTTCAGAAACCTTTCTCTTTCAGCAGTGCTCACACATGAGGTAAGCTTTTGTGGTAAGTTTTCAAGGTTTTTGTTGCTTCTATGTAAGAAGTCTGTGTTTTGCTTGCAAATCCATGAACTCTAGATTCCGTGTAGCAGAGGCCTAATGGAGCTAATCTGAGAGCTGACACAAAACGCTGTGCGAAGGCAGCACACGTATGGTAACGTTGGTAACTTAGCTCAGAGCGTGTTTGTACTTTTTGAGTGACTTCTCTATGTGTGACCCTGTGGCTCACCATACAGAGTGATCTCAGAGCACATAAATTAGTTCTGTTTGGGTGAAACTAAATTGTGCTTCTGCACCTGATGTGCTGCAGCTAGTAATGCACCTAATGTGCCTGGGGCTCATCTGAGGTAACCCTTAAGCAAACAGAGCATGGGTCCTGGGTCCTCAGTACCCACTGTTTCACTACAGAGCTGCTCTTGTTGGGCCATTTCTCTCGTAAATGTGCACATATGTGTTGGGAAAATAGAAAAAAACCCAGTGTTGCAACTTCCCATTAGTAAAGAGGTGGGGGAGGGAGGGATGGGGTGAGACAGAGAACATCTGATATTTACAAACAGTGTTACTTAGAATATTCATGGAAATAAGCCTTATAGGAGCATTCTTTGGAGATAAACCTTTCTGAATAAAGTGTTGTATCTGCATTCCCATTTGTATTCATAGAAAGAGGGGAATTCTTTTTCTAATTTAGAGATCCAAGGGACCCTTGGAAAGTGTTTCACTCACTGGTAGGAGAAAAAGCTATCCTGAATATTTCAAAATGTTAAATGTCTGAGGAAGATGAATGCTAGGAATATCCTTGTTCCTCAGGCCTTATCCAGCTGGATGAAAGAACAGTGTCTATATGAAGTAAGCTGAATTACGCCAGAAGCTGAAAACATGCCGTGTGTGTTTCCATTGTTTTGTGCTTGTTTATCCATAGATAGGTGTGATTAGCCTACTGCTGGGTTTGCATAAGAATGGGAGCTGTTTAAGATTCCACATTTCTCTGTGTTTGACATGGAAAAGTCTGATTGTGATTGTCTTTGATTCATAGAAATACACCTTTTAAACAGAAGTTCCATGGGGCCTTTTCATAATCTCTCTGATTTTTTATCATTTGATCCTGGTTTGACAGAACTTCCCATTCTTGTCTTTCAGGTTACTCCTTACTTATTTCACAGGGAGGCCTCTGTAAAGCATAGAAAACAGCTAACAAGCTTCAGCTTGGGTTTTCCCCAGTAGTTTGAGATAGTTGGGTGCAAAACTTAACTCAGTCACAACCTATGTTTGTGTAGTTTTCTTTCCACACATATAAATATATCTGTTTACTGACATAGGATACATTTTTACACACCCACTCCTACAGTTAATCTAGGCAAAATTGTGTTAGCATTAATTGTGTTAGCTTTCTAGTGAGCCTGTGTCGAGGGGTATGCTGTTCTACATGCGTGAGAATGTCTCATGGCTTAGGAAGTGTTTTGGGTGCTGGAAAACATTGTTGAACACCAGAAGTGCTGGTCCATGAGGACACTCAGTACACCTAAGTGTGCGTATTTTCAAAGCTATCTTTTCAAGTAACTTTTAAATTCTCCTTATCATACAGAAATATTTGCTCGTGGTACTGGGGAGATTAATGGGGATGTTTTTATAATTTGCTGGACAAATAGCATTTAATCAAACTTGTTTTTTTAGTCAAAAGTCAGGAATAAGCCTGGAAATAAGAAAATAAAATTCTGGTATTTAAAACAGCTGTAAAAACTATGGCATATGTGTGTGAGGTAAGGGGATATCACAACACACATGCCATGTGACCCCATGTATTGCATGTAGGTGCTCATGAAGCATGTCACAGGGAACTTTATATGAGATACCTACTGTAGGCATAGTGCAAGAAGTGTCACCAAACATCTACTTCCACTTACTGCTTTCTTTATGTTCTGATACATAAGTGGAATGTCTCATGTTTTGTTGCTGCTGGCAACAAACTACAGATCTTTAGGAAATAGCTAAGTCATAGTGATGACTATGGGTAGAACTACAGTGAAATTGTGCCGTGTGCTCCATAAGCTGAACTGTATTTTACCCTTCCATGTGAAGAGATAGGTCCTGCATAAGCTTTCTCTGTTTACTTCTGAGGATCCCTTTGTAAAGCTAAAAAGCAGAAATGGGTCAGAGGAGCAGTGGACGTGGTTGACCATAGAAAACAAAATATACCCTACCGTCATCCAATTGTGATGTAAAAAATCTAATTAGGAGAGATTAGTTTAATCTGTTAGAGCTGTCTCTGTGAACATGTGGACAGCAAAAAGAGATCCATTTTCTTAAAATAGCTTGCCTTAGGATTTCAGAGGTAAAATTCTTGTTTGCTGGATAAAACAAATTATCTGTTTGCCTCACACATTGTGGTGAGGCTTAAACATGGGCTGCAGCTGAGAAGCAGCAGAGGTTGGTTTCTGAGCTTTGCACCACCATTAGTCAGAGTTAGCTTCTAACCGTGGCTTTGTGAAGCTTTGTTTCTCTGTCTAGATTGAAGCAGGCTGGGTCCAACCTATGATATGAACATATGCTCAACAGAAATTAGAGCAAAGCCACTTAAAGAGGTTGCCATAGAATCATAGAATAGGGTTATTAAGGTTAGAAAGGACCTCCAAGATTGAGTCCAACCTTTGACCAAAAACACCACATCAACTAAACCATAGCGCTAAGTGCCATGTCCAGTTATTTCTTAAACGCTTCCAGGGTGAGTGACTCTACCACCTTCCTGAGCAATCCTTTCAGTGAAAAAGTTCCTCCTGATGTCCAGCCTGAACCTTCCCTGGGTCAGCTTGAGGCCATGCCCTCCTGTCCTGTCATCTGGGAAAAGATGCCAACACCCTTGCTACATCTTCCTACACCTTCCTTGCAGGCAGCTGTAGAGAATGGTAAATTCTCTTCTGAGCCTCCTCCTCTCCGGACTAAACCCCAGCTCCCTCAGCCACTCCTCACAGGACTCACTCTCCAGACCCTTCCCCAGCTCCACTGCCCTTCTCCAAACCTGCTCCAGTCCCTCAGTGACTTCCCTGAAGTGATGGGCCCACAACTGGACACAGCACTCGAGGTGGTGCCTCAGTACAGGGGGACAATCCCTGCCCTGCTTCTGCTGGCCACACCATTCCTGATCCAGGCCAGGATGTCACTGGCCTTCTTGGCCCCCTGGGCACACCCTGGCTCATGTTCAGCAGCTGCTGACCAGCACCCCACTGGGCAGCCTTCCAGAAACTCTTCCCCCCATCCAAGCACTGCTTGGGATTGTTATGACCATTGGCAAATGCTTGTCACACTGGCCAGTCTCCAGTCATCTGGGACCTCCCTGGTTTATCAGGAAGGATGATAAATGATGAAGGAGAGGCTTGGCAAACTCTTTTGCCAGTTCCATCAGTACTCCTGAGTGGATCCCATCCTGCTTCATGGATTTGTGAGTGTCTAAGTGGCACAGCAGGTCATTAAGTGCCTCCTAATAGATTGCAGGGGAGGTTTTCTGCTCCCCATCCCTGTCTGCCAGCTCAGGGGACCGGTTGCCCTGAGGATAACCAATCTTTGTGTTGAAGACTGAGGCAAGCAAGGCATTAAACGCCAAGGCCTTTTCCTCATCCTTGGTTACAGTGTTTCCCTCTGCATGCAGTAAAGGATGGAGATTTCCTTTGGCCCTCTTTTTGTTGTTAATGCATTTATAAAAACACATTTTATTATTTTTCACAGTGGTTGTCACTTTGAATTCTAGCTGAGCTTTTGTCATTCTAATTTTCTTTCTACGTGACCTAACAATGTCCTTGCACTCTTCCTGAGTTGGCTGCTCCTTCTTCCAAAGGTCATAAACTCTCTATTTTTGCCTGACTTCCAGTGAAAGTGTCCTGTTCAGCTAAGGCTGGTCTTCTTCCCTGCTGGCTCACCTTTCAGCACATAGGGATGGTCTGCTCCTGTGCTCTGTTATCCTTTGTGCCAGAAGCCAGGTTGAAATGAGTGGTTTAGGTGGCACCTGTGTGCAGAGGCTCAAAGGCTCTGTGATGGTGCTGGGACAGAAGCAGAGTGCAGTGCTCTGCTGTCAGAGCTGCGGTGAGCTCTGGGGGAAATCTAGAGAGTGTTAAATTCAGTGAAGCAGTTTTGTGGAGGATTTTCAAAGGTGTTCCCAAAGCCCTGTGAAGGGGAAAGGAAAAGGCAAGCACTGCCACATGCTTTTTAAGTTTTTTTTTAATAATGAAGGCTGGATTGTTGTTCAGCTTCTACTTGGAAGAACAATCACAAGGGAAGCTGTGATAGTGCTCATACAGAGTCATCACCCAGCATGAACACTGGTGGGAGGTTTTACTGCATGATGCCCTTTACAGAGGAAAATCTATAAGGAATTCAGTGTTCACTCGGTTCATAAGTGTAGTGGTCTTTTTCTGATTTTAGGAGTGTTGTTATCTATGTAAATGAACTTCTTTTTTGGAAATTGAATTCCTTTCAGTGCCTGTTCTCTTTCTGATTGCAGCAGTCCCAAGCCACCACTGATTTTGAGAAGCTGCCTGTAAAGAGTGAAGATAGATCTCCACCATGACTAATCACTCCAGAAGTTCAAGTACCTCCTCAGTCCAAGTGGGGTTCTCCACACATTATTACTAGGTACTATTCTTTATCATGGTTCTACTGTGCTTTTTTATTATAGTGTTTTGCTCTACTCAAAGTAGTAAATCTTGAATCTTAACCACACAAATGTGTTGCTTTGTCTGAGTAATGCCCGTGTAGGAAAGGATATTTCAGGACTGAAAATTAATTTTTCTTTATTTATTCTGTGCTGCTACCAAATTACCAAATTTCATCTGTCCAGTGTCTTCTGACTGCATGATTTAAGTTCTTCTTTTCCTCCTTCTTTGTCTCATTTTCACTAATTTAGATTTCAAAGCTAAATAAGGTTAACTCACATCCCTGAAGCTGTTCCATTTAGGAAAGCAAGGTTCTTTCCCTTTAGCTCCTAGAGAAGGTTTTTTAAACAAACCAGTCTAAGGAGAACAATTGTTCATCCTGAAATTACATGTGTTCCTAAAGTGTGTCTTTTTGATGAGCAATGTAGAAACTTCCTTGAAGTTTTGTATGCTGATTGAAATTCATGCATTAATGCCATAACTTTAATAGTTAAGTACTTTTAAATTCTGACTCATGTAGCACAGTGTTAACCTTGGTAATTAATCTAGTAGGCACTTTCCTGGAGAGCATTTGAGCATTTTTTTGTCCCTTTATGCATATAAATTAGGTTGTCTGTCATTGAATTACTTCTCTTAAAAGCTATGGCTCCCTGTAAATATCAACAAATATAACTAGCAAGATTCAGTGTAAAAAACATCTTGAAGATTACATAGCAAACACAATCTGTATAACCTGACTTTCTGCCCTTTTTTCACACCAAGGTTTAATCGTTTGGCTTCTTTACTACTTATATTTTTAGTCTCAGAAAAATAGATTGTTGAAAGCAAATGCTAGCAGCCATTTTATCTGGCAGTCATCATCTCATTTATGGCCCTGCATGACAAATTTTCTAGCTACTAGTAGTACTACTAGTAGTACTGCTACTGGTTCAAGAGAGATGCAGGTTTGTCACACGTAGCACAATACTTAGAAACACTAGCTAGGACTCTCTGTAGTACTGTGGAATCTCTCACTGAGAGAAAAACTCTTAGTGATAGGTGGCTGTTCTGGTTTTGTCTCAAACCAAGACAGTGGCTCAGTAAAGAACCATCAGGAGGAAAAGAAGACCATTGGCAGACTACAGATTTTATGGCCTTGATATGAAAGTTTGAATTTCCTTTCACAGCTGTTGCAGAAAGATTGCAGCATCCATCTGGGGTTTAGAGGAAGGCAAGAGAAGTTGGGGTGGAAAACTATCTCTTCCTCATTTGTTCAGCAGTAGGGTTCATTTTTTCAGAGTAGCAACAGATTCAAGAGCCCTGGGCTATACAAAAGGGTCAGGAAGCTGTCTGACTGCCTGTTGTTGGCAACTCAGAGTGTGAGGCTGTCATACCCCAAAGTGTATTTCTTCAAACCATCACATCTTAATCCATTTACTCTTCACAACAGCAGCAGCTTTTTATAGCTAGTCTTAATTCTTCTTGCTCTGTAACTTAAGCAGTTAGAATTGATAGAGGGATGTGGAAAATTGCATGAAACTGTTGATCTCCAAAATATGGAAAATGTTCCAAGTTTGGTTTAGCATGGATGTTCTTTCTGCAGAATAGTTGCTTTATTATTCAATCCCCAGTAAGCAGCACAGCCAATTCTTACTGTTTGACCCTAAATATCCTGCTTCTATCACTTTCATGCCTGGTATATCAGAAGAGATTGCACATTCTTTAGGGTCTCTTTCTACCAGGGTCAGTCACGGCTGATGCCAACCCTTCCCTAGTGCTGGCCATCTCTTCCCTTGAAGTTAAAATTCCTTTGCAGCTCATAAAATGTGGACCTGAGATGATTTTCTGGAATAATCAAATCTCTTATCTGGTGTTTTTCACTACTGCTTTGTTGACACATTAGGCCAGAATGTCCTGACTTGTTTTCCAAACCTTGTCTGTTAAAATCAGATAAAATCTCCTTTAATTAATGTAATTCCTAGAAACAAAATTCTAGAAGAATAGTGAAAAGTGAGACTTAAAAACATTATCTATTCCATAAGTGGTTTTACCTGTGTAAGTTTTTGTAGAGGTTTCAGTAATCTACAGTGGAGATTCCCATAAAATCAGCTTTACTATTTCATCATTCTTATAATCAAAGTGTGCTTTCCAATATCTAACTACCATTTCCTTATCAACATGCTCCCAGTTACTAATCATTCATAAAGAAAGAAAATATAGAAAACACTCTTCAATCATTTAAATCCCATAAAGCAGCAATAAAGTAGGAACTTGATGCAGGTAGCAAATTTAAATGATTTGTTTATTTTTTAACTGGCCCATTTATCTGATATTTGGATTTATATGTAAAATTTCCTTTTTTCTTTTGAAGGTAAAAATTCCTGGTGATTATAAAGAGTCATTAACCTGAAAAACAGAGCATGCAATGGTTTAAATTCTGTGGTATATCTACTAAAATGTAATGGGAGTTGCTGAATTTAAAAACATAAAAATAGGAAATCCTGTATTTTTTTTAAGGAAATGGCAACAGAATATATTTGCTTTTATAAACTCCATTTCACACTCAGTTAATCAATATACATTTATCATGTCTGAATGATAAACCTAATTGGATCATAATAACAAAACAGTTTTATATAAACTAATGTCTAGTAGTAAATCCATCTTTTCTTAGAAAAAAAATAGTTTAAAACCACAGATTTATTGTGATAAATGATGCAATAATTAACTGCCTTCATTACACACAAGTCCAAATTAATAGTCAAATTCAATGTTCATGACATTTTTTATTCAAAAGGGATGTTTTTCCTCTCTACTGCTTTTTGGTGCTGATAAATGTGTCACAGGAAGTAGCCTCCAAACAAAGGAAACTCACGATTTTTCATGCATGATACTGTATCAAGTGCAAAATTAAATGGTGCAGACAATGAAAGGAACCAATCTCTGTGATAACATGATCTTAAAATAAGAACAGAAAGCTGTTATTTTGCTCTAAGGTCCATTTCTGCTGTCAGCTGAGAAGTGGCAATGCATCCTTTTCCACAGGTTATCCAGAAGTATTGATGCAGAAGAATGAACTTCTTTAGGCAAGTCAGGCTTCTCCTCTGGAAGAATTGGATCCTTCGGAGAAGACAAAAGGTATAATATTGGTCTTTGGATTACAGGTTTGAACTATGCACTGGATTAAGTGGAGTACATTTATCAGCATGTAAAACTCTCAAGTCCCTCAAAGAATCACATGTGATTTTTGTAGGGGCCTGTTGTCTGGCATCTTGTCTGGTGCAGTTTGCAAAGCTGCTCTTTACACACCAAACATAGAATAGCTGTACTGGGATTTGCTTTGACAAATAATATTGTGTACCAGAAGAGTTGTGGGTAGTAATATTTATATATTTTCACATAAAAAGATCTGCTGTTAGAAAACATCATGAGCACCATTCAGCTCAAGAAGGTTTGATTCCTAATTTTAGATTGGCTCTTCACACTCAGCTGCTCTTAGATGTGATTCAAGTTAGGACCTTACAGTTCAGAGAGATTGTGTCTTTTTTAATATGGCTGAATGACATAAGTAAAGCAAAAGCCAGAAGTATTTTAAGTACTTTCAAATCCTCTTAGATCTTACGATATTTCGTCTTACAGCATGACTTCATTGCAGAGTCAACAGGTGATCCACAACTAATTTAAGCTTCTCACATTTATATGGTCTTACCACTGTGCTTGTTCCATTACAATTCTCTCTGGATATTACATTTCTCTGTGCATGTTGCTGGGATTCCTGGCTATTTATCATGTGGTTCTGCAGGCTTATGGGCTGCTTTCTGATACTTTTAGTGAATTCTGAGACATCTTTGTATCCTCTGGGTAAGGTCTACAGAGGCTTGACAGCACTGGTCTGTCCTTATCACACAACACATTGTGTACCAGGTTAAAATAAAGCTTCCCCTGGGCTTCAGACTTCAATCTTTTCCAAACTAGTTAACTCAGACAGAAAGGCGCTACCAAATTCAAGTCTGAGGATTCTGTATTTCCTGGGGATGAAGAAAGAATCAACATCTGAGCATTAACACAGATTAACTCTGCAGCAAAGGTGGACCAAGGAGTCTCACCAGTTCTTGCCCCTCTGGTTTGAGCGTTTAGTGTTTGTCCCAAATGGTTTACCAAATGGATGGCAATGGATCTTGCTCAGACCTTGTGGACCCTGCTGGGAAGGGTCTGTAACACTGTATTCTGAGCTGTGCACAGCAGCTGTCAGGTTTCCCTCTCTAATAACTGTGTCATTTGCCTTTTGCTGCTGGTAAGATTTTGTCTGCTTTTAAAAAGATCAGGCATGCATAACTTCCTTGGTGGTGGTGGTGGTGGATGGTTTTATTGTTACTGTTTTGTTTTAGAAAGGAAACTCTTAAGAGGAAAAATATGAAATAGTAAATTGTTGCCTGATGTAAAGCTTTCTACCCTTTTGCTCTAAGAATATGTTGTGTTTCGCTAAAGCTGTTAGACAAAATTCTAGTGGAAAAACAGGGCAGCTCCAAAGAAACTGTTCTTAATTATACTGTGGAGTGCCTTTTGCCCAAAACAACATTCACATGTAACCCATCTTGTCTTTGGCTCTGCTGCTATGTGCATTATTATTATGTATTTGGTACCTGGCTGGGGAGGAGGGGGCAAAGGTACAAGGAGGGCTTTCCTGTGCATATACTACAATCCTGGTTCTGAAGATATTTTGTCCTGGCTGTTGCAGGGAGGAGCAAAAACATGCCATGTGTCTGGACACAAAAATCCCATTGCTGCTCCTCAGAGCCCAAGGCCTGTGTTACAGGATCAAAGGACTGTAGTTTCAAACCTCTGCCAAAACACACAGAGTCAGTAAAACAAACTGAAACACAGGGGTGGAGGAAACAGACTGAAAACCAGGCAGGATGTTGCTCTGTGGTAAAGCAGTGCCCTTGATTTTCTGACATGACACGGGAGGCAGTGACTGTTGTAAGTGTATTGAAAGGTCTGGGCAAAAAAGTGTCCTTTGATGGGGTCTTCTGTTGTTGAATAAGGTGTTTGATCTTAATGCATACATTTCTACAGGTATTAGGAAATTAATAGCATTGAAATTAATGATGACAGAAAATAGAAAAAGTAAAGGTCAAAGTATGTAAAGCTTACACTGAAGTCTTTTACCTTTGGGTAAGCACAGTGTACTGACAGCCTGCTAATGAGCCCAGCAGTGTCAAAGTGTGGATTAAAAAAATCCTTTGGTCTCTTGTATCTAATCCTTGTTGCAGAGTCATGCACTACCTGCTGCCTCTTTTTACCCCAGTCAGCATGCTTAGATATTTCTTTAGAAGAGGTGGAGAAGCCACTGAGCACTGAGCTCATGGTGATGCTTCATGTCATTCTGATGAAATCCTCTTTTGGGTGTCCTTTTCAAATGGTGAAATAGGCAAAGGTTAGCCATGGGCATGTGCTGCACTGGGCTTTTCTGCTGTGAGAGGAAGTCCCACCCCTTTGGCCACCTAGTAACTCTATGGTGGTCTACTTGTAAAATTTATTTTTAAATTCCTTTTTTCCTTTTTTTCCAGCTTCGTTTTCTGGTGGAGCTTGTATGGCCTCTGACATTGTTTCTTGTGCTTGTCTGGCTGAGGAAAGCTAATCCACTGTATCGACAACATGAATGTAAGAATGCTCAAGACGTTATCATGATCTGACTTATAGGTAATGGCCAAGTGTTCTCAGACAGAAGCATTTGGGCCTGTTTGCAGACTGTCACTGTCCAAAGGTGAAAGAACAGACTCCAGTTTGAGTAGCTTAGTTATTTGTAGCCATGTAGTGTAAGATTTATCAGTGAGGACATAAAAAAAAAAACCCCTAGTTTTCCTGTGAGACGCTTTCTGATCAAACTTACCTGAGATCTCAAGATGCTATCTAGTTTTGGAGTTTCGGAATACTGGTACTGAGAAAGTACTACCTCACTACCTATTTTAAAGGCATTTCACATTACTCAGAATCAATTTCTATTGAAAACAGCCATATTGTTTATATTAGTGACTTCTTTTTTCTCAATGAAAGATAAACCTATATGATTCCTATCACATTCCTTCTGTAGAGAGCCAACTCATCATGCTATTTATATTCACAGAGGCTGCATTAGAAAAGACACCTAACTTGGAAAGACACCTAATTTATATTTTGTGTTTCAATACTCTAGGTCACTTCCCAAACAAGGCAATGCCATCAGCAGGAACACTGCCATGGTTACATGGCATCTTCTGTAACATGAACAATCCCTGTTTCCGCAGCCCAACCCATGGAGAGGGTCCAGGTGTAGTGTCCAACTACAAAAATTCCATGTAAGTAGAGCTGTATATGCAAGACTGGGTTGCAGCAATACAAGCCTGCTGGGAACTGCTGATTGCCTGCTCTGGGCACCTGTTGGGCGTTCATGGGCATGAATGATGCAGGGAGAAAGGCTGGAGTATCCTCATCTTGCTTAGAAAGGTCTCTCACCACACCAAGGAATATTAAATTTTAAATTTAATTTAAAGAATTTTAAAGAATTGTTGTGTGATATGAATTAAAAGGGAAGGTAATAATACTGGTGTGCAAACAGTGGAAGGCAAAAATTTTCAGTTCTAACACTTTGGTTTCATGCTTATAATGGTCAGCGAAGTTGCAACAGAGCTCACAATGGTAGGTTTGGGCCTTTTAGAGAGACACTTCAGTGCAAGTCTCTAGGGAGCACTTGTTCACTTAATAAAATCTGTAAGAACCTGCTCATTGAATGTCTTAGGACTAACCTTTTTGATAAAAGAGCATGGAATCCCTAAGCTTTCTTTGCTCATCATCAGAGTTGTCCCTTCTGAAAGAGATCTCTGATGAAGTAGCAGCAAAGAACCTTCACTGCCACTTCTCATGTAGCACTGGTTTTGACTAGATACTTGTGAGACTTTAATCAGCACATAACCTTGAGATACTAAGCTTGTTTGCAAAATAGGAGAGTGGGAGATTTCCAGACTATTACTGAAAAGGGGCTGTGGGAGTGTTTTATTGAGTTGCTTGTTACAGCTGAGTCATGAAAGAAAGTATAGCAGACAAGAGCCCTTAGAGTGAAAAAACCCCTGTCAGCCTGAATACAAAAAATGCTCCAAATCTCCCTGTTGCAAAGTCCACTTTGGAGCATCCAATGATTAAAATTCATGAGCTAATAACATGAAGACCATTGAAGCCCCTGTCATTTGAGAGTTTGTAACGTGGACTTAATTTACCATTTTCCCTTTTGTTCCTACTATACAGGATATAAATTAGTCTGTGGAACATTTTTGGTGGGGTAAAATCAAGCACACAGTGAAGCTAGAAAGCTCTGTTTTCTGTACATTCTAGCTTTTCTAAGTTGCTTGTTACAGAGCAAACTGTTACTTTGTCAGTTGCAGTAAATTCAGTGCACTACAGCAGAACAAAATTCATTGTGTTTTCTGAAGGAATTTGGTCCTTCCTGTTTGTTGTTTCCTGTAAGCTGAAACGAGTCATGTGGACTGACATATACTATTGCATGCATGGAAAAACATAATACTGTTAAAGAAGTAATGGCCTTACCTGATAGTAAGAATTTTTTATGCTTGTTCATAAATACAGGATCTTGGTGCATCCTTGCTTGATCTGCATGTTCTAACCCAGAACCAGCAGTTGAACAGCTGTGTCTATTTGTTACTTGTGTTTTCCTGCTACTCCTAGGAGAAGCATTCTGAAGGAGCCAAACAAATTGGAGGGAACTGATGTGTGAGGGCAAGGATGTTTCTCTTTGTGACGGATTACACATCACTTGCTAGGCTAAGCATGTGCCCAGAGTGCCCCATTACAGCTGTTGGAGCTGGCCCTGGGCTAGAACCAGGGCAGATTTGCACTGTAACTGTGGGATACAAGTTGTCTGGGGAAGGTAGCATGGCTAATGAAAGACCAGCATGTTTGTTTGGTTTTGTTTTTACTTGAAAGGTTCTCAAAAGTCATCACTCTTATTGTTTCTTCATTATTTCCCCTTTCAGCCTTGCAAGGGTATATAAAGATGCTCAGGAGCTTTTACTGGAAGCCCCTGAAATCCGTGACCTTGGAAAAATCTGGGAAGAACTGATCATTATGACTCAGTTTATGGAAACAATGAGAACTAATCCTGAAAGAATTGCAGGTAATTGTGTCTATATCCTTTAGACTATTTAATTTTTCCTTCTGAGAGCTGGATAGTAGTTACTGTGGAGGCTGGCAACATTATATTTCACATGTTACTGTGTCTCTGCTTACTGTTAGGGTAAGTTAAAATCTGTTCAGTGACAAACACGTGTCATTTGAGGGAAAGGAGAGAGGCAGTCAGTTCCATTCTACAACCATCTTCCTTAAATAACAGTAGACAAAACTCGAAAAGCATGGATATCTCACCATGCAAAGTAAAACGTGGCTGAAGAAATATCATTAATTATTATTGCAGTAAAAGCAGAAGCACTGAGAAAGTATCACTGGAAGATGCAGAGGAATGGAAAGTTAGGAACATGTCTGAATATATGCAGGAGCATAACTCAGAGAAGTGCTTAGAGGTACTTTGTCACAGTCTTAGCTAAGACGGGTTTGAAACAGTGAAGAAGGAAACTCTTCATAATATGTTTAGAAAGATAAAGCATTGAACACATAAGCAGAATTGCAAATCACAAATTCTTTGCATTAGCTTTTATTTAAAGCAACTTGCCAAACTCAAAAAACAGTCCTGGGGAAAACAAGGAATGGTATGATTGTACATTTTTTGGACATGAAGTGCAGAATTTGAAAAGGTATTCCTAAAACTAAAGATACAAAAATGGTCTGGCTTTTTGAATTGATCTGTCCCATTTTCAAATCCTTTGTCACAGGAATAGCATTCTTATTAAAATTAGTCACTCTCCATATATTTTTAACAGTGTGTATATAAGCCATCTGATACACATGGTCCACTATCCTATCAGAGGTTTATAATTGGAAGTAAAAAAGGGATTATGTCCTTGTAAATAAGAGTGAGACAACCAAATGCCCCAGAATGTAAACAAGAGCTTGAGTATGATCTGAGCTGTTGTTTGTACCCAGCCATAGAAATAAAAACCTGACTATTTAGAGGCGAGGAAAAGCATGACATGCCATGGGTTTGCTATTTATTGCTAAGGGACCACACCCCATGGTTTAGGAAGTTGCCTTTGCATCCCATATCAACTTTACTCATGAAATATAGAGAACATTCCCACCAATCCTATGACATACAATGTTAATGCTCCTTCCAAATCTGTGGGGGTTTTAAATGTGTTTTACTTAAAAAAAAAAAATATATAGAAGTTTGGGATTTCCTATTATATAAAACATAATAAAAAGTCAGTTCTGAAGCTTAACTAATAAAATACTAATCACCATCTTTCTTCATACAGAAAAAGTTACTGAAAGATTGGCTATTTAATTTCTCTGTGCTTATAGCTTACTAGTATTCCTTTCGAGTAACAATCTTAATAGAACAGCTGCAAAGTTGAGCAAGGAAAAGTTCACATATGACAGAGCTGGGATTGCCTCTTCTACTGATTCCTGAAATCAGACCTACCTTTTGAATCCTCATTCCTGGTCCCAGTCTCCCTTTGCACTGACACTTTTGATGTGCTCTTGTGGTGTGCTTTTTCCTCCCCAGTGCCTGGATGCCAGGAAAGGCATCAGTAAGAATATGAGGGACAGACCCCTGCTATTGTTTTCAGTGTTTACTGCTTGAATAAATATGTGGAGAAACAATTGAAGAAGTTCTCAGGCCGTGTAGCCTCAGGCTAGAATATGCTCAGTGCAGATGGAATTGTGGAAGTTAGTTGGCAAACTCTGATAAGACTCAGAATGGAGTGCATGTTTATTAGAAATGTCTAAAATTGCATTCCATATGTCAGTAGAATACACACTGCACCTGTCAGTTTCAATTGCCTGTTCTAAAGACTAGAAGAATTAAAGCTGTACAAGCATTCTTTACCAAAGTCTGTGGATGCTGTGTAAGGTACCTTTAATAAAGGTATAATTTAATAAAGTTATAATAAACGTTTGACGAACATGAGCAACATTAAGATTCCAAGCTTTTGTCTTGCACCATATTGAGGCAGAGTTCTCACTGATAAGATTTGTAACAAAGACAAGTTTTAAAAGATTGGAGCTGTTCAACTTTAGGAGCAGCAGTATTTTGAGTATTATTCTAGACAGTATCAGGGAAATTTGGTGGCCTCTTACATGTGACTAATTTAACAATGGGTGGTCTCACTGGTTTGCCTGAAGAGTAGTTGTTAATCTTGTTTAATATGAAGCATGAGCTACACTTCATGCTTCTCCAAAGAAATTGAGTTTTTTCTCATGGAAGATTTTCAAGGGTCACTTTTGAAATGCTAGAGAATAAGGTTAGCTAACAAAAATTGATTGCCAGCAAGTGATAAATTAGTGTAAATGTAAAGGGTTGACTAAAGTTATTTACACAAGGCTCAGAAGAAAGGACACCAAGAACAGTAGCATACTTGAATCTGAACATTTCAAATAAAGCATTACATTAGAAAAAATCAGATGCTGTCAAATGCAGTCAGGGCTGCTTTCTATGTGCCCATTGCTGTAGCCCTAGTTTGAAACATCTTTGGGAGACCAGATACACAGTGCCAGATCACTCAGCATTTTCTGATTATCATTTCCCAACAGAGGATTAAAATGGTTTTGAATTGCAAAAATAATTTTAGCCCCAGTTAGTTACGACTAGGTATAAGAGCTAAAGCACATTCTTTTTGCAGATTTAAGCCAGGATATGAGTTGTTCTTCAACTTCCTTTGTTTGGTATCTCACTGATCTGTGCATTTCTTTTTCATCCAGGAAGAGGAATACGAATTCTAGACATTTTGAAAGATGGGGAGACCCTCACTTCCTTCTTGCTAGAAAATGTTGGCCTCACAGATTTTGTTGTTTACCAGCTTATTAATGCTCAAGTGCGCCCTGAACAGGTGGGTAGAGTTTAACAGTTACCAAGTCGTTATCTGTGAGGAAGGAATTTCCTAGTTGTATGTACAAAGTATGTACAAAGTGAAGGCCTTGGGCTCAGAATAACTGATGTCTTATGGGTTGTTTGTACAATTTCTCCCCTTTTTTTTGTGAATCTAAAGGAAGAGCAGTTTGCTTTGTCTTTAAAAAACACTTTGAGTATGCATTAAATATTAATAAAATATTAAATAAACAGCAAAATCCTTTTGTTGCACCTAAATAATAAGCATCAAGAAACAGTACTGCCAAGTTCTGCATCCATCCCCATGACTGAAGACTTGACTCAAGAGCATGATGAAGCTGTGCATCCTTTTGAGATAACAGTCCTGACGAGAGAACTATTGGAGGTTCTTAGTTTATAGTTTAAATTCTCTGCCCTAATGTCAGCATGGTGGCTTTTTGGTATTGTACACCCCTTCCCCCTGCTGCTGATGGCACAGAGCTGATCAACCTGAAAGCAACTTGTTTACAAAAGCCTGGCTGTTGCCAACAGCTGGCTGGAGATCTAGGTCTGAGCCGCCTGGGAGTCAGGAAATGACACACAGAGCTGAAAGCTAAACCTGATCAAACAGCCAACTAGCTGAAAAAATAATTTGGACTTCATCTTGCCAGCTTTGGCTAAACAGTGAAACATTGATTAAAAAAAAAAAAGGTATTGAAGTTTCCCTCTGAGGGCCTGCTTTTTTGAGTCATTCTAAGATAAAGATAAGAAACTGATGTTAAAACACAATGAGAAGTTCAGGAAAGATTGGCAGCAGCACAGCCTACCGGAAAAATTGGAAGGGTGGAGGTTTTATGTTTTTCTAATCCCATCTGTTCATGAATATTATTGAAATGCAGCTAGAGTTTGTAAATAACAACTCTTTTTTTTTTTTTTTTTTTTCTGTGTTTGTCCTTCTCAGTGATGTTAATGTCACTGTTTCCTCATTTCACAAATCAAGGCTCCCAGGCTGCCTCCCTGTGCAGCCCAGTTTCATTGCAGCTGACACTGGCTGATGAGGCATGTGTGGTTAAAAAATGCTGTTCTTACCACACACATCCCCGGGACATAAGCGACTGAGCAAATATGCAAATTATTTTACTGACACAAACTAACTTAATTCCAATTCAAACGTTCCAGTTTGAAGGAGGGCAGGGGTGTGTGGTTTTGGAGGTTTTTTGCAAGCCAGACTGGATCTGTCTGTTGAATTCCTTCTTTTAAATTCTGCCTCTCTCCACACTGTCTAACTTGTGTTTACAATGCCTTTATATCAGCACAGCTGCAGTGATGATAGTGTCTCTTGGATACTTCTAGAAATTCACATCCCTTTTTTGCATCATAATTCCAAAATACAATCTGTGTGTAATTCAGAGTCCTTTCTTTTTTTGTCAACTGCAGCTCCATAAGCTGAAATTCAGGGCAGTCATGGCAGATAAAATACAGCGTTATCCTAGACCTCTCTGCCTCTACCTTTCATATTCTGGATGCTTTCCAGAGCTGCACTTGCACTTTGGTTGATAGCTTCTGACAGATGAAGCACTTAATGGATAACTCCTCAGTCTACTTTGATCCACTCTCCAAAGCAATTAAATTATTTTTTTTTCTCATTCCTTAGTGTTTTTAAATATTCTCTTTACAGGCACCACCAAACAAGTCTTAGCTGCTAACTATAGGAGATTTACACATATAAAATCTTGATAATGATGAATTTTCTAATTTGCTTAGATAAGAAATAAATATGCACCTATGTCTGACTTGGTATAGGTGTGGTGTGTTTTTTTAATCTGTATGTCTTAAAGACTGGAATGTTCAGCAGATTATTTTACTAGAAATTATTTTCTGGGTAGATTTTTACAATTTCTTTCTTGTGCAGCTTGTAAAATTCATTTAGTCTAATGATATTGTGACAGTGCATAGTCCTTGCTTGTCTGAAAGGCTGTGTTCATCTCAAACACAGTAGGCATTTACAGTCATCATAGTGTTCTGTTAAATTTGCACTGTGGAAGGAGATGGACAAAGGATGGGAACATTAGCTTATAAGCAATTTACAGAGCTACTTTTTATTATATGACCATGTATACTGTATATTATAAAGTAAGTTGAATTTTTTCATAGACTTCAAAGAGCATTCCATAACAACAATGTAAATCTAATGTAAATCTGATTTCTACAGTTATTCTGCATTTACATTGGTTTAACTATAAACTAATGCATTTCCATTAGTCAAACCCTAAAGATAAAAATTTGGGCCTTTTCTGTTCCATGTTTATATTACAAGTGGTAAACAGTAAATGGGTGTGATTTAATGTAAAATGGCTTTGTAAACCCTGGCTATATGCCTGTGCAGAGTGACAGTGAATAATGGCTGTGGGAAGCATTGTAGTGGGATAGTCAATAGTGAAATAGAATGCTGTGGTAAACCAAGCTTGAGAATCAGAGGTATTGGCCCTTTTTTTTGTTTTTTCTTAGAGAAAGTAACAGCAAAAATATAACTAACCGGAACAAAAAAGGTAGAGTGATGCAGTAATATCATTTGGTCCTGGTAAAATAATTTCAAGCAAATTGCAACTGTCCCTCCTTAGCCACAAGGATGGGTGGCACATCTTCAGGTGTGCTTAGTGAGGAAGGGAAGATGACTGACAGGGGCTTTTGCAATGAAAGGAAAACTCGCCAATGAGAAGACAAAAAATGTGTCTGAAGGCAAGGTGATCTAGCATAACATCAAGTGAAGGTGATTCAAGGGTTGATGCTTTAGCTGACCACATTGCTCTGCCATTCATTAAAATATTAGCAGGGGCTGGTATCAAGCTGGCCCCTTTTGATAAATGTTTAATTGTTCCTGAGCAGTGTGCAAGTTTCATAATAGTAAGTGAAATGTTGGTTTTGGTTGCAGTTTGCCTACGGTGTTCCTAGCTTGACTCTGAAGGACATTGCTTGCAGTGAGATGCTCCTGGACCGCTTTATTATCTTCAGCAGCCGAAGAGGTCTCCCTTCTGTACACAAGGCCATGTGTGCCCTGTCCCAGGACAGTCTGCAAAGAGTAGAAGATGCCTTGTATGCAAATGTTGATTTCTTTAAGCTATTTCGGCTGGTAAGTATTAACACAATTAATCCTGCCTTGTGATGTCTTTTTTTTTGTCTTTTTTTTTTCTTATATTTCATTGGCCTTCAAGAATTTTTTCGTAATACATCACCAATGTTCCAAGTAGTCTTTGTTTATTTACCTCTGCAAATGTAAGGTTATGGATGGTAATTGTTAACCTACTAGCAGCAGGACACCAGATAGTTCAGAGTATGTTTTGGGATGAAACAGATTCAATTCACAGTACAGCAGAACTAAGAGATTCAAATGCAGTTTTTAAATCAAAATTTGTGTTGAAATATTATCTGGTCTTTCCAGTCTGCGTAGCAAAACAGTGTGTGGAAAAATTCACAGGGACCTTCCTGAGGATTCTAAAAATACCTGATACGTCCCATTCTGTCTTTGCTCCATCCAGCATGACAGAATTTTATACTATAGTCAAAGTCATGATGTAGCTTGAGTTGGCATAGCCATGCGAGCCACTTTTATAGGAGCTAAACCAACCAAACTAGGAAGTTGTGCTGGCTTTCATCACTCTTTCTGTAGAAGCTTTTCCTTACCTCTGTTCATTTTCTTTGCCTTTCTTTGTGTTCCTGTTTTTACTGTGCTATAAATTACCTACTTCATCAGCCTTGGTTTAGTATGGAGTTATTATGCCACTTTAGCTATATGTGTAAACATAGATTAATATTATTACTTTAAAATATATAATAAAATACAAATTATATCAAATAAATAAATATGGCATATTTTTCTAGAATTTCATTTGTATTCTGCACACTGAGGTGGTGCTTTCAGAGAACTGTTAATAAAGGCTCTAAGGTCTCTTTCCTCATGATAGCAAACTTGTGTCCATCACTGTGTGTATGTCTTTCATGTTTGTTTTCCCTAGGATCATACTTTGCATTTTTCAACACTGAATTTAATTTGCTGTTTTTCACCTTGTAATGTAATGTCATGAAACCATCACCTTGTCAGTTTGCTTTATAGAAGCAGGCAGGATATATGAAAAACCCATCAAGTTGCATAGGAAGCATTGATTGGACTCTGCTGACACAGAAGTGTGGCACTATGATTAATTTAACATGGATTTTGTTCAGTTCTGAGTTTCACAGAACTGGAAACAGAGGATGCCAGGAGCTGTGATTGACACACCAGCAAAACACAGTTTGATTATTGTAGCATTGATAGTCAGTCATTGTGCCCATGTGATTTTACCAACCCTGATAAGGATTTGTGGTCAGCTTCTGAGAGCCGCTGTTTTCCATTCCTAAAAATATATTGTCTTATGTTTCATATATCTTATGCTTGCAGAGAATTAATACTACAGTATTTCTAAGATAGATTTTCAGTATTTGAGGACTTAATGTGAATATTCACAATGTACTGCCCAGCTTTTCTACAGGTTACAATTCTTGTTCCTCAGAGTTTTAAAAAGACCAGGTTAAGGCAGGTACTCCAAGAACCCTGCATAATCTTTGCACAGACTGGTTCCCCTTACGGGACAAGGAAAAGTGTATTTTGAAGCCCTGCATGAATTCTTCCTGCCTGAATGTCAAGTGACAGATCAGAACTCACTAGCATGAGCTTTCCATAAAAGATCTCAGCTTTGTGACTCCCTGCCAGGTACATACACAGTGCAGCTGACTTCTGCTTTCTTAACCACCTACTGACTGAAGGGAATGGCAGGCAATCAGCAGGGTGTTTTTGGGGAAGGCTTTTTAGGGGCTTGTCCCATAAATATCACAGTCTAGCTATCTACCAGTCCAGCTTTATATTTTCTTGTAATAGCAGAAAAAATGCCTGAGAGAGCCTCAAGAGTGCCAGCTCCAAGTGCATATGTGATTCTTTAGACAGCTGAGAAAAAAGGATGCACTGATGCAAACAAAGTGGTATGTGACAGCACACCATGGTGTCACTTGTTTAAGTCATTGATAAATAAAACGTTACCTTGAACTGAAAAGGAAATTTGGTCAGTCTGCAGGAGCCTGGGAAAGTAATGGTTTCTCTCAGGTTTGACAGACAGTGAGGACCAGACTATCCAAAATCAGGAAATCTCTGAAATATAAAGTTCTACAAATTATTTACCTCTGTGGCAAATGGGGGCTTCTGTATCAACCTTACCTAAATTTGAAAGTTACCAAGAGTCTCTATATCTCACTGGAAGAATAACCTCTGTGAGAAGCAGCTTCTCAAATGTCCCACTTCCTGCATTCCTCCTCCATTTTTGCACCTTTTGTCATGGTGGGTTTAGATGAGAAGAACAAATCCCAATATATATTTTAAGTGGCCTGTGTTTGTTTCAGCCTTGTATTAGAAAGAACATTTACACAGACTACTGTGTGTCTGGGAACTGGATTTCTGGCCCCATAAGAGAGGCTTATAAGATATTTTTCCAAATAACTCAAAGAATTTGAGCTACAGTTGCCATTTGGATTTTCTTCTCATTGTTATAACTGTTGTCAAGTAGAAGTTCATCTCTATTTTTTATGTACCCACAGCTTCCCACTGTGTTGGACAGAAACTCACCAGGTGCTGACCTGAAGGCCTGGGGGAGGGTGCTGTCTAATGTCTCCCAAGCAGTGCAAAAGGTAAGTGGCCTAATAATAAATTACATAGCTTTTCTCCATAGCTCATAGTCCTTGTTTTCCTTTGTTGTTTTTATGTTCCAGTTACCTGCCTTACCAGAAAGAAAATAGACTTGTTGGGGAAGAGCTGATTCCTTAAAAATTCATTCTTCTGTCATTACCAAATAAATGTGGACATACTCATTGGCAATTCTGAAGTGTATTCTTTTCTTCAGAAAAGATATCAAAAACAAGAACTGAAAAAGGTGCCTGTGACCAGGGCAGAGGAGGTGAAAGTATGAGGTTCTGACTGCATTCACACTTTATCATCTGGGCACAGCTGCAACCTCACCAGATACTTACCTGCTTTGAGGGCTGCAATTAATCAAGTCTTGTCTTACTGCAGCTGGCCAGGAAGCCAAGCGTTCAGGACCTTTTGAGGGTTCTGCAGCCATTTGTACAAGATGGAATGCCAGAATCCTTAGGCCACTTGGTGAGTTCCCTGTCGGATCTTTTCTGTGGCTACCCAGAAGGAGGTGGATCCAGAGTGCTTTCCTTCAACTGGTATGAAGATAACAACTACAAAGCTTTCCTGGGGATTGACTCAACAAGGAAGAAATCTGGTTATCTTTATGATAATGCAACCAGTAAGTTTTTCCACCAAACCATTAAGATACTTTTGACAGGTGCACCCTATGTTCAAGTACTAGCATAGAATGCTGCTTCTATAAATAACATTTTAAAGCAGTTGATTCAGGTGAAATGGTGCCATGGTCTAGTTGTGGTGTTAGGGTATGGGTTGGACTTGATGATCTTAGAGGTCTCTTCCAGCCTAGTCATTCTGTTGAATTCTGTTGTTGAATTCTGTTGAAATGAATTTACTTCACACTTACTTCATAGCTGGAAGCAGAGAAGCCCAGGACTGACAGGAATACACTTGCTTTTAATATGGAGGCAAAAACATAGACGTGATCATAATTAAGACAGTCCCTCTGTTTTATCTTCCATTATATGTTACTGATATCAGGAAGAACAAGATGCCCCTGAAGAGGGCTCAAGAAAAGATGGTGTGGCATTCTGGAATTACTTTTTGCCAAAATATTTTTCTTTATTTTTTTAAACTTAATTTTTTCTCGTAACTTGTTTGATGGCCTGGGGCACAGGAATTTAGAAATCTCTCTTTTCAAATAATAGTCAATTTGACATATGGTCACTGTTTTCTTCCTGTGTAAAAGTACATCTATTTTGTAGTAGTAATGTTCTACAGCATGATTACATTTTACATAGAAAATATTACAATTTACCAATTTCTGCTGCTTTTATTTCCTCACTATTTATTTCCTCCTACTGTAATAGAATATAATGCAAAGAAGTACCAGTTTTTTACTGTTTGTTATTTTGTCTTTCTATTATGTCCCCTTCTGTTTGTCATTTAGTTTTTCTCTACACTGAGCTCACCAGCAGTTTTTTTCTGTACTACCACTCATGTTATAGCTGGTAGTTCTGTGTCCCTTTTGCTATGATAGGTATGGTTGCATGGTTACAAAGTACAGATGAGCACTTGGCTTACAGAGACTCCTACCTTCCACTATTTGTGTTGACACTTGGTTCTCCTTATGTCCAAGACTTCCAAAGACCTGTAAAAGGCCCAGCACTCCATCTCTTCAGCCAGGAAACAAATTAATTGAATGCTAGCCAAGTAAACTAATTACTTCATAGTGCAGGAGTAAGGTAAAAATATTTGCATTAAAATGTTTCATTTAAATTATTGTAAGATCCAGCCAGTTCTGAACTGTTCTGGAGTTCAACATCTAAGCCCACAGGATCAGCTTTGTACCAGTAACAGCTACAATACAAAGGAGCTAAGTCATTAGGAGTAAAGCAAATAAAGCTCAAACTGCTCAGTGAGTTCTGAGTTGTCTCAGAACTGTCGTTTCCTTCCATTTGAAACACATATAAATAACAGCAACTTTCAAATAGTTATTTATGTTTGTTTTTCCAATTTCCATACCATATTTTACAACTCCAGTATCTACTTAATAGTCTTTTTTATCCATTCAGTCATTGTACTTCTGCATTGCAGAATGTGTTTTTACTCGTTCAGATTCAAACTGTCTGTACTGCCAGTGAAAAGCCCACCAGGATGTTACGTGTGATAGGATTTCAGCAGGGTTACATAAAGACTGTCTTTCTTTCTTTCTGTCTGTAGCACCATTTTGTAATGCATTGATCCAGAACTTGGAATCAAACCCTTTAACCAAAATAGCCTGGACTGCTGTGAAGCCCCTGCTGATGGGAAAAATCCTTTTTGCTCCTGATTCACCTTCTGTACGGGAAATCATAAAAAATGTAAGAAGTTCTGAAATGCAAAAATGTATATTTCTAAAAAACTGGGTACCAAGAAACATCTTTTGAAAAACAGTTGCCCAATTACCTCAGCCTAATCAAAATTTCTTCTCAAAACTCCATTTGTTCTCATGGTCCTCAGAGGAAGGACAGATACTCTGTCTAAAAAACAGGAGACAGGTCTTGACTGATTCATCCCATCTTGGTCCACGCTGCATGGCTTTTCCAGCTTGCCCAAGCAGCTTATTTTTGACATGATCCCATATTCACCCTAGTAAACATAGTAAGCAATATTTATTTTACAGAGGCAGGAACATGAGCAGCTCTCTGCCAGTAAATATTTAAATGGGGCAACTGTGAGGCTTGGATATAAGTGTATTGAGAACTAACACTGAGAATTGCAGACTAATAGCAACATCATGGTTAATTATTTTATCTTTTGCAATCATAAAGAATTTTCACATCATTAAAATAGGATAAAGCCTGGACTCTTCAGCAAAATGTTTGAAGTTGGGTGAAATGAATCTGAACAGTTAAATCAAGGTTGCATATGACCAAGGTTTTGGCCACCTCGTGACCAGCAATTCACTACTCTAGAGATCTGTACAAGGCACAGGACTGCTGCTCAGAATTCACACAGAAAAACATCAGATTTAAAGTAGCTCAGCATTTCAGGTCTTAATATCATAGCTATGGGAGCATCTGTCTTTTCCAGCTGCCTTCCATTCATTCATCTACTCACATCATCATCTTTCTTAGTGGAAAGAAATAATCAAGGGGAAAAATTCTAAATAATTCTACCTAAAATCTGATTATTCAAAGGAATTGAAGTTAACTAGGCTTAATTGCAATTGTTTTTTCCATTACATATATCACAGAATTTTGTCCTAAATGACCTGGATTCTGTCTGATTTTACAGATTCTTTTTCTGATGGTTATTAAAATTTCTGTTCTTTGAACAAGTTGGTTAAGTTTTAAAGGTAAAAACTACAGCTGTCTAAGTTAGGGATTCCCCTGTCACCAAATCCTGGATGAATCATAAATTATGTCTGTATCCTTAGGTTTCTAACACTCTTTTCTGCTGGATTTTTTATCAGGCAAACTCCACTTTTGAGGAACTTGAACGCCTCCAACTGTTGACCAAAGCTTGGGAAGAAGTAGGACCTCAGCTTTGGTACTTCTTTCAAAACAGCCTGCAAATGAATATGATCCGTGTACGTTACAATTTTTCAAAGATCCTCAGTAAGAGCAGCCTTTCACCATCTTTTATTTTTATTAATAGAGGAAACAATTAATTTGAAAGGTTTGGCCAGAAGCACAGCCTTTGCAGCAAGGAAGCTGTGGCCTTCAAGGCTGTTGGCTGCTGGGCTTGGTTTGAAGGCAAGTCATAGATGCATTACAGCATCTCAGTGGCAAAACCTCAGATCTAGGCAGTCAAGAATCTGGCTAATGACTTCTTAATAAAGGCAGAAATTGCTGCTTCCTTGCCTCCCCAAAATGTCTTTCAAGAGCAGACAACTTGATTTTCTTGAATTCCATATAGGCAAAGAAGGCATAGGTTAGACCATACTTTTTCTGGACCAGACAGAAATTTATTTTGGGAAATTGCTTATTTCTGCATCATTTAGATTTGACTTTGATCAGCTGCAATTACTATCTGTAGTTAAAGTTTATAAAGCAGTTCATACTAGAAAAATAATTGGTTTCCTCATTTTTCTATATTTAGAAACATTATCCTCATTTATAACATTTATCCTCTTGCTTATAAGGAAAGAATGCAATAAATAGTCAAGGAAAAATTTCTTTTCATCCATTCTTCAGATCACACGTCCAGTTATGCAATTACCCACTTGTAAAATTGATTCCTTAGCATACCCTTTTGCCCTTATTCATATGTTGAAGGAGTTATGGAAATGGAAACCTTTCTAGCTAAACAGGGAAAGACAATCATTGTGGCAAAGCTGTCATGATGTGTTTCTTCAGGACTCTCTGAAGCACCCGACAGTGAGGGACTTCCTGAACAGCCAGATGGGTGCGGAAGGCTTCACCGCGGAACATATAATCAACTTTCTCCACAATGGATCTTCAGGGAGCCGGGAGAAGGGAATGGTGGACTTCGACTGGCGGAACATCTTCAGTGCTGTAGACCAAGTTCTGCGTTTGCTCAGTCAGTATTTGGAGGTAAATTTGGCTCTGCCCCTTCAGGGAATAGTTATAGAGGATATCTTAAAACCAGTTAGGTGGTACTTGGGTCTGTCGTAACAGACAAGAAAGTTAAAATCATAAAATCTTTGTTTGTTTCAAGTTGAACTTCATTATTAAATGCATGTGTTTAGAATAATATAGTGGTACAAGTACATGAATCATTATTAAAAAAAGTTCAATTTTATGGTCTTCAAATTTTATGGTCATTCAAAACGTTGGTTGAATGTCTGAACACATTTCAATGCTGTGAGGCAGAAAGTGAATGCAAAACCTCAAAGAAATGTTATTTCATAAGTATTAATAACCAACAGGCCACTAATTTCAGCAAGGTCAGGAGCAGAGAAACTAACAGTTCTTTGGTAAGTCCCCTTGCAGGTTTTTAAGCACCTGATCAAAATTCCATTGAAATAAATGAGGGAGTTTCCACTTGTTCTGTGGTCACCTCTGACAAAAAGTTTGTCTCTTTCCTGCACTCTGTACCTCTCTTTAGCAAGTGGTGCCTTCTGAGGATTTTCAAGAGAGAATTGGTACTAGGTATAGGCAACAAGACTAAGCCTAACTCCTAATTTAAATCCAGTTCAGTTTAAAAAAACCATTTGTCCCCTGCAAGAAAGCAGGAACTGAAAGATTATCTGCCTTCCTACAGCTAGTACAAGAAGGAGCAATAAAGGCTTTGCACAAAGCTCTGCTGATTCATTTAATGATCTTTTTCTATCATGTTATTGTGATACAAAGTGAGTGAAATATATTGTGTGCAGCAGGTCAGTGCTGGAACATCAATAAGATCAGAACAGTTACTCTACCTGGTAACAGATCTTTGTGTCCTAATGTTCTTTGTAATGAGCTTATTCTTTAAAGTCTGCTGTTTACACGAGTTGTAAGCTCGGGAATGTTTTCCCACTGTGCCAGACACAATGGTAACAAATACTCCCTTTGGGGAATAGCCTGCTCCTTACCACCATGGCATGCAATATGGACAGGTGTGTTGCTAGCACTGATCTTTGGTGACTCCAACTCTCTACTGCAAACTGTGATGCAGCTGAGAATCCCACAAATTGTGCAGTGGCTGCTTCTCCTCATCACCCCAAGAATTTCCTGTTCTTCCCTTTGATTACCTTAGGCCACAGAACAGCTACACTCTTAGTCAGAGCTGCACAGTCACCTCTTTATGTTTATTACTGTCTGGTTTTATCTTCCAAACCTGGTCTTATTATTTTGGTTTTGATTTTCCCATTTTCATTGGACCATTTAAAATTGTTAAATAATGACTGGGAGGAGATTTGAAATAAATTTCCCCAATCAGTTGATAGATTAATTTTGATACAGTGAGGTTTATGAAGACTCAAACTGAGTTTAATTCACTGGGGAGAAAGAAAAACCCAGGTAGAGCATACAGCTTTTGTTTTGAATGCAATTCATGTTAAAACAAATAAATCCTAGCTTTTGGCTCATAGATTACTGTATGAAATGTGTCTTCCCTTTCAAACTGTGTGAATTACTGCACCACTCCTGTCTTGGCCTATATTCTTGTGCAAGCTTTGGTTTCACTCTACTCATTGAGAAGATCTATAAGCATTTGTGTTTTCTGTTTTGAACACATACAGCTTCCTTTACTTGACCCCTGGATAAGAGCCTAGGCTGCTCCTCGGCCCACTCCAGGCACTGTCTGCTCTGCACTGAAAATCTAGACAAGTTCAGTTGCTGTCAGTACTTTGCTAGTATCATTCTCACAGATTCCACTGGAGAATTGTCTGAGTTCTTCTGCAGCTGAAATAAATCTCTTGAAAATTATTCCTCCTGATAAAGAAACAGCAAGTAATCCTCCAGACCCTGAAAAGACACAGTTCCACAGTAGGGGTTTGTTATGCACACACTGCCACCTTTGCAAGAGCTAAACTGAATTCCTAAACTCAGTTAACACCATGTGGGATAAATGTATCCCAAAAAAATTAATGCATCCTGAGCAATGAATCTGATTTCCCTTCTGGCATGCAAAGTTTTCTTCCTTATTTTGCTTTCTGATATGAAATTCTACATATTTTGTTTTTCTGAAGCAAAAAGGAAAATGAACACCTACAAAAACCAGGAAGAATAGAGCCACAAAATAGTGTTATCAATTTAACCAATGTTCTGCTGTGAGTAAAAAAATATATTTTCATGGAGATCCTATTAAGCTGTGATAGTATAAGTTTTAAAGGAAACAGGGCATGATTTCTCACAGGGAAAGGTTAAGTAAAGGAGTCTTTAAGTTTAAATAACAAGTTACCAGTATGAGCCCTTTGATGTGAACTAATTTACTGGCTTGCAAGAAATGATCAAGAAGATAAGATCAAACGAAGTTAGCCTGTTGGAATTTTATTAAGCAAAGGAATTCTATAAGTATCTTTCCAGTCCATCAGGGGTTAAATACTTCTACTCTGTTAATATTTTTCCAATTCTGAAGGGCAGAAGCTAAATGTGCAAACATAAATCTGTAATTTTACAGAGAACTAATGCTAGAGTTTATAGCATTCACAATTTTTATTTTATAATGCCTGCTAAGTAGGACTTAAATGGAGGAACAGAACAAACTTCGGTTTTGATGAATCTTTGTCTTCTATGTGCATTGACAAGAATACAGTTTGTAGTAATGACAGAGACTAAGAAAGAAGACATTATTTTAGTGAGATAGACAATAAAAATTACATGTTAACTTAAGTCAGCAGGTAAATCACGTCAGAATTCAGCAGGGACACAAGATGACCAGTTAGATAAAAAAATAACTTGTCTGGTTTACAAAGGAGTAAATGTTGAAATACCTAAGAGACATTAAAATTTAAATGTATGCTCTGACTTTTCCCAGTGCTTCACTTGACAAAGTGCTTTTCATCTGAAGTCCACAGCCAGTGTTCTTTTCTTATGGATCAGTCATCCTTTAGCTCTGCAGTTTTCACTCAGGCACTTCCTAGGCTGAAGAAGGGAGGAGAGAGTCAGCTTTTAATAGTTTCATCATAAAGCTGAAAATAACAACAGTTTCAGTTGAACCTACTTTCCTTTTCTGTTTTCAACCACTGATGTTTGCTTTAATGTATACCTCCTCCTATTTTATTCCCATGCAATTTTTCTCTTTTTAATTATTTGTAGTGTTTGACCTTGGATAAATTCGAAGGTTATCTTGATGAAACTCAACTGACTCGTCAAGCCCTTTATCTTCTGGAGGAAAACAAATTATGGGCTGCTGTGGTTTTTCCAGACTTAGAACCTACAGCCAGCAATCTCCCACCACACGTGACATACAAGATCCGAATGGACATAGACTCAGTGGAGAAAACAAACAAAATCAAAGACAGGTACTTGCCTGACAGTTCTCAGTTCTTCCCTGACACAACGTGAAAGACATAAGGGTGTTAGAACCTGTGTTGGATACATCCATGAAATCCAGCTGTATTTGTTAATAGTTACTCTGTAGTGCAGCACAGAATCCATCTCCAGTAAGCAGGTACTAACAGGAGTGGCATCACTCTAGTGACAAGCCACACAATGGGTACATGCAGGACTACAAGGCAAAGGGATGACTCTGCTCAGAATCTGTTCAGTAACCTGCTTCAGTTTTCAGATGGTCCCACTATTGGGAAAGACAGACCAGGAAGTCCCACATGGATTGTGACTCAGCTCCCCTCCACCTGCACAACAGAGTTTCTCTGCTGTTCCTCCTCAAGTCCCTACCAAATATACTCACTTAAAGGGATATAATTTCCCAGGATTGTCTACAGAATAATATAATGGTATCTGGTAGTTGCAATCCAGTTGATCCAGTTTAATCTCCAAGGGTACCATATTCCAAATACAGTTATTTCTATTCTAGAACAGTTACTCTGCTGCATGACTAATGTATGTACTTTTTTGGCCAAAATTGTTATTCCAAGTCAATGCAGAGAAAATGAAAGGAAAAAATGAAGCCTTCCACTTTCTTAAGCAATATGGTCTGATAGACCAAAGTCTAGAAAAGAGAACTTCAGGGAGTGCCCCTACAATTTCAGCAATTTGCTAATATTATTTAATTTATTAATTAATTAATTAATTTATTTTCCTCACAACCCTTCCCTAAAGTCACTGCTTACCCAAATTGTTTCCATGTGAATTTTCTTTTGAGGTACTGGGATCCTGGTCCAAGAGCTGATCCTGTGGATGATTTACGTTATATCTGGGGAGGCTTTGCATATCTCCAGGACATGATTGAGCATGGGATTATAAAGACCCAGACCAGCACTGAAGTTCCATTGGGAATTTATCTGCAGCAAATGCCATATCCATGTTTTGTGGATGATGTGTGAGTAAAAGCAGTTTGTCTTAATTGTATTGAATACTTGGATTGTTGAATGGTTTAAAATTCTCAAGCACCAGAATTAACCTTAAGTTATGAATGTCCTAGGGTATAAATGCAAGAGTGATAACAGATGCGTCTGGATTAATTTGGTTTTCTCCTTATCCTGTCAAACCAGACTCCACAAGCCACCTTTGCCAAGATTCTACCCCTAATCCCACTCCTGGCCTTTGTTGCATCCAGTGTCCAGGCTTAAAATGAACTCAATATCTTAGGCCCTTAAAAGCAGCAGGTTTATTCCAATTTTCTTCCCTGTTCACAGTGTGCCTGCTCCAATGCTGCAGTCTGATACTCCAGCTGTCCTGGAGTATCACTCAAAAAAAGGCATTAGAGAAATCTTTTCATAGTTCTGTCAGTGTGCTCTGTGCAGGAAAATTATACTACTTCTGGTAAAAACAAATTGCATACACATAGATTGACCAGTCATTCCCATCAGTCATTATGTGTTGGTCAGACAAAACATCACCCTGGCAAACCTGCTGTCTGTTTCTTCCCCAATGAGAATACTGCAGAGGCAAAAACCCCATCTGTGCAAAAGATCTCTGAAGCCTGTAGTAGCCACATACAGCTCAGGGCTGGTACCCAAACTCAGTGACGGACTAAGAGACCCTGCTTAAGTGAGGCAAGTGCACCCTCACAGTAACCCTGTGCTGTGCATGTAACACATGCCCACCACAGGCAAAACTCAGTGCGCCCCAGGCCATATCACAAAAGCATGGCTTTGTTTCTCCAGAGCAGATTGCTTTTCAGGAATTTTTGGTGAAAAATTGAAGATTTCCCCTTTGTTTTGACACTGAAATAGCTTTGATAACATATGGGAAACAGGTGGTTCTATAGGGCTCACACTTAGGAAGCTGAAGACCTTTTGCTCCTTGTTTTTAGCAGCTATGAGCTTTTGGCCTTTAAGCAATCTACACTGGATTCCACAAACCCCGTAATACATAGCAGTGTTGACCAGTATTATTAAACAGCTCACATAAGAATGAACAAGTACTCTGGGAGCCTGAATAACAAGACCATCCACATCAATCCTAACTAGGGAGAGGGAGATGTATTCCTTCATCTTCTTCTCAAGATAACTCCCCCAGCACAGCAAGGCCATCAATGCCAGGGAGACATTTTTTATGTTAACGTGTTCCCAGACTAAGCAAAATAAAGAGGTAAACAGTGCAGCTGACAAACTGTCCTGTACAGGACCTTGCTTAATAACTCCTGTAACTATAGCATGCTTAATAGAAAACTGCCTCTGACTCAGCCTGTGTTGGGTGCCAAGGGCTGCAGTGAGTTGGCCTCGCCTGACCTTGGTGGCCAGGTGCCCACCAAGCCTCTCTATCACCCTCTTCCTCAGCAAGAAAGGAGAAGAAATTAAGATGGAATACAACTCATAGGTCAAGATAAGGCTCTTTACTAAAGTTAAAAAAAAAAGTAACCCAAAGATTTATTCACTATTTCCCATCCAGCAATGTCCAGCTGCTTCCTGGGAAACAGGGATTCAGCATGCATAGCAGTTGCTTTGGAAGACAAATGTTGTAAATATCAAATACCCCCCACTTTCTCCTCCTTTTTCTTGTATTTTATATCTGAGCAGACACAATATGGAATATCCCTTTGGTCAGTTTGTGTCAGCTGTACAGGTTGTGTCCCCTCCTAATATTCTGCCCACCCCCTACCTGCTGGTGAGGTGGCAATGTTGGAGAGACAGCTCTGGTGCTGTGCCAACACTGCCCAGAAGTAGGCAAAACACTGGTGTATTATCAACACCTTTCTAGCTACCCGTGCAAAGTGTGACACTCTGAGGGCTGCCATGGGGAAAATTAACTCTATCTCAGCTAGATCCAATACCCTGACTCATGGTTTGTACGAATTTCATCAGCCTTGCTGGCAACATATGATGCTTTTAATGATTATTTTGGTTAATTCTCTTGTCAGTGAATCTTAGGAGCAGAAAGACAGTGACACTCCCAGATTGTGAACATTAACGTATGTCTTAAAATATTCTTTGTAGATCACGGTAAAAGCATTATGGAAATTCACTGTGAAGAGAGATGTATTTTCATGAGGCACCAAATATTTTGTAGCCTTCCATAACCCTTAGAAACTCTTTGCAAAATAGAAATAACATGCATCTGTCTCATGGGAATGCAGAAACCATTAGTTTATTAATATTTAGGATGCTTGTGAGGTTTACTAGTGACATGCTATTGCCGTTTGGACTGAGAATTTACAGTTCCATATTTACTTAATGCACTCTTTCCCACTCCTTTTCCTTTTAGTTTTTGCTTTTCATCTAATATTTCTCTGTTTTACCTCAATTTAATTTATTCCTTCTTGCTTTGGTAGCTTCATGATCACATTAAACCGCGCCTTTCCCATCTTCATGGTGCTAGCTTGGATATATTCAGTCTCCATGACTGTGAAGAGTATAGTGCTGGAGAAGGAAATGCGTCTGAAAGAGGCTATGAAGAACAGGGGCATCACCAACGGTGTGATTTGGTGCACTTGGTTCCTAGACAGCTTTTCCATGATGGCTGTGAGCACATTCCTCCTCACAGCTCTGATTATGGTAAAGATTGCTACTCTCAAACTCACTCTTGTGTTTGCACTCCTGACACCAGTTTGCTGTTGGGAAAGAACAGTAGCCATTGACAGGGAGATGGGAAGGGTGGAGGCCTGTTCTGATCACAGCATGCACATTCTTCTAAGCAGATACAACAGCATCAGCACCTGGCAGAGACAGAACAATAAACTCACCAGGAAAGATTAATTGTGAGACCCCTCATAGAAAATACATCAGGTTGGTTACTCTGTATATTATTGTATTTTCTGTAGGCAGATGCAGGTCTCCCAATAAATAATAGTTTGCTTTAAATCAAAGAGATAATAATTTGCAGAATTTTTGTCTTGTAATTCACAATATGTGATTAATTTTTAATATCCAGTGCTTGTCTGCTTAGAAACTGTGCAACTATTTCAATAGAAAAAGAGACTGCAAGAACAGAACTTTCAGGAAAACCTTAAAAAGAATCCGCCTTTTGCTCCAGTGATTCAGAATTCCTGTAATTTTTATAACTTTTCAGGACAGCTAAGGTGCTGTATCTGTGGACTACCTATTATCCTCTACCTGAGAACCAAGCTCTATATTGAGAGCTTGCTGCTAAATTTTATCATATAAATGTGTAGCATTTTGATAAGGAAGAATGCCCTTGCATCTTTTCTGTTGTGTGGAACTGGTCTTGGTATAAATACATACTTAGGGTTCAAGCTGTCTTACCAGCATGTCCTGATGAGTTGTAGTTCCTGGTGTTTCAATTGCAGCTTGGGTGGATACAGAAAGCTCACTTTATTTGCCACACTGGTTTAATTAAAAATCAGGGGGTAATTCATATCGGAGAGGAATGTGCTCATACCTGTAATTAACTTTCTTTCCCATATTTCACTATGCCAGTGTGAGGCACCTTTGTAAATACATTCTTATGAGACATTGCATCCCTGTTGGTAAAGAAATCAGTCTCTAAGGCCCAGTGGGATGTTGCAACAATGCTGAGACCTATTTATAGCCTTAAAGATTTATTTGAGCATTATATAAATTGACCTAATAAATAGGTCTCAACGTTGGTTTTAAAGACTACAGAGATAATTGGCAGCAGTTCCTGCTCTTCTCAAGAGAGAGCATTTAATCCACAAAAGCTCTAATGAATAAAGGTCAATAAAAGTTCACCCAATGTGTCAGTTAATATACAAGGATCTCTGAGAGTCTGCACCTGGATTCCTCAGATGTGATATGCTTCTGTTTGAATAACATCGAGGTGCAGAAACTTTATTATTTTCCTGTGGTTTTATTGTGGTTTTTTTTTTAAAATGTGTTTTGTAACACTTCCTTACATTGTCTTTTCCGCACATCAAGCAAGTGCATTGAGGGGATGGTGCGAAGAGCTAAATGAAAGTTTATTGTAATATTCCAAGGAGTTTTAAACTGCATGAGCTTCCAAGGAGGCAGATCTTGCTTGAAATCATTTACTTATTAGGACAGGGACAGAATATCTGTTTTCAATCAGTTATGATTTTTGTTCATTCTGTTGTACTAACCCAAAGTCACAATCCAAGAGCAGGGATAAAGTTAGATGAAGGATTTGTTATTGTAATGACCTCAGTGGTTGAAACTAATACCTGGGAGAGTTAGAAGTCATATTATTTAAGAAAGACTGGCTTATTACTCTTTGCCTATTACATGTCAATAGCAATTCTGATCTTCCTGCTAGCAGAAAGCAGCAATTACATTTTTAAAATTTTAAAGCAGCTTTTAAATTTTCTCTTTTCCTTTTGCTTACAGCATGGACAAGTGCTGCATTATAGCAATCCACTTCTCTTCTTTCTATTCCTACTGACATTCACCACAGCCACCATAATGCAGTGTTTCTTGTTCAGCACCTTCTTTTCCAAAGCAAATCTGGCAGCTGCCTGCAGTGGAGTCATCTACTTCACCTTGTACCTGCCCCACATCGTCTGCTTTGTCTGGCAAGACCGTCTGACTGTTAATCTGAAGATCCTAGCAGTAAGCCTTTCACTGGTTCTATGGCATCTCTGCTCCCCCTCTCACAGCGCATATGTGAATCACAACACACCTCTTCCTCTTGGCTTTTTTGACTCAGAGAGGGAGACTTCTTAATCCTTTTAAATAATTAAGGATTGCAAATGTGGAAGCCTTTAGCAGGCCTAATGCAAGAGATATCTTCCTAGCTTTTAGAAAATTCAATAAAATTTATTTTGTTCTGTACTCCAGGAAATTAGCATACTAAAATCTAACTTGTGGTATGTTTAATAAATATAAAGGCAATTCACAAAATGGGGACAGTTATCTTTCTTATGTGCTATTACCTAGTTAGCACCCTATGTCTAAGGATGAGAAGACCTCAGGTTCACGTTCCTTATTTACCTGAACCAAAGAGTTAGCAACTGAACCCCAGTGCCAAAGCTCTGAGAAATACCTTTCATATAACAAGTTGTAGATACTCCACATGCAGTGCTTCCTTGTTGGTTCTTTTCCATTTTAGGTAAGATACTTAACAAGTCAGAGGAGCTGGAAACTTCTTGCTGTTTTTTGAGCTGGAACCATGATCTTACAAAATTATTCAGAATGATTTTATGTTGCCCAATGAGTCAGGAAGGGGAGCAGGTGTTTGAGTTCAGTCTCCCCATTTTTACCAAGCATTCTAACAGCATAGGTAAAGAAATGTCTTTTCTTCTTGCACTAGGAAATATAAGGAAAAAGGAAAAAGAAATCAAAACTCTTCCAAAGCTGTAAATAAGTGTATAAAGTTATAAACTAAGTGTAAAATACTGGTTTATTAGTTTGTTGTGTTAGAATCAGCTAGCAGACATGACAGGGGAAGCAGTTGTGGTTTTCCATATCCTGATCATCTGGTGTACTCGCTGTCATGTTACTCATAGTGGCCCTGCCTCATACACTCAGGAAATATTTTGTTTCACCTAGATAGTCAGGGGTGTACACTGCAAACTTCTAGGTGCACCTATAGTATTTTCAAAACAGACATTAATGAAGAAAAAAACTAATCTGTGAAGGTTGCCTAGTAGTTAAAGAGAGTACAGGTAAGGTTGAGTTCAGTCTATTACAGCTAAATACTGCTTAGAATTACAGAAAATTAAACATTATAAGCCAATATAATAGTCATAATATAAAAAATATATAAAAATGAAACAACTTTTCTCAGGTCATTTGCTAGGCAAGTTTTAAAGTCCAGTCCCTAAGAGTTGGGGTGGGGTAAGGTTGTTTTGGGTTTTTTTGTTTTGTGGTTATGGTGATTTTTTTGTTTGCTTATTTGTTTTGGGGTTTTTTTACAAAGTGTCCCCCTGTCAGGCTGAATGTCATTTTTCCTTTTTTCCAGAGTTTTCTTTCTCAAGTAGCCTTTGGGTTTGGTACAGAATACTTGTCACGCTATGAAGAACAAGGTCTTGGCCTACAGTGGGGTAACATCAGAACCAGTCCCTTGGAAGGAGATGAATATAGTTTCCTTTTTTCCATTAACATGATGCTTTTTGATGCTTTTCTCTATGGAATACTTGCCTGGTATCTCGATAATGTTTTTCCAGGTACGTCAGTTTCTTATTCATGCAATGTAGTGGTAGTTGCAGTTAACTGTGTTAGTCTAATCAGTCTCTGTGTATTTCACTGGCAGAAACAGGGTGTTTGACCTTGTAAACTATGAATCTTATCCAGTTTACCACTACTGGTTTATTAAGAACTTCCACTGTTCTCTGTTTCTTTTTTCTTTCTCCTGTATTATTCCTGAAAAGAATGAAAAAAGAAGAAAGAGTAAAAAGGAGGATGTGATTTCTCTTCCTGTTATATAATTTAAATGGAAAATAAACCACAAAAACGTCATCTGTTAAAATCCAGTTTGTGTACATACTTTTCTTTTGATAAGTTTCAACCATTTCTAGTGAGATTTCTTTAAATTTTTAAAAATATGGATTTGACCATTCTAATTCACGTATATACCTTGCCACATTATGCAAGCTGTTTCTTAAAGGATTGTACTGTTTCCTAAGACACATGCTGTGTCATTGGCAGTTGTAATAGTTCCTGTGTGGATTTATTTTACTTCTAAATAGAAATCATGATTCTAGTATGAGGTCACAAAAGGATTTTCTTTGTTATCAATTACAAAAATTCTGGAACCTCCTGTGTGAAAAAAATGATTTGTCCTTCTAACTTAAATGGTTATCTTGCTTCATATTGAATACTGTTACAATATAATAAATGCAAACTCTTCTGCTGTACAGGCAAGTGAGCTTTCTTTTCTTTAATTTATTACTCCTGCATGTGAACTGCAGCTCCAGAAGGTGTTCTTGGCAGATTTTTCTTTTTCTTTTTCTTTTTCTTTTTCTTTTTCTTTTTCTTTTTCTTTTTCTTTTTCTTTTTCTTTTTCTTTTTCTTTTTCTTTTTCTTTTTCTTTTTCTTTTTCTTTTTCTTTTTCTTTTTCTTTTTCTTTTTCTTTTTCTTTTTCTTTTTCTTTTTCTTTTTCTTTTTCTTTTTCTTTTTCTTTTTCTTTTTCTTTTTCTTTTTTTTTCTCTTTCCCCTTTCCCCTTTCCCCTTTCCCCTTTCCCCTTTCCCCTTTCCCCTTTCCCCTTTCCCCTTTCCCCTTTCCCCTTTCCCCTTTCCCCTTTCCCCTTTCCCCTTTCCCCTTTCCCCTTTCCCCTTTCCCTTTCCCTTTTTTATTTTTTCGCAACTCTGTTTGTTTAAAGAAGAGTGGACTATTTCTGTGGATAATGGACTATTTGCATGAACACAACAGGAATTAAGCAATAGAAATTTCTTCATTCATAGATACAAATTCATTTTTTTCTGTCAGGACTTTACACAAAAGTAGCATCTATCAGGGCTTCTAGTTAGTAGCTTCACTTCCTCCCAATATTTGCTCTGTCTTGTCTTTCTGCTGCTCTGTTTCTGTAGAATTTCTCACAGCATTTCTCTGTTTACACATATATGTAGCCCTGCCAAATCAATGCTGTAGGTTACTACAGGAATTCACTGGATAATTCTTTGAACCCTATGGTTCTAGTCCTGCTCGAGTCTGCTCTGAAACCAACCACCCATTGGCACAATGGCCCGTTGGCTATTTGAGCATTCTGCTCCATAACAAATTTCACCTGGGTTTTGCATTCATCCTGAGTGAGAAGCTGTTGTTTTAGCCACCAGTTTTCGAGAGGAATACTTTGTCCACAGCAAGGCAAACTGTGAATGCAGACAGAGCATTTCTGTAGATGAGTAGGAGTACAAGTGGTTGGCTGAAACACGGGTAGTTTCTGTTAGTTCAGAAGTAAGCAGACACTTTCATAAGTAGTGGTTTTCAATTAATAAAACCGACCATCTTTCAGTGAGTATCACAGCTCCCCCCTGCCTATTTGAATAGGTAGCACAAGTCCAATAACATCTGGGTTCACAAAGCCAGTTTTAATCATAGAAACTTAAATTCCTGCATTCTTTAAATCAATATGATCCAGGAAAGCAGTGTTGACTTCCAGTAACTCTGATCTGACCTACCAAGAACTGTTAATGTTATTGTGCTGTCTCTTATCGAAACTGAATTAACCTGTAACTAAAAAAGCCCACTTTTGTTTAAGAATAGGAATACACTGTGGTCACTTTTCCTGAAAGGCTATGTGCTAAAATAGCAGTGTGTCTTTTCTCATTACCAGTTGTAAATTTAGCCCCAGGGTAGTAAGTGCAAATTTAAAAAGCTTTTCAGTCACATCAGCCCTCAAGTGTTAAGTGGGCATTAAAAGAAAGTCCCTGAGTGAGTCTAGGATCCCATCTTAGGCACTGAGCTGCTGCCTGGTTGGTAAGGATTCAGGCAATAGCTTCATTCTGCAATTAAACCACCTTCTACTTAGGACAAGGTAAGGTAAGGCCATTTATTTTCTGAATATTTTACTGCTGTCCAAAATTAAAAAAAAATCATCTGTGAACAAAATCTGTTCTGTCAAGTACTCAGTACATGGTTTGACCTTCTGGTATGCAACACTAGGACTGCAAGTGCTTAGATGAATTTATGCCTACTGCAGAATGGAATTATGAAGAGCACTTTGCCTACTTATTTTTTGTTTTAGGGGACTATGGGTTACCACAGCCTTGGTATTTCCCTGTGCTGGAATCCTATTGGCTTGGCTCCAGAAGCCCAGAAGCTGAGAAAACAGCAACTGCTGATGGTGAGTTCTTTTAAAAGTTTGTTTTTGAGAAATAACTTCACTGATCTGCTTAAAGGTGACTGCACAATATTTCCATTATCTGGGCTGCTGCAAAGGTGAGAGACTGCCATACACTGGAAGTCTTGGCAAGTGCCTTTGAACTTGGAGTGGTGTGCTGTCATTAGAGTCATTAGAGATTAGTCACTGTTCCATCTGAGAGCCTTTAAAGTCTGGTTTAACAAGCAGCATCAAATCCCTACTCTGTAACCAACACCTTTTGAGACATTCAAGGAGTTCTTATTGCTCTGCACAACATCCATGAAATGTCAATCGTACACTGAGTTTCCCTACTTTTCTAAACCTGATTCTTTTCTATCTAGTTTGACACTAATTGAAGTCTGTTTACTTTCTAAGCAATATCACAATCTATGCCACCCTTGTACCAACTTGAATAAGCTCGGTAAAGAGCCAGCAAGCTGATTATGAACTGGAGAATGTAACATACGAGGTGCTGAGAGAGCTGGGTCTGCTCAGCCTGAAGAGAGGAAGCTCAAAAGAGCTAGACTTCTCAGATGTGTCTAGGGGAAGGATGAGAGACAATGGATATAAGCTGGAAAACGGGAATTCAGGTTCGATATAAGGAAAGTATTTATTATGAAGGCGGTTAGAACACTGGAACAGGCTGTTCAGAAAGGTTGTGAAATCTCCATCTTTGGAGATAGTTGTCATGATCTGAATTGGCCATATTTTTTGAGGATTGAACTGGAAGTCTTTGGAAGTAATTTCTAAATAGAATAATCTAAATTATTCTATTATTATCTCAAGTATCCTGATTGTGTTCATCCTTATTTCATGCTCTCTTCTACAATGCATTACCCTGGGTTTTCTCAAGCAAGGACAGTTGGAAAGGTCATCTCTGATTAACTCCTTGCTAGGAGACTGTGATTCTTACCATTCTTCAGTGGCTCAGTTTACTTGAACAGCTGAGGAGCTTTTCACAATTCCTATCTTTTCTTCAAGGATAATACTGAGCTTTTTGTTAATTTATCGTAGCTGGTTAATGTATTGGGAGGAAAACTGGATAAGAAATGTCAGATCATATAAATTCATGTCTGAAAATGGAGCTGAACTGGTACCAAGCTGATCTTGGTACTTTCAAAATCTTCTTCCCTTGGTACACTCTTGTATCCTCCTCCCCCTTGAACATTTTAGGTGATGCAGTGAACTTGTTCATGTTGCTATTTGTGCACCAGGTAATTGTATATAGTTTTGTGGGCTAAAACTCCTTATAGCAGAAAGTAATGGTGAAGTTTCAGAACAAAAATAAGTCCTAGGCCATGTAAACAGTCTGTTCAGAGGCGCCTGCTTCTTCTTGCTTCAAGCCTGACCCAATGGGGCTGTTTTCCTTCATGGTGGCTAGAGAGCTACTAACTGGAGAGCCAGAAATTCTTATTTAGAAGTTAATACCAACTCATTCATTTTGGCCTGGTGCTCTTAATCTAAGTAGCAGTTTAGCAGTTTGCTTTTCATTTAACCTTTTAATTTTCTTTTAATTTCTCTCCCTCTCTGTACGTCTGGGAAATATTTGTATGGTGTTTCTCCTCATGTGCTGAGAACTTTGTCTAGAGCTGCATGGATAAAATGTAAAACATGTACCTAATACTAGTCAGGATCTTACTGATCCTGAGTCAGACTCAGACTCTGAGTCTATAATTGTAATATTGTCAGTAATTTTCCTTAAATATCTGATCTTGACACCATGAAGCAGATTTTAAGCTAGATGGTTTTGAATGCTGTATTCCTAACCTGAGTAAAACACTGATAGTTAATGCCCTTGAAAAGCTCAAGACTTAGAACTAGAGATAAAAGGATATTAAAATTTTGTTAATTAAATCTTGATTACTTTTGGTTTATATAGAAAAAAGTCCAGAGTCAGAAGGTTGTGTGGATCAGAAGACCATGGAAAGGGAAAAAAATGAAAGCAACACAAATAAATCTGAAGAGCCTGAAAAAGCAGAAGAAAAGAGTGACAGCCAGGGGAAGAAGGATGGTAAAAACAAACAATGTAAACACAAAAGAGAAAAAGAACCCGGCGAGCAGGGGAAGCCTAAGACAGATGTCCAGGACAAAGATGAAATTAATAGTAAGGAGAGAGAGCAACCTGAGTACTTCTGAGATACTATACTCATTGTACTTCATAGCAAATTAGACATAGGAGTGATTGTAGCCAAGCTCCAAGAGCCAGTAGGAGCCCAGTAGGTGATAGCATGTAACTGCCAGAGCTAAGCACAAGAGAGACACAAACTCTTATTTATTCCTCTACATTCATCATGCCTTAGAATATTTTAGCCACTACACATAAGACAGCTGCCTTCCAGAAGAGCTCCTTAAATTGTTTTTTTATCATGCAAATGCAGGCTGTTTCTTTGGCAAGCTAGTTTTCATGCTGAGGGAAGCCCCAGAGACACATACATTGACTTTTTAAAATTAAACAGACTTCAATAAAAATATGCTGAGGGGAATGTTATTTCCTCTTAGTCCCACCCCTCTTTTTTTTTTTTTTTTTTTTGCCTATCTTTAGTGTGTTTTGCATCAGTAGGAAAAGGCTGGTTTCAAAGGGATTTGTCTGAAGTGCTCTGTGTGTCTGTCTGCAGCCTTTTCTGATGCTGACATTAGCCACCACCTAAGAATTCCTGAATGACCTGTCTTGTTTTCAAGCCCCAATGTCTTCTTTTGTGGTGAACCAGAGGAGTTTTCTGTATGAGATGCTCAGAGGAATGCATGTGGATTCTGTAGCACAAGTAACTGCTACAGGCAGCTCTGAGCCCTTTCTGACTCTCTTGAAAAACAAGAGATAACAGTGGGGTCATCAGAGCTCCTCACGTAGGCACTGAAAACATGCATTCAGGGTGAATGGAAACAGGACAGGACTTCAAAGGGAAAAGTCAGGCAGAGGTTAAAGGTTATTTCAGCCAATCTTCTCCTAGTACTGCCTTATCTTTTTGGTGCTTTACTCCTTAGTTCCCAGGTTCCAGCTGCTCCATGGCCACAAAGGAAGGGCTTTCTGCCTGCCGCTGCACAAAAAAAGCCTGTCTTCCCTTTCAGCCACCCAGGAGATGGGAGGCATGAGGAGAAGCCAAGAGCAGACCTAGTACAGTTCAATTACAATGAGGATATAGGATCAAAATAGAGAAATGCAAATCACAAAAAAAGGGAGCTCAACCCCCCACCAGGGTCCTTCAGGGGATGCAAAGCAGATACTGTGGGACATCATCTAAGCTTACGATGCAGATAAAACCAAGGAAGGTGCCTCAATTGCCAGTATATGCATTATCATCTAGCCAGACTCCATGTGAACTTTTGTGAATACAGAAATGTTTGTATTTGTAAGGTAAATGAAAACCTAGATTCCTTTCACAAGTCAAAAGAAAAGTAATTCATAAACATAATTTTATCTAAAATAATGCTACCCATTCTATATTGATTATTGCAGCTGTTCTGTAATATACACAGCTCTCTCATGTACAATAAGTTTGGAACTTTTTCCCGAGTGCTGTCGGTGACAGTAATGACAGTCACACAAGCCGCTGATGGATGTGGGGCTGGTTACACCCAGATCACTTTGGCTGCTGTCCACACAGGCCTGCTGGGTACTGAACAATTTAAGTAAACTGCAATTGCAAAATAAGCCTTCCTACAAAGCCTAAAGCATTCTGTGTAAACAAAAGTGGACAGGGTCTTTAGTTTCAGTTTCTCAGCTCCCATAATTCACATTGCCCAAGGGCTTAATTTACTTCAAAGGAAGTTTGTTTTGTCTAGAAGCTGGTGCAATAAAATATCCTGATGGTGCTATTTGCAATAATGCATTTTTAATCCTGAGAGAAAGCCATCTCATGTAGTGCACATGTTAGGTACTATCTAAATCTTGACCTGGTCTCAGCAATAGGGCAAATTTCACCTACCAGGATTAAAGGCAAATTTTTTGTTGTTGTTGTCTTTCATTTGTGTTTGGGGGAGGTTTTTTAAGCATCATGGTCAAAGAATGCACAGCTGGGCAGATTATTTGAATGGCAGATTTCAGCCCAGCTAGAAAGGCAACCTGCTGCTTGTTTAATGTAATCTCTCTGTCTATCTAAGTATTTCCAGAAAACAATTCCAAATAATCTTTCTGCTACACAATGCGAACAGAAAGCATATTCAGCTTCCCCTGGCCCAATGAGTTAAGTCTCCATAGAACACCATAATTCTGGGCTCTGCTTCTTGTGTCATAGATATGAGAGTGAATCTAAATAAATGGCGCTGCAGTTAGAAATCTGGCCTTAGTTTTATACTGGTGTGACTTGAAGAATCTGGCCCTGGAACATGATACTGTATTATGCTGGGTATGTGCTATTGCTTCTGCACTTACTGATGTGTTGTCATACCAGAACTAGGATTAAAAGAGGTGCTTTTATTATCTTTTAATTTTTGATTTCTTGCCTTTCAAGTAAATACCTTCTTTGAGCCCGAGCCAACGGGACTGATTCCAGGAGTATGCATTCAGAACCTGGTGAAGATTTTTGTGAACAGGCCCAAACCAGCAGTAGATGGGATAAATATTACTTTTTATGAGGGTCAGATCACAGCCTTCCTTGGTCACAATGGAGCAGGAAAGACAACTACCATGTAAGTCTCTTCTTTTAGAAGGAGCAAATCCAGGGCAGTGCGCTATTGCTGGAGCAGTCTTTTCATTCTTCCCTTGTCTCTCTACCCACCCTGTAGCTGGCTTGGCACACAACATTAGGCCTTTTCCAGACAGGGAAACACTGCCCCTAGGCATAAAGATGATGTTCTGGATTAGCTAATGCCCTGGGAGGGAAGTAATGCATGACACAAACAAGTGAAAGTCCAGAGAGCAGGAAGCAGTTCTCTCCCCCAGAATTCATTTCCCATGGCTAAATTACCACAGGTGAAGAAAGAGAAGGATCTCCTGTCTGGAAGAGCTGAAAATTTGCAAGCCACTACATTCCACATGCTCTTGGTTTCTCTAACTGGCTCTAGGTCAGTCACATCTATTGGTCTGTGTGCAAAGGAGTATAAAATACAAGCCTTCTTTAAATAAAATGGTTACACTGACGAAAGATCCATGTCCAGATTAAAATCTTCCTCTAGTCCTAGAAACCTAGCATCCCAGGAACCTGAACTTTAAGATGTATAATTTTCTTATATAGTACCTTATTTGGCAAAATAGGATTAATTTGTGATCAAAACCTTTTATAAATCTGTTACAAGTTCACCAAATGTTGAAAGAATTAAATGTGTTTCATTATGACTTTTCTCAGCAGAATACTTTAGGGTTTTTCAATTAAAACACTTTTATTTCAAAGGCACTTTAAATTACCTTTTAATTTTTTTAATTGTTTCACAAGGAATATGTTCAACCCAAAATAAAAGCATTCTAATCTGCTGAAATATTTTATAAATTTGAGGGGATTTATTCTTCTGATGAAAATATTTTTTTTTATTGCTTTGAACTTCTTTAAACTGAAAAATCCACTAATCACCCAAATCTATTAAGAGATGCCACCCATTTGCAAAATAACATTTAGTCTTCTACTTTACGGAAAATAAAGATTTAGGGCATGAGTCAGCATGACCAGAGACCTCAAACCATTTTTTTTTTTTCCTACTGAGCTTTATTTTAGACCCGTTTATATGTAGGGGTAATATAACACCCTGAGCTAAAACAGTTTCTTAATGGAAGCCAGAACCATATAGACAGTTGTATCAAAAATGTCGTGAGCAGATCCATCGGATTCTCTGTAGCAGACCAGTACTTACATACATGCTTTTCGTTGGAGTTGCTTCATCAAGGCCTATAGTAAGAAGTCATCATGCTCCATCTAGTGGAATCATGTCATGTAGCTTCCTTATCTAGCACAGAGAGGTAGGAGAGGGGGAATTTCCTCATTTTGTTTTCTCAGGTCGATAATGACAGGCCTCTTCCCACCCACATCTGGAACTGTGCTGGTTGGTGGCCTGGACATCCAGACTCACATGGACTCCATTCGGCACAGATTAGGGATGTGCCCTCAGCACAACATCTTATTCAATCAGTAAGTACCACTCCATACTGGCTTCAAGTAGAAGCATCCAAGTCTGCATGTGTGACAATCCCCAAAGGGTGTTTTTTCTCTTGCTGTGCTAGCAGCAGATGTATTTCAGAGGAACTTCTCCATCTCTTAATATCACATCCTACAGTGGAAAACTCCTGCATCATTTCACTGGGATCAAAGTTTCTTAGGAAAATAGCAGTGCCCCTGGTGTTTTCTGTTGTAATGTAGGTCAGCAGGAGTTATCCTGGAGGTTCATGCACTATAATTTAGGGCCACTAAAGCAAAAAAATTCGAGCTGACAGTGCAGTAGCAGGATATTTTTATGCCCATTTCTTACTACCACTCAACCACTTATTGCCTTCTCTGGTGATTACCAGCTTCACTTCCATTAGTTTGTCTTCATCTCAACAGCAGACTCTCTCCCATTTTATTCCCATAAATGGATGGTTTGATGCCTGCTATACCAGTTTCTTTAGTAGCAGGTTCTGCTTTCAAAAGGCAAAGAAAGAGACTGTGACTCCAAGTGAAGTGTGTTGATCCCAAAGATCTTGTAGGGTAAAGCAACCTCTCTTCCTTTGGCAAGATAAAGCTAGAATGAATTTATTGCTGCTTGGGAAAAAAATCAGCTTATTCATTTAACGTGCCTTCTTGCCTTTCTGTCTGATGTCACAGCCTTACTGTAGCAGAGCACATCTTGTTTTATTCTCAACTGAAAGGAAGATCCAGGGAAGAAGCTGAGCAAGAGCTGGAAACAATGCTGGAAGACATGGGCCTCACCCATAAAAGAAATGAAGAAGCTCAGAATTTGTCAGGTGCCCGCAGGAATTTTCTAAGATGTTTTGTCCTTTTCTTTGTCTCTCATAGACACATGTTAAAGATTATGAAGTTCCAACCCCCTGTCATGGCCAGGAACACCCCCTGCTAGACTAGGTTGCTCACAGCCCCGTCCTACCTGGCCTTTGGGCAATTATTGGTTGAGTTACTTATTTCAGCCTGTATTCTGACACACCAGCATGCACTAGGGGGATGCTTTCTTCTCAAGGAGTAAATGTGACTATACAAGTAGTAAGGCTGGTACAACCTGTCCCTAAAGCTTCTATGACTTATAAATACACAACAAATTCAAATATACTTGAAACTATTAGTTATATATATATATATATATATAATTAGTATAAGAAACAAAAGAAAATACAACCTTCTATTATTTCAAGACAAATTAAATACTATACTGTCATGCTGCCCCACTGTATAGATCAGTGCTCCATAATACGGCATTATTTGGTAGGAGTAGTTTCTTCCATTCTGACAGTACAAATGCACATAGTATATTTGAACATCTCTCACTTTCAGATTCAAAGGCTGGTTTGCATAAACAGCTGCTCTTATACTACTTTGACCTGATTGTTGGTTAGATTCATGAAAGAACATGAAAATCTCATATCTGCCTGCTTTTGCTTCTGGCAAGGAGCAGAAAATGCAATGTGTAGATGGAAAAGATATATTTTTAAAAAAAAAAAAGTTTGAACACCTGTTTTGAATTTCAAAAGAAAAAATATTAATTTATCTTTGCAGATATGGGTCTGAGGATGGGTTTCATTTTATTTGTAGCAGTTTGTCCACACACCAAAAAAGCAATGTTAATTGCATCCCTGCCACTTATATAGTGTATGTTACACTCCTGGATGTGTTTGTCCTCCGGTAGGTGGAATGCAAAGGAAACTGTCTGTTGCCATTGCTTTTGTGGGTGAAGCAAAAGTGGTGGTCTTGGATGAGCCCACTTCTGGAGTTGATCCATATTCCAGGCGATCTATCTGGGATCTTCTGCTGAAATATCGCCCAGGTAAGAGATTTGAGAGTAGAAACTTTGATTTTTTTGGTGGGATTTTTTAAACTTATCATAGATGCAATATGTGCCTGCTGTGTAAACTGTCATGAGTAGTGTGATATGAACACGAGCAAACAAGATTCTTTGAACAGATACTTACTGTTGTGGCAAACCTGGGACTGGCTTTGGTGCAGAGAAATAATTGCCAAAAAGCTAAACACAGTTTTGAGTTCCAGAGAGAGTCCATGCCTTGAACATTATTTCTTGTTCCTTCTAGGCAGAACTATTATCCTATCAACCCATCATATGGATGAGGCAGACATCCTTGGAGACAGAGTAGCCATCATATCCCAAGGAAAACTCTTCTGCTCGGGCTCTCCTGTATTCCTAAAGAACTGTTTTGGCTCTGGCTTTTATCTCACCCTTGTTCGCAAGATGAGAACTACAAAAATGGGAAGGGCTACAGTAAGTATGAATCTCACCCCCTGCACATGTAATCTGAATAATGCTTGCACTGCGCCAAGGGAAAGTCACTTAAGTACTGCTTGGCACCTTGTACAAAACTGCAGTTAATCATATTATTATATAATTACAAATATCATATTAGCATTGTTTAGCTTGGAAGGATCATCTAGTTCCAACCCCCATGCTGTGGGCAGGGACACTTTCCACTAGACCAGGCTGCTCAAACCCCATCCAGTCAGTTTGGCCTTGAACACTTCCAGGGGTGGGCCATCCACTGTGTCTCTGGGCAACCTGTTCCAGTGCCTCACCACCCTCACAGTAAAGAATTTCCTCCTAACATCTAAACTAAACCTGCCCCTTGTCAGTTTAAAGCCATTCCCCCTTGTCGTATTGCTACATGCTTGTAAAAGTCCCTATCCAGTTCACTTGTAGCCCTCTTTAGGTGCTGGAGGGTCTCCAAGGTCTCCCTGGAACCTTCCCTTCTCAGGCTGAACAACCTCAACTCTCAAGTTGCCTTTGTCCATATATAACAACATATATGAATATATATACAACATTTATATATAGAATATATAACAACACGTTATGATTCTTGCTTTTGCAGTACACTGCTTTTATGGTAAGTAGTTCAGACACCAGGAAAGTTTACATTTATTCATAGATAAACCAGCCTTCTCACAACTTGAAAAGTAGGGCTCTGAGTTGTAATAGTGCTTCCAGTCCTAGTAGCAACTCAGTCTGCACACTCATGGCCCCTGCTGATTGTATTCCCCCAACTATTTTGTATGCAGTTTAGAACTGATTAATGCAGATGGATTTATGTTTTCTGCATTAATCCAGTCTTCAGATGATTTTCAGTATATGTTCAAGATGCTCTGGATATGACATATTTTTCATTGACTCAAGCTGTTCACATATTGCCAACTTTTACATCCTGTTTTGAGTGTGTCAGAAACACGTTAATCTTTCTATCTCTTGCTTGTCCATGCTAGTCATTTTGTAGCTGTGGATCTCAGTGTTCCTGCTCCTGCTCCAGCTGTGTGCACAGGGGTGAAGAAGGAGCTCCAGAGCTGGAACTGGATGGTAAGAAGCAGGATGGTTCAGCATTCCAGCACATAGCTATGTCTCCTATTATGCTGCAGTCTTGTCTTACAGATCAATGCTGCCAAGGCCCACTTCTTTGGTCCTTGTGTCTAACATTTGTATTGTATTGTAACATGAATTTAATAAGGGTTCTTTGTGGTTTTGCTTACCATTGACCCATTTTTGTGTATATGTCTCAGGTATAGATGATGAACTGGAAGTTTGTGTGCTTTACAAGTATGGCATAGAGTTTTGTGCCATTTGTTAATGAAATAAGAAGCATATCTAGAGCAAGGAAATAGACTTGCTCAGAAAAAAAAAGTAATTTTGGCTTTTCTGCGTAAGAGAATAATTTAAGTAGATATTCCTGAAGATTTTGTTGTGCTTTATTAACAAACCTGAAATAGTTTCCTGCTACATAGTTCCAAAGCATAACTAGGAGCATAGCCCAGTCTAGTGCAAAATTAACTGAGATATCTGTGGGTTATGAAATAGAGCAGTATCCTTTTAGTACAAACAACAGCTTTTGAAGTCATGCTTAATATTGTTAAATATTCATTCTATAAACACTGTTTTGACTTTTCACAGGAGATCTAAATGAGCTAGCAGAAGTAATCCACCATCATATCCCCGAAGCAAAATTGATTGAAAGCATTGGTCAGGAACTCATTTATCTTTTGCCCAATAAAAACTTTAAACAGCGATCTTATGCCAGTCTCTTCAGAGAACTGGAGGAAACATTGGATGACTTGGGACTCAGCAGTTTTGGAGTTTCAGACACTCCACTTGAAGAGGTAAAAGACAGATTAAAATACTTGCTGACCTCACCATAAGCAACCAAAATGTTTACTGAGACTATTCCTCTTCTTAAATATTTAATTCTGAATATGTCCTTCAAAATCTAGTCCTATATGCTGTGGCACACAGAAAATCTTTGAGAAGGGCTTAAAGAAAGAATCCAACCCTTAATTCATTATAGTTTTGTGGAGCCTGACCCATTAGCCTGAAGTGCATCTTTCCTTCTTTTTTTTTTTTTTTGGCTATCTTTGTTCATTCATTTATTTTCTGAGGTATTTCATAAGAGATCTCTGATTGTGTAATAATATGAAGTACTGAAAAGGTATCAAAATTTTCTTATTTTCTATTGAAGGATATTGTATGTGTTCTTGAAGTCAGGTTAATGTAACTTTTCCTAACCACAAAATGTGTTTCTCTGTGGCAGGTTTTCCTAAAAGTCACAGCAGAAGCTGACCCTGAAATGCAAAAAACAGGTATAGATTCACAAATCCATATTTAATTAACTGTTCTTGGGACTGCTTTTTATTCTGAACACTCTGTAAAGAGGAGTTTCAGAACTTTCAGTCTTTTATGTGTTCTTAACAAAATAAATTTGGTCAGCAAATATCTGTTTTTAGGGCCTGACATGATACCTGAAAAAAAAAAGATTAAGTCAGCAGAAAGACTTGTATTTAGATTGGATGAGGTTCTTAACTGTGCAAATAAAAGTGGAGTGTCGAGCACCTAGATGTCAACGGTTTTAATAGTTGTATAAAAATTACTTTGCTGACTATTAGTCCATAATAGATGATGAAATTGTCCATCCTGCTGAATAAGAGGAGAATTAACCTATATGATGTCACTAAATACAACCACAGGGCAATAGCTGTACTTAAAACAATCTGGAAATATGATATATATGGTTGGTAAAATCTGGACCTCATAAAAATGTCTGTGCTGCTTTATATATGGAAGATAAAGTGACTTCTCTGATGCTTCTCATCTTAACTTAGGAGATACTCAAGAAAACGGTTCTGCTCTTGACAAAACTCCTATTGAGAACAAACCAGCTGAACAAACCACCCTGAAAACTAATGACATTTCTCGAATGCCAGTAGGCAGAGCAGGAGATCAAAATGAAGGCAAAGGGTCCCGACAGTATAAAGGCTTTCAGCTTGTCCATCAGCAGATCAAAGCACTGCTCATCAAACGCTTCCACCACGCCTCCCGCAGCTACAAGGACTTCCTAGCACAGGTATTGACTGACTTGTGCTGTTCTTGAGTCTTTCCCACAGCAGTCTCAACACCTTCTTTCCAGAAATGATGGCCCTATGGAAAGCAATAGGGGTGCTGCAAATGGGTAGCAGTGCAATTAAGATTCCAACTCTTCTGCCTCTTCTTTTATTTCTTTCTCTCTGGAGTCTACCAACTATATCACGTATGTAATTTTATCACTACTAGCCCAGTGTTTTATTTTTAACATAATACAGTTCTGTGACAACCAGAATTTTAAGCAGAAGTGCTGGAAATTAGATTGTTGGTGTTCAGAAGCTAAACTAGACTGATCTGTCTAGACTGGACAACTCCTGCTGTCCTTCCTCTGTTTACATATATTATGGGGTGTACACAGTGTCACTCTGCAACATTGATATAATAACCTAATGTGAAGTTTTCATGTTCCCCACAGGTTGTTCTTCCTGCTAGTTTCGTGTTGCTGTCTCTAGTACTTACAGTCATTATTCCTCCATTTGGAGAATATCCTGCCTTAACATTGCATCCTTGGATTTATGGAAAACAGTTTACTTTCTTCAGGTAAGAGGAATCACTCAAAGTACATTTGTCACACATTTACCTTTTTCTCCCTAGAGTTTAACATTGTGGGGCCCTGTCTCACTGCTTTTTTCTCACTCTATGTGATGTAAGAAAAGATTCACTTCACTAGAATCAGCAGATTTAAAATAGCTTGCAGTTGGTGCACATGGAGGATACAGCCTCTGGTAAATCTAACAAATAGTCTTTCAAATATCTTCCTAACTTTGGTATTCTCCTCTTCCCACCTGAATTCAGGACCTCAACACTTAAAAAGTTACATATCCTGTCAAAGAGGAGATCCAGGCCTCCACAAATGAAAATGCAGAATATGTTTTTCATCTTCTGATTTCTGACTGTGACAGTGCTGAGAGACTAGCAATGAGGAATCCAGCCTTTTTTGGAGAATGCTGCTATTGGACTTTGTCAGAAGTTAACTTTAGTATCAGGAGATAAGAACTATTGCCTGTCAACCACCTTGGAACATTCTGGGTTTTTACATAAATAAATAAAACAATCGAATTATCAGCATTTGAAGGGGGCAGTTGGTACTGTCATATGGCTGTCCTTCTCTAGTTGCCAAGTGTATTACTGTACAGTACAATAGTTTGAAGAAATATTTTATAGAGAAATTCCTATTTTATTCCCTTAGCAATGAACGTCCTGGCAATGAGCATATGGTCTCCCTTACTCATGCTTTCTTGAATAAACCAGGATTTGGAATTCGCTGCATGAAGAATCAACCTCTTTTGTAAGTTGCTACCTAATTTCTCTTGAATGAGATCCTAGCAGGGTACTTCTAGAGGAACTTGAGCAATGAAACAAGATTGAATTGGCTTGACTCTTCACAAGAGCCAGTGCTTCACATGTATTGTTGGCTAATATTGGGTCAGAAGTTACAAACAAACAAACAGCAAGATAACACTGGCATTGGATTAGGAATGATTCACAGTGCTCAATACGACTGACTGGAAACCAGCCTGCATAGCTTGACAATAGAGTTGAGTAACCTCAAAATTTATGTCAGTAGGTCAGTGACCTCAGGCCCAAATCTCAGCTATCCTGGTACTTTCCATATCTGAGTCCCTTCAGGTTCCTCCAGTTCCCACTGATGTGTTTGGAAGCAATAACTTCAGCAATTGCTCAGATTGTGAAGTAGCAATACAACTGTGTCCATCATTTGAAACTACTCTCATTGTGAAGAGAAGGCAACATTAGCAGAGCTGCAGCTTTTGCTATCCTAACTGCTTATTCTGCCTGTGAGTCCTGCTTTGGAGCCATTTGTCACTGTCTTGCTGTGCTTTGACATTTGTCCCCTTTCTCCTGACTCTTCCCTAGCCATGATATCCAGCATTTTGATCCTTCTGGTTGTCTTCTCCTGTTCCTCTCCTCTACCTGGTATAGCAGAAGCAAAGAGGATACTTTTAAAAAGGAAAAGATACTGCATGAGAAAGGAAAATGATAGTTTTTTTTCACAAAGATATGTCCATTGCAGATTTCCAGTACTAATGGATGGAACACAGTCCCCTTGCCCCTTCGGTGTCCTATCTGTGAGCTGAAGGCAGCAAACTTGGCAGAGATGTGGGGGGAGACTGTATTTATTTATGTACCAAATACTCTAAAATGTTATTCTTATTCAAAACTCACAAGATGAGGGCTGAGGGGGGAATATCTGCTTAGAGCATTGTGATTTTGTGAATTTGTGAGTTCTCATGGACCATTACCTCTACAAGGCTGAAAGCTCTGTTTCTCTCCACAGGAGCTTCCCATGCAATCATATGCCAACTGCCTGGAACACTCCTGCTGTTCATCCTAACCTAAGCAGCCTCCTGGGGAGCCAAGAGTGGAGCCCTGAGAATCCATCACCTTCCTGCAAGTGCAGCACTCACAAGAAACTCACTATGCTGCCAGAATGCCCTGCTGGTGCAGGAGGCCTCCCACCACCACAGGTTGTGTCCTTGTGACATAAGTCTTTGTAGAAAAGTTTCATGGCAAGTGCTGGGAAAAGGGGTCAGTGTCTAAGTACCTTGCCATGCTAATATACATGGAAGGAGTGGAATACATTCTTTTCTAAGAGAGCAAGACTTGATGGAATCTGAAATTCAGTTTCAGAGGTATTTGAAAAGCTTGCACATTTAAATAAATTTTGATTACTGTTTTCATCCAAATTGCACATCTTTTGTGTAGAAGAAAATTACAAAAATTTTAACAATTTATCACATAATTTTAAAAAAAATTTATTTTGCCTCAAAGAACAATTCTATTTAGAAAATTGCCTTTCTTTAAAGAAGGGAAGGGCAGGAGGGAGAAAGAGGAAAGAAAAAAAGAAAAAAATCGTAATTTTAAAAACATGGAGTGCAGTCCTCTCATTTAACTGGAAAAATTAATATTCAGTGAACCCCAAATCATTATTTCTAACATGTCTTTCAGTTCCATTTCTATCAGAAATGTTCTAAGCTATAAAAATGAATATTTGTATGCATGTGCATGAAAATTATTAGTTTAATAACCACTGATGCTGTATGGAGGAAAACAGAGCTACATTGCCTCCTCTCCTATCAGTGAATGATCTTAGCATTGCCCTTCATAAATTGTGCTTGCTCTTTTGAAGAGCAAAGGAAAATTACAGCCTGTCAGTGTTTGCATTTAATAAATGTTTTTCTAAGAAGTTCAACAGAATTCCAGCCACTCTTAGACTATTAGCTCACTAATTTAATGTCTCATCTTGCACACTGTTCATCTTTCATATTCCTATTTGCCAGGCTGAACACACTAGCAAAATTACTAAAATATTTCTAATTTTCATAGAATCATTATGTTAAAAAACACCTCTAAGACTGAGTTCAGCTGTTAAACCAGCACTGCCATCTTCACCACTCAACTCCATCCCCATGTGCCACATCTTGACACTTTTGAACACTCCAGAGATGGTGACTTTCCATGACACATTCTCTTGAAGACTGATTTAGCTTGCTTTTTTTCTCTGTCACTGTTCACAAAACAAAGTTGTTTTAAATATCAATAGAATTCCTGTTTATAAAGAAAAAAAAAAATGGTATAGTTTATATACCTTACAGCATCCCAAGTTATTTCTCATTTCTTAGTAATCCCTGTCTAACAGACAAAGTTGCATTTTGCTGATTGCATGCTAATGTATTTCAGAGACCTTTAGTCTAAAACTCCAATTCCAAGTAAGATGCAATTTTTTTGTTTGTTTGTGGGGATTCTAGTCCTCTAAACAAAATGTTTATTATAATATTATCCTAATAATTTTGCAGGATGTTACAGTTTTCTATAGCTTTTCATAAAGAAACAGTTCACTTGAGTCTCCAGGAAAGCCACAGTCCATAAATAATTGGCAATATAATTATGTTTACTCAATTAATGAAGGATGTTACCACTCTTCCTTTCTAGAATCAGCTGGATGTCTCTGATGTGTCTTCTGTGTCATACTCTCTGTGGACAAATACAGGAACTTCTGGAAAATTCATTAGATTTACTTTCTCGATCATTATCAGATGATTTCAGGTTGCAAGCTTTGCCATCTGAAGCTGCCCAGGAAGCTCTTAAAGTGTGTTCTACCTTGGGACAAACTTAGGAGTGTGAGGTCTTGCATTTCACAGCAATCCTGTATTTGCAAAAGGCTCTAAAACTTCATCATATGGCATCATTTTCATATTTAAAAAAAAAAAAAAAAAGAAGTAATTTTCATTCAAACTATCTAATACGTTAGTGAAGGTGAATTTTTTTTATTAATTTTTACCTAAAATTGCTAAATTATAGGAAACTACCTTTCTTTGTTTGGTTTTTGTTTTTTGTTGGGGCCTCAGTATATTTGAAAAGTTTCCTACTTTCAGGTTGAAGAAAAAGCCTTGTGTATCCCTGACTTTTGTTGCAAATACCTTTTTCAGAGTGACATGCAACTGTTTTGTGTCATGAATCACAAATGTATTGATTTCTTCTAAAGTCTTAGTAAAGTAAGGATGTTTAGGCTACAAATGATGCTTGATTGATTGACCCACTCTCTTTCAGTGATACTATGAACCTGAGAATTTTCTCTGAACCAAAACTTCTTTTCCTCTTTTCCTGACAAACACTTAATAGCTTAAGACATGCTAAACTTTATTGTGATTATTATTTTTTTGTTTCTTTCCAGAGAGTGCAACGCAGCACAGAAATTCTTCAAGACCTGACCCACAGAAACATTTCAGATTTTCTGGTGAAAACATATCCCACTTTGATAAAAGGAAGGTAGGGATGAATCTCTATTTCTTTTTCACATGGTTATTTTGTACCTGCTGATGAAATTCTTATTTAGTAATGATGTAACACCTGACTTGCCACAGTATTTTGTAGATTGGAGCTCCATGTCCATATTTCTGATATAAGACTAGAAGACGGTGGTTTCAGGGGAGTTAAATATTTTCAGTTATAACTATTTGTATAATCAGGTACTCCTTTATAGGCAGAACTAAGCGTCTGTGCTGATGGAATGTTGTGTTAATGTGACAAAAATGGTGCCTGTGCACAGTGAGGGTGAACTGCCCTGCAGAGCTACTACTTTGTCTCTCTGAAGAACTGCAGCCATGCCAACGTGACCATCTGCCTGAGTTCATTATCACTTGCTTCCCAGAAGTGCTAAAGAGCAGCCAAAGGACAATGTTACACAGATACATCCATCCTACTGATAGCTCCTCAGCTGGCCTGTGTGTTGAGTGTGGTAATTAGCTGTGCAGTGTCCATGGCCTATTATCTCTGATTCAGGCCTTGCTACCTTTCCAGTTCCCAGCAGACTTCTTGAAATTCCCTTTATTTTAGCTAGATGCTGTATAGACTGCCTTTGACTGACCCCCCTAGCATGTGTCGTAGTTGCTCTAGATACACCTTTTAAAATAAATTAATTATGGATTAGAATAGCCAAGTATGTATCACTTTAGGAATCTTGCTAATCTCTGTATGAAATGGAGATGAATTGTGTCAGAAAACAAAAAGCCAAAAACTCACTGCAAGGAATGCCAAAAGTCCTGCCAACCCCAGAACTCAAAGAAATAACCAGCAGACTGGAGGTCTACAAAGTATAGGAATTTGACTTTAATTTTTATTTAAGCCTGATGTACCTTTGACTTTGGTTCTGTGCGTTGAGAGGGGATTCTCTTTGTCTGTTTCAGCTTGAAGAGTAAATACTGGGTCAATGAGCAGAGGTAAGAAACCAATTCACAGATTAAGGTAGTAAATAAAGGAACAATGTATTTCTGTTTAACCAGGGAGCCTCACAATGTTTCTGCAAATGGACAAGGGGAATTGTGGCAGGCAGTGTAGAACAAAGAGATGGCTTCAGTGGGAAATAGGCTGGGGATCAGGAAGGATCTTATAAAGGCAAGGGATTATATTCATTTGAACTCCCTGCAGGAGATGAAGGCAAGAGGCTCACAATAGAGCTATCAGAGCTTTATTACCTACAGGAGTCAAGCCAGTGGGAACAGTGTGGTGAAAATGTTTGATGCAATAGTACAGTGTATTGTAATACTGCTGTGGCACGACTCTTTCAGTGCTGCAGAAAAATATAAACCCTCCAAAAAAAGGACCGGAGTGGGATGAAACCTAGACACCAGCCTATCAAACACAGAAGTAACAACCACAATTCCTCATGCCTGCTCTGTACATGTGCAGTAGTTATTAACCAGATTGCAGTAGTTCTCTCCTTTAGCTAGAGACAACAGCTAATACCAGTGTGTGATGTCTACACTGCAGTTACTAAAAGCTTAGCAAGATGACTGGTTAGCCTGAAGCACATACTCATTTCATTTCTCACCAGCAGCAGGAGTTCATTTCAAAGATAGCAGATGACTGCCTTACTTCAGCGAATATCTTCTTGTTCATGTGCAAGCATTGCTTCCTATAGGATTAGGCTTCAGTTCATCTTGTGCAATATTTAATCATTATATCACATTTAATCATTAATAATTTATCATTATGGACCACTGGCTGGTCCTGACATTGGTGAAATACCTGTTCCTCTCAAAGCATGCAAAATTTTTACTGAGGTCTATGCTGTCCTTAGTCCTCCATGCTGTCTAAACATGAAGGATTATAATTATATGGTTATTATCTTGATTTAAAGATTTTGTTCTGTAGAAATCACTGTTTTCTCCAAGTCTTCTCTCTAAATAATTTTCTCAGGATCCTGGCATAAACCTTTCAGAAACTGATAAACCTTCTATTATATGTAAGCCCTGAAAAGTCCTAATACTACTTGTTAGAAAAAGAGTAGAAATGGTTATATATGAAATATTTGATGTATAGAAATTAAACTTGCATTAAGTGGGTTTTTAGTATTTCCACTAATTTGCAGTTATGGGTGTTTGGTATGAGCTATTGATTATATTTTTCTCTTTCCTAGATATGGAGGAATTTCTATAGGAGGAAGGCTTCCAGTCCTTCATGTTTCTGGAGAACAAATTGTCAATTTTTTCAGTGATCTTGGCCGAATGATGAATGTGACAGGAGTAAGCAAGATTTTTAATTTTGTTTGCTTGTTTTTGACCCCTTATTAAAGCATGGTTACTGCAGCATTAGATTTCACATAGAGCTCTGATCTTCAACTTTTTCTTTTTTGTTTTAGGGACAAGCTTCACTGGCTGCTGCTAAAGAAATGCCTAATTTCCTTAAATACATGGAAACTGAAGATAATATTAAGGTATTTGCTGGAATTAGTCTGCTAATTCAGTCTTTCTTGACACAGCCTTCAAATTATGAGAATATTGCTGGTGGTATTCCCAGATGCAAGAAGAGCTGAAATACTCTGATTTAGAAATGACTTGGTGTTAACACTGAATCCCATACTATAGGTAATCCTTATTCATAGTATTTCAAATGTGAGATTTTTTAAATCATGTTCTTAGTACTACTTGCTCTTCTAAATGCTTTGAGTAGAACACTGAATCTTAAAATATGCTTCTATAAAATCCCCTGACAGTAGTTTTCCAATGCTTTTAAAAGCATAGTATGTGAGCTCCTCCTGCAGGACTGTGCCTAAGAACTATGAATTCCTGGTGCTGGATTCATCCCTGCTGACAGTGCCCACCAAAATAGATAAAAGGCAGCCAAATTGTCTCCTGTAGCCCAGTGAAGACAGTAACTGACAACTTAATCTGTGGTTTCTGACTCTTTTAGGTGTGGTTTAACAATAAAGGCTGGCATGCTATGGTTAGTTTCCTCAATGTAGCCAATAATGCAATCCTCAGAGCTAATCTGAGGACTGGCCAAGACCCTGAGGAACATGGGATCACTGCTATAAACCATCCTCTGAACCTCACCAAGGAGCAACTCTCTGAAGTCACTGTGTAAGTCTGCTTGTGCTCTGCTTCTGGCTTTTACCCTTCCTCTTCAGGCAACTTGCAACTTCCAGCATGCTCACACTCTGAGGAGAAAGAGTTCAACTGACAGAATATGGGGGCCTTTCCCTGAAGTTTTATTCTAAACAAGAATCTATTTATGTCTCGTTACATTCCCATGAGAGCTCATTCCCATCCCACAAAGGAACTATAACCTTTGGATATATGTTATTGCATGTCTCTGTTGATTGCCAAGCATGAAGATTCTGAAACTTTGGTTCATGCTCCAAGTCCAATACATTAACTTCTGAAATAAAACACAAAATAAAAAATGGAATGAGAATTTGCCCATAATTGACTACAGCTCAAGTAGTTGACAGCCTGCTCTCTTGGTGCTAAGGACAGCATACAGGTAGATTTTCAGTGGCATGTTGTAGGGTTGGTGTATTCCCAAATCTGAAAGTCATAATTTCTTGAAAAAGACATCCCTAAAAAGACAGTATTTTCTACTCTCCTATTAATTTCATAATTCAATGAAACTGAAAACTTTGCATTATAGCACAGATGCAAAATCTGTGCTTCATCTCACTGTCTCCAACTTGCCTTTTTAAGTTTCTCTTTTCCCTGTTTCCAGAGCACTTTGGCTATTGTGCCTAAATGTTTCTTTCGAGATGTTGTACACAGGAAAGGCAGTCAAACTGAGATATATAAAGCAAGTAAAAGATCAGAGAATGGTGCCATATTTGTTAGCTACAGTCCTCAAAACAACTTGGAATAATACACTAGCACATTTTGAAACTGGAGAAGTCTCCTACTTAAAAACAGCCTTGCTACTTGTAGATCTTAAAGCACCCTCCAGAGTCCCCAAGTGCTAATAGTGTTGCCTTGCATCCTTTCCCTTGCTCACAGTCCCTTCTTGTGCTCTGTTGTAGACTGACCACTTCAGTGGATGCTGTTGTTGCCATCTGTGTGATTTTTGCCATGTCCTTTATCCCAGCCAGTTTTGTTTTATACCTGATCCAAGAACGTGTAACAAAAGCCAAACATCTCCAGTTTGTCAGTGGTGTGAGCCCTGTTACCTATTGGCTAACTAACTTCATGTGGGACATAGTAAGTAACTGCTGGTCTGATTGACAGCCTCTGATTATCCTGGGTGTGCATGAGCTAAGGGCAAATCAGTGAATCAAGTGAAGTGAAGATTCTAAGCATTGCAAAGCGTTCATTTCTCTTAAATGTTTCTCAGAGACAGAGATGTTAAGGATCTGGTGTCTGAACTAATTACAGATATAGAAATTAATTCAGGTGCACAACTCAGTCAACTAATGAACCTGTATTTTTTATAGTCTTAGGATTTCTAGCCCTTACAACTAAATATATCATGAAGTACAACTTAGCACAGCAGGGGGAAGCCTCATTGCCTGGTGCTAGTCACTCCTGCTCTCTAGAAGACCCAAGATATATTTCAAGATATTCAAGAAACCTAAGTGGGAAAGATTCTCAGCCTGCTGGAACAGTATCTATAGGCCTGACAAAATACTCCAGGGTGTCTAAAATGACGTATTCATTTAGGTAACTGTATCATAGTCACTGTTTTTCCAAAAAGATTTATACCACAGGTGCAGACTTGCTTAGACAGGGCTCAGCTTCCCTCCAGCCACCTTGTCATAAAAGAGAAAATTCTTTGTCTGGCTGAGGCACAGCAAGGGCTGGTTCTCTGGCGAAGCCTTCACAACTGAAAAAGTGGCCAAGGAATTATGCAATAAGAAAAGTACGAACATGGAATTGAAAAAATTAAAAAGAAAAGAAAATCAATATTTGAAAAGCCAAAAACTCTTCAGTATTTGGAAGGTGTTCTCTCAGGAGAAGATAAAGCAAAGCATTATTTTAGTAAATGAGGGAAAAGAAGCAAGTCCCAGAGTTCTCATTCCCTGCTGTTCACAGCAGCTTCCTCGACAGGAATTCTGCTTGGCCATTGCCCTTGACAGTGCGATGCCGAGGCATTAAGTGGTGTTAGCAGTTCCATGAAATGCTACCTTCCATTCTGCATGGGGAATTCTGTGCATTGCAGTAGAGGTGTGCTACTAGGACTGAACAGAGAAACTGGGCAGTGGCCAAGCATACTCACTTTAGCCTCTTCCCAGGAGTGTGGCTGGGGTGACTAGCTCTTCCATCCTACACAGCCTTTGTTTGCATCACCAGAAGCTGCACTTCCCTTGCAGACCCATGGCCGCTTTTTGTGGGAAGCCTGGAAGCCAGACTATGAAATAATGGATTCACAAACCATAATCTAGGAAACAACAATGTATATTGTATTTTTGATGAATAGTCTGATAAAAGATGTGGTAGAAAAACGTTGAGCATTGCCAGGGACCTGTTGATCAAAAAAATTCAATGTGACTAATTTAACTCGTATTCTGATGTTCCTCGATGTAAATTCCTTTTGGAATGATGTGTAGGATCTGGATATGTTTGTAGCCCTTCTCAGGTCTTACACATTGATCTTCCCCCTGTGCTGTGGCAGGTGAATTATGCACTGAGTGCTGGCATGGTTGTGGCTATTTTTGTTGGATTCAACAAGAAAGCATACGCCTCTCCCACCAATCTCCCTGTGCTCGTTGCCTTGCTGCTCCTGTATGGGTGAGTGTTCAAGGTTATTGCTGCAGGTGGGCCCTGTATTTCACATGGAAGTGATTGAATGTCACTGAGCTTGGTACTTAGTGGGCTTTGAAGAATAGACCTGGGTGGATCCAAAACAGGTTAAGATTCTTCTGTGGGATATTTAAATACTCTGGCTACGTGCTACAAAAGAGATTCTTTGGTCACTGCCTATCTTGCACTTTTAAGCATTAAGTGTGACCAGTACAGGAAAATATATTTGTTCAGTTGGCTGATTTCTTCCTTGCACATTGTGTAGGAATTTAGTGGTTGTTCATTTCCCACATTCAGTCAATACTAAAACATCTTTCAGCATTCAACATTTCTTTGTTTCTTCCTCTTGCTGTACAACTCACTGAAATGTGCGAAGATACCTGGGGTGATAGCAACCTTGCTAGCATTAAGTTTTCTCAATTTTAGCAGTGCATTTTCATTGCAAAAAAAATAAAAAAAGAATAAACAGAAAAAAATCTTATGTGGTAACCAGGGAGAAAATACTGTGGTGGGTTACTGGTTGGTTACACTATTTTCTTATACTTGGGATGGGAAAAAAGCTTAACTTTGCATTTTCTTTAGGCCAACTAACATGAGAATACTGAGAAGTTATCAAAGTTTTTTCTATTTCTTGCATGCAGATGGGCAGTAATTCCCATGATGTACCCTGCTTCTTCTTTCTTCAGTGTCCCCAGCACTGCTTATGTTGCGTTGTCTTGTATTAATCTCTTTGTGGGAATCAACAGCAGTGCCATTACATTCATCCTGGAATTATTTGAAAATAATTCGGTAAGTAATGTTTTGTAATTTTGCAGGATGCCAGGCATCCTTCAGAGCCTCTCTCTCACTCCTCTGCACAGCTGGACAGGGGAGAAAAATATAATGAAGGCTTCATGAGTTAGGGACTGAGAGAGATCAGTCACTAAATACCATCATGGGCAAATATTAGAGATATTACTTGAATTTATTATTTAAAAAATCAAAGCAGGATAATGAGAAATAAAACGAAAACTGAAAAAAACACCTCCCCAGCCTTCCCTCCTTCCCAGTTCTACCTCCTCCCCTAGTGGTCAGGAAGACAGAGAATGGGGATTATGGTCAGTTCATTACCCGTTGTTTCCCCCACTGCTTAGGGAGAGGAGCCCTTCCCCTCCTCCACTGTGGGATCCCTTTAACAGCTCTCCTTGAACTTCTCCAACACGAGTCCATCTCATGAGCCACAGTTCTCTGCAAACTGCTGCAGTATGAGTCTATCCCACAGGCAACAGTCCTCCCCAGATTGCTGCAGCATGGGTCACTCTTCCACAGGGTGCAATCCCTCAAGGATAGGCTGCTCCAGCATGGACTCCTCTCTCCATGGACTTCCCATGGGGTCACAGCCTCCTTTCAGGCATCCACTTGTTCTGGCATGGGTCTCTTCCATGGGCTGCAGGTGGATCTCTGTATCCCCGTGGACCTCCAAGGGCTGCAGGGGCACAGCTGCCTCACCGTGGTCTGTAGCAGGGACTGCAGAGTAATCTCAGCTCCAGCGCCTGGAGCACCTCCTGCCCCTTGCTCTGCACTGACCTAGGAGCAAGCTTCTGCATACTTCCACAGCTGGGGAGGTCTAGACATGGCTCTTTGTGCTTGCTTCTGCAGCTTGTGTTTTATGGGAAGATGTAGATGGTGGGAACTTATTCCTGGCGGTTATTGTGTTAGAGGAGGTGTTCTGCTTATAGCAGCATTTTGAGAATTGCCTGAAAATGATTTAACACCATCAGAAAGATAATGGAATACAGCAAGTACCAAAAATAGTTCTAAGGAAGGCTAAGAGATCAGTTTACAAAATGCTGTTGGTTTGTGTGCACTACTGCTATCACCTCCACAGTTGTTGAAGCTCTGGCCACTACATTTGGCACTCCATCTCATAGCAGTCCAATTAGCTGTCATTACTGATGAGGCATTTTCAAGCACTCTGTGCTGATCAAGCATTGTTATTTGCTGCAAAGGAGAAACAGATCTTGGTTAAATTCATGTTTTCAAGGGCCAACTTGACAATATTTTCTGTCCCTGCTATTCCTGCATTCACAGCTATGGTTCTTGATAGCACAGAGTTCAATCTAGTGCCATTCAGTCTATGAGACATCAGGGCAGCATGGTTACCTTTGAAAACATGTCTCTGTTGCAGACACTGTCCAGAGGGAAGATGGCCCTTCTCTGGATTCAGTGTTGGTGCAGTTCAACTGCTGCTGGCACTTACACTGTTTCAGGCATCTCTACATTGCACCAACATCCACTGTAATTCTGCCCAGCCACCAGCACTTTTCAGTATTGTGGCAGTCCTGACTATGGTCATAGCTTAATTCTGTGTCAACCAAGCACCACACAGCCACTCACTCACTCTGACCCCACTCCCCCACCTCATGGAATGGGGTAGAGAATCAGAAGACTAAAAGTGAGAAAACTCATAGGTTGAGATAAAGACATTTTAATAGGTAAAGCAAAAGCTGCGTGCACAAGGAATTCATTCACCACTTCCCACAGGCAGGCAGGTGTTCAGCCATCTCCAGGAAAGCAGGGCTCCATCACACGTAATGGTGACTTGGGAATACAAGTGCTGTAACTATGAACATTCCCCTCTTGCTTCTTCTCCCAGCTTTATGTGCTGAGCATGACTCCATACGGTCTGGGATGTCCCTTGGGTCAGCTGGGGCCATCCATCCCAGCTGTGTCCCTCCCCAACTCCTTGTGCACCCCCAGCTCCTTGCTAGGGGGGTAAGGTAAGGTACAGAAAAGGCATTGCCTCTGCAAGTACTGCTCAGAAATAGCTAAAATATCCCTGTTGTGTTATCAACCCTGTTTTCAGTGCAAATCCAAAACAGCCCCATAGCAGCTTTACATGTTACCACCAGAATTACATGACCTCTGCTACATAGGGAAATACTTCATTACAAAAACTAATTTTTTTCCCTGTTGCTAGTTTTTCACAAGCACCTTATCTGATGCAGTGTATGCCAGGATTCTGCTGTTTCTGTTTTATATTGCTTTGAGTGTAACTTGCTAAATACTCTGTTTTCTCTGTTTTAAGAACACAGAACATCCAGTTTCTTTGATATCACAATGAACTTTTCATTTATGTTGCTATGTTTTCTTGAACAGCTTATGGTTTAAACAGCTTATGTTTCTGTTTCTTACAGTCTTTGCTGAAATTTAATAAAACATTGAAAAATGTGCTGCTTGTCCTGCCACATTTTTGCTTGGGCCGTGGACTCATCGACTTGGCCATGAACCAAGCTGTGACTGAAGTATATGCAAGGTTTGGTAGGTAAAGCCAATAAGAAACAAGTTATGACAGCATCACATGTCCTGGCCTTGGATGAGATATTCAGAAGAATTAACTCAGAGAAGTAGTAGATGTTTCTGGAATTCTTACCTCTTCCATCATCAGATGGATGAGGACTATGAAAGTTCACCCTCTCTGAAGGAATCACTGCTTCTGGTCGTGCTGCCAGAGTTCTGCAGCCTAACCAGCAGTCTGCATTGGAAATGAACCCATTTGTTCAGTGTCAGACTCTGGTGCCTTTTTATCATTTGTTTGGAAGACCTTAAATCATTACAGGAAGATTTATATTTTCGTTGCATTTGAATACCTCAGTTAACAATTAAAGTGACTGTTCTTCAAATGCATTCTCTTGGGATATGGCTGTCTTTGGTATCAGGCAACTTATTAAAAGAATAATCATACAGCAGAACCCATATGTTTTTATTCAGAAAATGTGTCTTTTCACATAATCCGTGCAAGTTTTGTATAATGATATCCAAATTAGTGCATATTCAGAGATATTATTTTTACTCCCATGCAGCAGCTGAACTTGGAAGGCATTTTGTTAAGAATTTTTATAAGATTGGAAAATTAAAACCATTGCCTGATCATGAGCAAATAAAGTCCAGTAGTTCATTACAATTATGCTTTTTGTTCTGAGGAGTAGTGGGTTTTTTCAGTGGTATTTCATCTTTCTTTCTGGTGCTCTTTCTCCAAAGGTGAGGAGCATGTTTCTGATCCCTTTCAGTGGAACTTCGTTGGAAAGAACCTAGTTGCCATGGCTCTTCAAGGAGTTGTGTTCTTCTTTCTGAATCTCTTTATGCAGCACCGTTTGTGCTCCACAAGATGGTATGTCTAAAAGTTATATTAATGTTCCTTTATTAAAAGGATTACTATCTTTGTTATTCTCTGTCCTTATCTTCTTGTTCTTATTTTTTCTCTAAATTTATAGCTTTTTTTTGTTTTCCATTTATTTACCTGATCTTATCTTATTGATATCCTGATTCAAGAAAGCATTTACAAATCTGCATTATCTTAAGAGGATTTAAGAATATTTTATTAAATAATTTGTTTTCTTGAATTAAGATTTTAATGTAATTTTTTTAGTTTAAGACAATGTAATAGTGAGATTATAAAATTACCTGGAAAGTCTGTAGTGTACTCAGTACCAGTCAGGTACTAGCTACTACCATGAGGTACTAGCCTGACATCCCAGGATAGCAATTCTAGTCTGTGGCACAGGACAGCTGTATCCAGGACATCATGTGAACTTCCCCTCACTGCTTTACAAATGTGCCTCTCCCTTGATGAAAACAGCTACCTACCACCTGCAACTGGGTCATTCAAGATTGACAACAAGAGTACTAATTGATGCAATTATAAAAATACTGTCTTGCAGAGAGATCTACTCAAAACTTCTAAAGACCATTATTAGGAACTAAGAGTAGCCAAATAGTGAAAGCTGTGGCTAAAGGGGCAGGTTATTATCATATCAGTGACATTTCACAACAAAGCATGTTCTTTTGAGGAAGCCATTTCCTCCCTTTTTAGTAACTAGAGATTAACTTTAAAGGTCAGGGTTTCTCCCAACAGCAGGAATACTCCAGCCAATGTCACATTGTGAAGTTTCAACCCCACTGCTTCCACCAGTCACATTTTTGGCAGCAGATTAGCCATTGTTCCACGCTGTTATTCTGACTGAACCCAGGGCAACTCAGTATCTTGGGTTTTTCCAGGTTTGCTGAGACTGACATGTCACCTATTATTAATGAAGATGAAGATGTTGCAGAAGAAAGAAAAAGAATTATGAATGGAGGAAACAAAACAGATATCTTACAATTACAAGAACTGACCAAGGTAATATTTTGAGAAGAATGAAAAAAATATTTAGTCCTGTCTCAGTTCTAAAGTTGCTTCATCCCAATAACATTAAACTAAACCAAAAATTCAGATGATTTTCATTTCTGTAGATGTCTTGAAATAGGAACTTTCCTTTTTTTTTTCTCTCCTCATCAATATAGATTTATGCAGGTCGACGCAAGCCTGCAGTGGACAGACTCTGTGTTGGCATCCGTCCCGGAGAGGTAGGTTGTTCAATAACACTGGATTACATTCCATGGATCGGTTCAGATTTTATGCCCCCACTGATTTGCAAGTTGGAAATATTAAAGAATATGATAATTTTTTCAATTTAGTGCTTTGGCCTTTTGGGAGTGAATGGCGCTGGCAAAACAACAACATTCAAAATGCTGACTGGAGATACTGATGTGACATCTGGAGATGCTGTAGTGGCTGGCAATAGGTAAGTAACTTTAAAAAGTTAGCAAGCTACCTTAAAAAAACCTCTGTGGCAATCCATTTACCAGCATAGAACTGTCCAGATCACAGTCTCAATGATCCAGCAGCTCTATGGCACTGAGATCACATCTAACACACAATTGCATTTGATACCTTTAACACTTGTAAAATCTGTGGATAAGTTGTAGTAGTGCCAACAGTGGGACAAGGCAATCATATCTAGTGGCAAAAGAGCTCCCAAACATAACATAACCCATCCAACAGGGTATTTTGATCTGAGCTTTGGGACCTTTGTCTGGCTATTTCTAGCATCTTTGTTTACACAGTGCTGGCATAATGTCATAAGTTATTACAGTGTGGTCTGGTATGCACTTATGTTGATTTACTTCCAGGTTGTGTGCCTTGGCTTGCTAGGTGTAGTTGGATTTAATTCTTTGTCCATTGATGTGATTTGAACAATAACTTTTTTGTTGTCAGGACATGGTCCTGGGCACCCTGTTCTAGGTGGCTCTGCCCAAGCAGGGTCAGTGGACAAGATAACCTCCAGAGCCACCTTCCAACCACACCCATTCTGTGATTTTGTACTTTTCCTACTACCATTGAAGTGTTAGCCTTGTGTCCTGCCTGTCTGCTGCTACTGACCATATTCTGAGCTTCTTTTCTTCTAGATATAAACACTGTTTTCAAAAAATAATAAACCCAACTGGCTGTTTAAAGAAATTCTCTCAAGTTAGTCTATACTTCAAAAAGAAAATGGGTGAGGGAAAATGGGCTTACACTCTTAACCAGGACTGAGCTGACTTAAGACAACAATATACTCCTTGCTCTTATGTACAGACAGATATCTTCATAGCATGTTTCATCAGGAAGAATTAATTCTCATCTTACAAAAGTTGTTGCCTCAGAAAATAAGGATTTTATTCAAACTGTTCTTCTCTGTCTTAGAGCTAGTATTACAGAACTACAACTCTTTTCTTTGTTTCTCCAGTATATTGAGCCACATTTCTAATGTCCATCAAAACATGGGATACTGCCCTCAGTTTGATGCCATTGATGACCTGCTCACGGGACGGGAACACCTCTATTTGTACGCACGCTTGCGGGGGGTTCCAGCAGAAGAAATCAAGAGGGTAAAGTAGTCTTGCTTTTGATAGTTACAGTGATATTTGTGACAATTAACTGTGCTCTTAACATGCCAAGGGCCAGAATTTCCAAAGGGGACTTCTAATTCTGTGTATTGAAGTCCTGGGAGTGCTTCCTCTCATTTGGACAGTTGACTAACAAGACCACACTATCAAATGCAGGTTCTCAGGCATAAATGGTACTTTGCAAATTGTGGCAAAAACAATGGAAGGCTAAAGATGTGATTTCTGTGTCTCAGAATGGCAATGCTTGCTGTTTTGCTTTTGCCTTTAAAGTTCTATATGTATAGGAAAGAAAAGATGATTCCAGAAAAAAAAAAATTAAAATTCTTGCACAGATAGAAGTCTACAACTGAGGCTGCTTTATGGCTTTCTCTCACATAGTTAGAATGCCCCTCATCATCATCATAAACATTTTGTACTTCCCTGGCCCAGTTCTAAATGAACATGCTAAAACCCAGGGGACCATCATGTTCTACCAGAAGAGAAATGTATCAGCAATCCTGTCTGTTCTGCATTAGCTGCTGTGTGAAACAGATGGTCTTTCTCACAGGTTGCTGAATGGGGCATCCAGAAGCTGGGACTTCCTATGTACGCAGACCACCTGGCAGGGACCTACAGTGGTGGCAACAAGCGCAAGCTCTCCACTGCCATTGCCCTGATAGGCTGCCCACCACTCATCTTGCTGGTAAGTGTCATGGAAACTCAGCCCTGGGTGGTTCAATACAACATCTCATAGCACTACATGCTAAAGAGCTACAAAATCTTTGCAAGCTCTTTTCTGCCCTCAACTTAGAGCTATTTCAGTGTAATTTTGACTGAATTTCAGGCATAGTCTGGGATGCATAACTATGTTTCCAACAATCCCCAAGTGATTACAAAAGAAAGATCTTCAAAACAGAATATGTTGAGATGAAATCTATAATCCAGAAAAATCTGAATTTAAACTGCAGTTTAGTTTCAGTCTGCCTTTTCTTGTCAGAGTGTAGCCACTGATGTGAAAGATGATCTTCCAACATATACACCTGGCTGCTTTAGCCAGCAAAACAGAGGAAGATACCCTCTACCTTTTCCAGATGTTAATATCTTTGGAATAAATTATACAAATTTATACTAAACTATACAAATGCTGAAATGTAGTTCTTGCCAAATAAAAGAAGTGATCAGATAATTGCATATCTAAAAGGAAATTCTATATTAAATTACTACAGAAATTCTTTATTTAGACTATATTTTACTACCTTAGTTTGTATGTCTATGACTTTCAGACACAGTCATTTTTACTTTACAAAAGCCTATGAAGAAGTGTTTTAATACATTCTTGTAGCTGGTTCCTTATACCATTTAATATGCCTTTACATATATTCTGCCTGTAGTAAACAGACAGATAAAATATTTTCTCATAATTTCTTAAGACCCGATGTTCAATGAAATTTTTTCTATCAGAATTTTATTTATTCTTTTTATTTTATTGTTTATTATATTTTATTTTATTATTTATTTTATATGTTTATTATTATTTTTTTTTATTATTATTATTTACTTGCTGGGTTAGCTGGTTTATGTAGGATCAAATCCTTAGGTGGTATAAAATCAGAATGACTTCACTGGTTTCTTGGATTGAACAATGTCCTATATATTTATGCAAGTAAGATGACCTGGTGAGAGCTCCTTTTTGCCCAGAAAAGGCACCCCCTTCCCTGTAGCTGTGCCCTACACAGACAGCACTGTATTCTTACCCACAGTCCATGCACTTGTTTCCTTACTGCTTTGTACCAAGAGCTCCATTGGCACCCACTCACTCCTACGCTTCTCAAGGTCTCTGTGCTTTCTCAAGGCACAGATTACTGTAACGAAGCATATAATTATATGCTGTGGCCCCCAAAAATGACCTGGTTCTACATAGATTATACCTATTTTATTGCCTTAACATTTTCCTTATAGGATGAACCGACTACTGGGATGGACCCTCAGTCCCGGCGCCTCCTGTGGGACTCTATCGTTGGTGTGCTCAGAGATGGGCGAGCGGTGGTTCTAACCTCACACAGGTAAAAACAGTTGGAACTCAGAATCTGAAAGCAGCTGAAGTACATCTGTTAGCTTTTATCTCAAATATCTGTTCTCTATTTTGAAAGCATGGAAGAATGTGAAGCCCTCTGTACTCGTTTAGCCATCATGGTACAAGGTACCTTCAAATGCCTAGGCACAATTCAGGAGCTGAAATACAAGTAAGTAGAATATTTTTATGGCGGTTTTTAATGGGAAAATGTCATGTATGTGACATGTACTATTCTTAATACAAACAATTCAACATTTAACCAGACCTATTTCTGGGTGCAGCTGTGTTGTATATTATACTGTCTGACCAGATCTCATTTCAACTCTATTATGCTGCATACCACTTCTGCAGGGCAAATGCAGGGCTTCCTAAAAAGCTGGATCTTGTGCAATATCTTTCAGATACTGTTATTGTTTTCATAGCTTAAAAAAACTAATTTCCTTCCTGAATGATGAAACAACCTCTTCACCCAATTCCTAAATCCACATGTCCTTTGCACAGGTTTGGAGATGGCTACATTGTCACTCTGAAAATCAAAGCTCCAAAGTCTGGGCTGCCTCCAGATCCCACTCCTGCTGAGAAATTCATACGCATCAACTTCCCAGGGAGTTTACAGCGAGAGAAACACTACAACATGCTGCAGTATCAGATTTGTTCTTCCTCTCTGGCTAAGATTTTTCGATTAATAATCTCCAATAAGGAAAATTTGCATATTGAAGAATATTCTGTGTCTCAAACAACATTAGATCAGGTGAGTAAAAATAAAACATCCATGAGAAATCCTGTCTGGTGAGAATTAGGCAGCATAATGGGGATGTATCCAAACAACCCAAGGACCAAATTGTTTAGAGAATTATCTCACACCTCTTTCTGAGGCAAGATTCCCAGTCCTGTCATCAAGGAAGGTGTATCAGTATGAATCAGTAACTTATTCCTTGTGTAAATAGGTGCCATGTGAAAGCTGGTAAGTGTTTCCCACATTACAGAATTCACACAACCCGTTCCTTCAGGAGCAGCAGTCTGAGCAAGGTCAGCAATTTGGAATGAGACGGAGCTGAGAATAGCACTTTATTTTAAATAAGAGGTTTGGACTGTGTTGTGTCAAAGATACTGCAAGAAGCAATTAGACACATAAAACCTGGGAAGTCCAGTGGGAGTTTTGAAAACACCCACTTGCTAGAGGGTATTGGCCCCATCTGTCTGCTTTCCTAAGTAACAAAGGGTCCACATGTGCAAAGCTGTTTTTGGTGAGATTGCTAGAGAGGCATTCCTGGCTGCCTTTCAGCTTCCTACTAAAATATTCTGTCTCCTCTTTCCTATCACAACCAAACTCATGCTCTGCAAACCATGCAAACCTGGCTGAAGCCATATCCTCCTTAAGAAAAAGTAGGATTTTGCTTGCAAGCAAGTACATCCAAAGGAAGGAAGTTGCAAGGAAGGAAGTCACGAGGAAGTTTATCAAAATAAAGGAGGGACTCATGATCCCAGCTGATAATGCAGTGTCTCAGTTCAGTTGATGTCTGTGGATTCCCCTTTCTGTCTGTTTCCTGCAGAGCACTAACTCATCTCAGTTGGAGACATGGTGACATTTTCTGCTTTCCTCACACAGGTTTTTGTGAACTTTGCTAAACAGCAGATGGAGGATGAGGAAATGCCTTTGCATCCGCGTGCAGCTGGAGCCAGCCGAGAAGCCAGGGTGTCCCCAGTTGCAGTTGCATAGACTGCTCCTGCAGCCTCCAGGCTTCGTGTTTGCAGGGTGCAAACAGGTGCCATACCAGAGCAGAGCAAGGGTAAAACAAAGGTTCGCACACTCAGTATTACACTGATTTTTTTGCACCTTTCTGAGCACTGTGCTCTCAACAACAGCCCTAGCAACAGCCAACTTCTACTGCTCTACCAGTAACACTACATACTAACAGTGTCAAAGGAAAGGCAGGTCCTTGCTATAGAATGAAATCTTCCTCTAACATAAAGTCCATTATAAGATACAAGAAATCTCATTCCTCCTTGTTGACATATAAATAACATCAAAGATGGACTCTCTTTCTGGTACTTTGAGGCTGGCGGGTTTTTCTTGTTTAACCCTTATGTCCACTGCTACGAGTCAGCAGACAGGTCCCAAGGCTGAGAGCATTGCCCAGCTTAGAAGCAGATTCCTGCCATGCCGAGTGCACGGGGCTATCAAGGTCAGAACAGTGCTGGCTGATGGGGCTGGTCCTGGGGGATTGCTTCACTGTCTCACCAGGCTGCCAGTGACAACAGACGGTTGTCTCAGCAAGAATGAAAAGAATTAATTCAGAGCTCAGACCCAGACAAGAAACTTGCTTTTAAAAATAAATTAATTAAAATGATCTCATACTCATCTTCAAGTTGCCTCAAATAGAGGCCAAATGTCAAAATGGAGATTAAAAAGAAAGAGAGTATGTTCAAATCTGCCAAAAGTTTTGTGTTCTTGTAGAGACGTGGAATGATCTCTTTGTTACTAAACAAGCCCAAATTTTTCTTCTTTGCTGTGACTGGACATTAAGTGGGCGTAAAGTGTGAATAGGGAATGTACTTTCTACCTCCTCAGAAGGAAAATTTCAACCTGCTTGTACTCCACTGCACTCAGTGGGAAATCATTTGACATTTAGCCCTTTTTTCTGGTTCAGTGTTTAACTAGTGGAAAAACAAAATTCATAATGATGTATTGCTTCAGTTATCTATCAGATCTAATAATTTCCAAGAAATCTTCTCTAAGATATGTTATACAGAATTAAAATCTGGGTCATGCATTTTTGCTTTGAAAGATATTTTTCTTCAATTGATGTAGTTGTTTTTTTTTAATAAGGACACTCTTGCTTTGTACTGTACAAAATATTGTGAAACTTCAGCAATCAGCTGTAGCCTTCTCTTTTTGCCATAATTATTTCAACTGGTTTTCAAATAGAATTTATTGCATATTTCACCCTTACAAATAGCTGCAAAAATCTTTCTATACATCTATTATAGATAAATAAATTATGAAACAAAACAGTATCTATGCATTCTCTTTATATTCTAAAATAGCTTCTTTAAGATGTCATTCAGATAGATTTCAATAGCCTTTTTTAATTAGATTTACACAAAACCCAACTAAGTCCAGAACATCCAGTGACAAAGAAAACACAGGAAGTCCAAAATTAAGCTGATTTTTCTCCCTGGCTCTGAAAATTGGAAGAGCATTCTGAGGACTAGCAGTCACTTCATGTATTTACAAAGTGTATTAAAAACTACTTAGAGAAGCCTGATGTAAAATTCTGGGTTAAAGGTCAATTAGTATCATAAGGAGATATTATATCAAAACAGACCAGATATCAAAGATATGGCATAGGTTAGATTTCTTTTGAATCTTATTTACTAGTATGCAACTTATTAATGAAGAAGACCAAAAACAAATTAAAAAACCCAGCACAGGATATTACATTCACAAATACTACAAGTACTTCTTACTTCAGATTCTTTTGGCAAATTAGGGGTTAGACCCAGATCAGGTTTTTGAGATATTGCCTATTTCTTATTCCAGGAAGCACTCATATTCTTTGGTAATGTTATCAGTTACAAAGCACCTGGCTCCAGGCAGCACACCTTCTTCAAGTCAAAGAAGGCAGATCATGCAACTGTCCTGAGGCCAGCTGGCCGTGCTGGCTGAGCCGAGCTCTGTAGCTAGCTGGTGTGTCCTCGTTCCAGTGTACTTCTGTCTTGCAGAATGCCACTGCTAAATTTAGAGCTGCTTTTCAGCACAGACTTCTCAGGATCTCTGATCCATCAATCTAAACAGTCTAGTACAGAAAAATCTAAGGCAGGTTACAGTGAACTGCAGGGGCTTTTTTTGCAGCTGTGCAATGAAGCCTTATTTTTTAAGGTGCTTCTGAGTTGTGAATTCTTGAACGTAAGGAAGTCTAGCTTACAAGTGCATACAATTTCCCTTAGTAGTGGAGATTCAACATGCACCAAAATCCTTTTAATTAATTCATTTATTTGGGAGGACATTTATGAGGTTTGTCTTCTTTAAGTTCTGTGCAATATGCAAATTGAGCCTTCTTTTCTTACAACAAAAAGGGAATAATTGGCATTCTATGACTTGGATAATCCTTGAACTCTCGTAAGTAGGTGCAGTGTTTATCCTTTGCCCAGATTGTCATCTGAATGAAGCAAAGCAAGGTGAACAGTCCCACTGGAAGGAAGGAAGGGAAAAAAGATACACTTCATAATCAGATTAAAAACATACTCTGGCTGCTGACATCACTTCAGATTGAAGTACCAAAACATTACTCACCTGGAACACACTGAGTCATGATAGTGAAACTGATCCAGGTCCCCACCTGTTTTGGCCAAGGAAATTTAAAATATTTCTGGTGACAGCATTTGCATTTATCTCTCTATTGATCAAAATAACCTTGTCCTAGTATAGGTAAATAAAAAAATCAAGGTCAGCCAGATCAATTTCTGCTGTTAATAACCTTTAGCCAAAAAGGTGAACAGTGCCTTATTATCACAAACAAAACCTTCATATTTCCTTCCACAGCTATTTCAATGACAAAATTTTAAGCATTAAAACAGTGTCCTTCCTCTTTCTCTGCCTAATTTGTATTCATCAGACCTCCATCACCATTAGGAATAGTAACTTTCTATGTTCAAGGCCCAATGCTGTTCTCATTAACATCTGTTGATCTCCACTGAATTTCAAACCTGACACTGTCCTTCTGTGCAAGAATGAATGTTACACTGAGTTGCACTGACTTCATCCGCTTTTGAACACAGTCAGGAGTTTAGCTCCTGATTAAGGGGCATAAAATGATAAACTGATTAAAATCTCTAAAGCAGTCACCACCACGACAAGTGATTTTGTACCTTAAGAAAATGGGGAAGACTTTGTCTTATTTTCTCTATCACAATATATTTTATTTGTCTGACCACTATCTTCCTGCCTGCAGTGATATTTCCAGGCTCTTATGTTATAAATCCACCAGACACCTCCATCCCTTCATTGCAACACATATTCAGTGGTGATTTTCCTGTTCCTGGCTGCAGAATTTGCTCTGCTTTACAGTGTATGTCATGTCTGGCAGCCACACGGGAGCACTGGCCCAGGGTTAGGGCTGTCTGTGTAAGGTTAGTCACACCACTACTGACCCAGGGAGGGGAGGAAGAGCAGACAAATTCTTGTCCACAACCTGATTTCATGGGGTTTAGGGAAGGAAGGGAAATGTATTGAGCTGAACAGTTTCAGAGGTTTCTTCCATGTAAAACATTCTAAAAGAAACAAAAATAGATTCAGAGAAACTGAAATCTGAACATCTTGTTTGAAAATACATACCTCATATGTATAGTTAGGGCAAGATACAAAGAAAAACAGCCATGTGAAAGGATTCTTTGTTGGATATGGGATCTTACAGGTTTTGGATCCTATAGATTAGAAAACAAATCACAAAATATTCACACTCCTAAACATATTGTTTCCTGTAAAGACAACCCAGCTCTGCCTACTTCTGTGTCTCATGACTGTCAGAGGGACAAACAGGATGTGGGAAGACAGGATGTCCTCTGGACTCGCAAGAGGAATAGGATACCTGTGAGGGAACTTTCCCTTGCTCACCAAACATAGCTTATAGCAGCACTGTTTCCTTTTGCACTGGCAGTACAACCAATGTAACTGCTCCCCCAGCACAACCCGGCCCGAAACAATAAAGATAACAATAGGATGTGTGTTTCAACAGTCTGATGTCAGAATCCTTGCAATGCCTCATTTCCCTTAGAATCCAGTCTTTACAGTGCTGAGCAACCTGTGCTCCCACAGCAGTCAGCTGACAAGTATCAACACCCCCCAGGATCAGGTCTTTTCTGAAGCAGAGTAACTGAAGGAGAACTGAAAGGCCGTACAAAACTGAAAAATGATCGTGCAGTTTTTACCATTCCTCCGGAGGTCACTGAGTGCAACATGAATGGAAAAATTTCCAGCTTCACACAGCTGCAAGAAAGAGTATGACAAAGTTAAAAGTGTTCTTCCCTTCTATTTGTTTTTCTTCCTTTTGTTATTTCCTGGGGTACTTTAAAATATTTAAGAAAAGGAAAATAATTATGAACATAATAAATATCCTTAACTAAGACTGCTGACAGAAGGATGAAACAAATCAAATATGAGACCATACTATATTCTGTTATATATTTATATTTTCCAGAAAATGTGGACTTCATGTCCAAAAGATCAAATTTATTACTTACATAATCCCCTTGAAATCAAAATGAACCGCAGGGGATAGAAGTGAACTTGGGAATTACTTGCTTTATCTTTTGATCATTCTTACGGCTTTAAAAACATCCACAAAATTATTTGCATAGTCCTGGTTTCTCAAAAGTTATTGAAATCCCAAGGAAGATACAGTTAGGTTTCTAAGTAAGTTTTCTTCTCTAGAGTATAATTGATATGAATCGTGAAATATAATTGACCCAGCTTCCTTCACTGGTTTTACAAACAGCTTCCCCCAATCACTAATGAAGAGAGTGTATTGAAATGACCCATTTATATGATTATGGACAGTCTCCAGCGTCTGCAGTGCATATCTGTTACAGCAAATGACTAGTGGTCAGAGCTCCTGAGCTTTATTCCCAGCTCTGTGCTTTCAGCTGTGGAGTTTTTCTATAAAATGTGAATAGATTATGACCTCACAGAATTTCATCCTGGGAAGCTGCTTTGGGATCCTGCAGTCACTGATAATTAGTTTGTCAAAGCAAGTGAACAGCTGATGTTCTAAACAAGTTACACATTCATAGGAAAAGTCTTTGTATGGTACATATTTATTGGCTACACTGACTTTGCTTCTGCATGTATGAAATGTCAGAATGAACAGTGACTGAAGAATTTTGAATCATAAAGAAAGCTGTAAGCTGGTTTTGAAGCTCAGCAAAATGAAACTTTATCACTGAAAATTATCAGCAACATATTCCCTTAGTTGGATAGTTCTCTTAGATTTATGGTCTCTTGTGATTCTCAGCGCTCAATAAACAGTTCACAAAACAAACTTACTGGCTTTTAAACACAGATTTAAACAAAGATTATGGAAGATCACCCCAGCAGATAAATATCCTGGTCTTGGAATGGACACTAAACCAAACTATTAATTTGTGTACAAAATCACATTACAAACTGATGGATTTATTTGTTTTGCATGCAAGCGGTTAGCTTTAGTAGTACGTCCCAAATGTCCAAGTATCTATAAAGCAAGATATTTTAGCATTTTATAGAAAAAGCAAGAAACCTACCAGAAACATGATCACAGCAAAATTTATCTGTTTTTTCCCATAAGCTATTAGAAAAAGAAAGTTTGCATGTCATTAGTACACAAGTACATACATAAATACTTACATCATTGAGGGTTGTTTTGTTACTTACAAGGAGGAGTGTAAAGAGGATGATTGATGTAATATGCAAGCCAAGCTGCAAATCCCCAGTAATATAAGCAGTTCTGAAAAATAAGCAATTATTCTTTGTTTTACTACAGTCTTTTAGGCCAATATTCACTGCAAGGACTGTTGATAACAATGAATTGGGACAATCCTTCAACTTGCTGATAATACAACAACAAATGGCAGTACTAAGTGTGGCAGGTGGGAGCAGGTAACAGGAAATAAGAAAGGAAATGGTGCTAGTAGAGCTAAGATTACCTCTAAAATATCTTCCAGCTGTTAAATTTATAAACAGTTTTAGAAAGTATGATCATATGACTGAAAACAAAATTATCTTCTCTGGCAAGCCACTGGGCAAAGTTGAAGTGCATACAGACTGTATGTTAAAGAGAAATTTGTTTTGCTGAGCCCCGAGACTGTAAAACCAGATTTGGGTACTGTCCTCTCTTGTCTGCTTATTATTTTGCACTGCCCAATCTCCTGTCCTTTTCTCCTTCATCAGTTTTTTTCTTTCCCATGCTTTAACTTTTCCTGCCTGGTGCTTTCCTGATGTACTTTCACTGTTATTTCTCCAGTTTGTCCCTTTTTCTGCTGTCCTGTGTTTCTGCGATGCAGTTTCCCCTCTCTAAACTCTGATAACACAGCTGTCACTAATGGCTATACTGACTCATTCCTGACCAATCTTAGTGCTTGTTCATAGGCTTCATCCATGAAAAAACTACTTACAATGACAATCTTTACCTCTTATTTGGCCTCCTTGGCTCTGCCTCTTGTGGGTTTTTCCAACACTCATTGCTGCTTTGGTGACATGTTATTGTCTCCCTCCTTATACATATATAGGTGGGAGGGAGGCCCTTTCTTGGTCCCTTCCTCTTCTTGGTCTGTGCTCTAACCTCTAGGTGCTGTTCTCTTGCAGACATTTTAACCCTCATCAACAAATCATACATTTGCCTCTCATCAGTTGAGTCTTCTTTCACCCAATCTCGTGCCTCAGTTTTTGATGTATCAGGCTGTGTTTATTCATCACCTGGACTTCAGCAAGACCACAACCGAGCTCTTTTTCTTTCACCACTTCTTCTGTTCTTTTCTTTGCTTTATCTTTCCTTCCTTCCTATTTTCAATTTTGAGTAAAACTTTGATCCTCTTACTCTTTCTAGTAAAGGTCCTCTTACTCTTTTTCTGGTCTTTTTCTTGGACTTCCAGATAGGTTCCTATACCTTAGACATTTCTAGGTGGTTTTGCTTTCTCTTTCACCATTTCCTTTCCTTCTCACACAGGCAAAAATCCCATCCAAGGCTGCATTTTTTTTCTGTCCTGACTGGTTTAACTTTTCTGTTTTGCTTTGAATTTTGCAGTCTTTTCCCCCTGTATATACCAGAACTGCATTTCTAGCAATAATACCCTGGAAAAGTGATTACCTCAGCATCTCCAACCTGCACTAGCTGACTGCAGTGTCTGATGGTGCATTTTTCTGAAAATGCTGGTGTCCATCTGCTGCAAGCAGTTTTACCAAACATTCTGTTGCATTTCCACTTTCTTCTTAGAGATAATTGAACACAGCAGTGCCCAGAGACCTCAGACACCCTTCTGGGCTTGCTGTAATACAAGCATTTAGTATGTCCTTGCTCTGAGATTGTATAAGAGATAACTGATAAGAGTAAACTATTAGCCAGTAACTACAAATCAGGTGGGATGAATGAGCAGAAAAAATAAATAGCTTCCCTGTGATGACTTCATTCTCCCCCAGGAAATGCAGCAGAAACAAAAGAATGATTCCAATGAGGGATAATATAGGTAGTGTCCTGTCCATAAACTACTGCTTTCTCCCTAACACTAGCTTCTTCAGCAGGCACTTAAAATTTACTGACTGCTGTACAAACTTAGGTGGAAACAGGTTCTTGTAATCTTGGAATGGTGTCTTCGGGAAAAAACCTTTACCTAGCTTCAAGACTTGGCACAGAATGGAACATATTGCAACGGATTTCAGTGAAGTAAAATTAAATTAATTATCATGGCTCAGTCCCCAACAATACATGCTGCAATTAAACTGAACAAATGCTATTCAGCCAAAGAACATGATTTACTGCAAGAGTATTTCTCACTTTTAAGAAAAGCAGCTTTAGCATGAGTGGGGTCTACCACTGCTAAGCACCTTAATAGTAACACTTGTAAATGTCCAGCTGCCACTTGAATCCTTATTGCTCATACAAACATCTCCAGTGAAATCTAGGTAGGAACATACAGACTTTATAAACTCAGTTGAAAGGAAGAAAGAGTTTCTGTGAATCTTGAATAATAAAGCTTTTCAACAATCTCTTAGAATGCTGTGGGTCAAGTTCAGATACTGCAGGGACCCCATAAATAAATTATTTCTAAGTTTCCAAACTTATGGTGAGTACATTTGTCTTCTCTACTGCAGTTGACAATGCATAGTTCTTCATATCTTGCCTCTGTTTATTCATTACCAGAATCTACCCTTCTGTTTTTCTTCTTATATTGTCTTCTGGTTTAAATAGTATTTATTTAGATCTAATGTTCTCTTTCCTCCAGATATTTTTCTAAAAATTTATGATATCCCTTCTTTTTACTCACAAAATTGTTCATGGGTAAAGAAAGACCATGTGAGACCAATCATGAGACTAATATTTGAAGAATTCTACTGATACTTCCCTATTATTAAAGGTCTGACTGTTTCTTTTTTGGCACTACCATAATTATCTTTCTTTCAGTTAGTTCCTTTCTCAGCACACAATTTTTTCCCTATCTTATTCACCCTAAGGAGTTGTTCACTAGGTTCAGATAAATCAGGTATTCTACCTTTCCAATGCCTAGAAAAATCACATATCTTAGAAAAATTATACTGTGTTAGTATGCTCTGCTCTTGATGAAGCTGCTGCATCATAGGGCATAATTTATTACTAGTTCCATTTGGGAAAAAAAGGTTGAAAATCACATCTCTCATTAATTCCCATCTCAGATTTCTGCTTATTGAGGCTGAAGTCTCCTGCACACATAGCATTCCACTGCACCTAGAAAATAAGCTATCTACATCTACTGTGTATGTGATCAAACCCTGAAAGCAAGAAGTTTTTTCTACCACTTGTATGTGATGGAAAAACAGAAAAAACATGTGATTTTTTTTGCACTGGCACAATTTTGGAGTAACACCACCAAGGCAAATGAAATTATAAAAGCAAATTAAACCCAAGCATTGCTAAGCAGGTAGAATAAGAACTGTGAGCAGCTTTACAGGTGAAAGCAAGTGCCATCAGCTTGAGAAGATGAAAAAGGAAGTGATCAGAATGACTGGTATAAATGTAAATTTTAACAGCAACAGCTTGTATGGTCTGAAAGGAACAAGTAATTGTCCTAGATGGCAGTGAGAAAATAAATGATCACACTTGTTTTTTCAAGGTAAAGTTGCTCATTTATCTGCTGTTTAGCATGCATTAGCTACTGTTGTGTTAAGAACAAGAGATCTGCAAGATCTGTTGTATCAAGAATGAGATCTGCAAACCTTCTAACTACTCTTGCTGCAGGAAGCACAATAAATTTCTAGAGAGGATTCTTTTGGAGGGCCACTGCTCCACTACAGACCCTCCTTTCCTGAAAGCATGAAGCTATCACCTGAAGGACCAGAGCCACTGGACAGCTGTAAGGAGTTAGCCACAAGGCTAAGCTTCAGCTGCTACAAGTCTCACTGCCACAGTGCAAATTACAAGGAACCGTCTAAATCCTAAATGTTAGAATTCCCAAATGCTTTTCCAGTAGGTAATCTCTTGTCTTCATTAGAGTAAGGTGTACTTTTGACTACTAATGTGTTCTCTGTTGCAAATATTTGTAAAATAACTACAGCTTATGCATAACCATGCATAAGCTGTACTACTTCTCAGACACCCTGAAAACAGAACCTGCACCCCAAGAGTTGCTCTGTGCCACAGCAGCACTGATGACATTAGGAATGCTCCTGAGGAGAATAAAATGCAGAACAACTAAGCTGCTTCACACTGGATCGAAGGTAAATTAACAGTTCCTTAACAGCAAAGAGAATTTTAGGGACAAAGCAGATATAAAATGACTGTTACAAAAATTTATTTTTTTTATTTATTTTTTTTAAAGTTGTTCTCCCACCATTGTGCCTGCCTGTACTACCTTGAAAGTTAACTCGTTAGTAAAACATTCACACCCAAGGACCTATGCTGAAGGTTTAAAATTCTAAAAAGTAATGACACTTCTATAATATTAGTAACAGTATGACAGCATGTGTGTTATACAACAGTGACATTAAGGAATCTTCTGAAAGAACTGCAGCTTTATGGGTGAGATTTGCTACAAAAGCCACACAAAATGTCTGTGGTGCAGAGGCAGAGCTTAGGCTGGCTAGGCTGGATTTGTAAGGGCAGCTATGGATAGATTCTGACACAATTTACCTTCACAATATTCCTCAGTGGCATAGTCCCACGGGAGAACCGATGAACAAATATTGTTTCAATCAACCTTTTGATGTAGTGGAAAGAATGGCAGATACATGCCAAGCTAGAAACAGCAAGACAAAAGTATTTAAGAGTGCTTAAAAAACCAAGTGTGTCAAGACATTTGGAATAAGACTACAAGAAACACTGCTCAAGCCTGCAAACAGACTTACTTAACTACTGGGTGTGGACTTGATGTAAACCTCTCATCCAGTCCATAGACAAAAGTCATGCGGAAATAAAACAGAAAATAGATGAACAATGGACCTGTATATTCTATCAAAAATACCTGTAAAAAGAGAGAAAATAATTAGACAGCTGAATTAGATGATGGTTTTGCTTTGGTTTCTTTGTGATAACTAATGCAGTGGGATAAAAACCTCCACGCATCCAGGATGGCATTAAGAGAGGTAGGGAGGGAATAGAAGGTTTGGGCTCAGGCTAGGAAACTGGTAGCCATGCACATAAATATTTTGCAATGATTTGCCTCAGTTGCATTCAAACAGCCATTACCAGCGCAGCAGACACGGTAAGGGCATGAAAAGATAATAATGGAAGCCCAAAGATCATGACAAATATGCATGCATGTTACATTTATGCAGCTCTCACCCTTCTCTTGCACTCAAAAGCTGTTGCTTATTTTGGTTTAAAATGAAATTTGGTGAAGAATTTGTCTTGAGAAATAGGAGTTCTGCTTCTACTGAATGAATTTTGTTTTAACTGGAAACACAGCTCGTAAGTATTCACAGTGACCCCATCTGTGTGAACAGTTAGCACAGCAGTTGTCCTGGGAAACAATAATTTCATTCTATGTTCAAACAAGCTTTAATTGGAATACTAGAAGGAAATTAAAAGAAAGAAAAAAAAAGAGAGGAAACCAGAGAACCTATTATCTAACTTCATTTCATTTCAGATAGTTGTGTATTTCTTAGGAACATCACTTTAAATTGAACTGAACTTTGGACCAAATATTAACAGCTGAATTTTCTACCCATCTATAGGTGAGGAAGGTAGGTCCATACCTCACTTACAGAGAAAGAAGGGAAATTGATTGTACTTCTTTCACAAACAAGCAAACAAAAACCCAGCAGCAAAAGAAAGCAAACAAAAAAAGAAACCCAAACAATCCCAGTTCTCTAATGTGTTTGGAGTTATTTTGATACTCAAAAAAGTTGGGATATTGACTTCTGTTATGATCAGCATTTTCTCTGATGCAAAGATCAGGTTTCCTTGTAGATGAGAAGCTCATCTTTTCTGTTTGATAATACTTAAATATTTGTTGGCTTATATTTGAATGAAGTAGCTTGAAGGGCAGGGAGAGCAGAATGCAAATGTTTGTGAAATGGTAGAAGCCTGGTGTTACTCTGCACTGTGATACTTTGGTGTATATTAATGCACATGTGTCTTGAAGTCTACACTGGCATTAGAAGTTTTTGTCTGTCTTCCTGGTTTTTTGGATTAAGTAATAGCTGCTTGATTTATCCACATTGCATCCAAAGTAAACATTCAGTCTTGCAGAACATATTTGACTTTTTTATTTTACCTCCTATTAACATTGTCTTTGCTATTTGTAATCAACACAAGGTTTTATTAATGTCTCATAGCTAATAAATGGTAAATATGCCTTTAAATTACAAGGTACTTGACATCATGCTGTTTATTAGAACTGGTGTAATACTGTGCAGCAAAGACCTTCTAGAGAGCTAGAAGGGTCCTTGGTCACCTCGCTGCATAAACAGCAGTGTTGTGCTGCCTGCCAAGTGAGTTGTGATAAAATTTGCATTTGAGCTAAGACAGTAAATATGCAAGGTCTTTGAGGATGGCTGCTAATAGTGCAGAAATTATCAGCTGTCATTAGCCTGTCACTGGCCTCCTGGGACGCAGTCACGTGCAGACAGCAATTAATTGTACTTTTATACATTTTCTTGCTGAAGTCACTTCAAGTAATGACATGTGAAGTTGTTCCCATGCCTCTTTGCAGGACAAACTCATAGGAGTATAATCTTTTGTCAGGAGTTACACCAGTCCTGCAGAACAGATTGCCAAAAGCATTTACATACCTAGTTTCTAATGATTTTACAATAGGCATCCATTTGACAGCCTGCATTTTAGTTCTGTAGAGGCAACCTACCCTGCAGCAGGTTTTCCACTGCTGCTCTCCCAGGGAACTAAATAGGCATTCAATCTGTTACTGCTTTCCCTGATTAAATGAACTGAAGCAATGAGGATTCATTGCCTGCACCCATATCAGAGCAGACATCATGCAGAAATATTGGAGAGAAACAAAAAGTGATGTAAGGATTAACTATGGAAAACTAGCCATTAAAATGGCTCAGATTTGAAGCAGAGCTCACCGTAGTCCATCCTATCTGTGGCCCTAAATCTTTAAAGTATAAGGTAGCAGTTGTGCCAACAGGGAGGTGCTGCAGGATTTCTTCATCCCTCAGGGACTTTCCTTCTGAGAAGGAAAGAAGTAATTACATCTTAGCGACATTCAAGTCCACTTTGGTAGCATATTAGCTTTATATGGTGCTTTATCTATGAGACTCCTTGATGTGAGATTATTGAAATCTCATTAAACAGGCCAAGAATATTTACACTTAATTTTTCTTTATGCCTGTAATCACATATAAGCCTGGATCCTCTATTCACACCAAAACAGTTAAGAGAATTTTCAATTCTATGTGCCTGCCTAGTCTAGTAGACTTGTTTCATCACTGCTAACAGCTAGCAGAATTTGTTGATGGAGCAGTGCCCTTCATCAGAGTTCACTGACCTCCTAGTCAGCTGCACCTCTCTCTCTCTCCTCTCTTCTGCTCTTCTCATTGCTCATCATCAGACAAACAGAAGATAGGATAAGCTGTGTTTGGAAAACCCTCCTACAGAAATTTTCACTGCCTTTCTTTTCCCAAACAACTAGCTAGGAGGTGATTCCTAGCTAGCACCATCCCACAGTACTTGAGCTTTTAATGCCTAGATTTGGAGGAATCTCCAGAGGGCCAGCATTTTCTCATGGCAAGTCTCACTACATAAATTCATAGAGGAATCTGACAAGGGGGACCTTCAAAGAAGGAAACAAGATAAACACACATCTGTTTTCCATGGGTAGATTTTACACAATGAGCAAATCTTCACCAGCATACTTTAAGGCACTGTTTAAATAAAACTATCCTTAATGAAAGCAAAGGAAGAAAGTGTTATATTTTAGCTAAGATGAATTAACACAGTTTGGCAACTAGACTTTTCTTTTGTGGACTCAGGCCATGTAAGAGGCTTCCAGTAGCAATGCCTACAAGTGTATTAATGAAGTCAGCCAGCTGTCACCAGCTTTGTCAGCAGTTGCTATGTCCATGGCAATGTGTTCTGCATTAGCTTCCCTCTAAAGAACTGCAATTCCTGCCTGAGAGCAGAGGATTATGTGAATTGATAGCTCAAACTTACAGCCCTTTTTGGTACTCTCAGCTGAGCATCATGATGGAGATCATTTCACTGCAGCTCAGAGCAGTGAATATCTAGATCCTGTGCTGTCTCTCTGGAAAGCAACAGTGCTCAGTAGTTAGAAAGTGCATTGGAGCAATGTGCAAACTCCTGAGTTAATTGCCAAGCAATTAACAAGCAGGGTGGAACTTCCAAAGAATTGTATTTGTTCTGGATTCTCTTCAGCCTTCACAGTGCTAATTAACATAGCTGGAAACAGATTCTTAAGTGCTGACACCCTGAAGTACACCTTTCATGCCAGGGCCCTGCTCAGAGTTGTTACTGCAGACCTCACAAGTACTTACTTGGATCAAGTTTTATTGACTGCCTTGCTGGGTACCACCGAGGATCTGTAAGACCATAGAGAATTGTGTGATACACAATGTTCAGTTCAGATCATCCACTACTATAATGAACACAATACAACAAGATGAGCTTCGCTTACAGGTTTTTATAAATATTTATTTAACACTAATATAGGTGATAATTTATGCAGCAGAAAAAAATACAAAGTTGTATCAGGACAGAATAAAATCATTTTACTGAAATCTCACTGTGATCACATTCTTGTGGAGATTATCAACATTACGTGTGTGTATATAGTGTTTCAAATAATGTAATCTTTTCCTATTTATTTACTGGATATTCTGATGTGATAGCTGCTGCTGCTGAAGTTATACTCACATAATTTATGGAACATCAATCTGATCTCTCTAATTGTAGCATTTGGTTCCACCTAGGCAACAAAAATATTGTAAGTATAAGATGCATATTTTGAAAGACAGCTACTAGGTGTAAGATTATTAAATCAAACAGAAATGTGACTTAGACAATGTAACTATTTCTTACAGGTGTCTAGCCTTGGCATGAAGGATTCAGAGAACTGACAGGGAAAAGGCAGGACAATTTTTGATGCCTGTTTCAGAGGCAGCTTCTCTAGCAGTGACCAAGTACTACAGCAGTGACAATTTTATGGCTTCTGAGTACCACACAACTTGCACTCTCTTAGTAAAGCAACTGAAGTTCTCCTTTTTGCTCAAAATCTCCGTCTGGAAATGGTTGAAAGACACTGTAGTCAGTATAAAGTTTGCATAATCATTGCAAGTGGCCAAGGAAAGGCTACCAGGAGATGGAATACCCTTCATAAACACCAAATTTACTTAAGAAAAGTTAGTAATTTCTAACAAAGCCACCTAGCACTTTAAGCAGATTTTTGTTTTACCTTATCTAGGAAGCATAGCTGTTTCTTTGTCTCCCAGTCAAGGATTTCCACCTGAAAGGACACAAAATGATAATTAATCATTATTGGCTCAATAATGTGTAAACTCTTAGTTGATTCTCAAATTCATAATCATTATAACTCTCAGAGTGAGACATCATTTTTCTCTGATCTGTGAACTGAGTTTAAAAACTTCTTGATGTTCTCAAGAGACAGCTTCAATCACCAGGTTCCAAAAGCACTCAACTTGGAAAAAAATGCCAAATGATTTGTCTTCTTGGATATATTCAGTAGCAGAAGTAGCTAAGTTTTTGACCAAAAAAGTGATCTTGGATATTTTCTTACGTTAGAGCAAGAGGAATAAGTAAGAGGTAGAGAATTTTCACAAGAATCACTAAGGAACAGTACTTCTATGATTCATAAAATCAGAAAGTTTGAGAAAAAAAATGTGTGTGTATATATATAAGCAAATATTCTTAGTACAGAAAGCTTGAAGATTATTGTGTATTGTTCCCAGAATATTTTAATTGCAAGGAGGGTGAAAAATATTGGTGGACATAATGAACAAATGCTGCTAAATATCTGGGTTTCACAAACACTTAAGCATTTGTTATAGGAATAGTTAGTGTTACTCTTGCCTCTTAGATCACCTGTTTTATTAACTACATATTAGCATTTTATATTCCAAGCAGTGGTTTAGATACAGCTCTGGAAAGGAAAGAACAGTTTGTTTCCATGATCAAAAGGCAGTTTGGCAAAATGTTATGATTTTGATCAATAGCCAAGCAGAAAAGTCCCCAGACATTTCAAAGCCCAGTTGCAGCAGCTCCCTAAACCTCATTGCAGCTGTTGGGGTTTTTATATAAACATCTAGCATTAATTATGTTTGGTATTAACTGGCCAAGAAAATAGATTAACATTAGACTTTCAATATGATTCCTCACTAAAAATAGGAGTCACGGTCCAGTATCTTTCTCAGAGGGTTGCTTTGAAGAGATCATTTGGTTGGAGTATCTTATTTCCTTGCTTCACTTGTCTCAAAGGGCTCTTTTGGCGCAGAGATGGAGCGCTTCAGCTCCAGACACACTGGATCAAATCTGATCTCCACAAGGAACACTAATGCCATGATATTTTCTGTCTGTGCATTGTAAGCTCTAACTGGGACACTGGGGAAGATAAGCACTGTTCCTCTCTTCTGATATGTAACACATATGCGATGGATTGTTCGGATATGTTTTCCCTTGATTTTTATACTTGAAATAACACATATTTCCAGGTTTAATGTCTGTGTGAAATCTCTATGGGAAAGCAAATGAAGTGGATTCCTTTCCCAGAAGACTATTCTTGAAATACTGACATCATTGTCAGCCACTGAAATCATTCTGACAATCAGTCTGAGTCATTGAAATCAGTGAATCATTCTGACACTTGCAGTCCACAGAACAAGTACAGGGCAGAGAGGGGGCTGCACACCACTTTTTGTCCCTTCTGATGCCAAGTTGCTACAAGGACTATTGAAACCTTTTGTGTATCTCAAAGATTTTTTGTCAATAATATGATTGGGCTGCTCTGCAGACTGCAGCAGTGCCTACACTTTCAGTAGTGTCCTTCCCATTCCATACCCAACCCAAATATCTGTATTATTTTATCAGAATCCTCCAGGGGAAATTTTAATCTACAGCCTTCAGTGGTTGTATTAGAGAGATATTTGTCAGGACAATGACAGTAGTTTAAATATCTTTCTGACACCTATAGTATTTTAGTTGGGCTTTTCTTGTTATGCACAAGACCAGACTGAAAATTAGAGTTTTTCTTTTGGTCTGTGGTTTTCATAGGAGTGGCTGTACAGAAATCTCTGTAAACCTTTAGAATCACTGCGGAAAACAAAAAAAAATAAATCATCCAAGATGTTACTTACTGTTATTTGGTTCTGTTCCAGCACAATTCTTTCAAACTGTCATACTTGCCTGTACTGGTCCATGCAAATACCTAAAGGAAGCCTATAGAGATGATGGATCCAGACTCTTCTCGGAGGCGCATGGAGATAATGGTCAGAGGGAATGTGTGTCTGGATGCAATAGGAGAAAATCCAGACACAAGGAAATTTTTTTCACCATGAGCTAGGCCAAATATTAGAAGTTGCTTAGAGAGGATATGGAATCTCTATTCTTGGAGACAGTTAAAACTGGAGTGCACAAGACCCATTGCCATCTGATCTGGCTGTATCTGCTTTGAGCAGGAGTTGGACTGCATGATTTCCACACGGCTCCTGCAACCTAAATTGCTCAATGTTTGTTTTTGTTGGTTTTTTTTTCCACTTCAAACATTTAATTTACTTTCAATTACTTTCAAGATCTAAGCAAATATCAAACAATCTTTCCCTTTTCAGAAAGATGGATGCCAGAACACAGCTTTAGATTCCCCTCCAGTCCATAGCAAATTGTGCAGCAACAGAGTGAAAGCAAGGTGACTGTTTCCTCTATCACGCCTCTTAGATTTATCAGAACATCCTCCAGTGTAGATGTTCCCTGCACAAGGAACAGAAAAGCCCGATCCAAAGCAAGAAATGGTTGTTCCTGAACATCCTGGCCAATCTCATGAAGCACTGTAGCACTGAACACAGTGTTTTCAGCCCTGAGGCACAGCACCAAGGCAGTTAATGCATTGGTTGGCAACAGATTTTAGATACCCAGCAATCTGTTCTTGGAACACTTACTGGTAGGTATCATCTCTTTTAAACATAAATTGTTTGGCTCAGAGAACTTTAATTTCATTGTGTTTTTAAAGCATTTAGCACAATAGGACATCAACTGTTGGCCTGCATTAGTGCAGTAAGACTTACAGTCCACTTATTTGGTGAATTTTTAAAGACATTTTCAACTACAGCTTCTCTGAGACTACTTAGAGTAGAACTTAATCAATAGGCAGATTTCTGCAGGATGTTAAAAACTCCTTCATAAGACTACAAATATGTATCTTTGCTTAGAAGATAAATTGGTTCTATTGCATAAGGATTAAAGATGGATAGAATCATTAGTAAAAGAAAAAAATCTTGATTATGAATGTTTAGAACATGAACAGGTTGAGGGCAAAGAATAATCAATACACAATATAAGCATTAAAAAGTACATTCAGCTGTTAAATTTTTATTCAGAAAATAAAAAGGTAAAATAAAAGAGAGGAAAGTATTCATAAAGGAAAAAACAGCTGAACAAAGTATTTAGAAAGAATTTTTAAGATGCAGTGTCTCTGTAATAGGATTACAAAAATATAGTCACTTGAATTCCTGAAGTTTAAAACCATAGCTGAAGTGCTGAAGGATCAATAGAGCTCAAAAAATGATGTGATAATTATTATGGTAATATTGACACATTTATCATGTCTGTGCATCTTAGAAGCTTAATTTGAAACCACTTGTAATCAGCAGATTGAGTAAACTTGAGTGACACTTTATATGCCCTGACATAAGCATATATTGTATTGATTTATTTTGAAATTTTTCAGCTAAAAAAAAAAAAAGTTTATTTCATAGTATAGGAACCAACAAGTCTGAGAAAGAGCAATGCAGAATGAATTCTCCCTGAGCTGTTAGAATGCTTACATAAATCAGTTTCTTTGAATTTAACTCTAAAAAACCAATCCAATGGTTGCCACAGTCCTAATTAAATCTTTCTAAGCATTTTTCCTATAGAATTATTCATTTTCTCTACCTTTATTCATTATTCAAATTATTCATTTTTCTACCTTTGAATTTTCTGGTAGACTGTGTTGTACCTGAGGGGAGGAAGTATGCCTCAGTGTGATCTCACACTAGGGCATATCAAGAATAGTTTTCTTCAAGTTGACTTAAGCCAAAGAGAGATTGCTGTAAGTGTACTTACTCTGAAAATTCTGTTTGTGCTGCTGCTTTACAATTGACTCTCAGTCTGAAGCTTCTCTTGCACTTAAGGTACAAATTGTTGCAGAGGATGGGCCTAAGGATCCATCTAGAACTGTCTCTTTCTGAAACAGCCAGCAGCAGGTAACTCAGAAAAAATAATAAAACAGGGCAAGAATGTAGTGACTGAGGGAAAGGGAAGAGACAGACACAGTGATTTTGATTCTCCTGCACCAGAAGTCTTGCCGATGTATTTAATAACTTTTAATAGATTTCTTTCCTCAACTAGTTTATCCATTTGCCTTTTAAATCTGTGTAAACAGTCTTGAGGCAGAGAGTCTCACAGCTTAGTCACATGCTATATGAGAAATTTCCAAACCAGAACAAGGCAAAAGTTGAACCACAAAGCAAAATCTTACCTGTGGAGTGCTGAACCTTATTTTCTAAGCAGTCCAGCTAAATAAATCCTTACTTCTGAAGCAATGGCTCACATTTCACGAGACTAGAACCATATTGCATTATTTCACTGTGTATAAAGAGATACAGTGATGCCCATACTCAAAGGGTTTTCTAAAATTAATTTTCACTTTTGTAGAATTTAGAATTTAGAACATTTACAGGTTCACAAGAGATACATTAGGTATTTATTCATCAGCTTCCTAAGCTCTGCTCTTCTGCAAGCCAGTGAGCACCAGTGTTTGACCTGTGCTGACACTCATACTGCATTTTTATTTCTTCCACCTGTTTCTGATTTGCTAGTTAGACATGCTCTCATCTAAATCCCTGAGGATATTGATCCAGTAAGCATCTTTATCCCAAGGTCAGCACAATACACAGCATTTAGATTCTTTCTGAATGAAACCGAACTGGCAGCAAAGGAGATGATCTAGTTCTTCATGCTTTACATGTAATAGTTAGACACACTGCCAGGAAATGGGAAAATTGCTTTGGAATGTCCTTTGTCATTTGCCATTTCTCCCACAGGCAGGAAAAGGCAGGAGGGGGCTTCAGTGAAAAGGGCTCCTACCAAATAGAAAGCCTGAATTTCTGTCTCTCTGGGCTCCTTTTATCACTGCTTCCTTCTACTGTAATTCTGTTCATTATTTCACTACAGCAGATGCCTTTTGGGATAGCACACATTAAAGAGATAAGAGTTGAAGCAAACTTGGATACCCTGACCAAATTGTCCTATCTGATCTTGGAGCTGGGTGCCTAACCCAAACTCAGTGCAAAACCCAAGCTGCTTTGTGGAACTGGGCCTAACAATGATAACAGGTAGAGCTACAAATGCTCATCCTTCAGAAAGAAAAATCCATTTATATAATTGACAGAGATTAAATGAGTCAGCATAAGAACAGTCAGGAAGGAAAAGGAAAGTCTATTCATTGGGGTGGGAGGCTGATTTATTTTTCAAGAAAGGAAAAGTCGTTAAGGCTTTCACATTGAATTCTGGCTCTTGAAAATCTACAAAAACTTTCCAGCTTTTACTACTATGGGATCTTTCAGGAGGATACACAAGATGGAAAGGATCCTCCACCAGTTAATACTGACTCAGTACTTCTGCTGGCTAACACAGAGCTGCATGTTGCCAATTTCCCAGGCATACTGAGAAGTCACATCATTCACTGAGTATCACTGTCACTATGAAGCACATTGGAGTGCCTCCGTCTCAGAACCTGAGCCAGCTTTGACTCAATGCTAAGTAGGCATCCAGGTTTTTCAACACCACTGCCTAGACTTATCCTTGTGCAAGAGAATATTCACTGCCTTGGGGTTTTAGTTTATGGTGGTTATATTCTACAACAGCCATATTCAGGTAGAAGAGTTATACAAATTCTTTGTTAAATCACAGTCATATCTTTGTATCAGCACTGTGATTTGCATTATCAAAGTTCAGTATTTCTAGTTTCATTACTACTCTGTGCATAATTTGGTGTGGGGATGTCAAAATGTACATACAGTGTATGCTTTAGACATGGAATTAAGGAGGTTTTTTGGGTTTTTTCTTTGTTTTTTACCTAGCAGCATCAAGGATGGGTCTGCTGTCTTTTGATAGGGCAGGAGGACTGGAAACCCTGAGAATTTTAGAGACCTCGTACAGACAGGTGAACTTACAAAACTGGTATTATTTTCAAAAATATATACTTCAAGAAGATAATTTTTTTCCTAATATAAGACTTTTCATTTCAAATATAGCCTTCAAATTTTGAGTAGCTCCAGGTACTTCCTGCCAATTAATGTTTTACTATCATCTTCTCCTACACAAAATTAAGTTTCTCTCTCAAGCTTCACAGATAAAAAAGACAAATTGCTCTCTTTTAAGTAAAGCACTTCAACTGAGTGTTGAAGTGTTGGGAAGTGAGGGGAAAAGTGGTGAGAGGAGAGTAAAGGATAATGTTTGTCCTGACATCTCATCTCTTTCTGTGATAATAATCTTGTGTTACTTGTGAAAACAGAGCAGATGTCTTCAAACAACAGGACAAATTTCAGTTGTCCTTTTAAATGACTGTTCAAATATCTCATACGTGGCCTTGTCTTATGGCAATTCTTGGAGGATACAGCATCTTGAAATGTTCTGCAGTCATGATTTTAGCACTTGCTCTCAGTGCTCTTACTTGACAGGCTTTAGACAGCATAGTCTGAGAGGGAGAAGCCTTTGTAACAGGAGCTGTGACATCTCAGCCCTGCCAGCCAGCCAGCCGCCACCACCCCCCTTACACTCAGAGGGTTTTCATCACAGACAGAAGAGGGAGGGAACTTTAAATGCCAACAAGGGGGGCCAGTACATTATTGCTTTTAGACTGTACTGCACATGTCAGTTCAATCAATCATCACGGGGTGAAGATTCCAAAACATTTTTGGGCATCACTGCTCACAAAATGCACTTACCATCCAAACCAGTTAAGGAAGCAAAAGTACAACTGTGGGTCTTGTGACACTAATTTTCTACAGTATGAATATATTTGTTCAAGGATCTTTCCTCTAGGAAGTCAGAACACCATACTATTTCCTTTATAAGAAATGCTTTTGAAGACCTAAACCTGTCAAGTAAAAAGAAATGGTGCAGTTCATTAGCCTAACTTCAGAGCTCTACTGGAGACTTTTACATCTGAGTGTGTCACATAGGCATCCCTCCTATGGAAAGGAGGAAAACAGACACTGGATAAACAGTATCATAATCGTGGAAACAAATCTCAAATAGATCAGAAGAGTTGTTCTCTATGCAACTTAGAGAAATGAGCACTCTTAAAAGAACATTAATCTAGATACAAGTCTCTATCATACATCTCAGTCCTTGGAGTTGAATCTCCTCAAATTATCAGGTGCAGTATTTTCAAGTATATGCATACTTATTTATAGTTGTCCTTGAGAAGCTTCTTCTGAGCTATTAGTGATAAGAAAAATGAGGTGAAAGTGGAAACATACCAACACCTGAAGTAAACATGACAGTTTGGTGATTGTGATTTGTGATTCTTATCAGGAAGCACAACAGAAGAACAGTAAAGGGTAAATGGTTTATAAATGTATAGGTGAAAGTACAAATTTATACAGTTCCTCAAGGAGGGAACACTAAATTTTATAACAACAGTAGAGATTCTGCCCACCCTCCCCAGGAACTACTGAGACAAGTGGGACTCTCACCTTCCCTCTTTACATAGCTCAGCTTTGAATGTGAGGTGGGGAAATGCAATTCAGGATTCAAAGTCAATGAATTTGTAACAGAAAGCAAATCAGGGAGAACAGTGCAGAAAGCAATAGGCAACTGCACTGCTAGTGCTACTTAGGCAGTTTTTGTCCACATCCTACCCAAGACAGCTCACATACTAGATGAGCTGGGCAAATCTGTTTCCATCCATTATCTGCTATAAAAAGAAAAGGGCTGAGATATACAAGATTGACATGTAAATTCATGAATCATGCTGAACTTACATTAGTGTTGCTTAAACACAGGGTCTTGATTTAGGACTCAAAAGACCAGGATCTCCTGCTACTGTCCTGCCTAGCGAGACTGAGCAGGTCATTCAACTTTTGTGTGTTTCCCCATCTGCAAAATCCCCATCTGCAAAATAATGATGTCCATACTTGTGAGATCTTCTGCTAACTAGTGCTCCTCAGGAGCTCAAATAAGTCTGAGGCAGAAGAGCAAATCTGAAGTGACTGAAGGCAATCAGGATGGTATTACATATGTGCTTGCTCCCGTATTGGGATCTCACAACAGTTTGAGTTCTACCTCACTGGTAGAAATCCATGAGGCAGTACAAGTCTGGTTGTTCTTCCCAAAAAAATTCTAGCAAGTCAACACTGCTGAGGAAAAAGCATGGTGCAGGTGCCTACCTTACACACAAAAGAGTTATAAGCAGTTTATTTTGCTGAATTGTGACATCTGGATCATTTTTATAGCTTTGAAAAGTAAAATCTGAACTTTTAGGTCATGGTAAGTTCCTAAAGGAGTACATGGTTTTCAGATGGCTTTGGATTCTATTTGTGTTATAACAACAATTGCTTTGTAATTTGCACGGGGGGAGGGACATTCCTCCGCATGTGCATTTTTTTAGGTAAATCGTGATTGAGAAACCAAAGTATAAGCCTGCAGAAACACATTCAGGATTGCTGTCATTCAGCTTGCACAGACCTGTTTTTGAAATACAAGCCACTCTTAAGATTCTTTGTATTACCCAGCCTAACTAATTCTAGCAAAGAGTCTGTGTGGCTGTTTATGTAAGTGGATGCGATGTTACCCTTGAAGCTCCCCAGGTGCACGTTACTCTGCGCTTTCTGTAAGCACAGGGAGCTGACTGTACTAAACTCCGCCCGGCTGGTTTTCGTTCCCCGCTCGAGATCGGGCGCTCCGGGCCAGCGGAGGCCCCTCGCCCGTAGCCGCCGGGCAGTGAGCGCCGCGCCGGGAGCCGTCCCCTCGCCCAGGGCACCAACTGCCCCGCCGGCTCCTGCCGCCCAGCCCAGCCGAGCCGAGCCGAGCCGGGCCGACCCAAGGATGCTGCCGCCCGCGGCCACGCCTGCAGCGGGCCGGAAGGCTGCTCGGGACGGCTGCCGGCGAGGTGCACAGCGCCTGGCGACGGGCTTTTCCGAGAAGTTGGGGACAGAAGGTGCCGGGAAAATTCCTCGCTCACGCTCTCTCTGTAGGGCTGAAGAAGAAGCCCAGAGCATTGATCCGGCGCCCCCGCGGACCGCCGAGAGCGCGCCGGGAAGCCCGGGGATTCCCCCGGCCCCGCTCTCCGGGAACACGTCCGGGGAACACCGGGGATCCGGAACGGCGACGGGAACGTGCCCGGGAAAGGAGAGGACGGGGCGGGCGGCATCCTCTTTTTCCCCCTCGCCCCAAGGAAATCGCCGGGGAGCAGCGTGCCCTCCCGGGCCCCTCTGCTCTGCTCCGGCGGCGGTCACTTCCCTCGGCCGACTCGGGAGCGGATAGCTCCGGCTCCCCGGTGCTTCAATGCAGATGGAGGGGGAAGAGAGAGGAGCCCGCCGGGATCCCGGGCAGCCCCGTTCACCGGCGGCAGGATGCTGCGGGACCCGGCCCGGCTTCTCCTCGCCTTGGACGCCCCCCGCCCCCGTTGCCGCCCGCACCCACCTCGAAGAAGCCGGCTCTGCCGCCCATCCTGCGGGCACCCGCCGCGCCGCCCCCGCCGCCGCCCGCGGCACCTTCCGCGGGGCCCCGCGCTGCGGCCAATCAGGCGGCGCCCGGACCCCCCGCCCCGCCCGGGGCCGGGGCCGCTGCCCGGCCGCGCCGGTGGGCGGCTGCTGGCAGAGCTGCCCGCCGAGCCGGCCGCCGTGCCCCGGGCAGCCGCAGCAGTGCGGGACCGACCGCCGGCACCTCGCGCACGCCAAGTTCTGCAGCTCCCGGTGTTCAAAAACTGCGAGAGAAGAGCAGTATGCACCGGCCGCCGGGAGTGACATTTCATTCGGAAGGGTGATTTATTTTGCTTTGAGAATTACTGCCGGAAATTAATTTATTTTTTTTTTTAAGAGCTGAAGTATCTTAATGAGATAACTTGCAAAAATGCAACTGATCGTGAACTAGAAAACATCCTCCTTTCTTGCTCTGATAGTTTACCTGGTGTTTCAGGGGTGACTGGACTGACAACAGAACTCTGCTGAGATCCCTTCGTCTGTGATGTGTTCCTGCCACTGCTGAGGATCACACTCATGGCATAAAGCAGTAGAGAGCTGACGCTCTTTTTCCTCCACCCTGCCTTCACTACGTGGTATCTTTTTTTGAGAGCTAAGGTAATTAAGTATCAGCAAAATATACCAGGCTACAAAGGAACATTGCCTTTTCATTGCCATAAATTTCCATTAGATGGAAAGATTTATGCTATGTACTGTTTGAAAGCCTTCTGCTATCTCCAAGTTTAACCTTTTTGCACAGATCTATAACCGTCAAAGCTACTTAAATGAAATATCAAATAATAAATTTCACCAAAAGAAAAGGCCTCTATTGGATTTTCTACTGGAAAGCTGAAAATCTGATCAGAAACCCCAACAGTACATTATTTGTGTAAATATGGGCAAATACGGAGGCATACACTGCTTCCCAAGCTAACCCCAAGACTGGAGAATTAACATTTGGGCCAAGTTAGACATTCTGGATTTTTATGCTAAAGAAAAAGGAAACAAAATTATTGCTTCTCCAAATAGGCTGGCATTTCTTTCAGTATATTTCATGTCTACATGCTCTGTAACCATACAGAATCATGAAAACATTTCCCATCATGAAAAGTTAATCAGATCACAAATATAAAGAACATTTAAATTAACCTTCTGTACCAGAAAGCAATCAGGCAGTGCTTCAGACTGACAGAAGTTATGCAAATTGGTTCCCTCTATTAGCACAACATGCAGCTTGAGGAAGAAAAATCTGTTAGAAACACAATTCAAATTCCCAAGCTGACAGCAAAATTAGAATTTGTGGCTCACTGTTCCCTTTCACTGGAGTTACAGGGGGGAAAAAAAAACTACCCCCCCTCAACTCTTCAGTACAGAAGGATTTTGGCCAGAGTGTGGTGTTCCAGGAGCCCCCTCATCTTAAAAAAGAAAATATCCCCAAACCACAACCCTTCAAGATTTACCCGGTGTGTCTTCACTGGAACCAGGTGATGTAAGACGAGAGTGCTGCCCTGACATTGTGTTACCCAAGTGCAAACACAGCCAGAAAGGATAAGCATTTGGATGCTTCTTCTGGGCCTTTTAGCTCGCTGTCTGTCAACGGCTACCTGTTAATGGAACGGGTCACGAGCACAATTCAGATGGTCCCACTCATTTTCTGAGCCTGCACAGCGACCACGGCTCGGCGCGGCCGCGGCTCGGGGGGTGCTACCGAACCGGGGCCGCGACCACCGGGCAGCGCCACCTGTGCCTCGGGTATTCCTTTGGGAGCGACGCCGGGTCCCGGTCCCGCGGCTGCCGCCCCTCGGGGCGGGACAGACACACGGACCCGGCCCTGCCCCGGCGGGACGCGCCCCGAGCTCGGCGGCCGCGGGAGCCCGGCCCCGCCCTTCCCCCAGGCCCCGCCCTTCCCCCAGGCCCCGCCCTTCCTCCAGGCCCCGCCCCAGTCAGGCCCCGGCCCTCAGCCCGGCCCCGCCCAGCGTGCTGCAGCCCGGCGGCCGCCAGGGGGCGCTTGCCCGCTGCGGCCCAGCGCCCTGAGGCGGCGCGAGGCGGGGCGCGCTCCGCTCCGCGCCGGGCCCGCCCCGCCGCCCATTGTCCCCGCGCCGCCCCTCGCTCCGGTGCCGGTGCTGAGTCACGGCCCGCTCGGCGCTGCCCGGGGCCGTAGGTGTCGTGGAGAGCCTGCTGGCCACTGCCTGAGCAGCGCCATGGGGACGGAGGGCGCCCGCGCCCTGCTGGAGGGCGCCGGCAGGCTCACCCTGCAGACCGGCAACCTGCTCAACTGGGGCTGCCTGCGCAAGAAGTGCCCGGCCACCCCCGGCGAGGAGGTGAGGGGCGGACCGGGGCTTCCCTTCGGGGCAGCTCGGCGGAGACTTGCCCCGGGCCGAGGGGCCTGGCCCGGGCCGCGGGCGGGGCGGCGGCTGAGAGAGCGCCGGGGACCGCTTCCCGGGCGGCCCCTGCGGCGTCCGGAGCGGGACTCGTTCCGGCGGGACACGGAGTGGCGCCGTGCCCGTCACGGCGAGGAGGGGCTTTGGCTCCCCAGCGATCCGCTTGCCGGTGCCCTCGGGAGGCGCGAGATGGGAATGGCAGAACAGAGTTCTGCTTGTTTGTTTTCGTCCGTTTGTTGTGTTCTGCCGAGGTGGGAGGTCGGGCCCCCCGTGTCCCCGGAAGCACTTTGCCCTGAGAAGGAGCGATCCCAGCCTTCTGATCTCGGAAATGAAGGATTAAAACACAAATTTAAGTGCTGTCTGTAATAGCAAAGGGGATCCCTTATACTTCTCTAGTAAGATAAAAATATGCATATGTATGAGCTTGCATTACAGATTATGAAAATTCTCTAACGTGAAGTTAATTTAATTTCTTGGTAGTGACAGGTCTTGGGGAAAGTAGCCGTTGTCTTCTTTGAAGTGTAGAGCTGTCATTCTTCGTTAAGAAGTTAAAAAGAACTTTTTAACCACCACTTCAAAAGTATTACCCTTAGCGGTATGTGTCAATACTTAAAACAGTTCTCATAAAATGTCTGGAGATCCTATGGCACTGAACTTTAGAACACTGTATTTGCTGTTTCATCATGACACAGTAATCTCAAAATGATCACTTAATAATTAGAAAAGCTATGAGTTTGGCTGATTATTGCTATGTAGGGACACCAGTGATAACCTAGAAGTTGGTTGGTTGCATATTAATCATGCACAAGTGGAAGAAAGTTGTCGGGGGGATGATGTAACAAGAAGGAAAAATTCATCATACTGTTGTTTAGCCATCATGTGGTCATAACGTTTTATTTGGCCTGGTTGCTTATTAAACGTTCTGTGGTCTGTGTGAAATAGGGCTGGATTCTGTAACAAAGGCATCGCTGTGTCATGATGGGTGCCCTTGTGTGGGTAGTTCCTGGAGGGCTGTTAAGAGTGTCCACTGTGTAGAACTAATAGTTAAGGTATTCAAATTCGCTTGTTTACAGAGGAATCTGCTGGCTTTCCTGAGTTGCTGGACTTCCAAAAGCAAATAATTGGTATTATTTGCAATCAGCTTTTAACTCCTCTGTTTGGTGTAGTCAGTTCTCAGCAGAAGAATGTAAGCTAAAATTTTGCAAACTGTGAGCCCCAGTGTTAGGGAATGCAGCTGTGTTTGGAAAAGCTGATCAAAGCAGTGGAATACACTGCTGTATCCGCATGGCCTGAGGGCAAGGGAGTGGGGTGCTTTGGAGTCAGAGGCATGTGCATAGGAACTACAATGGAGATATGTCCTGTGACAGTTGCAAGGCAGAAACATATAAAAATTTAGTACTGTGCTCAGAAAGGAAAAGTTAATGACATAAATTGTATCAAAATAGGATAAAAAGTCATTTTATTAAAGGGTTATTGTGCTTAGCTATTTACTGGGGGAGGTGTCAATTCTTGCCTTTTGGGTGGGGGGTTTTTATGCTGTTTTAAATGACGGAAGGAATGTATAGTATTTGTGTCCATAAAGGATTGCTTCTATATTGTGTCTGATATTAGGCAGGGATGTTGAATTCTAGTTTGTGCATGGTATTAGAGCTCCCTGAGTTGGGAGTCATAGGAAATGATTGTTTAATGCTACACAAAGTAGGCATGCACACAGTTATAAAATACACTGTGGAAAGTGAAGTAAAGCAGCAGCTAGGGGAAGTGCTCCTACAGGTGGCAGTCAGACAGTACCTGTATGTAACTCCTGAGATGCATCAGAGGGAAGCTACAGCACTGCTAATGCTGCAGCACTGTATAAAATTAGTTAGCTGATTTAATAGTTATGTCTTACTGTGTTCAAGAAAATCCATTATTGGAATCTTAGTCAAGTTATTTTGCATCTGTGGATGAAGGAAAAGTGCAAGTATGGGGTAGGATCTGTAGGTTCCCCCTACAGTTATGAAGGACTTAAAAGCATTAGTGGTTTGACATAGTGGAGTAGGTAGGCAGTAAATGGGAAGGGTTACATGCATCTTGAAAAGAGAAGTAATTAATAGAATGAGTATTTAGTGGTTGATTGTAAAGTCTCATTTCTACAGTGTCACAGCACTTCTGCTCTTGTCTGACTACCTTGTAACTTATGAATTTCTGCACAAAAAAACCCAAACCCAAAAACCCCAAACAACTCCATGTCCTAGTTCTTGCTTGCTTAGCATTGTGTTTTCCTTTAAAGATGGCATTGGTCTGAGAAATAACTGAAGTACAGTACTTATATTACTGCTAAAACTCTATGAAAAAGGAGAGAAAAATATGTAAATAAACTAGCTTGAGCAAGTTTCAGATAGAAGCTATGAAGGAAGAATCTTCTGTGGGATGGTGTCATTAGTTCAGCTGTGCAGCCTCTCCTACACATCTCTGTGTTTGTGTGTGGCTGGAACATACCCACACTTCAAGGTGATAAAATGTTTTGTAGGTGCGGGACTGCATCCAGAAAACACTGACTGAGTGGAGCTCAAAGATCGGCCAAGACCAAAATCAGGTAGGAGAGATGTTTTGCATCTTATCCATCTTACATGTGAAACCAGAGAAACAGGTAGTTGGTTCCACTTTTAAAATTTACAGTAACTATTAAATTGCTGTAAAAGTATCTGAAGCTCCAGATACCATGAAGGAATATTTCTTAACTCCCCTTCTTTCATTAATGTTTAGTAACTTCGGAGAGGTTAAGAAATATCAATGTAAAGAGAGAATCCTGTTGATGGCAGATCAGACACTTACTGAAAATAAAAGCAGTGGTCTGTAAAATTTTAAATTAATTATAGGGGCAAGGGAAAAATAAATAAAATCTGTGTACCATAGAAGTTTGCTAACATGCTTGTTAAAACCCAGTGGAGAATTCTCTGAACTAGGGAGATCACAGATGGCTGAAGACCAGCCCATTTGGAGGGAAGCTTTGAAGCATCTTTGTCTCAGTAATATTTCTGAAAATGCAGAAGTGACATTGCTTTTTCCCTTAAGAGCTAAAGACTTCCACATAAGTCTTAAAGCCACAGACATGAACATCTGACATGAAGATCTTGGTGCATTTGCCTGCTTCTCTTCCACTTTTGCTTCTGAAATTCAGCTAAACAGTAATAGGTCCCCACTAAATTTATTATTTGCTCTGTGAAATAGTAGCATGTTTCAGGAAAAAAAAAAGGTACCCAAAATCAAAACAATAACAATAAACCTAAAATATGATAATTTCTTCAGTTTTTTTCCCACTTCTTGTATAATGGGGACATCAGCTGCATGTTGCTACATTCCAGACTGAAGTGTGTGAGGCAGTTATTGCTGAATGATTTGTGGAGGAACTAATGATTGCTCAAGAAGACAACAAAAACAAACACCTGTCTCTGTCTGGTGTAGTTATCCATTTAAAGTAGATTATTTAGTGTAAGCTAGGTTTTACTGAAAGAACATGTTCACGTAATTCCAAATTCTCTCATGAATTATATTGATATCTAATAATTTTTTAAAAAAATTAAATTTTGTTTAAAATGCTGACTGTATGGAGTAACTCAAAGGCCAACTTGAGAATGCTTTGGTAGTGCATAAAAAATTAGGAAAGCATTTTTGCTTGGGGAAGAGTGTTGAGTGTGCCTATAATACTGTCTGATGTAGGTAAATGCTAAGGAATTCACTTTGTGCCAGCTGACATGAGATGTCAGCCTAATCCTTAAGGAGGTCAGGGGAAATAATTACTGTCTTAAATCAGTATTTTACAGCATTTTCACTGTAGGTTTTTCATAAGATTCACTGAAATTACAAAATACTTTTATGCAAAGATGTTCCCATCCAACATTCAAACCTCCTAATTCTCATGGGGTTCTTTTCAGCTGGTCACAAGGCTTTTTTAAAACAAAGTCCTTTGAATTGGCACAGCAGTCTTTCTACATTGTAAAATCAGAACTACTAGAACTACTGAATCTTGTTCCCATAATTCTAATCAGTAATTTTTACTTTCTGTATTAGGGTCATATAGGGCCTTTCATATATCTTCATTATTTTGACGTCCCCTCGGTGATCAAGAAGCCTTGGGTTACTTTCTTTCTGTCTTTGCATTTTTCTACTATTTTTGTTTCTAACTGCTGTAAGGCACTCGTTTTTTCTTTTTTTTTCTTTCTTTTTTTTCTTTTTTCTCCTTTTTTTTTTTCTTTTTTTTAATTACTTAAAAACATTCTTCAGGAGCTTACTGTCTCCTCTTGATGAGTTGCTCCTAAGTCTCATGTACTTACTACAGGAAACACTGGAGGTTCTGGAATGTACTGTAGCTCAAGCTATAGAAAAAATAAATCCTGAAGAAAGGGATGAGTTGAAAGTATCAGGTAAGAACATAGTCAAAAATCCAGTGGCATGGAAAGGTTTCAAATGCAGTCATTAATAGGATATTCATGTATGGGGTTTTTTTGCTTTCTTTTATAATTGCAGAATCAAATTACACTATTGCACACTTGTTGTTCCTAAACATTGGCTAAGAAAGTCTTGAATTAGTATTTCAGATTTTAAAGCAGCTCGGCATTTTTCTAGTTTAACTTATATCACCTCAAAATATTTTAAATGTATTCTGTGAATCTTTGACATTTTTGAAGCAAAATATTACAGATAATACTGGAATTAAGAAATAGCATTGGAAGCACATTTATTTGCATAATTTTTCCAGGTTGAATATGATGAACTTGAAGGAGGCAGTCCAAACTAACACTAGTACATTTTGAGTCTCAGTAAGTTGTGAAGAAGTCTGTTTGTACTATTACATTTGGGGTTTTTATACAGGTTGTTACTGTTATTGCTTCGTGTCTTGATGCTTTACAGCTTATTACGTCATCTGACTGGATGATTTCTTGTTCTGAGACTGCACAACAACATTGAAATTTAAGAGAATGGGGTCTTTATTGGGCAGTCACCTTTCAAAAAGTTGGGGATTTTTTTAGGTAATTGGTGTATATTCTAAAAATCTTTTACCCAAAAACCCATTAATAGTGCGTATAGCAAAAGTAAATGGCTGTATATTAGTAATACCTGGCTTGTTCAGTTATTGATTCCAATTTGTTTGAAAATAGCAAAGCTTTTCATCGTTGGATCAAACTCTTCATCGATCAGAGATGCAGTTGACCTGGGTAAGTTTGGAACTTAAACTCAAGTTAAAATTTCTTTTTTACTTAAGAACTTAGATGGAAAAAGTTCTAACATTATTTCTAAGAGGTGTATTTAGTCACTGTCACAAGTATATCCTGTTTTCCTATTAGGGGAGACTTAGTTAATCAAGTCTATTTGCACAATAATTCAGTCAGTAAACTTACAAACTGGATCACCATGACCTTGGATCCACATAGTGAAATCTGATTCCTTGCTACAAGCAGGAGCAAGTTTTTATTCTTTCACACAAAACTTGTTAAAAAGTAAATAGCATGTGATATTTTAATAGCAGTGAAACAGCTTGCCAGTTCTTGTTAGTTGCATTTAACATCATGAACTTTGGTACTAACTGCGTAGTCTTTCAGAGATTATTTAGGAAATTTAAAAAAGCTGCAAGTAGCTGAGGAAATAGCTAAGTTTTCCTGAAAATGTCATACAATGTCTCTATATAAGTTGTGTTGTCCTTAAGTAGAAGTAATTGTGAGCAACACTGAACTTAAGTGTTTTGGAAGATTGTTTGGCTTAAGGGGTGACCAAAGAAGAAAGGCTCAGATATCATTATTTTATACTGATAGTCCAGTTAATAGCCTGTTTATTTTCATTTTTACTACCATTTGTCAAACATACAATAATGGACTCCTCCTCTTGAAGAAAATAATTAATTTAGCTAGGTAGTTCTATTCCGTTTGCTGTGCTGAAGAGGCCTTATGACTTGCATTTTTCCTAAAGTTAAGTGAGACTCCAAGACTTAGACTTTTCTCTGACAAATTAAGTCTCTGTATTTGGTGTGCTTTAAGTCAAACTCTTCACACATATCAAGTACTTTTCCTAATCCATGTCCTATACTTGAGTTATAGTTCAGAGTGAAGGGATAGAGAATTGTTTGTCATCAGTGTCTTCAGAGAAAAATACCCTTCTAACATTAAAAAGGAGGAAAAAGATTAATGCTTTTGTTTATTTTCTGTTGGTTTTGTTTTTTGCTGTTTTCTTTCCCAAGACCTAGAATTTTTAGCTGTATGCTTGAATCTTTGCTAAAAAGGCTGTGTTATTATTCTTGACTGCATATACACTCTGTTTCAAATGGTGAATGGAGAGCAGAGTGAAGCAGGAGGTGTGGCTTTTGCTAAATTTGAAGAGTCATGATGTTTATGTCCATGTCTGACAAAAGATTTTGCAGTGTCTGTTCTTTTTCCTCAGCGTGTTCTGCCCTCGGAGTTGCTCAGTTAGACTCAGTCATTATTGCCCCACCTCCTGTTGAAGATGGAACTAACCTGTCCTTGGAATATTTGCAACCTTATTGGAAAGAACTTGAAAATCTAGTTCAAAATAAAAAGATTGTTGCCATAGGTACCTCTGACCTAGATAAAACGCTGTTAGAGCAGCTGTATCTGTGGGCACAGGTGAGAACCAACTTCCTACTCATAGCCTTTCTTAGGACAGAGTAACTGCTTGCTTCGTTGGCTGACACATTATTATAAACTTCTGTTATAAATGGTTTTATATACAAAATATTAATTAGCCCTGTTATTTTCAACATTTTCTGCATGGTCATAATGTTCAAGGTAGGGGAGGCTCAAATATGACTGTTGCTTGTTCAGTGTTCTTTTGTACTGACCAGTGACAGCTGGAAAACACAGGTCTGTTCAGTAGCAGGTTCTCTGAAGTACTGAAGGTTTGAGTTTTGTATTCTTTTATGCTTAAGAAGGAGTACCAACAGTACACTTAAACCTTCAGATTTAGTCCGGTGGCCCTGAAAATGTAGCTGTGTTACAAAGAGAGGGATTTTCCCTTGGAAAAATTATGTTTTAATGGTAAGCTTAAATGTAAAGAGGAAGACAGGCTCTGAATGAAATGGCACAATACTTTGTTGTCCAGAGTGACTAATTCATAGCACCATAAAATGGGTTGAAAGGTCATTTCGTTCCAAGCCTCTTGTCATGGGCAGGGACACTTTCCACTGGACCACACTGCTGAAAGCCCTATGCAATCTGGCCTTGAACACTTCCAGGGATGGGGCAGCCATCCAGCACTTTTCTGTGCCTCAGCACCCTCACAGTGAAGAATTTCTTCCTGATATCTAAACTAAGCCTGCCTTGTAAGTCTAAAGTGATTCCCCTTGTCTTAACACCATATGCCCTTGCAAAAAATCCCTCTCCAGCTCTTTTGTAGCCCCTTTAAGGTACCAGAAGGGATTCTTAGGTCTCTCTGGAGCCTTCTTTTCCCCAGGCGGAACAATCCCAACTCTCTCAGCCGATTCCCATAGGAGATGTGCTCCAGTCACCTGATGGTCTTTGTGACACTCAGTGTTTTATGTACACTGAGAGAGGGCAATTGCAGGATTTAATGACCACCTGCATGGTGATCATGAATGCAGTTTGTGAGAAGAGAGAAAATCAGTGGAAGAGCATTCCTTTTCATTTGATCTGATTCAAGTACTTGGTCTGATTCAAGCACTTGATAGAAGACACGGAAGATTTCAAATTAATATATCCCTAACAAAAATGGTTTTTGATTTTTTAAAATTGGAGCTCTTTTTCAACCTGACATCCCCATAATGCTTTTACTAGAGATGGGGAAATAAAGCTGCTGCTGTTTCAGGCGCACAGCAGACAGAAAGCCAGAGTGTAGTGGGTTAGCACTCATCTTGCTACGGCAACACCTGAAGTTAGATCCTGGTTTGGGCTGTGTGCTGCAGGGAGTTGCAGGTGTTGCAGCTGCCTACATTAATTAATCATGAAGAATTAATTAGCCTTGCTAAGACTTCAAAACAATGCTCAAAGGCAAATTGTTCAAAGCAAAATTTCTGTTGTAATAGAAGGCATGGAGGAAACAGCTAATATAAGTACTATATAAGCTAATATAAGTTGTATTTTTTTTCTTATAAAAGTATTTTGTTACTCTCAGGTGAAACCAAGTAGTAATCAGGTGAACCTAGCTTCTTGTTGTGTGATGCCACCTGATCTTACAGCATTTGCAAAAGAATGTGACATACAGCTGTTAACTCACAATGACCCCAAAGGTAAGACTTTGCCAATTAACAGAAGACTTCTAAATGCATTTATTCAGTAGAAGATCAAGAATAATATTTTCCTGAACTTCAGAGTTTGTTATATTTGAAGCCTGAACCAAGGACTCTAAAAGTCTCTCCTTTATAAAATAATTCTGTTAAGCTTTTGCTGTTGCTTCCTCCTCTTCCCCCAACCCCTTCTTGAAACAATTTTGCAGCCTTGGATAATTTCTTGAAATACTTCTAATCAGAGAAAATAAAGTAAATAGAAGAACAACCTACTGAGAAATTTGTACTATGTTTATTTCTACAAAATATGGAATTAAATGTGTTGCTGAAGGCCAGTAAATGACAAATGAAAGTGTACTGGAACTTGTGAGATAGATAGAAATGTTGATGGCCATTTGCTTTTTGAACAGTTTGGTAATAATAGATCTGTAAAATTACTATGCTTTAAGTAGGATTCTTTCAGTCTTGACTTGTTAAAATAACATTATTACAAAAAGAGTTTCAACTTCTTCGCTTTTTTAATGCAGTGAGTCATTTGCTAAATGAATGAAAAAATTGGAGGTTTTCCATTGAGCTGTAGAACTGAGTTACCAGCTCTCTACAATATTCTGGCATATAACATTCATTTCGCTCAAACATCATCAATCTTCTTCACTCTTAAGAACATCTTAAGAGTGTTTGAGATCATAACACCTCGTTGGAATAATGAAGACTTAAACAATATTTAGTTCATTCCTTCCCTACATTCTTGTTTATGACAAGTTGTTAATGATGATACTTTTCCTTCCTTCTCCTTTCTTTCCACTTGACCCCAGAGAAAAAAGTATTGGAAGCATTTCTTACAAGTATATACTTCATAGTACCACTGTTAAACGAATAAATTTCGTCAGTGCCTGAGCAGGGTTTATCACTGCTGTGGCAGTGATATGATGAATCTCCATTCAATCTGACCATTTCCATGTCCTCTGAAGTCCAAATGCAACTTGCATTTTCATAAATAGTATCCATTGAAAGTCATGAAATTAAGGAGAAGAAGATTTGATAGAAAACAGCACAAATGGTGATTCCTTTATATGTTGTTTGCTCAGCCTGACTTTTCTGTAATGGTCAGCTGAAGAGTATTGAGACTATTTTTTGTTAGCATTCCTTACCTTGTTCCCTTGATGAAAATTACAGCGGAAACTAGGAGGATTTGTACTTGCCTTCTTTCTCTGCTTTGTGGTATTTAAGCCCATTTTTCTTAAAGCTTTCTGGGCTTATGGTTACTATGAGGCCAGTTATGGGAGATACTATAAATGGTTTCCAGTGATTGCAGAGGTAACTGGATGCTCAGTACGTTGCTGATTTCAGCCATACGCTTTAGTCACCTCTGGTTTGTCTAGCTAGCTTCTCAAATTTCATTTTCATTTTCTCCCACTGATGACTCTGCTGATCAACTCCATCTGATATTCCAGAGTCTCAGTTTTGTGGGACACACTCAGTGTTGCAAAAAAGAGTCCTGGAGACTTACTTTGTAATATTGGCTGCTTTTACCCTAAATGCTTTCTGGAAGAGTGGATGTGAAGGGTATGTGGTACCATTTAAGATCTTGACTGTAGGAAGAGGCTTCTCATTACTAAGTGTTGTTTTTTGCAGCTGTTTGTATTATATTGTTTTAAGCACCAATATCCCTTTTTAACTTCAGAATTACTTTGTGAAGCAAGTTTCCAAGAAGTTCTCCAGGAAAGCATCCAGAATGTGAAAGCAAACAAGTGGATTCCTTTATGGCTTCTGCGGTATTCAGTCATTGTTAAAAGCAGAGGAATTATCAAGTCCAAAGGCTATATCATACAAGCTAAAAGAAATGCATCTTAAAACACCTTTTTTTTTCTTTTTTTTTTCTTTTTTTTTTCTTTTTTTTTTCTTTTTTTTTGTAAAAGCTGTTTAAATTTCTTTGGGATGGGGGAACATTGCATTTTTCATAGAAAGATTTTTACAGGATTTATAATGAACTACCAAAAGTTGTAATTATTCAGTGTGATGTCAGTAGGAGTGTCTGTAGTGTTCTAACACTATTTTTCTTTCTTCACTATCGATAGGTTCATTCAAAATATCAAATATTTTGGGGCTTTTTTTATTAAAGTTATCTATAGAGTAACAGTTTAAAATAATTTTCTTTTTATGACCAGTTCACTGTAAAAATTATCCTTATATTTTAGCTGCCATTAGGTACTATGGAGAAACATATATTTTTGGTTTTTTAAAAAACAAATTTCTCTTAAATCATACTTAGCTGGTGGGTACACATTTCAAGCATTCAAGGACTAGCTTTTATAGAAAATTGTCATCTTTTATGATACGATACCCCCAAAAAATTAAGCTGGTATCTTATTACTTGATATGTATATATAGGCAAATCAGCTGTTTAATTTGTGGGGGTGGGAAAATTGGTTTATTTTTAATAGAGTGGAAAGGACCCCTATGATTTAGAAGAAAATGCATCTTCCAAATTACTTTCTGACTGTTACTTGAATTCCTTCTGGCTTCTTTGTGCCTCGATACGCTTCCTTTAGTGTTCGCACAAGTGTGATGGCATTTTTACTGTTTGAAATAGAAAATTTATCAATAGTGAATGTTTAAAATAAGATTTGAAAACAAGCGTTGAAGAAACCTGTTAATCAAAAACTGAATTGTGCCTGTCTCCTCCTCAACTGTGGCTTGTTTCTTTGATACTTGTGAACTACACAAGCAATTAGCCAAGTAGAATAGACAGTAAAGGGTGATGCTCTTCACTAAAATTAATTTTGCGGTTGCCCAGGAAACATGTTGCTTGAGTGCCATTCAGGAAAAATGAAGCAAGGCTTAGCTTTAAGTTAGATATCTTTCTGATTGACAGCAGCTTAGTGCACTGGCTTTTTAATCCCAGAGTTATTGCTGCAGCTAAGGCAAGGCTTTTGGTCTAATGTAGTCTTTCTATCAAAAAGGCCTTTTCTTTCCTTGGCCTTTAAATCAGAGTAGATTGCTAAAGTTCAGCTTGTAGTTAGCAGGAACTTTGATACCAAGTCTCTAAAATAGTAAATTACATTTCATTTTCAGACAGGGGCATGGCCTCATACTGGTAGTAGTCATTAACTTTTTTGTACATACTTTGAGATTTGGATTGTAAGGGAATGAATTTTCACCAATATCTTTCAAATTCTTTATATAGGCAGCAAGTGGAATTTGAATGCCTGTAGGTAGTGTCTGGAGTGTCAGCTTCCTGTAGTCCATTCCACTAAATTGAATGATGAAGGTTTTTCAAGGTACCTTAGTCCTCAAATATATTTGTAGTGGCAAATAGCTGGAAATTTTCTTGGCTTCTTCAGTTCTTTTGATAAATGAGCAACACAGGGAATTGCAACTAGTAATGCATCAATAAAAGTTTGGATTTTTTTCTCATAATAAAAATGTAGTGGTTTCTTTTTAATGTGGGATGAGTGTGTATCAGAGTTCAAAGTAACATGGGTTTAATTTTAAACTTCCCTACTAGCTCTGTGTTGTGTGCTTATGGTTTAACCACTACCTGTAAGCTCTGTCTGTATTTCGCTGATCCTGTATCGTATTAGACTTGTGTGTGTGTGCTCATTTTTTTATATTGAAATGCTACAAAACGGGAACTGTGCTAAACAAATGTAAAGGCTGCTCTAATGGGAACAACGATTTATTTCCTTTCTGTAAACTGCTAATAGTTTGCCTGCTGTAGAAAACTACTTTTTAATACCTTACCTGGTATTTCTAGTCACCAATAGCGTAACACTTTATCAAGTTGCCATTATCTCATTCGTTTGGTTTGCATCATGGTGAGCGAGAGGGGATTTCCTTCCATGAAAATCCTGAAAGTTTAACTAAAATTTGAAATTACCGTAAGCTTTTTAGTGCAGCATTTTACACTGTCACACATTTTACACTTTCCCAAGTGCCTGCACCCGGCGATTCCTACGCGTCCTGGCACGCACCGCGCTGTCCCGCGGGGCCGGGCCGGGCCGGGCCGGGCAGAGCCGCCCCGGAACCTCGTTCCCTCCGCGGGGCCCGGAAGGGCGGGCGGCCGGAAGGAAGGAGGGCAGGGAGGAAGCGGCGGCTGCGGCGCGGCGGCAGCATGGTGAACACCAGGCGGGGAGCGGCGAGACGCCGGGAGCAGGGGGCCCGGGCAGGCGGCGGCAGCAGCCCCGGCGGTCCCGATGGCGATCCCGATGGCGGTGCGGCGGAGGTGAGCGGGGCCGGGAGCGGGGCCGGGAGCGGGGCCGGGAGCGGGGCCGGGAGCGGGGCAGCCTCCGCACGGAGCGCGGGGTCCGTGCGCGGCCGCGGAGCCCGGAGGGGCGGTGTCTGTGCGGCCGCTCGCCGTGCCCCTCCCGCAGCCGGCACTGCGGGATGGAGCAGCCGCCGGAGGTCATTGGGCCATTTAGCACTGGGGGTTAAAGGTAGGCTTATTTTTCTTTGCGTGACAGGTCTTTCAGCATTTCTCTGACACTTAAAATAATCGTACCTAGTTTTGCGATTGCTGAGAGGACAGTTTGTTCGTAGACCTAAAATTGATTTCGGACACCATTTTGGGGCACATTTTGACAGTTGATAGTATTTAGTGGTTTATAGTTGTCTTATATATAGATTCAAATATCTCTATATATATATATATGTTCAAAGACTATAGAAGACTTTGAATATTTCTGAACATTTTTTCTGGATTTGCTTTTCCTGACAACTTCACACAACTTTTTAGAATTAGAAGATATTTGTTTATATTTCTTACAGGATGTGTGTGTTTCTTCTCGTGCCCTGACCAAGATACAGTAGAGAGATAAGCAAGTGATGGTTTATTAAGACTTCTCCTACATAGATAGGGCTACACATCGACATGTAATATGATGTTAGTTTGAGTAGATTTGTTTAAAAATATTCTCAGTGATTTTTATAGCATTATGTATTTTAGCATTATATATTATATATATTTTATAGCATTTTTTATGGCATTATGTGTTTTTACATTATATATTAGAGCATTCTTTTTACCTTTTTTTATTCCTTTTCTAGGTGGGGTCTGCTGAAATTAGTACTCCTGTGACTAGGAGGATGACTAGAAGAACTAAATCAGTTCGTAAGCCAGGGGTGATTCAGGAATCTCAGTTTGAAGAGTTGGAACATGCAGAAATTAAATCAGATGTCAGTGATAGCTCAGAGATGCAGATCACTGGGAATGAAAGCACAGCTGTTCAGTCAGCACAATCAGTTGCTGAACCACAAGTTGATGGTGACGTGTCAGAAGCAGAATCAAACTGCTCTACTGTGTCTGGTCTCCAGACACCTTTACTTGTAAGAGTAACACGAAGGCGACAAATTGTAATTCCTTATCAACCAGAGTCTGCTGACAAAAAAAAAGACAATACAGCTTTTGTAAATAAGTTAAGTAGGATTCTGGATGAAGATGATGTCTCTGAAGCCGAGTCTTGTTCCTCTGTTGTTTCTGGTGTCCAGATGCCTAATGTTCCCACAAGTACAAGGAGCAGACAAAGTAAAAAGAAACTGCAGCCACAGAGAGTTTGGGAAGCCCAGAGTGAAGATACTTCTGATGCAGTATCATGTCTAAGTTCTCATGTGGAACCATCTGTCACTACCAAACGTATTACTAGGAGCATGCAAATTAAGTCACATGCAGAAAATACTAAGCAGACTGAGAAAAAAAATAGATTTGTTTCAGAAGATGGGAATTTATTTGAGGACACTGTTGAATCTGAGCCCACAATTTCTGATTCTAGACCTACTGCAGAACTTGTCAGTGACACAGGAGATGCTTCCACCCTCATTGACAGTAGCACAGAACCCAGTCCACCTAAAAGCAAATGTGCTTCCAAATGTGCTACTGCACCCCAGAGTGAAGACATGAAAGAAGAGATTTTAAATGATGTGACATCCAGTCTTACAAAAACAAAACAAAGCAATGCTAAGTCACCTGTGAAAAAACAAAAAAAAAATACACAGTCTGTTGAGACAGACCATTCAGAAGCAATATGTGGCCAAATACAAGCAGATCACAGTAAAATACTTGCGAGGGAGGGGAAATTAGAGCGTGTGGCTGTTTCTTTGACTGACTGCATGAGTCCCAAAAAATTTCTAGAATCCCGAGGACAAGAAACGCCAAATGAAAGTAAGAAAATTGCAGAATGTGAAAGAGCAGATGCTGAGGCAGATGCACAGCAGTCTTTGTCATGTGATGAGAAATTAAGGAACAGTAAGCAAACCAGTGCAGTGAGCAGCCCATCAAAGGACATGGCTGTTACACAGACAACTAAAAGCACTGATAAAAGCAGGATGTGTGAAATTGGTGCAGACAGTGGTGACAACCAATCAAAAGAATATGTAGTATCCCACAGCAGTAAAAAACCAAGCAGTGATAGTGACTCTGTTGCATTGTTTCTGAGTGAAAGTGATGACTCTGAAAATAGTGATGTGGCAGACATAGATACAGTTAATAAGAATCTGTGCTATAAAAAGTCAGATGAGAGATCGCCCTCCTTCAAAAAATCTTTAAAAAGCGGTTCGCTGCATGTTGAAGGTCTTTTTGTAATTGATACTGAGCCTGGCATGAGTTCCAGCCAAAAGTATTATCTGGATGATGTAGACCAAGACAGTGGTGATGAAAGTAAGCATGAAGGAGATGAAAAAGATAAAGAATTAGACTTGGAAGAGGATGAAGAGGATTTGATAGATGAAGATGAAAAAGATGAAGATGATGATACGTTGAAAAGTAAGGTTGACATGTAAGTATCTTGCTAGAAATAGCTAAAGAATCTGCATTTCATTTAAGCATATGTACATTAGAATATGCACATTAAGTACAGAATAATAAGGGACTAGTTGCATCACGTATGTCATGCTGCTGCAGAAAATGGTGTTGCACATATTATAAAATATGAATAAGGTCCATAAATGTAGGTTTGGGGTTTTTTTCCCATTTTAAATATAGTAGTAACAGAACTCTGAAATTTATTTTTTCATCTGGAGGCCTTGTACATGTTCAGTTTAAAAAATGATGTGAAACTGTTTTAAACTGGTCTGGCTAACCGAATTGATTATTCAGGTCACCATTTTATTTTTTTTTCCCCAGTTGGAATGTAGATAACAAAAGATCCAGTAATTTCCTTACACATTGCCTGATTAAATTTTTTTTTTAAAAAAGTTACATATAATTCTGTGTCAGTTCTTGCTGTGCTGTGGATGGTGACACTTCAGGTGAAGCCTAGCATGGAATCAGAATAATTTAGGTGGTGATACTTCATGAATTCTTATGCTCCAGCTGCTACTAAAATCCCTTCTTATGTTTAAAGTATAATAGTTGTTTAGGTTGGATAGATAAATCTTAATCTAGTTAAAACCTTCTTCTGGTAGACCAGAAGACTTAGCTAAGAAGACCAAGCCAAGTCAATGTGAAGGCATTGTACAATATCAGTCACAGTTTGATAGAAAGTTATTAGAAGTTTGTATTAATAAGCATTTAAGCTACAGTAAATACCTGTTGTACCTCCTTAGATATTACCATCTTTTCTCCACTGTACTTCAGAGCTTTTAAACATTCTTGTCATCAAAAACAGCCATTGTCATTGTTTGTGGATACATCCCTTTGGCTGTGAAAGACTAACTTTGAAATTTGATAGAACCATCAGGGTTCTCTGGGTGCAATCATCCAATCACTTTCTTACCCAAGTTTAATGGCTTTGTTCCTAGTATGGTTATACAGACAGGGACTTAAACATTCCTACAATGAATTTCTTCATACTGCTTATTAAGAGTTACAGTATTTTTACCACCAATATGTTTTTTCTCTTTAGCTAGCAAGCTTGTATAAAAGGATGCTGGTCATGAGTTCTTCTGGCAAGGTTAAGAAAATTGACGGATTCAATTATACAGAAGTTAATAGTATCTGAGAGTCCAGCATTAGAGTTAATACAAAAGATTTGTGGAAGTGATTCCACAGGTATTTTTTAATAAGTCTTATTTCATATAATGGCATGAATCTCCCCACACCTGTCGTTTCAAAATTACATAATCTAGATAACAAGACTTAAAATCATTGCAGAAACTAATTGTGAAGAATAAGAAAAATATTTTTTCTTTAATCTTCCTCAGAGTACAGTAGGTTTAGGCTGCACACGTTACAATGTTTTAATAATTAATTATTTCTCCTTTAGTTTGCATCTTTCCAGTAGCATAGACCCTGGTCTGAATATCAAGAAGCTTGGAGGTTTATATATCAGTTTTGATGCAAAAAATCAGAAGTCTAGATCGAGTGTGATTAAACCACTGAAAGAGAAGGACCAGGTAATGTGTTTACAATTATTCACTTATCTGTGACTACAGTAACATGAAGCTGTTAAACGAAGAAGGTTGTTTGATTTTAAAGAAGTATCCTTTTCATGGCTCATTGAGAACTTACATTCTTTTTTGACCAAAGTGTAGTTTTATATTTAGTTTTAATAGTGAAAGTTTAAATATACCTGACTTTTCAGAAACTGAAAACAAGTGCAAATTCTAGCATCTTGTAAAATAAACCAGATTTTATTATACTGGAGTTTTGCCTAATGATACACAAGCTTAAGGTCTGCTGACAAGATATTTAGTCCATAGCCAGAATGAATTTCAGTAAATAAGTCTACACCCTATTATGGGCTTAGCAGGTTTTTTTTCAAAAGCATCCTTTGAAGTAAAGGGAATATTTTATTTTTATTGACTCTTTTCTTTGGCTCATCCATGATAGTCCTCTTTACTCGGGAGGATTTGCTGTCTCACTTCCTCTGGAACAAGTCAGTTGCTTTCTCTTGTTCAGTTTTTGAAGATCCAGTTATTTTGAAGATCCTTATGGCTTGTATATTGCATTAGGGTGCTTGCTTAGATTCTGCATGATTCCTTCAGTAGGTTTTGTAAAGTTTGTACAGTTAAGCAGTAAAATTTGTATCAGTTAGGTTGTTCTCTAATGCTCAAAAAAATTCTTACAGCTCTTGCAGAAGAGTGTAATAACTCCAGACTTTGAAAGAAAGGAATGTGTCCCACCCTACAAGGAGTCACTTCACCAGCTAAAGAAGCAGCGCAGGGTAAGTGAAGAGCTGGTAATGCCTCAAATAACAAAATAAGCTTTGGTAGAAAGCTGCATGCTGGGACTCTGTGCATATCCAGGCCTCACTGGAAATGGAGTGATGAATTCCAATTTAGTGTCTTCTTTGAGCTGTCCTGTGAAAAGTTATCCTTTCAGTCAGTAGCCCAGTGAAGTGAATGGTTATATGTTCAGTACAAATCTGTTATTGATGCAGTGCTGATAACCTCCTGTATAACAGTGGTCATAAAATACGTATTTTAAGGGTAGATATTTGCATTCTAAATGCTTTATTAGTCTTTTGTATAGAGAGGAGTTCCCTCTTCTGTCCCATCCTAGTTACTGAATGCAAATTTATTGTTCATGGTATTGCATCCTAGGCAGAGCGAGAGAAAACAACAGGTGATGGCTGGTTTGGTATGAAAGCACCAGAAATCACAAGTGAACTGAAAAATGATCTTAAAGTTCTGAAAATGAGAGCGTCTTTGGACCCCAAGCATTTCTATAAGAAGAATGATAGAGATGGTCTCCCCAAGTACTTCCAGGTAAGGAAGCAGCAGAAGGTGGCATTGTACTGCTGAAGTTTTGAACAGCTGTTTAAGGGTACCTAATAATGTCTGTTTTGTAGGTAGCTTCTATGTTTATTTAATTTCCTATCTTTATTATTAAAATGTTTTGATTACTTGACTGGAGTTTGCAACTATTTAACTTTGTGTTACATAGGTGTATATGCTGTTGATTTTTTTAGCCTTGGCTGATCTCATAGAAGTGAACAAGTATCTTACTGAATCCATATTTGAACCCTCGGAGGACTAGATTTTCGCTGCTTTTTTGGAGTACAGGTCTTTTTAAACAAGTGTGTAAACAATAATAGGCTTTTACTTTTTTACTAGCTGATATAGTTTAAATGGAGAGAGCTACCTTTCTGATAAGCTGAAATTTTTTCTGCTTGTATCTCTCAGCTTTGAAATGGTTTGCATCAATAAAAAAATTACTACAGAAGCTATAGAAATAGACCTCCAGAAACTTTGACTATTTAGCATGCTTGAGGAAATGCTTTCATTTCTCAAAATGATGCCACTTGACTCTGAAGGGTGGAGGGTGTTGTATGTTTTTAAAATCAGAGAAACATAGACTGAAGTGTTATGCAAAATTAGATCCATGCAGGTTTATTTTCACTGCATGAAACATGTACTGTGTGTATATCTTTACTGCTAACCTGAGCTATGAGAGCTGACTGACATGCTGGTTTGAAAAAATGTGATCATTTTCAGGATGAAGCCCTTGTATTAAATTAGCTGCTGTGTAGTCATCTAGCAAAACCACCAGAATGAGAGACAGGAATAGGTTTAAGGTGGTCATAAAGGATTCTTTTCCCTTATGTTTAAAATGTTTAAAAGTTAAGAACTGTATTTCATTTATGAATTAGTATTGATACAGGAGTCCAGCATTGAAAACTGTACAGTCTTAAAGCTCAGGCTTTCTTCTCTGCATTCCCCAAAGAGACCAAAAGGGACTCTGCATACAAAACATGACTTACTGATTCTGGTATTTTGCACTTTTATTAAGCAGCTGTCAGGATCATCTGCTCTGTAGGTGTCTTTGCACTTATTGATGTGATTTAAAAAAAAAAAAAAGGCATAATAATCAACATCTTGTTGCTCATGTACAGTAAGAATGTTTTCATTTTTCTTTCCTAGGTTGGAACTGTAGTTGATTCTCCCATAGACTTTTACCACAGTCGAATCCCTAAGAAACAGAGGAAGAGAACAATTGTGGAAGAGCTGCTTGCAGATTCAGAGTTCAGAAGGTATTTTAAAGTAGTTTTGTAATTTTAATATCCTATGTAAAAAAGGAGAATTTTTAACTCTGTAGCCTTTTTTGGTTTTATTCAGCTTGTAGGGTGGTTAGCACTTCCATAGTACTACCATTTAGAAGGCCTAAGGAACCTTTATCTAAGGGGATAATTAGACTGAGATAAGGTATATTTCATCTTCATTAAAGGGTTTTATCCAGCTTTTGTCATCACTGTTGGCAGCCACTCTTAAAGACTGATTATTTTTTCTTGGCATAATGGATAAAAAAGAGCAGCCTGTAATTCTTTGAATGTTGATATTAATTAATTTTATAAATACATCAATCTGCCACCTGTCATGGGAGTCAAAACTCTGCTAGAAGAGTTACATAAGATTATGATTGGATTAATTAATGTCTGCATAGCTTGCAGTTCTCGGAGTAGATCATTTAGTTGGTCCATTTTGGTATTGGTTATTACATGATGTTAATCTGCATGTCTCTCTTCACATAATGAAATTTTTTCTTTGAAGTAGTGCATGATTTGGCATTACAGAGTTAATTTTGTTAGACTTGTAACTTTAACTGTAATGTTGGGAAGGCAAGTTGCTGCATCTGTTTCTAAAGTAGTTTTCTGGTTTGACTGATAAATTAGGTATTTATTAGAAAGTAGTTTTAAAAATCTATATATTTGAAATTTGATCAGTTGATTTATGTTGTGGCTAATTAAGGGATTTAATCATATACTTCAGCATTAGTGCAGGTATTTGTCAGATTTTGTTGTTGCATTTAAAGCCTCAGCACTGCTCAGTGTGCAGTGTCTGTCATACTCATCAGTGCAGGTTCATAGTAGTCTGTGTTAGAGGAGCTAGCAACTCACATTCAGTAATTACCCTGCTCACTGTTTAGTATTCACCTTAGCTTTCTGTCTGGAGTAGAGTAAGGTTTATTATCTTGAGTGTGGTGAGAAGGCACTATAAAAGCAGGTGTAATTTCTTCATGGTATTGTTGAAATTGTTGAGTCTTCCCCTTAAGAGCAGTAGTGGTGTTTCAGCAAACTGTCCAAAATGTGACTGCATATGCAGTGAAGACCTGACCCCCCCAAACCAAAATTAATTACAAAATTCAATAGAATTCACTTCCAAAGCAAATTTACCTGCATTTATCATTGATCCAACTGTTGATTCTCCTTTACTTACACATAAATGTATAAATCAAAGAATCTGATTCAGAAAACATGAGAAAACTCCGTTTGGCAAATAATGTGCATAGAGTTACTGTCCATGTTATCTTTCCCTGAACTTTGGTTTGCCATGCTTAAAAGTAAATTATCTATTTTGTTCAGATATAATAAAAAGAAGTATCAGGAGATCATGAGTGAAAAAGCAGCTTTTGCAGCAGGGAAGAGGAATCGGAAGAAGAAGAAATTTCACAATTAAGAATTGAAGAAAAATACCAAGCTGGAACAACTTACTTGTTATAAAACTTTCTTACAGAATGCTTTGGTTGTGGTGTTTTGTTTGGCTTTTTTGAAGATTGCAGGTCACAAATTGAGGTTTAGGGAAATTCTTGCCACGAGAATTTGCAAGGAAGCTTTAGAAAATTATCAGGTATCTCAATTTAAATTAATTTTGATTTTTCAATTACTTTTTATTTTAATTAATATTTATGTAAAGAGATAATGATATGAAAGCATATTGTTACATTTGAGTGCAAAATTCAGTTTCACAGATTGGGGTCTTCTCAGGTTTCAGACCACATCAATTAATTAGTAAAGTTTTTTGTGTAATTCATCTTGTCACATATTGTGTGCCAGAATATATTTTTCCCTGACTAGTCAGAGGTGCTGCTGGCCAAAACTAATGGAAGGCATTGAAAAATCATTTGGTTGTGAAGGATTTACTTCAACACTGATCATAATAATATAGAGAATGTCCTGGAATTCAGTGCCTACACATATACTTTCATATTTATGTGTGCATATATTATAATATATATATTATTTCTAAGATACAAACTGCATATTATTTAATAAATAATATAAGTAATACTTATATGTAAAATTTTAATAATCATGTTTTGCTTTTATTAACTTCTACCATTTGATTATTGTCTAATGGTATTTTGAAAATGACATTGGCATCCATTATCTAGGGTGTGGTATGCAGATTGTGTCTGTTAGCTGACCTGGAACAAGGTGAACAAATGGAGTGAGTGTGGAAAGTCCCTGCTGCCACTGTAGAGCCAGAGATGTCATCAGCTCAGTTCCCCCTCAGTGACAGGTCAGGACTGTTTGTGGTTGTCAGAACTGCTGTGGTGTTTGGTTGGTTTTTAATGACCTGGTCGTTTTATTGCTGTTACAATTAGTGTAATTTAGTTACTGCCCTGAGGTAGCAGAAAAGATGGATAATAGAAGAAATTAAACTGGCACTACATTGTCTTAGGTGGTTTGGGTGATTAGGATGTAGAAGTCACTATCAGAGGAGCAGTGGTTGATTGTTTCCTTACCACAAGAGCTCTGAATTTTAAAGGTTGCAAATGTTAAGCAAGAATTGCTTAAAATCATGTTCTTGACTAATGTTTAACTTCAAGTTTTCTACTGAGAAGTAGATTTTTTAAGGATTAGTTAGTTGTGCTGAAATGAGCATTGTGGTAGATACTGACCACCAACTGAAGCTTGAAATAAATTTTCCTCAGATCCTTTGGGATTTTTTTTTTTTTAATCATTCCGAAGTTGGCCATAATGTTTTACTACCGAAAACAGACAGGAATCTAGAGTCCTTCAAAAGTCTTCACTGCCAGGAGATGAATGGTGTCAAAGTGAATTCATTGGGAAATATTTAACAAGTACAAGTAGAACCACCTATCCCCAGGTCTCAGTTAATATGCACAGGCTATTTTAATGCAATGATATTTGTGCTAGTATCTCAATTTCCAGTAAACTATAAAAAAGCCAATAAAAACAGCTATGGTGTCATGTTCGCTGGCTGAGACATGGAAGCACAAAAAAGTTAATATTGAACACGGAGAAGAAAACCAGGCACCACAGTAGTTTTCATCCTGTTGCATCCTGAGGTGTTCAGGTGCAGCTTTGGAGAAGCAGCATGCAAGCCTGAAAGCCTTCAAAAGAGAAATGCAGGCTGTGGTGTTACACAGCAAACAGCAGCTCTATGCCTGTTGCTCAGGCTGCTCAATAGCTACAGAAGTTACTTCATGTGCAGCATAGCTAGAAAGGGATTTGGTTTGTGTTCTATATCCTTTCCCTTCCTTTTATTCTTCTGATCCCTTCAGTTTTGTCCCACACTGTGCCCAGCGAGTGTTCTGTGCAGACGGGCCGAGGTGTGCTGGCTGTTCCCAGGGCTGCAGGTGGCACTTGCAGGTTGTGCTGGCCGGCTGTGCCAGTCACCCTTGCCTGAGCCTGTGCCTCAGCCTCTGGGAGACAGGCACTGGACAGAGCACCTTTCCTTCGCCACCAGTTCACACTAAAGCTGACTGACAGGCTTTGAAATCGATGGAAAGTTTAAGGTGCTGGAGAGATTAAAACCCAAATGCACCATGCAAATGCCTGTGGTTATTAGATTTCTCTGAAAACACATAAAAACTTCCGTGAAGCTTTGCCTGTCAATTACAAGTAGCATTTCCTTTTTATGGCAGAAATATTTGTGCTAATTTGTAATTCTGCCTTTACTGACTGTGATGGTAAATGTGCCTGATGGTGTGTTTCATTTGTTTCATTTTCAGATTCTCCTTTATTGCTTTTAAATAAGCGTTATTACAGTTGGAAATTATACCTGCAGAATTAAAAATAATTTATCAGGAAAACTCCACAAATTAATAATTCAGGAGTAATGAATTAATTTATTCTATTCTGAGCAAAATCAAGGTGGTTTGTTTATTGCTGCTGTTGTTTTGTTTTACCACCTAATTTGATTGCTGCAATTAGAACGGTTCTCCATCTTCAATCTGTCAGTAAGTTAGAAAAGATGATGTGGATTCCGGTGTTTTGTCGGCTGCAGTTTGTGGGCTTGTTTCATTACTTCAGAGTAACCAGAAATTTATCACGGTGACCCATCTTAACTGAAGTGCCTCCAGGAAAGAAAAAGTCCTGGTTTTTCAAGTAAAATTACTTTCTGCAGACTGTCCTGGAAGCGTAGCGGCCCCACAGGGCTGGCTGTCGGGTCTGACCGCTCTGACGGAGCTCAGGCCGGGTAAAGGAGAGCAGAGCCCTTCTCCCGCTGCCTGAGGGCGCCGGGGCTGGGCAAGGGAGAGCAGAGCCCTTCTCCCGCTGCCTGAGGGCGTCAGGGCCGGGTAAAGGAGAGCAGAGCCCTTCTCCCGCTGCCTGAGGGCGCCGGGGCCGGATAAAGGAGAGCAGAATCTTTCTCCTGCTGCCTGAGGGCGTCAGGGCCGGGTAAAGGAGAGCAGAGCCCTTCTCCCGCTGCCTGAGGGCGCCGGGGCTGGGCAAGGGAGAGCAGAGCCCTTCTCCCGCTGCCTGAGGGCGCCGGGGCCGGATAAAGGAGAGCAGAGCCTTTCTCCTGCTGCCTGAGGGCGGCGGGGCCCAGAGGAGAAGAAGAGCCGAGCCCTTCTCGTGCTCTGCCTTCTCGCTGGCGGTGAGGAAGCCTCGTGTCGCCGGGCCGAGCAGACACGGCAGGTTCGGTCGATGGCGGCTGTCGCCGCACGCTTCCAGCGTTCCCCAGACCGCCAGGCACTGCGGGAGGCGGGCCCGGAGAGCCTCGCTGACGAGAGAAGGGCCAGGCCGGATACCTGCGGCGGTGAGGTAAGGGACGGGAGAGCGCGGGGGGAAGATTTCCGTCAAAAAGCCGTAGGGGGCGGGGAAATTTATAAAAACTATAAAAAAAAAAGGAAAAGAGAAGACACGACTCCGCCGGGACTCGAACCCGGAACCTTTGAATCCCTTCAAACCCTCTAGAAGTCCAATGCGCTATCCATTGCGCCACGGAGCCACCTGTTGGAGTTTTTGCACACAGTCCATAGAGCCTGCGCATGCCGTCACGCGTTAGCCGTGAATGTTTAGGCTTTTCTTTCTCCTTTTTTCAGTTTTATTTTTCTTAGCCAGCATGAATAGGGTTAGTCGTACACCGGGATGCGCAAACGAGCCTCACGGCAGCCCCTGTGTGCTGCCTGGGCGCTGCCCACCGGCCGGGTGGAGTCCACGGCTTCCTGTGCAGCGCTGGCCACGGGCCTGCGTCCTCATTTCTCACGGAAGACCGACTTCATCGGTGATCAGTATAAAATGTTTGTCGTCATCCCACTCTGACGTTTCTAGTATTGATCCTTATGCTCGAGGGATATAATTATAATCCACAATTGCCTTGTATTGAGGAACTGTTCCTCCAGAAGTCTGTAAATGCTCAGTAGCACCGCCCTCCCCAGTGGATTCAGAAAGGGAAATTTTTCCATAAAAGCTGTAATTCTAGTCTGAAAAAAGTCTGCAATACTATTTTTTAAAACTATAAATAGGCATAATAGAATCTAGGATAGAAATCCTAGAGACAGGAGTATGCAGTTATTCTTTCTTTAACCTTGCCCTCCAGTATATTGCAAGTGGAGCCTGTGGCCTTCTGCTCAGGGAGGGCACGCAGGGCTCTGGACAGTGAGGACTGTGCAATAAAACTTCGTGCTGCACTTTATCATAATTTAAAACTACAGGTATCCTTAAGAGTGGAGAATAGCACGTAAATAAACACACCCTAAAATCTGAGGAACAAGGAAGCTAATCACACACATGTAAAACAATTCAGAGACACAATCCCCGAGGTATTGCTTCCAGGACTGAGATACCGAGTGCAATGAATAACCGAGGTGACTCAGGCACTCCAGCAGTGTGTCCTGTGGCTCCCGGCAAGCCAGCTGCTGCACCTGTGGCCAGCAGTGAGCCAGAGCTCTTGAGCTGCCTGACAACTGAGTAGCTCCTGCAATTCTGCCCAGAAAAGGAGGTTGCTGGAAACATTCAGCAGGTACAGCAAGTACCAAATTGGAGGTACAACTCCCAAGCTAACAGGCTGTTGTTGAGCCAGAACATTTGTAAACAAACCAAAATTCACTAAGCTGTACAAGATTCAGAGCAGGTCTGATCAAATTTCTAAGCTCTGGGTCTTACCACAGTTGTTCTGCTATGGATAGAATTCTTCATAGTGCTCCTGGTAAAGGAATGCAAAGTCTAGAAAATTTGACTCCTCAAAGCCCTGTAGTGCAGAAAAGAAGCAGAACTCTTGTGTTTAAGAACTGAGTTGATCTTCAGAATAATAAGCTTAAACTTATGTTTGTGCAATTCAAATAAACCTCTTGTCAGTAACTAAGAATCACTGTAAACATCTTGTAGTTTGTGGACACCTGGGCATGCTCATTGTGGAGTACAGTGAGGGTTGGTGCCTCATCCAAGTGATCTGATAGTGCGGCGCCTTCGGACAGCATGGCACTAAGTGGCTGCAGATGGTAAAGAACCAGAGAAGAACCATTCTTTTCTGTCACAAGACTGGTTCTGAGACTGTAAGAGTGAAGATTTGACACTCACATGATTGTTACTTCCTCTCATATTTTCATTGTGGATAGTTGGTTTATAAAGTTAAAAAAGGGCTGGTTCCATTCATGCAGGATGACTGACTAGGAAAACGTTTGGAATTTTTCCAGAAATGTTTCCAAATATTCAAGTCGTTTTGCTTTTTTATTGTGTGAACGCAGTCCCTATGCAAAGTCCACAGTTGCATTTGGACAGCAGATGGAGCTACTGCATGAGAAGCAGGGCAGCTCACGGGTCATGAACTCGGGAACTGTGGTCATAGGCAAAAACGAGCGACCTGATTAACCTCTGCTGGCGCCTGGACCCACATCAGTCCTTTGGACTTTCTCTCTTCTGGGACTGAAGTCCACTTCTGTTGCAAGCTGTCTTTCATTTCAGCTTCTCTTCAACTTTATGTTCTTTTTCACGGAGCAGAAGTTACTTGGAATAGAGTTGTGCTGAGTTTAGTTACTGGCACTCAGAGAAATTTTACTGAGCTCAACCATGTGCCATTTTGCTAATTTTTAATGGGAGGAGAAACTGAGGTAGGAATACCTTGACACAAGTCAGGAAGTGCATCAATGGCAGGCAAAAAATATTATCATATAGGAGTGTTCTATTTATTAAAATAGATGTTATTTATGTTATAAATATAAATAGATGTTATAACATCTACATGTTATTTATTAAATTGATCTTTGAGAGATGTTTTACAACATGGGTTTCAACATGAGCTGCTATTGATGTACTGTAGTGCTGTGTACTATATATCCAATTACTTTTGTTAGGATTTGAGCTTTAAAATTAATTAAAACAGCAATTTCCAAATTTGCAGGGCTTCTACAGAGGTTTGTTGGGAGTACCACCACCTTTCTCTAAGAACAAGTGTAATTAATACTCTTGTTGAAAGAAGTCAGAGAAGGCTCTCATGCATAGATTACCTCAATGGGACCCTTGCACCATCTGTACATTTACAATGTAGGATTTACAGTGGGAGGATTATTACAACCCTACTGCTCTGATAATTCACCTGTGTACTGCAGAAAGAGAAAACATTCTTCAAAGTGGCAGGAAAAAATGCTAGGACGCACAAGGTCTAAGGATACTGGAAAGAACTCTTTCAGGGAGGGCTTCTTTTGGTAATTTACAATTTTCATTTTGTTTTAATTTATTTTCTTAACATGAAGATAAATGCTCTGCATTGTATATAGTTCTGCATCTCTGTCTTTTCCTCAGTGAAGGCTGTAATTGCCATGTGACTATCAGGGTATTGGAGAATTTGTTTGTCAGGCTGCCAGCAGGAAGATGTTAAGAAACTCTTCCAGTTCTCTTATGGTTGTTGTTGGACTAATGCATGTTCTGTCCTCTCGAATCTGTTTCGGTAGATAGGAGAAATTCCCAAGAGTAGTGCCTTCGAAGAATTGGGGACACATGATCTATTATGCCAAATCATCACTACAGGGGTTTATAATGTTAATTCTGTGTAGGACTATTAACAGATCAGGTGTTTCAAGGCCATTTACTTCAAGAGTGCTCCCTAATAGTGCCAAACCTGAGCAGTCATATGGCATCTCTCAGAGCACTGCAACAGAACATTTGGAAAAGTCCCAGCTAGTGCCTCTTGCCAAAAGTGGAGTACATCTGATTTACAGAGAGTTGGGAGTCTGTTTCAAGACAGTTTCAATGTTTTCTGTTGTTAATTTGATCTGTTTTTTTAATCCTTTTTTTTTTTTTTCAGAAATGCATAAGATTTGTGTCAAACACCCTTCAAAACTATTCAAAGTGATGTCTTCCACTATATTTTAAAATTCTAATCTTAAAAAGGCCCCCTTTTTTGTTTTTTTTTTAAATAATGTTTATCATTTTACTTAAGAGCCAAAGCAGACTTAAAGACTACACCCTTGAGTTAATAATTATCAAAGACAAAGTTGACTGTGCAAAATTTTGTTCTTATCTTACATTTTGAAGTCTAGGTGTAACCATTGAGGCTTTTTTTTTTTTTTAATTAACACTAAGCCACTGAATATTTACAGTCCAGTTGTTCCTTTGCAGCTTTACAGGTGACACTGTAACTCAGCTCCTCTTATGCCATTCAGGAGACAAAGTGTATCTGTGGCCTAGTTATTTAATCCTAAATTTTATTCCAGCTGTGAAACTACTGTGCTGGGTGACTGTGGGCAGCCTGATGCTTTTTCCTTTCTATAAAGTATGGACAGCAGATGCTTTTTTATGGTGCTGTGGAAGCCAGTCATCTGCAAGGTAACATTAAAAAATTAATGTTTAGGAGATTAAACTTCCTCTGGAAATTCTTTATTATTATGTATTTTGTTTGTAACATCACATCTTTCAAAAGTGAATGACAAAAGGTAACATAACCTACACATTCAAAATTTAGCTCCTTTTCCCTTCTCCTGTGAATGGGGTTACTAAACACTCTTGGGTGACAGACTTCACCTGTCCCCTGCTTACTCAGTTGCTTCCTCAGCTCGGTTACTTGGTTCTTTGTTTTGTAAGAACGAAGCAGTCGTATTGTCCAAATTATCTTGAAACATTGTGCTGCCTCTGCAGCACAGCATATTGTTCATTAGAGTTGCACAATGCTCATGTTAACAGAGAAAACTGGTAACATTGGCCAACCTTTCTTTTGAAGATATCCCTGGTTAATAAATCCAGGCCTTAAGTGTTGTTATTACCTTTCTTTCAGAGGGAAAAAGCTTTTCATCTCTATTGAATGATACCTTTTCTGATTAGGGATAGAAAGAGACACGTTGCAGACTCTTTTCTCTTTGATGAGGGATGTTAGTATCATGTGATTCACTGCTCTTTAAATTTCCCAGAGTGTGGCATTAGTACTGTGGGGACTATTTTTCTTGACAGCTAAAAGTTATTGTAGGGTCACAGTGTCCTGTCACTGCTTGGATCATCACTGGGTGCTAGATGTGTCCCTAAGGTTGGATGTATGTAGTCAGTGCCTTTTCTAGAAGGATCTTGCCAAGCATGTTCTAATGGGATGAAAAGCTTTCATTCTTAATTACATTTTGCTTTTCACCCAGTTATGACTATGAGTGACTGACTCAGTATTCCCTGTAATACTGACTGATGTAATCACAGAAACAATTCTATTTCAAAATCGTGCCCTTTTGTCACTATTGCAATTATAAATACTGAAGAGGCTGAAAATCTACCCCCAAATTATAAATACACTCTTCTCCTGACCCAAACAGGTTTTTTACTAAATCTATTCAAATGTATGCTAATTTTACCATACTGGAAATTTTCAGCAGAATTACCCCTCTGTGGATTTTCAAACCAGTAAATGTGGATTGTATTTTAATGGTTTAATTGTAAATTTGCTATATCTGCTTGAATATTCACTTTAACTGGATCTGAATTTATGAGTTTGACTTTTGTAGCTAAGGCTATTCTGCAACATGAAGTAATGGACTGGATGGCAGAATTCCCAAGTTCTAACTCTGGCTTTGTCTTGGTCCTGAAGCGTGGTGAGGCAAGCCATTCACATTTTCTTGTAGGGTGATATCCAGCTGCAAGATTTTAGCTCCATAATATTTCTGTGGAATTGACAACTCTTCAATTAGTATCCACAGCCTTTTAACTGTTTGAGCACATTCTTCACCTTTCTGACTCCTTTTCTTTTCCTCCAAGTGTGAAGGAAGTGTGACTGAGCACCAGAGCCTGCACAGGCACAGTTGTGCAGAGATGTTCAGCAGCTCTTGGCTCACACACACAGTGGACAAGGAAGATCATCAAGCACCTCTAGTACAAAGGAGTTACCTTTGAATTCTCTGTCTCCTTTGAACAAAAGGATGTCACTAAAAGGACATCACTGCTGTCTTAGGCCTCTTGTATCCCTGCATGCCATCTGCCAAAAGGGAAAGAAGCTACTTCCAATTTCACAAGTTAGAGAAAGATCAGAGTGACTTCTTGTGAAAATGAGCATTCTCCTGTACACAGGTAGAAGTCTGAAATTATTTTTATAGAAAGAGAAGACTTCAGGGCTTTCTTCAGATATAATTGCTACTAGGGTGAAGATCAGGGATGCACTGGAGCTAAGCAGTTAACTGAGGAAAAGGAGCTATGACAGGAGGTCAGCAGGCTTTGTACCATTGGGGAAAAAAGGAGAGATCAACAGAAATCAGATTGAGAGCATTGTTACTTTTGGCAGAAGAGTAGGCTCCTTCTCTGCCTGCAGAAGTGCAATCTACAGAACAAATGTAGTGCCCTGGAAAAGATGAGGATGAACAAGGACAGTTGGGGGAGGCATTGGAGCCAGCTGAACCTCTGCCAAACATCAACAAGAAGAGTAAAAGACAGCTGATAGGTACTGGAAATTCCCATCTGTAGGGAATGGAAACATTCATCTGCTAAGCTGATGTGATGTTTTGGGATGATTGCTGAGTGCCAGGATCCAGGATACTGCGGGGAGACTGTCAAGGCTTGTCTGGTCCTTAGACTTTTGCTCCTTGCTGAGTCTGTGTGGGCACCAAGGACATATCAGGAGGGACAGTGAAGCTGTGGGGCTGAGGGTGAAGGTTACAAGGGCCCAGATCCTTTCAGTGAACAGAAGAGGCTGGGATAGGAAAGAAGACAGCCTGAGGAAGGGTTATTGTAATCTAAAGTGAAGTAATGACACAGGGTGAATGGTGTCCTTAAGATAGGGGAGGATCTCACTCTTCCTCTGTGAAAGCAGTGGAGATGGGGGCCTATCCTAAGTGCCAGTACATAATTGCTTGCAGTATGGAAAAAAGCAGAAGTACTTTGAAGTTTGTGCACAGTTGGAAAACTAAGATGTCATTAGGAACAGAATAGCAGTTACTTGAAATGTGTGCTTTGGTTATTACTTTCTTAGTAATTTCTAACCTTCTAAAATTCAATTTGATGGTGTCAAATGGTTTTATAAAAGAAGGTCAGTTGCAGAATTCCAGTTGTAGGTAGACTAACTCATGGTTTAGTGACTTGGTCAAATATATCTGCCAGTCCCTAGCAGAGCCAGCTCAGCTCTGATTTAACTATCTGGAGTTCTACTCTAATCTTTTTTTTCTTATTTTCCATCCATAAAATTGTATAATGAGTGTGATTATGTAATGTAGTTAGACTACTAATTTGGTCATTATTTGACCCAGATTTACCATCTTGTACTGGCCAAATAAAAGTCTGGTTAATTCATATTACAGCTGGAAGACTTAATTCACCATGTGTTGAAGATAATAGATATATGAAAGGAAAGTGTAAACAACAAAGTTAGTTCATACACCAAGTATATTAAATTTGTTCTTGAGAATCTTTGTTAAAATTACTGTGTAATTAGGCAGCTGCATCTTATACTGGTATGCTCTAATACAGAATATTAGTTTGATCAGTGTTTCAAGACTGACAAATGTGAAAAAAATCCCAGAACTTTTTATCTGTAAGCACAGTAAATTTGTTTTGGAAGTCATTTAGATACTGTGTAAGTGAATGCCACGTTGCAATCTCACACTAAGCCCAAAAGCAGAACACTGAGCTTGGACTCTGCACTTTTGAAATCTATCAGTACAACTTTTTATTTCTTTTAACAGCCATAGTGGAAGCACATTGAACTAGCACGTGATTTTTATAGCTAATCCTTCCATAGTCTTTGCTCCATATTCTCCTTCCAATTTTTGTCTCATAAAACCAGTCAGTGAAGTAAATGCAACTTATCACCTAGCAGAAGTTACAGTATGAAGAAACAAAAAGCTTCACATCAGAGAGTCTTCTGTGCAGACAGAGCAGACAAAAGGCTTCTTTGTGATGAATGTGCAGAGTTAGCTCTGCCACTCTAAATCAGCAGTGAATTTTCTTCAACTCTAGCATTGAAGTAAAAGAATGTCCTTTGTTCTTGTAGGGAGTATACTTTCATTTCCAAACTGCTGGCAGGCAGTGCATTGACTTTACAACACAAAAAATTAATTTCCTGTATTCAGAGTTGCAATATACTTTTATAGAAGTGTATCTTGGTTTATTCAAATTATTAATAGGTACCACTCATTCCTCCAGTGAAGTGAAACAAGCAGGAAATCTGGAAATCATAGGAATTTGCTAACAAGACCCCTTATTTTTTGCCACACCCTCCATGGAGATAATGTATTGTTGTTGTTGGTTGTTGTTGTTATTGTAATATATGACTGTAGTTAATTTTGTAAATACCCAAGTTTGCAATCACTAAGGTTTGGAATCTAGGAAAGTATAAAGAGCCAAAAAAAAATACCATCACAACTCCCATCCAGAATTACAGAGATTAGGGTAGACATTTACACCAGAGAGAGGGTCAGGGATATTTCAATCAGGTTTCGATACAAGTAGCCTTTTTCCATTAACTTGATACAAAATTATCACTTGCTTTTCTTAGTGCTGTGATGACAAGATATTCCTTTGTGTGTCTAAAAAGGGGAAGATGTCTTCTTAATTAACCTTCAAAGACTAATCTTATTCCCAGGTAATTTGGAAGGGAAATTGGCCCTTTTTGTATTTGGTATTAATTTCTGTGTAATTGGTGTATGTTACATAGAGGCCTTGTACTTTTTGACGGAAAGATTTGCATCTTGTTTGATGGCAAAGCAGTTATCTAGTAGAGATAGTTGTGTATTTTATGTCACTAATAAGAATGAGAGTGAAATAGCATTTGGTGAAAGTGTGAGAAATTGTATCTCTAGGCAGGCTGAGCAAGCAACTTTTACACTGGGTTAAAATGGAGTAATGGACTCTGCTAGGGAAGTTACTTTAGAATCCTTAGAAAATATGAGAGTGTAAGTGAAAAAAAAGAAGGTGAAAATGTGAAGCATAAAGACCTGAATTATGGAGAATGAGAGTAGTGTTGATGGTGCTAATAAAACTTACGGGGTTGGTCTTGGGTAGAGATTGTTTTTTCAGGGTCTTCACTTCTGCAGTGCAGAATGGGTTTAGAGTGAGTGTGCAGGTAAAATATGGTAGAACATGATGAAATCAGTTTCCCAGGCTGTATTAATTTCCTCCTTAATAAAATCAGAAATTCAGATTGTTTTGCTATCTCTGTGGTGGCAAAGCTTGTGTGGCATACATCTGACAAGGGAATTTACACCTGCAAGACCAATGCAGTTTAACATCCTTATATAAATGGCAGAATCATTACTTTTCAGCTTATGAATTTTAACACACCTGATGTTAACTTCCTTTGGTTATATCTAAAGGCAAATTAGTGACCTGTTGATTTGCATCATGAAATATGGGTTTGTTGTGGTCCCAGTAAGGAAGACAGACTATCAAGTATTGCTTAAAATACCATTTGTTGTGGCTAACATTGTAAAGGAAAAGGATAATGTTGGTTGTTTTGTTTCCTTCCAAGTGCTGAGTTGTGTAGTATTGAACAGGTCTCAAATCAGATCTCAGTACACTGGGCAGATCCTGTCCAGGGAAGGGACATCTGACATTCTGGTTTTTTGAACTCTTACAGGATTTTCTTAAAACAATTCTAATTCTCGTGTCTACAAACAGAAAGCCAGTTCACTTAAGAACTGTTTGCTGCACTTTTAGATGAAGACAAGGACACACAGTCAGTGTAATGAGCGGTATGGAGTGAGAGCTCCCTGCGGGCTCCTCTCCTGCAGCTGGCTGTGTCCTGCAGCCACAGGAGATGTGTCACACAGCATGGCCTGACCGCCAGGCTCTGCATCAGCACAGCACCAGCCTGGGCCTCTTATGGCCATCTCTGATGGCTCAGTACCGGGATCTTCTGCCCAGCATCAGTACCGGGGAGGAAACAGTCCTTGGATAAAGTGCTGCAAAGTGATGCACTTGGACACCTAGGTTTTGAGAGCACCAATGTTTGCAGGGCAGATATACAGCCTGGGTGGATGGGGAGTGATCCTAACTGGAACTTTTGAGTAACTTCCATATCATCACCATCATCACTGTTATCAATTCTAATAATAAATACTAATACTATTTCAATAATAACTAAATGATACTAATAAACACTAATAGTATTATCAATAATAACTAATAAATACTTATACTATTATCAATACTAATACTAATAATAATAATACATTACAAAATATAATGTGATGCCAGGAATAGATAAGTTTACCTCTCTTTGTTAGTCTGTTGAACTCGGGACTGATGGAGCATGTTTCAAGCACATGCATAGTTTTACATTGACATGAATTATGTAATTTTATTGAGGGTGGGGGGAGTGGTGATATTTATATTTTCTTCTTTCTTCCAGTTTATAAGTAAACTTTTTAAAAATAATTTTTAATTAGAAATATTTTTTTAAGAAGAAGCCTGCAAAACTGGCAGCTGAAAGTAGGAATTTTTGTATTTCATAATGGCTCATTGGCAAATAGTACATTTTTCACCTGGTAGAAAAGTAAAAATAATAATTAAAATTAAAGTGTGAAAAAGTTTACTCAACACGGTATTCAATTTCTCCTTGATTTAGCGGGGAAAAGATCCAACCTCACTGCTCAATTATCGTCACTGTGATTCAGCAGCTGCTGTCTCCTGGGCAGGTCTGACTGCTGATTGGGCACGGAACTTCTCAAGGTGTGTCTTTTGTCAAGAAGCTCTTGCATTTTAAGAGCACACAGTAGACCGTGATAGCCTCCTGCTATGGTAAGAACTGTTGTATATCTATTTATTAACCTGTACAGTCTTATTGTTAGAAACAGTGCTTGGTGGTTAGTAACCAATAATTACGTGTGTCAGCAGATGTTTCCGAATCAACTTTTTGTGGGTTTAAAATCTGGAAAGATTTTAATTTTGGATCTCAGTTGTGACAGCTATTGCTCAGTATGCTAGTAGTGATTTTAAAAATTCTGAATTAAAATAACTGTGAATATATAATAGGAAGGTGTATTGTCAAATCCAAAGATAATTAGACTGAAATATTTTTTGTAATGTTGTAATATTTTGAGAGATAAATGTTTATAAGAATTTAGATGGTCTACATTTTTTACAAAAATTTTATGTGTCAACCATTTGCAAGTTAATTAATACAAGGAAACTTTCTTCTCATGTTGCATTGTGTTGAGGGCAATTTTATTTTTTCAGAGTTATGAATTTGCTTTATATTTTTTTGTGAATTTATCAGTCTAAATTATTTGGAAGATAAAAGTAGTCTGATTTTCATATATCTTTTCAGTTGACTTTGAAAAAAATCAGGGAGAATCTTGAGGAAAAATACAGGGATATATTAGAAACATTTGTGCTTTGTAATTGATAGGTTTATGTCAGATTTACTATCAATTAAAAAGATGCAATCACAGGTATTGAAAAGATTTGAAATGTGCTACATAGACAAGTTTGCATGTAAATGTCTCTGAGCTAATGCTGTTGGAGGATGGCAGAAAAGGCTTAGGAAAACGGCAGCTATAATACCCAGCAGTGTAATGTCTGCTCTCCTCCTTCACAGCAGCGCTGCTCAGAGCTCAGCGCACATGACTGTACTTGTTTTGGCTCTTGGAAAAATGTTGCAGTCATGGCACAAGCACCAACTTCTTTGTGAGGGATGATACATAGCAAAAGGAGAGTTTCATTTTAACATTGCTTTAGTAAAAAAAAATTAATGTTAGGATAATACATAACTGAGAACAAAGAACCTTTTAAGGATAAATTATTTAAAGAGACATTTAAGAACTAACTCTTTCACCAAACTATCAAAACCACAAGGGTTTTGTTGATATTCAGACAGAAGTTTCTTGCTATTGAATTACATGGATTGGGTTATAGTTCTTCAGAATTTTTCTTGGTTTTAAAACACTTTGTGCTTTACAGTTTTGTGCTTTAGAATAGGAAGATTCTTTGTTTATCTATATGAGGCATGTCTTCACAGTTTGTAAGGTTGCAGTGGATTTTTTCTCAGAATTTTAACTCTGAGCACCAGTCAACACAAGAGGGTGCCGAAATGCTGGTAAAAAGAGTGTTATATACATAACATACTATTTCTAAGCATGGTTGTTTTGATCTCTCCCAACCATTTCTTGTTTGCACATTCACCTCTGTGATACTGTAATATCAGAATACTACTCTTTCTAGCTGTTCTTATAATGACACCAAACACATTCTTCTCACCAGCAGCTGGCACCATCAAAGAAAGATTTTTCACTATGCAAATAAACATAGCTACAACAGCAATTTATGTAATTTATGTCATGTTCTTGACTTGCTTGTGATGGCTTTAGTTCTACGTGCAGGGGCCAGAGTCTGGTTTCTATTTCTATGTGCCATGCTGTCAGCTAAGGAAGAAGATAGTAAGAACTTTGAAATGCATTAATCACCCATGGGCAAGACCCTCATGATGCAATTAATTTAACCATTCACTTTTTTATGTGATGATTTTGTCTGGGCTGAAGCTTTAAGGATCCACGTGTCCTGCTCTTCAAGCTCATTTCCTCAAAGTCTTGCAGCCAGTGTGCTGCAACACAAGAAGAACCAAAGCACCAGTACTATTGATAGAGGCAGTTGCACTTTATGGGCTTAGAAATTTGATTTCAAGAAATGAGATGTTGTGCCTTTGTTGCTTGGATGGCAAAATTATAAGATACTCTGAATTACATATTTGTAGGTGGGTTTTGCTTTCAAAAGATGAAGCATGACATACCTTACAGTCCCTACTGCTGGATCATCACACTTTATTTCTAGAGTTGGGTACACCAGCTAGAGAAAGATACATGTGTCTGGCTAAAGAATACTCTCAGACAGTATTTATCAGGTTGGAGTCCAGGAAAATCGTTCAGCAGTTTACAATCATTGTAATGGTGAATCAGATTAATGAATGTCTGCTGTGTGGATATGCATTCAGTCAAGTGTTCATAAAAGAGCAAGTGCTTCTTTGTGTCTTCCTCTTTGGTCACACACAGTAATACACTGAGTTCAAACAGCAAACTGCTAAGTCTAAACGTCTTGAAAGCAGCCATTAATTTCATGTCTATAACTTCTTCAGTGTGTCTCAGCAGCTGATTGCAATCACCAGTGCCAGTGTTAGAACACCCATGTGTTTGATTCGTTGAATTGAAGTTCCACATCTCAGTGCATTATTGGTTCCTGCAGTAAATGGCACACATAAATTGTGCAAGGATTGCGTAATCCTTTGCAGTGGATTATATGATTTGAATTATAATTAGATGCCAGGATAAGTACTCTTTTTGTCATATAAAAGGGTTTCTGAAAAAAAAGAAAATAATCTATTCACTGTTGGAGCCTTTTCTGTATATTTTTAATGAAAGGCCTGACACTTTATTTGGTGAAGCAGTGTCTTCAGATTAGCGCTGCTTTCTTAACTGTATCTAATCTCATTTGATTTAAGCATCATGGAATCATGAAAATTAAAAAAATCAATGTAGCATAGGTTTCTTTTAAAGTCAACGAGGGAGTTAGCAAATCAGTAAAAGTTCACAGTGTTTAATTAGCTAACAGGAATTTTCTGAAACCATTAAACAAGATCTTAACAAACAAATTGGATGTAGACTTATTAATTTATAGCGAGCTTCTAGTGTGGAAACTGAAAACTTCAAATCTGTTTTCCTTTATATAGAAATTACAAAACTATCTATTATAGTTTTAGTAGCTCCCTCAATAATGTGAAACATTTCTTTTAGTCCCCTTCCATCAGCCTATAAAGCTGAAAAGATTAGTATTTGTCTTTATCATTGGATCATTTGCAAGAACTAAAAGAGCATAAACAACTCAGAAATTCCTTTACATATCAATATATCAAATGCAAATACATGAACTGTGCAGTGTTAGAGCAGTGACCTTCAGCCAGACTCTTAGTCAAGAATTTCTGTTTCCAAGGCTTCTCATTCTTGCTGAGTATTTTCCTGGCATAATGTATGGATCTTTTGTAGTGTGTTGTTTGCTGGAGAATGAATGGAGGCCCTCTGGCTCATTTATCCTACTGTCTCATTTGGGATTTGAACTATTTTGCTAGAAAAGAATGTCTAGTGCTCTCACTTTCAACTCTAATCCTCTCATCATTAAGCTTGCTGTAGCATTCCCTGTTGCATAACTATTTTCTCAGCTATAGAGCCTAGTGATTCTTTTCAAGAGTAGCTAAGATTTACAGGATATTATATCCTTGTGCTTTTGAAGCTCTCCATCATAAACATATCTTAGAATGAGAAAAAATACCTCTATTTTGAGTAATTTTATTTCACTTCCTCCATACACTTTCTTTTTTCAGTTTGGTGTAGTAGACTGAAAAGCACTGTGGATTGTTTTGGTTGGGTTTACTGAGGCAGGGGAATTTGTTGTTTAGTTTTTTTTTTACAAAAAAAAAATACTCACTTTGTATGCAGACAGATACCATTTACAAAGAAAAATACTATTATTAAATATATCTGTCTTGATATCCAAGTTAAGGAAATTATTACTTACTATAAGGTAATTTTTGATTTTTAATTACAATTCTCCAATATTAGTGGTTTTTTCTTACCCTACACACAACTTCTCAGAATATTAACAGTTTTTTTTCAAATTGCATACCTCTGCTGTTAACTTTCCCTTAAGACTTTCCAAAATAAAGCTATTAAAAAAAATGCCTTGAGGACGGCATCACTTTACAGGAATTCAGTCAGAAGACAACATACCAACTGATGTAATTCAACTATGGAATTCTTTTTATTAATGGGGAGAAAAATTATGTATTTAGAAAATAGAAACCTATTATCTAAGCAACTCTTGATCTACTTCTAGAGCTATTAACATGTTTACAGACTTTTCCACTAGTGAAACTGCATTATTGCTCATGTAACAGTAGGGAAAAAAAACAAACAAGGAAAATGTTAGTCATTCTCACGTGTCAGCTTTTTCTCTAATCATGTTTTACTGCAGACCTTCAGCTATTTATTTTGGTCTATGTTAGACTCCTGCTCTCTATTCTCTTTACTACCTAATTCAGCTTAAAGTTTTCTTGATGTCTTTTCATCTGGCTGGTTTTAGCTACTTCTTTTCTTCCTCTTTAATGCGTCTCACATTTATCTGCCTGTGTCTTTCTTATTAATACCACATTTATTTCTAATAATATTTTTCAAAATATTATTAGAACGATTCTCTGGAAGTGGAGTACATGAAACTGTAAGAGGAAAAGTGAAAAGATAAAAGACAAGATAGCTTGAGGAGCAGGATAAAATAGAGTTGTTTAGTTATACCAAGAGAGAGAATGACTTCAAAAAAACTGCAATAAAATTTTAAAATATCAGAATTAGAAAAAATTATCTAGGAAACTAATCATATTACTTTACTTATGAAGTTTGGGGACCATCAATTAGTGTTCTTGACAGGTGTTCCACTGTTTTCCAGGTACAAGTACACCCATGCCCAGCCCTGTCATTAGAACTGAGAGTGGAAATTTCCATATAATGTTAAGTATCATATGGAAATATTCCTTTATGTCATAGCTTAAAGTACTTGTGAGACTTTAATATAGCTCTCTGAACTATACACTTTAGCACAACGACTACTGTTTTACAGATTGGTACACTTTATCAAATTTCTAGATTTATCAGTGTTCATCAGGCTTTTAAAATTAACACAGGTACTTATGCTAATAAACTGCAGGATTTACAGTACAATGCTGTCAGTCTTGAAACTCATTTACCTTCCTGTTCCAAGAGAGATCAGATCCTCTTCCTGCAGCAAGCCTAATGCAGCCTCACTTGGAGAGCCTTCTATAGAGCAAGCCCTCCAGGACAGGAGATGAGCTGGTTCTGGCTTAGTTCCATTATGGGGAATACTACTGCTGATGTGCAAGTCAGTGTTATTATTGCATGCAGATATACTTTTGTACTGTAAATACTTAGAACGTCTTTGAAATAGATAGGGTATTAAATGAAGGGAAATGTTTCAAGGCAGAGCTGCTGTTACCACTGCAGAGTTGTAACTGACCTGTCTTTTGTTCATCTAATGCAAATACATAGAGCTTCAGACAGATGTCAGAGGAAATGTTTAATAAGTTAAACTCCAATGCTTAAAAGCACTGAAGCTCTCCTTTCAGTTTGCACATGATACACTCTAAAACTTGTCATGAGTTTATCTGGTAATTGCAGGATTACAGCCAACACAACCAAAGTCAAAATACTACAGGTAGAAGCCCAGTGCTTCACCTGCAGTGTATTAGGACTTTAACCCAAACTAAGATATGCTTGTGTCACTGAATAGGTGTTCAGATATTGCTGCAAATTAAGGGCTTGGCTGAAGCAATCAGCTTTGCTCTGAACCTCAGCTGAGATCCTCTAAGTTACACGTGAGAGCCAAAGTTCTACTGGAAGGTGTCCTACACTGCAGCAGTATGGATCATCCTGCCTCTGCACTCGTGCTATTATTGGAGCAAATTGCTACAGAATATGGTGAGGCAAGGCTGGACAGCTTCTGAGGAAGAGGGTCAGTGCACAGCACAGTGTCAGTACCAGTTTGTCATGAGAAATGCTGCAGAACAGAAGTCAGCAGGTAAGGAAAGCTCAGTGGTGATGACTGAGAAATCAGTAGAATCCAGCCTCCATTTAAGGATGGTTCATGGCTTGAATGCAGTAACACTGCCTCACAGAGCAAGAGGGAAACAGGAAGGGACTGGAAAGAAATCCTTTGCACTATCTGCAGAAATACCAATAAAACTGGTATGTAGACAGATTTGGTAAGGAATTAAGCTTGCTACCACAAAATTAATCAAAAATATTCTGAACAAATTTGAATTGGCATTGCAAGTTTAAACTGGCTCAGCATTTTGTTTTATCTACCTGTGGTGCTTTTTATCTGTCTCTAGTACTCCTGGCACTGCCTATACCATATCTTCAAAGGGAAAGGAAGTAGTTCTTTGTTTATGAGACTTGCCCTGCATTTACAAAAATATGACTGGTAGCATTTTTGCATGTAAGCTCAGATGATTCAAAGATATTCCTGACTTGCTACTAGTGTTTTCTCCAACTGGAACCCAAGTATTTTAACATTTGAACTTGTTAGCTGTTTGGGTCCAAAGGTATGCTACAAACCAAGTTACTGCTTTTTGCATATAGAATCACTTGTAAGTAAAGGATCTGTCTGACTCTTACAGACAGATTGAGCTACTAAGAAAGTTGGTGAGGTTATGACCCATCTTGCCCTTTATGACTGAGCTCTCCATAAAGCAGCTTCCTATATGTTACAATTTTTAGCCCAACTTTTAGTGATACTTTTTTTTATTGCTAGTTGACTCAGTGCAAGTTATGTAGTATTGTGAGTTCTAGCCCTAACTGCCACGTATACAAGGACATTCCATTTAGAAAACAGAAAAAACATCAATCTGAAATTAAAACAGAATTTATATTAAACCTCATTTGTTCCAGCTTTGTGCCCAGTGCCTTACAGAATCATACTCATTGAATACAACAGTTTATTTTAATAAACCTGTTTATTTGATCTTGACTATATTAAAGGTATTTTCCAACCAAATGATTCTATGATTATTGATCATCTTCAGGAAATGCACTATTTTTCTTTTCCTTTTTCATTATGGGTTGATTAAAAAGAAACAAATTCATCAACTGATTTTACTTTCTGAGGGTGTCAAATTGACAACTAAAGTTAAATTTTTGTTATTGCTTATCATGCTGTTTTTTCAATCTGGAGGTAGCAACTAGCATGTTATGTTCTGCTCCTAATGCCTAAACAGTTTTTCTCACTTGTTGCCGCTGAAGATGAATAGATCACGCGGACACAGGCCGAGGTGTGGTGCAAGAAAGAGCAGCGTTTATTTTTCCTCCCAGGATTTATAGGCTTCTGACCATGGCCAGGGATTGGATGGTCAGGATAACACTTTCTCACTGCACTGGCCATGAGAGATGCCCGTCACAAGACGTGTAACAGAAAGAATGTACATATCTAAACATATCTATGTTTACAGTTACTGTCCTGGGAAAGTCTTTAGAAAACTATGTTAGCAAGCTCAGAAGCTGAGTTTTCAGGGCGACACTCACTCTGTTGTAAAATGAAAGTCAACAAAAATGAGTGCGTAAATAGATAGGAAAATGTACCAGGCATGACTTTGTGCCTTGCAGTAAAGGGTAGGAAGGACAAGACAAATCCTGTTAACTACACAGATCAAGAGTTTAGAGCAGCCAAGCACTAAGAACACATACACAAGAGCAAAGGCAGATTGCAGAGTGAAAAGACTCAGGACTACTAAACTCTTGCAGAAAAGAAGAAATCAAGATCAGATAAATTATCTTTTTGTTCTAATCCATTTCAATGCAAATTCAGCTTGGCTTGCTCAAAACACATTTAGTGTCTTAAGCTAAGATTGATTTAGTACTGGGATATGTGAGAAGTGCCACCGTAGTCCTTCCTTTTGTTACGTAGCAAAAACTGCCATGTGGGTGCAGAATGAAGCACAACTTGAGAGCACATTTTTCTGTTGGTCATGATTTAGCAAATGCACCTGTGATGTATTTTGTTGTTATTTCTACTGCCAGCTTGATTCTTATCACAAGTCAATTTTGGTAGATTAGACAGCACTCAAATGCCAGACTTAATTAGTCATACAAATATCTCAGCCTTTTACAAAAAACCCTGTGTTATTTGTAGAACACACGTTTGTATAATTTCTTGAAAGACCCAAGTTAATCATAAAGTTTCAAAGACCAGAAGTCAAATGAAAAGAATGTTAAAAAAAAAAATAAAAAAATGTGGAGCTTTTACAGAAGTTCTGTGAGCAGCCTTATTAAAAAAATATGGCATTCCTACTATTTTCTTCCTATTCTGAAGGGCAGAAGAGCTAAAGAGGAATTGTATTAAATGATAAAACATTCAGAAACCCATTGCAGTAACTAGTAGTTACAGAATTTGAGACAGGCCATGGTCCTGGATCTGCACATTTTTTAAAAAACACACACTGTGCATGGGCACAGCAAAGCAGGACCATTTCATGTATCCAGTTTAGCATCTGACCACACAAATGGTAGACTTGATGCAATGGCAGTGAGGAACTTCTGGATCAATTTCTCTGAGGAATTGAAAGGAGCAGGATTAGAATGTTGAAGTTGGATCAGTCCACAGTGAAATTTCAGCATAGAATCACAGATGTAAACTCCTTTTTTCTTCATCCTCTCTCCCCACAGAGAGCCTAGCATGCTAGCTTTAATCAGATTTCTGATTATATGGCATATGTATTTAGAGTCTGTTACTGTTGGATGCATTATAGGCTCTGGCTGTTCAAGCTGAGAAGCAGCTGTGGAGTCTTTTCAACAGTGAATACTGGCTCAATTTCAGCACTGAACTAACACGCTGCTGGTGCAGGTAGGATGAACTCCCATCTAGTTACAGAAGACCACAGAGACATACAGAAAGAGGAAAGATTTACTGCACTGTAGTGACCAGCACTTTCTGTTTAAGTGTTGGGTTATCTTAGTTCTATTTATTCATTTGAGTCTGATCACATAAATAGTGTTATAATTAGCTGTAGCCTTCAAAAGATCTGCTAAGTTGCTTGTATTTGTAGATTTGTACTAGTCTTTTCTGGTGATGTGCTAGGTTCATTAATACTTGGTCACCTGATTGCTGTCATAGCACTTGCATTAAGCACAAATATTTGCCATTTCTGGGAATCAAAAAACATACAAGGTACATTCACTTTAACTTTAGACCAGTGGCAGGAGAATGTACAATGACTAATTTGGTTGTAGAAACAGAATTAGGGAATTGCCCATCCACTGAGTCAAGTATTGTTAAGATTTGCAAGAGCAAAGTGATACTTTCAGAATTCTTTGAACTAATTTGTACAAATGGAGCAGCTTCATGCCACATCTGCATTCCACATGCAATGCAAGAACATTTGCATGAATTGACCAAAAGTTTCTTCCTAAGACAAACTTTTGCTCATACATGTGTTGTAAGAACATAAGTATACAGGTATATTTACTACCCCAGCATGCCACCACAGCTTTTAGTAATTCATCCTGTAAGAACTTTCAGAGATCTTGGTTGTGTCTGTCTTTGTTTTAAATAATATTTTATTTGTTGTTTTATCTGCATAGACCATCTTTTAAACTCATTTATCCATTTTCTACGCAGGACATGAGTGACATTATGTTCCCCTTTGAATAAGATTGTGTGAAAAACTCTGCTTCTGTTTTAGAGCTTTGGCTCAATAATTAAAAATATGTTGATGTTATGAAATGGAGAAAGTTAGACTCCTATATGTAAGGAGAATAAATGAAGGGTGGTCAGTCAATGCCTTCTATAAGCACTACATAAAGAATATGAACCACTGTCTCAGTTGTTTCTTGTAAGCTACTGGTGATAAGTACTGACATCCCATCAACTGAAAATACCTGATTTGAAGTCTGACATAAAGTAGCTTAATGTCTGTAGTATTTTTTGTGAGATGTCTGGCATGAAAATCTGCTGTGTGGTTGCTGAGTTGCTGAGTCAGTATGTATTTAACTCCTGATTGGTACTTTGTAGACTACTTAGCTTTACCTAAACATTGGCCAGAACAGCATATGCAAGTTGAGTAATGTTTTGTATTTGTTTCTCTGTAGTGTGCAACAGATTTGCTAAATGTTGAAATTATATAAAAATCCATGTTAGAAGTACCCCTTCAGTGTCTAGACTTCCAACATTTATGCTAATAGTTTCTTTTCAAAGAATCCAGTATCCTTACATCCTTCCCAATTTCTCAAAATTTTACCCAGAACATTTCAGACTTAAACCAATTTGAACAAGGAACCATGAAGCAAATCAGGGACTAAAATAAATTAATTAAGAGTATTGATAGCCTGTTCAGCATGTTACGTGATGCTGCATATTCCTAAGTAGCTCTGTCTGCTCTGAGCTATTCTGGTAAAACCACTCCTCTAGATTGAGGCTTGAACAGCATGTGTAATGTCTGTGACAGTCGGAGCCTTGGAGATGGAATTGGGTGAACAGAGTAGTCTATTCAGATTAGCGTAGGGGATTCATTCACATGGAAATCATTCCTGGCACAGTTGAAACAAAGTATGAGTGAAAGAGGAAGCAAAAAGGAGACACGGCGAGCTGCATTCCCAGCACCAGTAAATCAGCAGAGCTTCATTGTTCACAATAAATGTAAGTTACTTTGCATCACATCAGTCTCACCCACAGTTTTAAGAGATGGTGGTGACACATAGTCCTACAGTAAAAGATTGCTTTCGATTAATTTAAAACCTAATTCTCAGCATGGTGTAGAAACCATGTTATACTAATGTATAGTATTATAGCAAGCTTTAAAGTGAAATTTTTTTCACCTTCCTTAAAAGCTCATAGATGTTTTTCTATAGTACTGAGAAGTTGGATGAGACTAGTTTAATTCAGTAAAGGGTAGAAAAAGTGCAGAGCTAGCTAGTACCAGTAAAAACGTAGCATGATACCTAGGAAATCTGTGTTTCTGAATTTTGTGGTGTCAGATGTGCTTCCACTAGGAGGAGTTGTCACCATATCCTTACCCTATAAGATTATCAGACTTGTGCTTTAATTTAACTCATTTGATGAAAATGTGATAGTTCACAATGTAACTATAAACAATCTATAAAGTTCACCTATGTCTACCTAGCTTGTAGCACACAAACTAATAATATTAATAAATAATATTGCTATTTGGTAGCAATATAAGTATGAAAAGCTTGCAGCTTATGGTATCCTACAAGCAAACTAGTTTGTCATTTGCTTTATGGCAAAAATTAAATTTATTTCTTAGACATTACAATTCATTTTCAATTTCAAATTTTCCATAGAACTGTGTTTTAGTTTTTCAGAGTTTTAAACTATGCTTTAATAGTCACAGTACGGAGAAAAGCTTGAAATTAATTGCCTAGAAGTTCCAAGAAAGAGGAAAGAAAAGTAAAAGTTAAATCTCATATGTACACAGTCTTAGGATTTTTTGAAATATATTTATTTGTTAACACTTATATTGCAAATACTGTTTATGACTTTAAAATACAGTGGTTTAGAAGTTTTGATGGGCCAGTCTTTCATTTGTATTTTAAATTCAATGTAATACAGTCAGTGCTTGAATTTAAGTGCTTGTTTTGATCTGTTTGTGAATGAAGTGTTGCAAGACAGTGTTATATTTGGTGGTACACAGTTTTGCTTTGTTTTTGCTACTGTTTTCCTGTACTCATCTCTTTTCAACAAATCCTGAAATATGATTCTTGTAAAATGTGTGTTTCGGTCACTTCTCAGTGATTCTCAGCTCAGATACAGCTTCTGCATAGACTCCCATGGAATAAAGAGATAGAGATCTTAATCAAGCCTGTCATCTCATTAAGAGAGAAGGGGATTGATTGAGAATACATCAACTTAGTATGCTTAAAAGACTTTCAGATTGTTCTAGAGCAAAAAAACCCAGATTTTAAACCTCTTGGGTATTACAAACCAGAACTGAAATTTTCCATGCAGCTTTATAATTTCTCCTGTTCAAGGGTGCTGATTTTTGCACTGAATCAAAAAGCTACAGTGACTTAGAGTGCTGCATTCCCTAGAGAATTACCGAATCTTTTTACTGTAGTTGTTCCCACAACACAGCTGGCCAAAGTAAGGAAATCTCTGCATCACTTGCTTTATTTTGCAGTTTGAGATACATTAACTTGTTTATGTTTGCATGCAGACTCTGTTCTGGATGGCAGAGGAGTCCATAATCTGTAGCAGGATTTGACTGGACGCTTAATGTCTCAGATTTTCACTTTTGCTGTATAAGCAGATCATTGTCATTGTCTGCTTTGTAGCAGTACAAGTGTTTTTGTAGATGTACAGTGAAGGAAAGAAGACACCCAAGTTCACTTGAAATAACAGTCCTTTCTTCTGGGTTATTTTCTCTACCAGGTCAAGTCTCTCTCACATCTTTTTTTGTGATTTTCTTGTGTATTTTTGACATGTTATAACAGGGATTTATCAGAGGTAATATGATAATTTTATATCTTTGTTTCATTTTGTTAAACCATTATCACTGTAAGAACATAAGGCTTTTTTTACATTATGTTCTTATGCTTTCTTTTTCCCTCTTCACCCTTGATGCCCTGTGCATGAGGTTTCTACATAGGTCACATTCCCATCTATGAAACTTTCTTACTTAGGTAGTTCTTCTCTTGTAAGATGTTTTTTCATGTAAGTCTAGAGTTGGAATCTGATTGTACTAATTATTACACAATGAGTAATTGTCACTTCTTATTGCTTTTCATGCAGAGTTAACAAAAATATCAAGGTTTTACATATTGTTCCTATATTAAAAAAGAATGGAGATCATTTACTTGTGATGTCATCCAGTTGACGTGCCAACCTCTGTTCCTGTGAATAAAGAGGAGAAGGAATTTTTGGTCCTAGCTTCCAACTCCTTTTAGCCACAGTCCTTGGCCCAGTAAGTGCTTTCTCTGGCAACCAGTGCGCGGTACCAGTCAGTATTTATTTGATCAGTGTCTGACACTTTGATTCTGCTGGTGGATTGCTTTTCAGGTATTTCTGATGCTTCTGTCTCTTGTCCCATCTTGCAGGTGCCTTTCCCTTTTTGCTAGCAGAAAAGATGGGCTTGGCTTTATAAGAGACTTTTGTAAGTGCAATACCTTTATTAGGTTAGGAGAACCTTGTCCAATTCTTAACTGCAAAATTTATTTAAGGCAGTAAGCTAGAACAAGTGTCATAGAAATTATGGCAAATTACCATTACCATAGAAATAAATCTCAGGTATTACTTTTCTCACTAAAATTGTAACACTTCTGTGGAGATGAAGCAAGCTTTGGGGTCATTGCCTGATACCTTTTGGATTTCCCACTCTGCCTTTAGTATTCCTTTTACAAAACAGTTATCTTTTGATACACAGATTTACCGTCTTAAATTGTATATCTGTGTATTTTCAAAAATTAACTGTACTACTTACAACATGTCTTAGACTTGGCAAATTGTTTAGAGAAGAGAGAGGAGAAGCAGAATTTTGATCTGCTCTGCAAAAGAAGAGGTAGGTTTTTTGTATTATGGTGGTAAGATCTCTTAGCTGTGATGTCACAAGCTTCATGACCACTTCCAGTTTTTTTAGTTGTTCATTCTACAGCATTCAGAAACTAACACTCAAATGGCAGAAACTTTCTGCCACTCAAACATTGAGTGCATTACAATACAACATTCCTGAATTAATTGCTTAGTTAAGCACAAATAGTTGTGATCAGCAAAGGAGACAGACCTTTGGTCAGTGTGATTACTCAGTGCCACAACACAGGACCTGAGGTGTACGTGATGTTGCATGGAAAGGTCAGGTTTATTGAGGCTGAAATTTAGAGGGTTTGTTGATTTCGTTGATGACAGAAAAAGATAAAGGTACATCTGAAATGGCAGCACATCAGAATCAATCTGAAAATAAAACTCATGGGCCTTTCATTCAAGTCAGGAAAGCATGCCAAGTTCAAGTGATTAAAAACCTGAAGAAAACTTATTAGGGCAAGTCTCCCATAATTTATACTAATAAATTATTTGTCCCAGCAGGAGGCTAGTTTTAATTTGGAAGTACAATCCAAGTCAATTTTGCTGAAGTAGAAAAGGCACAATAAGGGAAATGACTTTCCAGATGAGATGAAATTGCTGGCTCTGCTGACTCACATGAGCAACTTTGTTGGGGATAGGATTATACCATGATATGTAGCTTGATCCTTGTCGTATTACTGCCTGAGTCCCAAAGGGAGACAGAAAAAGGAGCATGAATTACTGTGCCTGGAATATTTACTATAATCCCACAGTGATTTTGAGTTATTCAATCATGGTGCCTTTGTCATAAACACTTTTCAAAAATGACAGTGATGCTGATTTGACATAACTGAAGTAATGATCCGATATTGCACATTACTTACCTTATGTTTGCAGCATAATAAGCCAACATCAGCAACAGCACCTTTTAATGGTTCTGGGATGCTGTAATAGAGGAAAGAAACAGTGACTTATCCATCTAGTAAAGCACTGTAGTGTGAACAATTGGATTTTAAAGCTACATATAAAAAACACCTTACTTTGTACACTTGCATCACGTGTGCCCAAATATGCATGACTGCAACTGTGAGAGAGAATGCAGGAAAGCACTCTGAAAGTAAAAGTTCAGCTCAGTAGATCAGAGAGCCATGCTAGGAGTCTCCCATTATTACTCATTTTGTAACTTTTTAGCACTAACTTGATTTCATAAAAACCTCTGAACAGGTGATGTTCAGAAACAGAATGATACAAACCTAGGTGGTATTTAAATTGTTTATTTTTGTGTGAAAACCCCTGAAATGGTATAAATTATGTGGATAGTTCTGCAAGACCTTCCATGTAAGGAGTCCAGAGTAACTTCACTCTTGAGCTCATTAAGTAATAAGAGAAGTCTAACTGAATAAATAGAAGCAAGTCATGTAGCCTTAATGGTTCTATCCCAAAAATCTGGTGACCAGACTAAACCTATGATGACCTCTTTTTGCAGGTCCTTAGTTGTACAGAAACTGACAGGGTTTAGAACAGATAAATAGAACAGAGTTTTTGTATCTCTCTGAAATACATGCTGTCATTTTTATTTTTCTCCCATTTCTTTCCCTAGTAGGGAAAAAATATCTGCCCAAAATCTGCCATACACTTTGCCAGTGTGTTCATAATCATATTTTGCATCTTAAAAAATGTTGGCATTACCTGTTTTAAGGAAAAGTTCATCCTGTTTTCAGAGATAAAAATAAATAGTGCAAAAGTAGAATAATAGGAAACTCCCCCTGCCTACAACCACATCTCATAATTATATATTTGGTGGGTTTTGCAATTTGTTTTGCAATTTCATTTTACTCTTAACTTTGATCAGGCTACGAATATATCTTGAGTCTTGATGACTAGGCTGTACTCTGCATCCAATGAACAGTGGAATATTGGTTAAATAAGAGTTATTTGAGTTTATTCATCAGAATTACCATTAGCAGAAAGATCAGAAAGGCAATTAGTTACCTTGTGAGAGAAAAGACGTTTTTTTATCCTTCAGCTATAGGAACAAATTTTTCATTAAAACAAAAAGGATAAGTTTACCAAGGTGTTAGCAAAGACTTAATAGCATGTAAAAGTGTGCCATAAATAATCCCATTCAAAGGTGTAATTGCAGTATATTTGAAAGCATTGCATCTTGTATTTCTTAGTATCTTGTCATACAAGGGTACCAACATTCTCTGCTTGAACTTTGTTTAGTATGGGGGTTTGGGTGACGGGGGTATTGGTACTTTGGTTTGCATTTCTTTGTTGGTTTGGGGTTTTTTGGTATAAATTAATAACAGAGCAAATGCGGCTGGCCAAGTAAGATTAGATAGCCACTGTTTATCACTGTATTGTTAAAGAGAATGTTGCTCTGTGGAAATTCTGGGATTCCTTTCATGCTTAGTACAGAATTTCTCTTTGTTCTGGGATGATAAGTGTGATGACTTTCTAGCGTGTACTGTAGATTTTTTTAATTGTCATGTACTAATAGGGAATCCTAAGTATTCACAATTAAATTCACATTTGTAGTCTTAAAAAATATATTCTTAGTGAAGTTGTTAAACAGTTTGAAAACAAACTTGAAAACTTGAAAACTTGAAAACAAGCCCCTTTATGACAACAAATATGAAGTCTCTAAAATGTATGAACCAGAAAAGAGGTATTTGTCCATGATTTTATTTATGTTTTAGCCAACTAGCTGTGTTTTTTCCTTTTATCTCTATGAGAATCATATGCCCTTCGTGCTGACCATCTTGAAATCTGAAAGTACCTGTTTAAAACAAGCCATAAATGAAGGACGTCAGTGGCTGAGCTTGTCCTCGCCTCACATAAGAATGTTCTCTGTGGCTTTAACATTCCTGAAGGAAATTCTTTAGTGGTGTGTCAACTAAATGTGGAGATTTTCTGGTCAATGTTACTCTTAGTTACTGGAATGCCACAGTTCTTTAGATGTATACTTATCATCCATAGCCTGCAATATTTTCACAATAAAGAAAAATCTGCAATAAAGCAAATAATATAACACAATATTCCAATGGACAATAGAGGGATTTCATGATATGACTTGAAAATTTGAAAAATCCTGCAAAAGCAGGTTTGTTCTTTAACATACTATGAGGTGACAAGTTCCAGAATTAAAACTTCCACGGTGTATCTGTGTATGTGTCTCTGAAGTGCAACCATTTTGTCTTTTTTCCAAGGTTGAGCACAAAGGTAACATTCACAGAGGCTTCCAACACAATGTCTGCTCCAAAACATTTTGTATATTACTAGCAGTTACTGTTCTAACTGAAATACTGTTAAAAAATTTCTAGGAATGTTGTGTCCATTGACACAAATAATACTGCTACCATGGCTTACCTTTCTGCAGAATAGCATTTTTAGGTTTGCAATTTTTATTTAAAACAAAAAAACAAACAAACAAAAAAGACATAAAAGCTTTTCTATTGTTCCAAGAATTATGAAAATGCTAAATTGCTTTCCCTATCTCACAGAAAGCAACACTGACTCTGCTGACTGAATAAATAAAAGCAAGTCATGTAGCCTTAGTGGTTCTATCCCAAAAATCTGGGACAGCTTCTGGGACAAAAATCGTTGGGGCAGCTTCTTGTGTGTTCAGGGTAGGCAGATGTATTAGAACATGTGGTTTGTAGCTGAAAAGTCATAATTACAGTTGGTTTATCCAGAGCTAACGAGCAGCTACTTCTTCTGAAGTATAGATGAGAGAAAGATCTCAAACTAAAAATAAAATAACAAAAATATATGATTACATGCACTGGGTGTCTGAACATGAGCATTTCCTGCTTCTGGCATCAGTGTTCTGACAAAAAGATGATCAGACCACAAGTTACAGATTTAGAATTGGGCATCCTTGAATTGATTTAGGCTATGCTCAAACTTGCGCATAGACATGTCTTCATAAATGCAGCAATTCTTGGAAGCTTAAGTATTTGTCTGTGCAGATCTTGCATAACTGCTTACATGGAACAGTGAAGCGGGAGAGTATTTTATGTCTTTTATCTTCTGATATCCATCATATGTCCATCTTAATGTCTATCTTTTATTTCATCTTAGCAACTGGGAGAAAAAGTAATGAAAAATATCTTAATTAACAGATAACTCAAATTCAGATGACATGATGAGAACAAACTGTAAAAATCTTTCACTTGCTTTTTTCCTTAGAAATATTCTGTAACAGGTTGACTTTATCTATGTTCCCACCTTGGACAAACACCCACCACAGAATCTTAGTCATTTTGACTGTCTTACAGAGAATGCAGTTTCATTCACACCCTTGATATTCTTACAGAAAACAAACCCCTTTTTCTATTCCTCTTCATTTAATGCGTTTTTCATGTGTTACACATGTAAAATGAATTACAACTGAATGAGGTATTGACAAACATTCTTTTAATACAAAGGCTGAGTATATTTTAATTTATACTACAGTACCAAGTGACTCTGTTGATTCATCTTCTGAAAGATTAATTCAGCTGCAAGAGCTAGACAAAATATAGTTTTGTTTGTTTGTTATATCAACATTCCCTGCTTGTATGAGGATTACAATGAAACAGTGAATTTAAGGTAAAAATTTTAATGCACAGATAACTAGCTCTTACTGTGCAGCCAAAAAAGTGTTAATCTCTTTGGCCATAATAGTGAAACTTGCATTTATGAAGTGTTTTCTGAGTTCAGTTTACCATTCCTAAACAATGTTATTTGTAATTTGGTTTTGTTTTTCAGAGTCATAGGCATTGGGAAGGAGTAGATAATGAAGTATCTACCCATTTCTAACTGGCTGACCCAGCTTGGTCTTGCAGAATATTGCACGCTCTTTCAACAATATGATGGTATAGAGGTGAGAATTGTCCTTTTTCAATAAAATTCTTGAGAAAATGTTAAGTAAGATCTTTCAAGCTACTAAAAAAATCCAACCAAAATGTGTCTATTAAATTTTCCACTGTGTTACCCTAAGCATCTGCTGTTTGGTACTGGAATTAACAACAATCTTAGTTGTGTTCCTTCTTACAAACTTTTTGCTGAAGTTTGAAGAGCAGGCATATTGCATTTGTACTCCTTTTTTGGTTTTTCTTGGAGGATGATTTTGGGATTTGGGAGAAGTGTGTTGGGTCTTGGACAAAAGCAGTGGGACTCTCTGTCACTGTTGACAAAGATGAAAAATCCTTTCTACTGAAATGCGAATTCAACATTAGTACCAACTTTTGCATTTGGGCAAACCTAGAAAGGAATAAATTAGAAGTAAGAATTATACAACTCTCTACTTTCATGTTATTAGTTACATATGAGTTATCATTTGAGAAAGAATATTATATTCTCAGGCATGACTGAAATTCTCCAACAGTGAGAACGTTTTTTTCTTTTAAAGCAGTGCTAGCTAGTGACTTAAGAAATTGAGTCTTTCTGTAGTTTGAGCACTATTCAGTCTAAAGCAAATAATGTCAGGCTTTTGAAGTGGTTTTTGTTTGAAAGAAAGATTTTAAAATTACAGTTTCAGAAACAGTGGTTCACACTAGAAATTCTGTGTCAACTGTCTTATTATTTACACAGTGAATCAATCTCATTTTGTGCTCTGGGGTCTGAATTGCAAATCTCCATTACAGAAAAGCCACTTTCAGTAACATAACTTGCTAGTAACAAAATACTGTACATTCTATGTATCTCTCTTTATCTTATTTACAGTGAAAATACAGTAAAGAACAGTAAAATATAAAGAAATATATTTGGATACCTATTTGCTCTGAAAGTTTTCATCATCAAATGAAATTTTGTACCTCCTTATAAATCAACATCAAATTGAAATTCTGTACTGCCTTATAAATAATATCTGGAGCTATTCAGCAGCTTATTTTGAAAGTAAAATAGTAATGAGTTTTCAGAGAGAAAGTGGATTAGGAGAAAACAGTTCAGGTTTGATTACTCAAATGTATGATATAGAAATTCTAGTTCTTCAAAACAGTGTCACAACTCATGTTGTCTATTATTACAGTGAATATCCTCTTCATTATACAAAACCTTCCCTTCTAAAATCATTATTCCTATCAATTCATGCTGAGATTATCTTACTTCACTAAGTGCAATTGGCATAATAGCACTTTTAGGGATTTTTACTCAAAGGAGTTGTTTAATCAAAGGAGATTAGGAATTCTCCAGCAAAGCTGACCAGATTTATTTTGAGGAAAAAAACTGAGAGACAAGGAATTAATATTTTTAAAGAAAAATACCTTGTTCCTTCTATGACATACCTTATCATGACAAAGGGGCTTCATATAAAATGTGAATATGTTGTTGAATATGATCATTTGCTATTATGTAATTTACGGTACCAGAAACAGAAAACATATTTGAAAGACACTTGGATTCTCCTGTATTAATAGCATAATTTTTTCCTTACTCTGGCATTTGCTACAGGATTTATTTCATCTTACAGAAGTTGATCTTAGAAAACTGGGAATTGAAAATCAAGGCCACCGAACACACCTCATTTCCAATATCCTGCTGCTTCAGGAGGTAAAACAAAAGAGAGGTAAGATTTCTATGTTGTCTCCTAAAGACTAAGGAATGAACTAAGGCAACCCAAGCTTCTCTGTCACAAAGGATGGTAAACAAATACCCTGATTCAGCCTGGGATACTTGTCTGAATGCAGATCACCGGGAGACTTTTTACAGACAATAAGAGGAATTCTTAAACATTGGTTTAACAAAAAATCAAACATTCATATTTTGGCATGGATTTAGAAAATAATTGTTTTAATAAAAGTTGTCATTCAGAAAAGTTTTCAGTTTTATTTCAGCTGCTATTGCTCTCACAGTCTTCACCTTAACAAAACACAGTAATGTCAACATATCATAATTGATGGAAGTCTGTGTCACAAATATCTTCCTCATTTGGAAAGATCATATCAGAAGGTCTAAACCAAGCTATTTTCTGTACATCCCACCTCATTCCTACTGAGGAGAGGATGTGTGCTCGCACAGTTCTGACCCTTCTTTTCCATTAGGGACTTCAGTGTGAATCACTGCATCATTCGTTGTTTTTATCAGCTCAGTATCAAAATTCAACTCAAATTCATGAGAGTTGGAACAAGCCCTGTAAGACATTCTAGTCTGAGTGGAAAGATACAGTGAGAAGTTATTCAACTATGACTTGTTGTACTGGGTGTTTTGAGAATCGTTCACAAGATAATGAGATACAAGTATTATGCATGCTGTCCAGTAATTCTTCAGATCACTGCCAAAGGCTTTTACAAGTTTAATGTCAAGCAGTTAGTTAGTTACTTGGCTAACAGTCCTGCTTCTACATTCTCTTGGTCAAGATAAGACTTTTGCACCATGTGTAGAAATTGATTATTCATAGAACGTGTTTAGCTACTGAAGTTTTCAGAAGAAACTAGAACTGATGGTATACAAGTAGGTCACTGTATTTCCTCAATGTTTTACAACAAGTTCAATATTGATTTAAAAACTTCCATGGCTCATGGGTTCAACTGTCTTAAAATATGGATGTAAATATGACATTTTTGTAACTGCTACTGTAAAAAGATTAGGAAATTATTTCAGTTGATGATTGCAGTGAAACTGGATGTGTTTCAATTGGTATCTGTTTTCATGTACATTAGGACTGTGTTTCATAATCTTTTCAGGTACTGAAGTGCGGAATGTATTACAGTTGTCAATGTAGCACTGTTTTTCTAAGGAAAACTACACTTTTCAAACTGTCACTGACATGGTAAATTGATTTGTAGATGGTTATGCAACATTTCATTCAACTCACCAGAATGTTCCGGCTCATGTTTGCTCAGCTTCAGTTATGTTGAGCCAACATCAAATCTTGATGTACTGCTGATGACTTCAGTGAATATGAATTTGAGTTAAAAAAAAATATTTCTAAAATGGTGTGTGTGTGTATGTATACATATATATATATATATATATATATAATTTATTTTTTTTTGGCAGTTAATTGCTAGAACTCTTTAAGCTAAACTCTAGTAAAATTAGTGATGGTTCATATTTTTATGGGCATTTATCTTGAGCAATGTTTCCATTCACTGTTGGATTTTGGCTAATGACAATTAAATGTATAATTTAATTGTGAGCTTGAAAAAAATACTGACACATTGATCTCCAAGTTCTGTTTACACCAGGATATTTGCATCCTCATTAGCTTTGCCTATTGTAATAAGGATTTCTGGGAAGGCTGAAAACAGATCAGTTCAGTCAGTCATACATGAGTGCAGACTGGTTTGTTTTCACAGTGGGGACTAATGGTTGTTATCTGGTCTCCAGGCTATTATGACACGGTTTTGTTTTGTGTCTTTGACAGAATGCTGTGTCTAGGAGCAAAGTGGCTAATCAGTTACACTGAAATGCTTCTTTTCCAGCACTGAACTTTACTGTAGTCAGACTTTAGAGAAAACTACTAAAATTTTCTATTCTATTGAATAAATGCTAATGTCCTACTAATGTACTTACTGTATCAGAGAAAAGGCTATCTTACTCTGTTTGCTGTTATTTTGAGCTTTAAACAACAGCATTGTATTTGGTGCTGGTTCAACAGTTTCCAGAGAGTGCTTCAAGTGATAAATCACTTTAATAAGTAAGTATTTGCACAGAGTTAAAAGTGACATTAAATTTTGGGAATATTTGTGAAAACATTTTCTGTTTTCTCAAATATCATCTTGATTCTGAAACTAATTTGAACAGGACATGTCTAGTGCATTTGGATTAGATTTGGATTCATCCTGTTTAACTCTAGCTACTTGGGCTGTGTTTCCACAGTAATTAATACCAAGACCTGTGCATTGACATAATGCCCAGCAACGCATTAGAGCTGGATGAAACATGTGCACATGATCACATATCTGTTGAATTAGGAAGAGTACACAATACGAAGTTCACTGGCTTGATACCTTTATGCCATCTTTATGGTAGCCGGTGATAGGGAAGTGAGTAGGACAACTGATTTTTGAGTGGCATTAGCTAATCAGTAGGAAAATAAATATTCAAAATTGTTACATCTCTTCAGCCCAGAAGAATAAATTTAATCATGGATCAGTGATTTGAATAATGGGGCTCTGATATTTTTGATCTATACCAGAAGACTTAAAGGCTACTGTACTGTAGACTCTTTAATTGAAGCTGAGTTTCCAAAAATGCCACCCTAAGCAGACTGTATCTTTTTCATCTTTCCTTAGCTGCTTTTCCCCATCTCTCTATCATTCCTTTAGCTGTCTGTAAAACTATCCTGCAGCTGCATGGTGAACCCATTGGGAAATAATATTCCAGCTGAAAAACAACCTTTTTTTCCTCCTCTCTCCATCCACATCAAGTGTCCAAGCCAATTCACTCTTCAGCTGCACAAATGCTCCCAAGAGCCTGCATGGCCATGGAAGACACAGCACAGCTGAGCCCTGGTGGCTGAAACAGCCCTACTGCCAAACTGAAACCACAGCTGAAGGTGTTAAGTGGGAGGCAACTGACTCTGCTCCCTCTACTATGGGAGAGACAGATGAGTTCAGCATATAATTCAGTTCACTACTTTTCGTAGGTGTCTATATTTTTTGTTGACTGTAGAGTTATACCAGGATGGCTGACTTCCTGACAGATCTCTTAGCAAACACTGACAGCTGGTGGAATTAATTTAAGTCTAAAAGCTAAAACTATGGTTGTTCTGGAATATTTAATCTCTTTTGTGTGCAGCCTTACAAATTTCAAGAAAGCATTTGTTTCTTTCTCTAGATATTGATGATCTCCAGTATTTCCTTGTCTATTTATCATTACTTATCACTACTTTTCATTTCCTTGCAAATCAAAGTATACAAGTGGAAATGTGTTTACAGTTTCTGAAGATTTTCTTCAGAAAGTGCAAAATTGTTACCAGTTCTAAACATACTTCCTACCCCTGTTCTATGAACAGAAGATCATCTGGCCATGTAGAGTCTAACAAATGGTTTCTCCAGCATCAGCTGGAGAAGTGGAAAAGTAGCTCTTGAGTGAAAACATGAAAGAGCACAGCAATCTATAGTGATGCTTTCCTAGAATACTTTCTCAGCCTCTAAGGATTTAATCTAACAAAACATTTCAAAAGGTATGAATGCGAAGAGACATAAATATTCATTCCACAGTCTTTTTGCCTGTATCTTGGCTTGCCTTTAGATGTAGTAGATGCACTGTAGCATATTCTGGATCTTGATGTCCTGCCATCTACACCAGCACGTACTCATCATGTGCTGTGACTCCTTTGGGATGTACCTTTTGTTTTCTGTTCCAGGGAAATTGTAAGGGTGAGGCCTGCAACATGCCTGGGCTTGTCATAGTGTGGACTCAAGATGCATCCAAAAATTGGGTCCTAGCACTTCTAAGAAAAGCAAAAAATCTGGGCTATGCTTTCAGGAATGTTCTCAGTGGCTATCCAGCACCTTTTTGAAATACTTGCCTGGCATCTTAGAAAAGCCAGGAAATTACATATCCTCCTCTAGAAGAAGCTTCTTGTGGTATGACAAAAATTGGTGAGAAATCAGGTGTAATTTGACTCCTGTATTACTCAAAAGGTCTTCTTTCCCTGAGAATGAAGCATATTGCACTGTGTACTGCAACAATCATCAGTTCAAGACACATCCTGAAAGCCACATCCCAGTACTTGTAGGGTAGTGCTTCTGGAAGGAACCGGGGTTTTCTCAGTATCCTCTAATACAACTAAATACAGAGTTCATGCTGTATGGGATTGAACCAGTGTTATTTAATAATTTAGTTTTATGTTTGTTGTATTTAATCTCATAGTGTGCTACAGTCTGTAGGATTGTGATTGTATTATGATTTCTTATGACCTATAGTAAATGAATAAATCATTATTTGTTATAGTAAACAAATAAATCATGCTTCATATGTGTTGAGGAAACCTACCATGATGTGAGCAGTCCAGTAGAAATGGTACCTAAGGAGAGGGAAATGTAACCACATAAATGAAAATGTCTTTCCTGAGACAATGAAAAAAAAGGCCTTGGGTATTGCCAGACATGGAAGATATTTCTTTTTTCCCTTTACAGACATGAATTTAAATACAGCATTATATTTGAAAACTTAGTATCATTTGACTGTTAAAATATTTACATATATTTGCATGCCTTCATGATGTATCTATACATCACTGGTTATGAGTGGAAAGAAATAGAGAAAGCTAAGTGCTAAGTATTTTTTAAGGAGGTGTCATAAGAGCTAGAACTTCATTTTTCCAGTTCTTTTATTGTGATGAATTCCGAATAATAGCATTTTATGGCCTCGTGTGATTTCATTAACATCTTGGAGTGTTTTACTCTGAGAGACAAAAGGTATAAAGAATATTTTCTTTTTGTCTTGTACAGATTTTCTTATGCAGAGAGTTTTAATAGGATATAGGTTCAGATCTATTATGATTTTTTTTATCATACAAAGAAGGCCAGCCTTACTGCATTAAAATAAAATATGTGCATTGACATAATTTATTGTAGGTAAACATAAAATAATACACAAAACCTAAATTAGATTGAATTAAATTAATATTCCATAACATTCTGCTTTTAGATTTTGCATTTAAATGCTTAGACAACCGTTTCTGTCTATGTTGTATTTCTTGCCATGCTGCAGTAGTATGAAGTTAAATATGAAGTGATTTCTTGTCATCTTATGGAAGGCCTAAGTTGTGTGGTATTAAGAAGAAACCTGAGCAAGCACTACAGAGCCTGAATTGTGCTTTGGATAATATAAATAGAGAAGTCCATCTTCAGAAAAGGTGTAAAATAACTGAGGCATTCTGTCCTGTATTTTTATTAGATGATCATTATAGTTAGCATAAAGCCATGACCAGCTTTGGCATTGTCAGCCACAAATATCATGCCTTTGTAACTCTCAGATAAAGTCCTTCTACACATTCTGGTGCTTCTGCTCTTTGAAACATTGCAAATGCAGCCAGAGTGCTTTGGGGCAGTGGTATGTAGTGTCAACCTGTCAGATTCCAACCTCATACTAAAGTATCCTCATAGCTTTGCCAACAGAGGGAGAGGAAGCTGCTTTGAACACTTTGATCAGCATGACAGAGGTGGCATTGCTACCTGTGTGGTCTGTTTTGCTCTCACTGAGACGCAAGGATTTGGAGATTTTTGCTTTCTCTGTTTGAGAAAGTCAGCAATGTAAATGCTGTTACAGAGTTGTTAACCAGCATCTCTGACAGTACCATTTCATCTACTGAAAGTTCCAAATTTGCTTACTGGTGCTTTCTGGCCCTCTATTTATCCTTTCCTCTACATCAGTTATGTTCAAAATGAAAAACATCTGTCACAGGCAAAGAGAGGCTGGTAATTCCTCTATATTTGAGACTTTTTACAGAAACATGGAGAAACAGAAACTTCCAAGAAGCTGTAAATCCCTAGTAACAGTTCTACCACTGCTAAAAGCAAAGAGAGGAAAATAGACCCTCTGGCAAAAAGGGTCCATAAGACCCATAAGACCTTGCCCTGCTTCTTCCCAGTCTACCAAAACTATTCAATAAAAGAAAACTGAATTTAATGTCATTTTACCAGTGTATTTTGAACTTTTGAAACAGGTCTGTCTAAGCAATGCCAGTACAAATTGCTCCACGTTGAAAGAGGTGGAGAGGGCCATAACATATTACTGCCACAGAATCTGTGTGATTTATTTTAATAATTTTTTTAATTACTAATTATATTTTTGTTCAAGATGATAGTTTTCTTGTATTATACCTGACAATGACTAAGTTTATATAGCTCTTCAAAATCACTTGCTGTGCTACAACATAGTTTGCAGAATGATCAGCTATGGGACTTGTCTGCTTGCAAGACATATCTTCTGAGGCTGGGGACTGAGAGGTTTCTGAACACCAACTCATAACAGATAACTCTTTGGCAGTTTCTGAAGGACTTTGTGTCTCCAGACCTAAGACAGATCAAATGGCAAGAGATCATGTTGGAAGTTTTATTATGGCAGTCTGGATATGTGCTGACTAAACTTGCCAGTTTCAGTTGGCAGCCAGAGAGGACATTAGAAAGCACAGTTGCCATAGCTCATAGTTTTCAAACTAAGTATTGTCAGATTCTAAGTGCTGGAGCATTTTTCAATTCATATTGTTATTTTTATTTGCCCTGATGTCTTTGACTAACTTGAAAATTACCAGCAAATAAACTTAATCTCCTAGCCAACAGCAATGATCGTTTCTTTTTCTATGTGGCATCTGTGGGAACTGAGGCTTGAGTGTAGCATTTTGTTTGTTTGGGTCCTTTTTCTTCTAAGACTGGTCTATAGTAGTAACTTGCTTTGACTTTTGTTTATCAGGGAATCTACAAGAACTGCCGTGTAAGCAATCCACACATGCCATGTCCTCATTGTGTGTAGTTACTCCTGCATTTTATCCCCGCAGCTGCAGAACAGTGCTTTAGGGGTATATGTGTTTTTTCCTGGTTATTTGAGGAAGACTGGAATTCTGACATTTAAGGACAAATTGAAGAATTCCAATTAATCCACTTCTTGTGTCCCATTGTTTTCTCTGTTTCTGTAAGCCAAGCACATTTGAAAGTGATGTCAAGAACTGGCAGGTACTCTTAGGCCAACTCTTGGCATAATTAAGGCATGCAAACTCTAGCAGCACAGGTCTTGGAACCTCTGTCCCAGTTATGTTCTTCCTCCCATATCTGTTCAGTTAGCTGCTTTTTTGGGTGTCTTTTTCAGTGAAAAGATGCACCTGTACACACTCCCCTCCTTCAGAAAGCAGAAGTCAAGGGTGGCCACGGAAGGCCCCAGCAATGTGTGATGTGTAGCCAGCAATGGCCAGCACACTGCTCCTTTCTCAGCCTCCCCAGGTTGGTGTCACAAAGGACAGTGCTCCAGTGCTGCTGTCTGTGGCAAGGTGATACACAGGCAGCATGACGCCACATAGATAAACAGATGGCTCAGGGGTATGGCAGCTTAACATGGAATGCTGTTACATGGACTTGACAGAGGTGCTGTGCTCCTTTCAGGACATTAATGCTTCCAGACTTTATCCCACAGCTCCATGAACTCATTTCCAAAGTAGATAGAAAGTATGAAAACAAGAAAAGCTTTGCAATGAGGAATCTAATCTAATTTAATCTGGAGTAACTCACAACCAGTGGAGCTACTGTAGGCAATCCTGTGAATTTTCCTTCTTGCATCCTATAGGCAAATTGTGTTTAACAGCTTTGCATCAAATGCAAAAGGATGGGTTGTGTAAAATATCAAACATGAAGACAAAGACCAATTTTCAATTTCACCTGAAGACAAAAAAAACTTTAGGAAAACAATGTAATGACTCATGCAAGTAAGAGTAATCATAGTTTAGGCAGGGCTGCCCAGCTACAATCCCATTACTTAGCACGTAGGCATGCTACTAAGGAAGTTACTGCCCCTCTTCTGGTTCTTAGTCATATAAAAATGACAAGCATGACACTACTTCCTATGTAACTACAGTGCCCAAAAATTTCCCGAGTGATTAGAATCAGCCAGTAGAGACCATCTTACGTGCTAACAGATCAGAGTTTTTGGCATGGTTTGAAATGTCTTTTATCTGAACTGTGGAACATGCAGTTTAGATAGAGAAGCACGACATTTTCCTTTATGCAATGAGGAAAATAATAGCTTGCACTTCTGTAGCATCTTCCAGCTGATAAGCTGATAGAGTACTACACAGTCTTCCCTGTAGAAAGTAACTACCACTGTGATGTATGCTACAAAAATGTTGATTTATGTCATACAGGAAGTAGGTGGCTCAGAATACTACAACTGAATGTGGAACCCAAGTATCTCAATTCCTTTTTCTGTATTCTCACCCTAATGCCATTTTTCTTGCACCAGACATATTGGTGAGGCATTTTGGTGTCCAACATAAGATCACAGCCTGGTGTTCTTCAGTTCCTTTCCCCTTCCCTCCCTCTCTCAAGTATTTTCAAGAAAGATTATGAGTAGAATATTCTATGGGAAATCTCCACAGATTGTTACTTGTGCCAGTGAAGTTCTGGAATCTGTCACAGGCCTGAAACATTTCTCTATCCTCAATACTTTTCACAACCAGCAAGACAGACGCAGAGTGCCATCAGCTAGTCAAGATTTGGTAGTTTTCCTAGTTTATCAGTAGCTCAAATGACAGCACATTCAGGGAAAAACAACTGACAAAAGAACAGAGTGAGGCTTTGGTGGGCATTTAAGCCTTGTTTTATGTGAAATTAGTTTGAATTTAGATCTTAAATTCAAGGCTCTCTTCAGTGACAATAGGATGCTATAATTTTTTGTAATTTGTGGAGAGAAAAATATAGAAGTCTGTCTGTCAGTATGCCACAGGGAGTGACTTACGTTCCAGCACCAGTGAATGGATCTTTCCAAAAGCTGTTGTCTTTCACATTTACCTCAACTTTTCTGTTTTGGAAGTTGTTGTAAAAGGTGTAGGGCAACACCAACACTCAGAATGCTTCCCTACAGCTCATGCCTGCCCTAAGGAACTAGTGTTGCTATGAGAAATGCTACAGTGAGCTTCCTTTACCTTAGTGTACTTGATAAATTCAATTTTCTAATCTTCTGTCTCTGTCCCTTACTTAATACTGGAGCACTACTCTCTGCCTTTATTTTCTTCTCTCTTATTTTACACTAAACTTCATCTTACTTGAGCTTTCTTATGTGAAGATCCTACTCATATCTATGAAAATTTCTAGACTTTCCCAAGAATTTTCATCTCGCAATACCTACTTCAGCAACTTATGTGGTGGCTAAAGGATCTTGTCTTGATCAACTAAATGTTTATTAAACTCTAGCTACGCTTCAAATGAAGGCCCAGTGTTTTTTCCTAGTTTGAATTGCTTCATTAAAAAAAATAAATCAGTTGCTGTGAGATATTTCAGATAGCTGAGATTGCAAAATTCAGTTTGATGGACAATGCATAAAACGCCAAACTGTAGAGAGGTAGATATCCTAATTCTATCCAGTACCCAGAGATGTCACTGTGGTAAGATATGATGTGGAATTTTAATCCTGCTTCTGTCACTATTGGATGTTTAATTTGTTTAGTGTGAGAACACCAGAATTTCATTTACTTTTGCTTATTGGCTTGATAATATGCAGAGGTCCTGGAACATAAATAATCTGATCCTTCATTGCATTTATCATTTAGATATCTTAGGACCACAATTATTATGTAGTCAGGCTCTGAAGTAGATATACCAGAAGCAATTTATTAAAGCTAATCCTGGTAAAAATGGAGAATGAAAGGATTGAACGTTATAGTGAAAAGAGAATACTGCATGAAGAGGATCTCCCAAAACAGAACCACGATACAACTAGTAGGAATCAAATATTTAATGTCAAAATCAATTAAAAGTTTGGTTAGGCAGAAAAGCATTTGCCTCTGGAAAGCTAATGCAAATAGGGTAACAGCAAAATGGTTTGAAAAATTAAATCTTATGAATTCTGATACAATGGAAATTGAAATTGAAAAAACTGGAATAACTGTGTAAAAATCAGAGAAATGTTGTCCAGGCAGCTGGAAAGACTGAACCAATGGGAAAGAGACAAATACTGTTGAACTGATCCAGTGCTTTAAAAGTCAACTGAGTGTGCCTTGATTTGTATTAAAGCAAAAGCCCTGTGGCTACGTCAGTGCTACAGCTGAAGGTGCTTGAGGTATTTAGTTGAAAATTAAGGTTGCATCTATAATTACTTCATTGTTTTGAAGGTATACTTTACAGAAGAAGGGTAAGTGACCATCTGTTCTATTAGTAGCTCCCGATTCTGTACAGCTATTTAACCCTTTGTTGTAGAAAATGCGTTTTATCCCACCAACCTGTTGAACAAATAACTTCACGCGACTTGGCAGGCTGAGGGGGCGTCTACCAACGCAAGTGAACTGCGTGTAAAGTACGTGACTGGCTCTGAATCGTCCGTGAACAGGGTGGGTTTAGCAAACTACTAACTTTTGCCGTAGTGCTAATTAGAGAGACGAAATTACGGAGGCCAAATTGTTAAACCTATGGAAAAGGGCATCGGGAGGTCACGGCCTGCGGGGCACTGGCTCGGCGAGACTCAGCCGGAGCGGCCCGGAGGGTGTGGCCGGAGCCGCCTCAGGGCCCGGGGGCTGCCCAGCGCCCGGAGCCGCCTCTCGCCCCAGGTGAGGGGCGCCCGCCAGGGGCTCGTGTGGCGGCCGGGAGAGCACGGAAGCGGGGCCGGGCTGTGGCGGAGCGGGCAGCGAGCGATAAGGCGCTCGTGGAAGGCTCCGGTTGAGTCACCCTTAAGTAATCGCGGATTGCGCTTCTTTGGGGCGTGCTGGTGCTGGCTGCGCGCCGGCTCCTGCCGCGGCACGGCCAGACCTTGGGCTCTCCCGAGAACGTCCCGGTTCATTTGCTGGCAGCGCTCCGGACCGCTGTTGTTACGGGTCCGGCCTCCGGCCAGCGCTCCCAGTGCCCGGCTGCCCGCTCCGGCTCCGCGGCCCCGAGAGAGGGGCACGGGCGGGACTCGCTGCCGGGAGATCAATTCGGCAGGACAGACGGTCCAGCCGATCCGCAGAAAGCCTGGAGAGAAGCAGCAGTGATCAGAGCCGGTAACTGCGGGGACAGCGCTAACCTCTCGGGCAGAGAATGCAGAGTTGGCTTTGTGTGTGTGTGTGGGTGACCCTGTGTCCCCACAGCGCGTTCGGGCAGGGGCGCGGGAGCCTGGCGAGCCCTGCCCCGGCCCGGGCTGGCCTGCGGGCTGATAGAAATGCCATAGCTGTGACAGTGACCACCGAGACGTTGGATCCAAGTGTTTAGGTTCTGTGGGAATTGATCCCATGGAAATCGGTTAAATAAGTATAAAACACTGGTGTGTACTCGAGATACCGAGATATTTCTCTAGTAGAGAGAAAAGAAACGCTGTGCCCTTTTTTTCTCTTTGTCTTTTGCAGAGGAAAGTATGCAAAAGCACTTCTTACTGTCCGAATTTGTAATTTCTGAAAGGCAGTTAGTTCGAAATAGTAATGCTGAAAAGGTTTTTTAGTTAAAATGGGTTGTTCTTTTTTGGGGGGGAGCAGAGGAGCAGTCAAAATAAATTGCTTCCTTTACCAAAAGAAGGAACAAAAGGTTGTATTTTTGAAGCATTGGCTAAAAAACACTTAGATTTGACTGTAACCTTGGTAAAGTTCTCTGTTTCTGCCAGCAAAATGGGGAGAGAAGGTTTATTTCAAGTCAAGGCTTCATATTGTTCACGATTACTGAGCGAACAGATTGGGCACTTACATTTCAGAGATAATTTCATGGCCAAATGAAGAAAGCTGTATTTATTATTGAATCATCTTCAATGATCACTTTTTCTTGGCATTTTTTATAGATATGAAGGCATCCTACATGTGAAAATTCACAAAGAGAAATATGGGTTTATCTGTTTCTCTCATCTTGGAAAAAAAGGCATTTCAAAGATCATTTATCCTGGTCTCTGTTTTTTGTTGCATGAGAATAATAGCTAAAAATAACAATTTAAATAAGCTGACTGATTACAGCACAAGGTTGTATGGGGGGAGGGTGGAAATTGTGTGGCATGTATGAAGAGAGAGGAGAGCATGAACATTGTGATAGCACATCAGGACCCTTTGGAAGCACTGACCTGACTAATCTTGTGGGGATGTTTGATGTTTGACAGACTCATGCTTTTTTCTGATAGTAGCTTAAAGCCTTTGAACTACTGCATATGCTTTCTCAGTCTATGTCTCTGTGTCATAACAGGCTGTAGGTTCTTGAACCTTAATAGTCTTCTCAAAGTCCTGTTTGCTATAGAAGCTACTGTATCAGTTTCTCATAACAGAAGCAGAAAATAGAGGTTGCAGAAAGCTGCTTCTAAGTCATTTTGGGGAGCAGAAGTCCTTTTTTTTTTTTGTTAAAATAATGAAGCTACTACACTGCTTCTAGGGAGTCAATATTAAATCCACGTTGAATTTATGTCTACAGTTTTGATTGTATTTATTCCTATGATACAAATTAACTTTAGAGGCTTTTAAAGTCATGCTTTATCTTTTTCCCTTATTCTCTTACTACACATACAAAACAAAATTTTAAAAAACCTGGGGAAATTCATCTGCCTTTTTGTTCTGACCTTGACTTTCTTCACCATTAAGGATGTTCACTTTTTTCTTTTTTTTCTGTGTGTATCTGCATAGTGCTTCCAAATATTCCAATATCAGGGAGAAGAGAATAATGGATCTTCCACTTGTTGAAATTCATTGTTACTGATTTCAAGGGAGGGAGGGGAGATGGGTGGGAGGAATTTGTGAGGAGATTGGATGTGGCAATAGTAAGTAGAATTTTCACAAAAGTTGACTCCGTCTTTTAAAGACCTGAGAACACTGAGCTGAATATCTTAAAACACATTCAAGCCCTCTTGGCTTCATAGCATATATAATGGTAAAGATTGGTGGTACAACACCAGGTATAAACTCTAGGGATTTTGATCTAAGGAAGAGAATGAGAATCACCCAAATGCCAGATCAATAAGTGAGAGAAAAGTGGGTCTTTTAATATCCAGAATTGATTTAGATATAACTCTGAGTTTTGAAATAGCTTGAGAGTTTGATTTGGAATTCTTGAATTGTTTTTCTGTTTCAAGAGGTTTCCCCTAGCATGAGCATATACAGCCTTGGACTGTTTGCTATGCCATTCATGCATCTCTGGGGCTGAACTGAAGACTTCCCTTTCCCTCACTTCTCTTCCTCCAACATATTTAAACAACAAAGTAGAAGCCACTGCCATTGGTTTTGTTGTGGTGTACACTTAATCCTATACCTGTGCCATTTTGAATGAAGCACCAGAACGCTTCCTCAGGCTGTGTAAACATCAGAAAGATTTCAGAAAGCTGAACCAGAAAATTTGGATTTGCATCCCAAAGATGGAACAAGCAGAAGAATATTTAGTATGTTGTTTTAGGGAACTGCAAGTTATTTGTTTCATTGTTCGTGGTTCGTTTTGTTTTGATCAATGATATGAAGAGACCAAACCCCAGCTGTTTGGACTTACCCACCAGATACGTATTTCATTTTATGTCCAATCTGATACTGTTACCCTAAATGCCATGTTGATTTTAGAGGCCTCTTCATTTGAATTTGCTCACCTTCATAAAAAAAAAATGGAACATGTCAGAAGTTACCTGAAAACCTTTCATGCTTTCTATTTCTCTGAATTCATACTGTGACTCCTGACAATTCTGTTCCCATCTATTCTTCTAAATTTAAAACTGAAGAAAGAGAAGTGTCACACTATGTATAAATACAAATTCATTTGCCATTTTTAACATTGTATTGGCACAAGTCCATCTTGTTTGCCCCTAGTTAGGAGAAATTTGCATGACTACCAAAGTGTTATTTTGTTAGTTGCTGCATTTTGACAAATAGGAATGCATACAGTTAAATTTCAGTTCCTTTTGAGCCACTGTTCTCTTACAATTTCTACTTTTTCTATTGTTGATTGAATAATGGCCAATGCTCAAAGCACACTGTCTCTTAGGGAGTAAAATTTTCAGGATTTCTGTATCTAGTAAAGTCAAACATTCTTTGAATCATATACTGAAGTATTTGAGGCATTCCAGCATCTTCAGCTGAAGAGGCTCCCCCTTTCCAGTGTTTACATTCAATACAAGTAAACTGTATAGATAATTTGGCAGGACTTTGGTTACCAAGCTGATTGTTGTAGTTCTCTGTTAATATTTATGAAGAGTTCATAGTACAGCAGCACATGGGCAAGCGGATAAATGTGTGGTGGAAGCTAGCAGACCTGTTGTTCTCAGTTATGTTTGGGTTTTTTTGTTTGGGTTGGGTTTTTTATTTGTTTGGGTTTTGTTTTGTGAGGTTTTTCATTTGTTTGGGATTTTCTGAGGGTTTTTTTTAAGAGATTTTGCAGGGAGGATTGTTAGAAATATTATCAAAGTTGTATACATACTTGTGGCGAAGTGTATTGCAAGTTCTTGAATGTAGGTGTTTTTGTAGTAACTGTGGAACTCTACCTTGATTCGTCAGTATAGTACTCGGGTATGAATTTGAGGGTGAGAGATTAAATTTGTAAGTCATATGAGTTCTACTTAAAAGAAGCAATGATTGGGTCAACTCTGTGAGTTTGGTTTTGATTCTTAAGGGCTTCTTAGGAGTAGGGGTGAAATGGAAAATGCTGTGCATCAGGAGGTCATTAATTTGTTGAAAACTCAGACTGTTGGATTGAAAACCTACTGGGTTGCTGTAAGAATTACCTAGTGATTGGGTTAGCAGAGGGAATTCTTAGCTTTCTTTGTGGATCCTCAAACATGAAGTGGTTGACAATTTCTCCTCACAGTAAGCCTATTGTGGACTCATCAGGTATTAAACCAAAGCTTTCTACAGTTACATTTATAACAGCTTGAGTTTGATACCTGCTTGCAGGTAATGTCCTGTGTTCCATTTCAGCATAACTATGGGAGACTTGCAGGAAAGGCTAAGGAAAACTCTCTAACTGGATAACCTGAACTAAAACAGCTGGAATTCAGAGGTTTGGGGGTGGATTTTAGATAAACAAATGAGATAGTACAATAATTGAGTACAGACTCTCAGCAGGCCTTGAAAGGAGAACAAGATTTGTACAATATGAACCAGCTAGCTTCCAGTTTTTCAGACTCCACAACTGGTGTTTCTTGCTTTTCTACAGCAAATACACAAAGTTGAGTTTCAAATGATTGTGTGAATTATAAGAAGCCATTTTTTCCTTCAGTTGTTGGAGGTGATTTATGTAATTCTATTCTAATAATGAAGCTGAATTTACAAGAAACAAGCTCACTCAGTTTGCTTTAGCTAGACGAGGTTGCAGGTTTATAGTAACTATTTGCATTTTTGATCTTCCTATCTGTGGACCAGTTCTTTCACTTAGAACAGTTGTAATGCAAAACTGACTTTACAACAATTATTGTGAAAATAATTATCAGATATTTTTAATACTTGCCAAAACTAGCAGAAACTGTGTCCTTTAACCACATTATAACTGGAGAGATGATTTAGTATTGCACATCAGTGTGATAATTTAGAGCAGAATTTTTGTGAAAATGTATTTTGGTTTCTTTAGGATTTTGTATTTTATTTGGATCTGAGTGACAAAAAAAATTCCAGTTCTTTGCTAGCACCTCAGATCTTTTCTACTCTTTTCATTGAGAGATGTGACCAGAGTCGAACAGTTTCTCCCTAGGTAGAAATGATATTTCCAGTGACTTTTCTACTATAGTGCATAGTACCTGTGCTTGACAGAGGCTTGGCAAATTGAAGAGTAAAAAAAAAAAAAAATTACTGAGTATTTATGGTAGGACTTTCAATACAGGAGAATTGGGAAGGAATTTTTTGTTGAAGTCGGAAAACCTTATGCAGCTGGTGAATCTCTGCAGTGCAGCTGACAGGAAAAAGCAGAATTTTTACATACTCTGAGATCACCTTTAGGATTGCTGTAAAAGTAAGCCTGTTACGCTAACCTCTGAGTAGAAGTAACAGTAGCTTCAGTGCAGGGACATTTTGATTGTAGCTATGATGCTAAGGCTGGAGAAGGGAGTAGGACTAGAGAGGCACTTCTGTTTTCCTTGCAACACCTGTGCATTCCTCAAAACAGGAGGAATTCTTGTGCAGCTGTAAGCAGCTGATTTCCAGGCTGCTGGGCCTTCAGGGTGCTCATCTGGTTTTTCAGCATGGAATTGACTGAGGTCAGAACAGACCCCCCGTGTCCATAACTGTTACTTCCAACAGTGCTTCTGCTTTCTGAGTTCATATCGATCTCTGCAGCATCTGTGGCTGTTCCAGTTTCTATGGGAAGCACCTGGCTAACACCTAGGTTAAATAATACAGGACTGTTTGCCCTTCAGGTCTGGTGGTATGTTCCATAGAGTGGCTTTTGCAGGCTAACACAATCCGCATAGGATAAGGCTGCCTGTCTTCTGTAATACAACCCTATAAACACTATAAACTGAGTGCAGGGCAGCATTTTTTGAGGAACAGAACTGTAATTTGTTAATGAGCCTGAAGTGTTTTCTCGCAAAGCTTTTTGCTCATGCTAACAGAAAAACCTGTACTGTACAGCAGACTGCAACTGATTGTACCAGAGACTGACAGGTATGCAAATCTCTGTGTCAACAGCGATTTGAGCCACCAGGCTGGCCATGCTGAAGAAGAGAATTCCAGTAATCTGTTCCTGCCCTTATCTCTTGGGTAGAGCCGTTTAGTTTACAGCCTGTTAAAAATATGCGACCAGTTATCTGCTAGATTTATTACTTGAGCAAGACTCCTTAGCAACAGGTTTTTCTTCATAGTGTGCCAGCTACTGGGTTTAAAAACAGTTCTTCCAAACCAAGCTGTACTGTCCTTAATTTTTTGACAAAATGTTCTTAAAACTTTGCTTGTTGTCAGTGATTCGAAGTTGACGTCTGAGTCTACAGAGGATGTGAAAAAGCAAAAAAGAGGAACTTTGTTGATAAAAATGGAGAATTGTCCCAAAAGTCAGGGCCTGCTCTTGCATGTTTGTCCAAACTGGTTGTTTTTTGTTGTGACTTTTAACATGTATAAAGTTATATACATGTGTGTTTGATGTACATTGGGAGCAGAGTGACTGGGTCTTGAGATATCTGACTGCCTCAATGCAAAGCAAAAGTTCAGTTTCAGGTATCTTTGTTAGTCGTACTACTTAATTTTCTTTAAGGACTTTGATGATTGATATACAGGATCTTGTTTTTGTTAAAAGAATAATGAAATAAAAATAAAGAAATCTTGTTTTTGTTTTTCCAGAACCAAAAATGATAGCTGCTGGAAAATTTTCAAGTCTTTCCAGAAACAGCCCAGTGAACCACCAGTTTTCATTAGCTTCTTCCATGGACCTTTTGACTACAAAACCTTCACCAATTGAACATCGTTCAAACTCTTTCCAAGGCATCTCTATCCATGGCACTCTCCCCAGGAAGAAGAAGGGGACAGTTCCCTCTAGGTCTTGTGATATGTTTAGCCACGTGGGAACGTTGCCTTACGCCAGAGCACGGCAGCAGCCACCTTTTGTACAGGATGTTATAGAAGAGTACCCTCCAGAAAATGGAAAAAGCAGCAAACTCCATGCCAGGTATGTTGTAAAACCTTAATTTACATATGTTAGTTGCATAGGGATTATTACATATTCTTCTAGGCCTCTAAAGGCCCAGTCATATGTACAGCTGTTTACTCTAACTGAGGTTATATAACTATAGGTTATATATAGGTTACATAGGTTTACTATGGAAGACCTAAATAATTTTTAATGACTGTATCTTGCCTCTGCATGTTTAAAAGGTACAATATTGTGTGTACTAGTCCCATGGAGGAAAATTTTTTAAGTTACTTTAAGTTATCGATTGCTTTGATATGAGCCTTTGCATTGTTGTAACAGAGCAGTTTTATACAAGACATCATAACTGTTCAAACTTGGTTTTGATTTGTAGTCAATGCAGTATGTCTGGGGGGGCTGAGGAAAAGGGGAATGGTATTCCTTCAAATCTCAAGCTACATGTAAGCCTTCTTCATGCAAACTTAGTGGAACCCAATGTACGCTGAACTAATGACAAATTATCCCTATTTGTTATTCCTGCTTGACTTTGTGGCTAACATATGCATAGCTCTTGAGAAAGACCTGTACTCTTATAGCTAGCCTTTCTTTTTGGAACGTATTATCAGCATTGATATTTCATTTCTTCCAAAAAGAAATCAATTTTGTAAATGTCTTTTTTTTTGTTTTGATACTGAGTTCTATAAAATGGGGAAAAAAGAACAGGTAACACAAGAAAAATTCAGTGTACAGCAGTAGATCAGTTAAAGACATGGAAATGAGAGAATGTTTGGTTGCTTGACTGATGGAGTTAAAAGCTGAGAAAAGATATCCACATTATAAGTTCTGAGTTAGGATTTACAACCATTCTGTGTCCACCACTACAATTTCTTGGTTTTCAAGTCTTGAGAGTGAAGAAGAGTTCTAGTTAGGTAAGGCTGTGTGTGTAGAGTGGTTTGCTTGTGCTTTATGGGATCAAACTTTCTTCTCTATATCCCATTCATTTTAAAAGAAGAAAGGACCTAAGTAGGTTTATTACTCCTCTGTCACTGATCTCTGAGATGTACCTGCTTATATGAACTGGCTTTTAAACATCATTTGCTTCTTTTATTTATATATTTTTAGAGAATGCCAGCAGCCTGGGGTGTTGCCATAAAAAGAATATGGTGAAACACACTAAAGTTGTATTTTACATCTTAATTTTCAAGAGCAGTTACTAAACATGATTTTCTTCAGAGACCAAATCCTACTAATAATTTGTCTCATGAATATAACCTTGTCTTACAAAGAACACTTTGGCGCACAACCAGTTAGTGTGAAAACAGAATGCTTGAGAGGAAAATGTCAGGAAGGTCTGCCTGGTCAGAATGAAAACATAATGCTTTTGAATTAATAAAGAGATTCAAAGGATGTTGTTAGTGCAGCCTGTGAATAGAATTTGTGTCTATTGAGTCACAGCACCAAATGCTGTTCCTGTTTGATCTTTCAATTACTTTGCTAAAACACACTCTGAATGCTATGGTAACAACTTCTAACAATTGGTTTCTTTAATTTTTACAATGAATATGTTCTGCTGCATGACCTGACCGCACAGTTGCGTTAGAGCAGAAGACAATACCAACTTGGCAGTCATCAAATATATCAGTTCTTGAATCTCCTTGCAATGACACTATACTTTTCATTAGTTTACTTTAAAGGAAAATTAAGAAAGTCTGATTTTCCTGTGGGAAACCGTTTTCCATATGTGCTAAGGTATGCATTCTAATGCTAACACTCACATTGAAATTATCTGGGCCTAATAGTATAGGGGAGTCAATGTTTCCTTATTAGTGTTTATTTTAAAAAGGCCTTTTACTTCAGTGTAGGAATTTGTGAAATAGTGTAACACTACAGGAATATTCTTTCTTCAGGAGTATATCAGTCTTTCATTGCTACAATGCTGTTTACAAAAACTGAACATGTGAGTACACATTTTAATGAAACATTTTCATGATGCACTATTCAAACCAAGTGCTGTGTTTGATGCCAGTGGGCCAGAGCTCATAGTCATAAGGATTGCAATGTTCATGTGCAAATGGATACGAGTATTTTGAACTGTGGCTCAGTTGTGTCATTATTTGATTAATTCTAACTTAAAAAACATAACTATGATAGCATTTCAGTAAGTCAAAGTGAGGAATACTCTTTTAAATATATAAATACACATCGTGTTACCTTGTGAAACAAAAAATAAGCCAAAGTGGTGAGAATAGGAAAACCATAATGAACTGTGTCATTCCCTAATGGAATTCTTCTGATGCTAAAATTTTTCTGGTAATGTGGAGAAATTATATTGTCAGTTTGCAATGCAATAAGAATGTGTTCTCCTCTTGGTTTGCAAATGTACATCTCTGCTAGTTAGTTAATTCCAGGGGAAAAAAAAGATTTTCTTTCTTGAGGAAACTGACACCTGAGTTTTAGAATCTCTTGGGAATAATTAAATGGCCAGAGTTAGAGGAAGGTACTACCTTGGAAGGTAGTTTTATTAGCTAAAAAATAATTCACTTTTGAACGTGAAGAACTTCACTTTTAAAAGAGAATTCTCATTTTAGCATGTAAAACTAAAGCTGCTTGTGTGTAATGTTCTTTATTATCTGACATTGATAATTAAACATAAATAAAGCTTAATTGTAATTTCTCTTTGACCTGGTCCATGGGTTATCTTTATTTATTTAGTTCTGCCTTGTATTATGATACCTTTATTTAAAGAAAAATCGTTCAAATTCTCATCTTTTGCTAGAACCAGTGGCTTTTCCTTTTTGGCCTGTGTCTTGTGGCTGCCATCAGTACACCCAGAATTTCCACTGAACTTGGATGATTATGGTCCTTAGTGAGTGACATTACAGTTTAGCAGACTTGTGGCATTTTCATGCTTTTTCATTAATGCAGCCAAATGTCCCTCATATAAACAGGACCTAAAAGCAATGCAGAATTATCATTACCACACTGAGTTTAAGTGTGGTGATATGAACAGCTTCAAAGGCCTGTTTTGACAATCTGTACCATTTCAGCTGGATGTCAACAGTACTCAGGTAGTCCTGGGTTAATACAGTCATTATCTCTGTGGGCCTGGTACTGATGTAAACATACTTGCATATTATCTCATTGTAGAGATGCAAGGAATTTCTTAGATGTTGTTAAAAACATGGAATAGAACGGAGACTTTTGCAAATGTCCCAAAGCAAAACTAGATTCCAGTTTTGATACCGTGCTCTCTGTTTCATGAGGCAGTGTGATGGCAAGAGAGCAGAGCATTTGTTTCTTCAACTGTCAGCTGAAGGGTCTAGTGTTTTCTGCTCCTAAACTCATCACTGCCACATTCACCACTAAATGATGTCCTCAGGTGCCATATCCAAACATCTTTTGAACGCTTTCAGGGATGGTAACTCCATCACTTCTCTGGACACTCTCTTAAAATGCTTTACTACCCTTTTGGTGGGAAAAAAATCCTGATAAATGTATTCCTAATATTCTAAAGCTCCCTTGGTGCAACTTGAGGCCATCTCCTCTTGTCCTCTCGTGCTGACAGTTGTTGCTTTATTGGTAAGCCAAACCACACACCAGGGAAAGAAAAAGAGAGAGGAGCATGAGGCATATTCTGAAGATTTTTTTCTCCAGTTGAGGTTTGAGTTGAAATTAATACTGTTGCAACATGCAAGAATCACAGAATACTGTGAGAAAGAAATGTATCTTTGATACCTCGCTGGTTCCAAGGTTGTTTTGTAGGGAGAGATGTAATGCAAGTGGTATGATGGGTTCAGCATTGTGTTGTCAGTGAATCAGGCTAATAAAGATGTGATCTTCACAATCGGTTAAAAAGCAGTGAAGGAGAGAAAAGATACTAATTTCTCAGTAGTGGTAATTTCTCTATTGCCTGCAAATAGCCTGTATTCCTGTTGAAATAAACAGGGTGTGTGACAAAATTAAGTGAAATTCAGTTTAATAACAGCTCCAGTGTGAAATTGTTAAGAGATCAGAAATAGGATTTAGATTTCTACAAAGTTGATGCTGTTGGTGGGCAAGATGCTTTGAAAGAATTTAATGTCAATTTTAGGATGGACAATCTAGCGCAGCGATAAAATCAAAGCTAGACACAAAGTTCTTAGAAATAAGTTTATTAATTTTTTGTGCAGTTTGTAGAGTTACATGCCTTTTTTAAAGCTCTTAGTGTTTCAAAAGCCTTAGTGTCCACTTAAGACTTTTTGGAAAAGTTACTTAACTGCTAAAAATACATGTATGATAAATTCAGTATTTGAAAGAAAGAAAATATAGTTAATTTTGCCTTTGCCCTGTATGTGTAGTATGGGATTCTGCAGAATAGAGCTTTGGATATTCTGGGAGATACTGTGTGGTGGCACATTTGCATTTATTCACTATCTTCCCTCTGCTGAGCCTACCCCTAGGAAGTGTTGAAGCACACCATCTGCCAGAAATGATCGCTCTAAGTTTTCATGCTAATTAAAGCCTTAAAACAAAGTTGACATTAATTTACGCTGGCTGCTTCACATTATACAGGATGTTTGTGAGTAGCTGCTGGTTTAATTTCTGTTTAGTATCTCTCATTGCAGTAGCCATTTCATATGCTTGGACTTGCAAAGGCAATTTTTTGTTCAAATTCCATTCTTACTCTATAAAGACATTTGAAAAATTGAGTCACTGATAAACAGTAGAGTTGTATTGTTCAAATTGGCTTGGAATCAAAATACTTTGTGCATTTCTCTAAATAATGTATGCTGGGTGCTTTGTTTTATCACTATTCATGAGAGGTTCTGACCTACCAGCTGGTCAGAATTTGATTTTCTTTTTTCTCTGTTTTTGAAGCTTTAGTTTTAACTGTGTATGAATTTGAAATGTAGAGTAGTAACTACAGAACTATAATTTTAATCTTTTCTTCTTTGCTTCTGTGTTAATTTTTTATTCTCAAGCCCAGTAAATTCCTGGCTATGCTATAAGTCCTGATTGTGATTATACTTAAAACACTACTTTTTTCATTGATGTGGCTACAAACAATACATTTTTGTAGGTAGACAAGGCATAGCAGCTTTTTTTTTTTACACTGCCGAGGTCTCAGGTGTGAACTGTCCATATACAGTAGTTTTTTGACATGGTTTCAAGCAAGTTAGAAAAATTCAATCTGGAAGGTGTGGGGAGCCATGGAAGAAAATATTTTTAATTGCTTGATTCTTTCATTAAGGAAATGGGCAGACCAGTTAACTCTTAATGTCTTCAAGGACTCATTGAACCTTATTGCAAAAGGTCAAAATTTGATCTTTTGATAGCCTGTAAACTAAAGTGTATTTTATAGACTGGCCCTAATTATCTACACAGAGGAGCAAAGAATACACTTATTTTCTGTAGTTCTGAAAGTATGGTGTGTGTGACTACATATTCAGTTAGACTTCAGTCTCTTGTTTCGAGTACTGGTCAGCAGACTTCTTTTTCCTCTTGTTTTTCTATGTCAGCTGTTTCAGATAAAGAGCTCTCATCTAGCACTGGACTTTGTACTGCTGTAGCAGAGAGTAGAGTAAATTAGTTTATCTGCTTGTTTAGGATGTTCTCTTCTGAATTTCTGATCTTCAAGGCTCTGCATGTTTGGCTGGATGATCCTCACATACTTGTCTCATATAACTGTCCAGGAAAAAATAAAAACATGTTCAATTTTAACCTTGACTAATACCACTGGCATTTACAAGGTAACTCCATCAGCTAAGCAAGCTCACTGTTCTCTTCGGTGCTTGCCCTTGTCCTTGCAGGGCAGAACATTTGGAAGTTGGCAAGGTGCTAGTCTTGAAGTATAAAGCTATTAATGACTGAATTCTGGGTTCCCAAAACTTTTCCTGTTCTCTTACTGGTATTACCACAATAGATCAGACCTGCTGAAGTCCTTGAATTGACAGTTGAATTACGAAGGAAAAGAGTTGGCAAGGCTGTACTTGGTGAGGAGAACACTATTCAGGGATTTTCTTTATCCTTGTAAGAATTTGCAGCCTGTTTTGCTTCTCCAGATGCTGCAAATTCTGCTCTTCTTTGGATTTGGAGAATGGGGTGGATCAGGTATTTAGACAGCATTTTTTTTTTTTCTGACTAGTGATTTTGAAAACATGATTTGTTGGATAATTTTAATTTAAATTTTTGCTACTTTTTTATATTCATACTGTGTATATTAATGATTAAGTGCACTTCAAAAATTAAAAATAATTTTTAATATATCAAGTAAAATAAGTATTTTATATGTTTCCAGTGGGGAGTAAAGTGAGTAATACTGTGGGGTTTTTTTGGTTTATAAAATGCAGTGTAGTTCTTCAAGTATGGAAATATTTGCAGGATTACCAGGAAGAAGACCAATACCATGGTGCCCTTTTAAATTTTAGGATTAGGTGGGGAGGAAGTTTTATAAATGCATAAAATTTTGAAAGTGAAAATAGTTACGGTTTTGGTGTAATGCCTGAAACTACTTCTTAGTATGAGTTTTGTTTTTAAAAAACCTGAACCAAACTGTTCATGTGGTTGTATTTCTTAATTAAAAGTAACACAAGTGTGTTGAATCTGGGGTTAGTGAAATTGACTTCTTCCATGCACAGCTTTTTCAAATGGAAGAATTCCTTAGATGTTGCCAATACTTCATGTTTTTTGTCACAGATTTTCCCACTCTTTCTCTTGATATATCCTGTTCACTTGTGTACCTGCACACCTCTGCTGTCTCAGAGGTGAAGCAGAGCTACCCACTAAAGCCGGTAGTTGTTTGTGGTAGAAGGAATGCTGTGTTGGATAAGCAGAGAATAGCCAATGTTACCTGCTTATGTTCAGTATCAAATCCTCTTATCCTTTAACTCTCAGGGTTTTTTGTTTTGCCTTGTCTATCTTTTCTTTTTAGCCCCTGTCCATTGTTGGGTTCAGTTTCTTCTGTTGTGAAGTTCTGCTTCACCCCTTTGTTCCCATTTAATGCTCACATCCTCTTTCTTTGCTTGGTGGACGTAGACCTGCAGAACCAATGCTTCACTTCTTGATTTTTATGGGGATTTTGGAAATCTTCCCACGTGGAATCTTCAGAGAGGGAAATGAGGAAAACATGACAAAATGTCTCAAGAAGAGAGACCATCTCTCTAGTATTAGAGAGGAATTAACCACAGTCCTTCAGCTTCTGAGCAGAGGAACTGAAGTTACTTATGGGATGAACACAGTTGTATTATTGTTTGAAATTAAATGTGGGATCATGACCTTGTTGTTAATGTACAACTTGCTAGGTAAACTCGAGCCCAAATCCCTCAAAGCCCCTAGGAAAATTAGTCAGTGTTATTTTTCAAAAACTTCCTGAAAAGTTCAGCTTTTTCTGACTGTTTCTTCTTTGAGCAGAGGGCACTGTATGTATAGTGGGAAGTTTCTTGAATTACTCCTTCCATCACACCCAAAGACCCTTCCCTGGCTCTGCTGTTTTCTGGTCTCTTTCATAAGTGTTATGGAGTCCTCTATTCAGTTGTACCAATGCTAAATTGCTTCCTTATCCTGCCTCCTGTTCACAGGCGAGCATTTGTTTTCCTTTCTGTCCCTTTTATGCTCTAAATAGTAGTTAAATGTTAGGTAGGGGAGTATATTCCTAATGCATACTTGTGATATCCAGTGCAGAGAGGCATCTGATGTGACAAGCTTTTTAAAGTGGCCTAAGGGAATAGACAGGGAGGACAATACTTCCACTGTCATCTTCAGTATTAAAGCCATGTATTACCATTCCTATGCTTCAGTCCAGATATACATTCCTGAAAGACTTATTAGCCAGGTGAAAAACATACTTTGTGAGTAAATTGTACCTAGAATTAGATGCATTTCAGATTAATTAATGGAGATTGTGATTCTACTAAACATTTGTCAATGTGTTTTTTTAATATGAGTATTTATTTTGTAAGGTTATATTGATTTTGAACACTTAGAATTTTGTGGCAGTGGATTCAGGATAACTGTGCAGCAACTAAAGCACTCACTGTTAAGAGCTGCCAGCTGAAGATACAAGTCAACAGGCAACAGGACATATATAAACAGGGAATGTACTAAGAGTGCCTGTTTTGGATAAGCAAGAGTCTTGCTGCCCAACCACTATTTTGATAGAATAGGTCTTGGGATAGAAGATTTAAGAAGGGCTTTGAGGGACAGTTTTGGCTTTGGTAGGCCTAAATGTTAAGGAAAATAGAGGAAAAAGAATGGAGGTGCCTGGTCTGAGATTTTGAACAAGTTGTGGAGACTGGTACTGTGTGTGGTGCAGAAAAAGAAATTCTTCTGGAAAAAATAGAAAAAAATTGTGTTGGCTTTTCTGCTGCAATAGGTAAACTGGAGCAAGCTGGAGGCATGAAGGTTGAAGTGGTAAAAGTAAATTGCTGAAACATTATCACTGCTGGGGCATTCTGAACAAATAGAAGTTGAGAGTTTATTTAATTCAAGGAAAAGTACATTGCAACTCTTCTTGAGTTTTAATTACCGGAGTCCCTGCTGTTCTTGTGTGCACTGCAGGTCATCACACAGTTAGTCATAGCAGTTAGCACTTCTTTCCACTGGTGTTTGAATGAGTCATGTCCATGGTGCTGTGCAGCTGTAGGCAGAAGGGTGGAATGCCCTTAGGAATGTAGCAGAAGTGTGTGTGTGAAGCAGAAGCTGCTGGGGGGTAAAATCACTGGATCTTTTACTCTAGTTCTCAGTACAAATAAAATCAGTCTGTGTTACATATACTAAAACATGCCATGTCCAGCATGCTCCAACTTGTACCTTCATACTTAAGTAGTGTGTATTTAAAAAATCTACAGAGATGGAGAGATTTCAAAGACGCAAACTGAAGAAGGTATAAGATCCCATCTGGTTGTTTTACAGCAGTTCTGTTAGCAGCCATGCAACAGCTTGGTACATTTTGAGGGTCTCAGGCTCCCTTTGAGCCTCTATTGTCTTTACTCAGATTTGGCATTGGCACCATTGGTGTTGGAACTACTGAGAAGATAGTTCACATGATTTCTCTTTCAATGGTAGAAAGGAGATGCTTTTCAAAACATCCCCAGGAAAGTCACTTTAAAATAGACCAATATATTTTCATACATCAAATACTGGCAATGTGTCCCAATATTTTTCCCACAGGCGCAGTTATAAAAGTGTGAAGTAGCACACAGCTGACTCAGGGCCACTCAGCAGTTTCCACCACTGAAAGAGTGTTTATATGGGAGTTGAATGATAGCAAGGATTTGAGCAACTTGATAATACTGTTGTGTCTGCACTTAAATTTTGTTAAAGTTATCACAACTAATATATAATTGTAGCTGATGGTTCTGTGAGGATGCTAAGGGCCTGGAAAATGCGGATGCTTCATATGGCTTAGTGTGTAAAGGTCTGCACGAATTTTATAGCACCAGTGATGAGAGGAGGTAATGTACAATGTTAGAAACGTGGAAGTTTTCCTAGAATCAAACAGCTAAAGGTTACAGCATCTCTGCCTTAAAGATTTTTTATTGAAGCAGCCCTAGAGGACGATTGGACAAACCTCAGAGTCTGAAAAACAGATGATATCTGAGTTACTGAATAATGGATGCTGGGATTGAATGCCAGGATTTGACTTTTCAATTCCAGCATTGATTGTGAGTGTGTAACAATTTTATCAAATATTTTTGAAGTGACTAGTTACCAGGATATTAAAGTTTCCTTTACCCAATTTTCATGTTTGGTTGCTCATTGTCTTCAAATCCATGCAGGATTTGAAACTGGCAGTATGACAGTATTTAGTTTGTCATACCAGAAGTATGATTCAGGTTGCTTATAGTAGTTTTTTTTTTCCCCTTCGTTTTAGCCAGTGACTGTTCATGGTGACATCTTCAAAAGGGCATTTTTTTTTAAAATCTTTTAACACTCCCCGCATGTTTGACTACTATTTAGAGGTATTGGGAAGTAGAGAACTAACATCCAATAACAGCTGTATTCCGTCCCCTTTTCTCATATCATTCAGCTCTTGTTATATTTCAAAGGGGTCCTCATACAATGGTAATTCCTATTTCCTGAGAAGCTGTGTTGTTTCTCATAGTGGTCAAATGTATCATTATTTGCTCATAGACAGTCAGTGCCAACCAGTATGACACCAAACCCTTCATTCTTGCAACAAATGTTGCTGTGGGGAGAAGAGGGAAGCAAAAGAGCAACTTCACATTTTTTTTCTTGCCTTCATTTTTTTCTGGGGTTGCTGAAGCTCTATGCTTGTTTGCAAGCTCTGTGTATTTTCTTGGCCATATCAGCAAGAAACCCATACATGAAAAAAAAAAGCACATAAGAATCTTGATAAAAATCTTGAAACTGGATTGAGAAGAAATTGAGATAATTTCCAAGGACTGCTAGGGAGAGATTAAATGGTTGTATGTCTGCAAGATCAGCCAACATTGAAAAACGGGTTGTCAGATGTCAGTCTCTAGAGAGAATGTGTTTCTGGCTAGGAAAAGCATCAGAATCATGATGGCTAAGAATGTAGTGCTTTCTTTTAGTGGTCAAATATTACTGGAGTGTTTATGCTTCCACAATTTCCACACAGACCTTGTGCATGTGGGGGAGGCAACAGAGGATTTACACTATACAGGAGAATGGCTTAATTACATGTAACAAGTCAGGTGCTGGTTTTTTGGGGTTTTTTTGTTTTTGTTCTTATGAGTAAAAACATGCTGGAAAGGGATTTTGCCACAAAGTGAGGTGATAGCAAGAGGTGGCAGCAATAGCAATACCCAAAACAGTTGTGGGAGTCTGCTTGCATCCCCCTTTTAAATTCCTGCCTGTGGCAAAATGGATATGAAAAGAACATGAAGCCCATATTGTGTGTCCTAGTGCATACTTAGCACGAGGTCTTCTGAAAACTTCTTTGTTCCAGGGACATCATTCTGTATTAAATATGCTTTTTTTTGGACTGGAAGCAGGCCTTATATGATTATCAGGAAACCAAAATGCGTAATAAAATCCAATCTATGCGCCTCAGTTTACACAGGACTGGATGACTTACGTGCAGACTCCAATACATTAATGTTGTAGGTAAACAGGTGCAAATGAATTCAGCTGTAAAGTCAAGCTTTTTACCAAGACAAACATTAGCATTATTTGAAAGTTAATAAAATCTGATGAATTATAAGAATTTAGTATTAATGAAACAAGCCTTCAGTTAAACTGATTCTGAGAGATGGCAGAACTTGCTGCTATCTTTCATCTGATCTGTTAGTCATTTGAAAGTATTAATATTTTTTCTACTGATCTTCTAATATAGTAAATGAGAATGTGGATTCATCATTTTTTATTAAGATTCTTTGAGAGGGAAAATGGAAAGAAAAAAACATACCATATTTTTCTGAACTTCATGACAATATAGATTTTCTTCACCAGGAGCACATGGCCTAAAGAAACATCACCATTGCTAACAGAGAGCCGAGATTGAGGAGTTAGTTTTATTAGGTTGCCTTCTAGTTATTTGGGCTAACTGCTTAATTTGGTTTTCTGCATGTAATGTGATAGTATTGTGGTGGAATCAAATCACAGGAAAATGCAGTAGTTAATCTTTACTATTAGTTACTACACATCAATAAAAGTTACCATTCCTTGAAAATAGCTTCAAAAAATTTGCATGAATATGAAGGCTTAGATAACAAGGGAAGAGGGGGAGAGCTTGGAGACGGGTATCTGAGACGAATAGTGCTCCAACATAAACATCTTTCTATATGACGCAGGGTGAATTGCAGGATTTTGTTGTATATTTTGTTGTGGGTCAATTTACCAGATAAAATACTACCGTACTTGTGAAGATACTTCTTACACCATCCATTTCTCAAACCCAAACATTTTTAAAGCACTTTTGTCATGTGGATGCTGAAAGGAATGCAGGTCACTTCTCTGCTCTCTTCTGAAGGTCCTGCTTTATATACCTGTAAATAAACTGTTTTGTCTTAAAGCTTTTCTACCTCTTTCATTTTGCTTTGGCTTGATCTGTCCTAAAGATCATTTGCCTTGCGGCAGAAGGTGGGACCAATGGAGTCTGTAGGAAGGCTGGCCTGCAGGAGTGCAGGTTGTAAGTGCGGACCATAACAAGACATGCTCACTGCCAGAGTAAGCAGGTTTGTTCTTTCACAGTGTGTTGCATATGCAGTGCTGGTAGACCCTTTGTCCTGAGAGATTCCACAGGCAAATGAAAAACTAAACTGCAAAGTATTTTAGGAGCATTTGGTACTGGAACAACTTCCCACAGATCATTTGAATGTGAGAAGAATTCAGGCATGTTTAATGACTTTGCTGAACTGATTAAAAATGGGATTTTTTTTCCCAGTCAAATTGCAAAGTGTTGAAAAGAAAAACATCTGTTTAGAAGCTTTATTTTCTTTTTTCCTATGTGCTTCACCCCTGTGTTCTCTGCTATGCTTGTACATGCTTTATGCTCATACAATTATCAAACTGACCTTTCTTTGTATATTGCATAGAAGAAAGTTTCAAATGGTCCAAATTCTATTACCATTGAATTTTCCAGATTTTTATTCTTTTAAACATCAGTTGAGAATGTAATTTGGTCCTTGATAAATACTGAGATAATGTGAAACAGCAACATGTGATACAGCCTGAACAGTTGAGCACCATCATTCTATGGGGAAGGCTCAGTATTCTGATATTCTGGATTAAAAGATGAGTATATTCTGGATTAAAAATTGAGTATAAAATAATAACATAGTTTTAGGTGATATGCAAGTACATTCAAAACAATACAGGGAATCCAGAGACTGTTTTCTGGATTGATTGATTCCAGTGTAACCCAAATTCTGCATTTCTGAAGCTGCTTATTAGGTTTCTAGTGTTACATCTTTCTAAACATACAGCTTCCACCAAAAAGGATCCTGTTTCTAAATTTATAGAGATCTATTGTCCATGTGGAAAACTTGATTGCTGTAACAAGTGCCAACTCCCTCTCAAGTATGCATGGTTTTCATTGTGCTGTTACATGTTTATAGTTGAGGGCAGTACCATGTGTGTCATCCCAGGTTCTGTAGAAAACATCCAGTAATGTACTGAAAACTCTGTTAACCTGATAGTTCTCAAATAAAAACAAATATACAAAATGCTTTGAAATAAAAATAAACATATATTTTATGGAAAGAGTTGTAACAGTGCAAGGCTCTTCAGGCTTCCATGCCCTTTGCCATCTGTCTGTCTAAAAAACCTATGATGAGATTTTTATTTTTAGATTAGGGCAATGACTTGATTATCTGGTGTTCAAATAATTGTGATGCTGAAATTATGATTATTTTGAGAACTTCTGTGTATATATATAAAGTGAATGTAGTACTTTCTATTTCCTGTAAGCAGCGCTCTCCCAGTGCTATCAGAGGCAGTAGCTTAAATGGGAAAACATAAAAGTGAAGAAATAAATTCAAAAGCCATTGGGAGAGCTCTCTTTTAAATTTATTTCAAATATTTTAGGAGGCAAGTAATTATTTCAGCTACCTGTTGAAATGTCAAGATTTTTTTATTTGCTTGAAATGGTACAATCAACTTTATTTCTTAAATTAAGTACTATTGGCTCTACTACCTGTCCTTCTAGAGGAAATCAGTGGTTTATACATTTGTTAAAAATAAGATAGCATAGGCTATCTATCTCAAACACACAACTTTTAACAAGAATTTTAGTGTGACCTAGTAGCATATTGCTCCTATGAATGCATCTCTTCAGTATGAGGTTATATTTGGACTTACCATTTTTTTGTTTGTTTTTTCTTTCTGTCCTTCTCTCCTGGTACCATTTTCTAACAGAGATCAGAATATTCTGGATCCTGCATTGGAATATGTTAAGGTAAGGTACTGTTTCTTACCCTCAGAATATTTTATTTGGTCTATACCCAGCACTGACAGAGCATTTCCAGACATTTGTAGATAAATAGTGCAACTGTCTATCTTTCAGTACAACTAAACTTATATGTCAGACTGTTTCTTAAAGCTTCAGTGAAATACTTGTGGGCATTGTACTTTGGGTGTAGGTTGCATTTTTATATGGGGCTTCTTTACAGTTACATGGTGACTGCTTAAATTCTTGCTTTGGTTAGCAGATTAAAAGAAGCTGTATTTTTTGCTTATAGATTTCTGGAGAAGTAAAGAAACACATCTGAAAATATAATAAAAATGTCAAAATTAGGTTTACAATTCTAGCATATACTTACTAAAATTACAGCTAAAAATTAACTTCTGGTCCAAAACATGGCTGGAAAAGTGTCTGCCAGAGGAGACTCTCAGAGCAGCTGCTGGATTTCTGCTCCAAACAGGTAGTTCAGTGTTGTGAGATCCCTGGCCTCAATCCCAGCCTGAAGTTTGGATATGGTAGAGAAGGTCAAAATCCTTCTCAAGAGCACTGTGGAAGAGGGGATGCCAGAGGCAACTAAGTGGTTGGCATGTTAATTGCTGTATTTAATTTACTGTGTATCTCTAACTGTGCTGTACTGAGTATGCTGTTACATTTTTAATAATGTGACTAAGTAGAAGGCAGAGGTATCATGTGCCAATTCATCAATATGTGTGTCTTGTCTTGTTGCAGCAAGTTCTGAATTATAAATGTGGTTTCTGGTTTTTCTAGTAGAAGCTTGTCTTGGACTCTTGTCAGTAGCAGTGGTGCTAAGCTTAGTTATTAAAACTTTGATGTTGAGGAGGAAAGCCTGGGGAAAAGAAACATATGAGGGAGAGTATAAGGGTTACCAGTCCCTTCTCTTCCCCTTCCTTTTCCAGTTTTTCCTGTCTATATCCCTACCTTTAGTGAACTGCAAGTTTGGATCCTAGTTCAGTGGTGTTAAAACAGGCACTCTAGACAAGACATCTCAAACTACAACTTTGAAAAATATGAAGAAATTGCTTTCTAATAAATATAACTCCCCAAATATTTTTTGTGTGTCAAAGTCTGCGTTGCTAATAAAACTGATTCCAGAAATGTGTTCTTGCACAGAAATCAATCAATCATAAATAAAAGAGGTCTCTCGCCAGTATTTTGTTTATCAGTTAACTCTAACTGTAAAAGTTGTGAGTGAATTCATACCAACAGGATCTTGGACTCCCTTTGTTGGCTTCAGTTTGAGCAAGTATGTGTTCACTGTCTTCTGTAACTTTTTATATTAATGTTGATAAATTTTCCAGATCCTCAAATACATTATGGTGGCAGGTATAAACTGCCAAACGCTAACTTTCTCAAGCTGAAAAAATAGATTTCTGCAGCATGTTTAATACCACCATTGCCATTTGCACAAGTCTCTTTGGTATATAACGGGTACGTAGTTTGAGCTAGCAGGAAGGCTTTGACAGATGTTGCTTAAGTGATTAAAAAATACCTTAAAATGAAAAAGAGATAGTAAGAGAAGAGGGAAAAAGCAACAAGAGCACTTTTGGGAATCATATTTTGCTGATTCAGGATATGCAAGTTCTGAGTAGTACTTTTATATTTCTAGTGCACAGGAAAATAGAGTTAATATTGTTTCTCAACAGAGAAGTGTTGATTTACTGACTGAAAACACATATAAACTTGATTATGAATCATGTGTGAGGTATCACTCACACATAAGACTCACACTGGAACTAATTGTACATTGTAATTGTAAAAAGTCTTGATACTGATTCTTGTTTCTCTCATATTGCTATTCAGGCTGTAAAGAGAAGAGAGACTTTGGATTAATTTGCCTTGAAAGAATTGTGTTATCTTGAAGTAATACGTGGCACAAACTTAAGTTGTGTTAGGGCAGTTTGGCTGCTGGCAGTTCTACCCAGGAGTTAACAGCCCAAACAATTTGTACTGTGTCAGGGCCCGGAGGGAACCAATTGTTCTCAGATGTCCTGGCCAGCCACACGTCACCCGTGCCCCCTGGGTGAGGGCTGCATCAGGCTGCACCTTCAGACCCTGCCTCAGTTGCTCAGAAGGTGTTTCTGCCCCTAGTCCTGCTTCCAAGTGCTGTGTGGGAAGCCCAGGACAGACTTTATACCTGGCCTGTTACCTCTCTTGTCTGAGGCTCTCTGGAATGTGATAGGACCTGTTGATCTCATCATCCTGCTCACCTTGGTTGGGTCTGGGTGCTGTGGGACTGTGTCCTGTTGTGAGTACATCACCCACCTTGTGCTCTCGGCTCGCTGTCCCGCAGGGAGCAGCCCCAGTCCTGTTGTCCCTGACATGCTGATTGGTTGGAGGTAGCTATTTTGATGGATTCAAATAGGTGCTATTCTCGTAACTGATGCACTTCATCAGTCTGCACAGTCATACCTACTCTCCTTTAAGACAAGATAGGTTTAAAAAGCAGTTTTACAAAAAGACCTGGGCACAGAGCAGTGTGCTGGTTCACTGTGCTGGTTTTAGCTGTGTGCTGCCTAACAGTGAGAAGAACATCATCATGTCTCTTGTGGCTGTAGTAACTACAAGCAGATAGACTGATGGTAAACTTTGAAGCTGAGTGTAGCACTTTGCTTTTCAACAAGCCTTTCCTTGCTAAAATCTGATGACTTAAAGTAATATAAATAAATCCTTGTGTTCAGAAATACTCTGAATAGAGGAAATGCAAAATAAATTGGTGTTTTCTGCTGTTTTATTCTGTTCAAGATACAAGGCAGAAAATACTGATTACAGAATTTTTTTGAGAATGTTCTGTATAGATGAACTGTGATTTCTAATTATTTAAATTACATTGCTCACAAGTTGCAGTTCACTACATCTTGAATATTGATGCATTAGTTCAATTAGTATATAAAGAGCTAATTATACAAAAGCAAGTTGTACGGGAGAAAAAAATGTACTGATTTGTTGGAAGCCTGAGTATACTGAAGTGTCCATATGGCTTCAACTCTTCCTTTGTATTCACAGTGCTGCTGAAACCATGGTCACAGTTAAATGGCTCTTTCAAAAAAACCTTTTATGGTAGAAGTGAAAACAGGCCAGACTGCTTTGAGTCAGGCTGCTACCCAAGTCATGAAAGAGATTGAGGGACACAATAGCACGTTGTACATTCTGTGAGATTTTTACAAGTTTTATGAACCAAATAATAGATCCATTGGTAGCCTCTGCAGGTTCTTCCCACACCCTTAGTCTGCCCATCCACAGAATAGATTCCTGCAGCAAGGGAGAAACAATCAAGTGCTGGCAGATTAGAGTGTGTCAGAGAACTTTTTGTGAGTCATTTTGATCAAATTCATGTGAACTAAAGATAGCTTTTGGTCCCATTCCTATTCACTATAAATACTTTAGGATTTTTTTATAGACATCCGTGCTGTAATCATTGAATCTGTATCAGGGTGAAAAGAAAAAAAAAGTTTTCTCTTTTCAGGTTAACTTTTGAAGCATTTCCTGTGGAAATAGTGCTTAATAATTATAAAAATACATATCAGCAGTGACTTAATAAATATTACTGTGGCCTGAAATTTTGGAGTTGTATTTTATTCCAATAGTGGAAAGATTTCAAAATTTATGACTGTCACTCAGCATAGTCATGAGGGAAGTTTATATTTAGATTCAGACTTGAAAAAACTGTTTCTTGTTTAAGGAAGTTACAGCTGCAGAAAAAGAGTTTCTTGTGAAGTTCTACTGAAGGATTTTTGTTTCTCTCAGCCCCACACTGTTAATTTTTCTCCCTATTTTGACTCTTCTTTGATTTTGTTAGAAAGAAAAGTGTCATAGAAATTGCTGTCATTCATCATGGACTTGGTTTGTGCGACTGAAAATAAAATTCTGATGACATTCCAGTGTGTTGATCATTATCTATAGCTTTGCAAGATAGGACAATATTTTGTGGGTTTAATTCAACTTTAGGGAACTTAATTCAGGTTATGAGATTTATTGATGCAGTTTGTATAGTTAATTGCACAAATTCGTAATGTTGTGGTTGCCAATCCAGTATATAGGTATGGGTGTTTTGACTCTCACCATTCTACTGGCTGAAGATATTATGGTAAGAGGGTGATCAATAGCAAAGTTTATATGTGTGTATGTAAGTTTTGGAGAATTTAGAAAAAAATCTGTGTCAGTGTGACAAGTTTGGGAAACAATTTTTCCTGATGACAGTGAAATTTCCTTGCGAGCTGCCTTTTTTAGACATATTAGAGAAATCCCCACCTCGCTGGAAAACTTGCCAAGTCCAGTGTATTCCAGTTCATGCTGTGTATCACACTCCTGCAGAGACTTGCCTGTTGAGATGCGAGCTGGGGCTTGTGAGTAGAAAGGTTGTTGGGTTTCTGCGTTGTCTGACAGCATTAAGTAGCAGAGCTGGGAGGAATGCCTGACACTAAGGCACCACATGATCAGGAAGTTCTCTTTGAATCTGTAGGGTGGTTTAAGGACTTCTTTTCCACACATTTTGCAACTGCAGCAAGAACAACAGTATCACAGAAGGTGCAGTTATCAGATGTAATGTGCTTTTCTGAGGAGAGGAGCAGTATGCCCGTGTGGCCAGCTTGGACTTTATACATCTCTGTCACTACGGATTTCTCATCCATCTCAAAGATCATCAGTGATGTCAGTAAGGCTAGAGACAGAGACATTTCCTCTTATGTTTCTCTGCTTAGCAGCAACAGAAGCTTCACAAACATCATTCCACAGCAGTTGCCTCTTTTATGTAAGCTGTGAAATTGAGACATTTTTTGTTAGAGCCTATCTAATATTAAATGCACATAATTTTTGGTCTCAATGAAACCTTCGGTTTGATTCTCGATGGATGGTTGCTGGTTGTGCACTGCCCTCTGCTGGAAAAGAAACGCTTGACTTGATATTTTTAATCGAGTCACGGTTATTCAAATCACGTTTCTTAATAATTTTTTGTAATTCTCATAGGAGCCTGACTGTTGGAAGTTGGTTGCTTTTTCTCAAGAGGCACAGAAGGGGGAGGAGATTTTTCCCCTCCTCCCTGTCATTAAGTTATAGAAGTAGGTCCTTGAGAGGGAACTTGAGAATTTTCTTTTGTCAGGGTGTCCCTAAGATTGTTAGAAAAAACGTTCTGATTTCTCCAAAACTTCCAACAAAAGAGATTCCTTATGATCCCAAAACAATCTGCTCCACCTCCCCAACTAGATTAGTCAAATGATCTTTTAATTGTTATTGTGGGAAAAGTTTTCCTAAATTGTGATATTTTGCATGTAGAGGGGTTTTTGTTGGCGGGGATTTTTTGGTTGGTTTCGTCCCTCTGTCTTCTATTCATAACCTATATTTGATTTTCTAGTGGAATAAGTTTCTGCTGTTGCAATAAGTTGGACAAAGCATCTTGTCTTTTAGTCCTGTTCTGGTGAGAGTAAAATTTCCGGTAGTAGAAATTTTTTTTTCAGCCTTATACTAGGCTTATTTCTTATAATGTCTGCCTTTTCTCTACTTAAAAAGGTCAACAATTTCTTTAAATATGTTTGATGATTGTTCCTAAAAGTTTTCATCAGCCCAGGAAAAAATAAAAAAATACTGAAGGAGTTACATATATTGGTGAAATTCAGCAGTTCTCAAATATTTAATTTCCCTGAAATGATGGTGAGAATCTTGCCTTGCTCATTTGGAGTTAAAGAAAATTTATCTTACTTGATATAATGCAGTTATTCATAATTGGTGGTGGAATGTAACACACAAGTTTCAGTATTTTCTCATGTTGAATTTCATTTGACCAACAGGCTGGTCTCTCAAAATAAGGTTGAGTCAGCAGCTCTGTAGTGTATTGGCTGCAAAGTGATGAATAAAGTGTAAGCTGGTGTTTGCAGTAAATTATGCATGAAGTATGATTCTACAGCTCTGTAAGGCAATGCATTTTCAGTCTACTGTCCTAGTTCATGCTTCCCTAGAATATTTCCTTAGCCTGTTCCTGTTAGGAGCTATTTACTCTTTCCCAGCCCCCAGTTCCTGGCTGGCCTGGTTAACTGAGTTTTTCTGTAGTTGGTTGGGTTTGTGGGTTCTTTTGGTTGGTTGAGGGTTTGGGGTCATGTGGGTTAGGGGTGAGGGGAGTTAGCGTACTGTGAGGAGGAATATTTTTTTCTTTGTGAATGATAATCCTTATGTAAATTGAGTCAAGTGGATAGTGGTTTTCTGATTATTCTGGCCTTCATTATGAAGTCTTTTAGGAGTGCCTTCCCCTTTCCTGATGCTGAAATGGAGTTTAGGGTATTTTGCTTATGGGAGCATCTTCTGTAATGCTGAGGGTGCTTTAGTAAATATAAAATGCTGATAATTCTTAGAGCAGCAAGCATCCTCTCTTTGCATGTTAATGGTTAATCTTACATGTTATCCTACCACGGGTTTGACCCAGTTAATGTTTGTATTCTGTTTCTGTTATTACTCATTAACTCTCAAGTAATGTCTGGTCTAGAGTCCTCAAAACCCACTACATGCACTGATTTTTGAGTTGACTATAAAATTGCTTTGCTCGAATTTCCTTAGAAATTGCACCAATAGTAATACTAGTGGCAGTAGCTGCTTAGTTGATCTTTACAATACCTTTGTTAGAGGATCAGTAACTACTGTCAGGTCTTACTTACAAATGAGAAACATAAGCTGGAAAGGTCTGAATCTGAAATACGGCATAGAAGTCCTGGGGTAAAAAAAACAGGGTATTATTTTATCTTTGGTGATCTTGTGAAACTTGGATTTAAACAATGGCCTGTTTTCTCCAAAATACTAATCCCAGTGGCTCTCAAATGCTGACACTTCCCACAGAATGGTTTGGGTTGGCAGGGACCTCCAAAGATACCTAGTTACAATCCCCTACCTTGTGCAGGGGCACTTTTCATTAGACCAGGTTTTTCAGGGCCCCATCCAACCTGGCCTTTTGATAATACACCCAAGTCAAAATGTCAGAGAAAGCAAACATGGGTACATGGTGATGTGCATTTACTTTTCAAAGAAAGAGGGGGGAAAAAATGGGGGCTGTTTTTTAGTTTTCATAGTTTTGAAGATGGACTAATAGCAAAAGCTGTCAGGGGCATGAAAATATTTTTATTTAACTCTATGCAACAACTTACTGTTGATCTTTCACTGTATATAAGCTCATGAGCCACAAGGGGGAGTGAGTATATAATGTGTGGAGAGCAGATGATGATAATTTTTTTTTAAGCATTTTGGGTCCTCTTGCTGATAAAGCCTAGAAAGGTAAAGCTCCTAATCTCTCAGATTTACAGATTTTTGTGTTTACAGATAATAATTAGAATAAGACTGGTACATTGTGAGTGTCTGTCTTGCTTCTTTTTGGAGACACACTGAGATACAGTTTAGCCTGCAGAGAGGGCAGCAGAAGAGCATTGGGACATTTCAGTTGGGATGTCATCTACAGATGTGTGCTGTCAAAGGAGCAGGTTGGTCTGATATTTTTGTATGTTGGCTATTTATAGAAAATAAGCATCTACACAAATAATGGAGCATAATGTTACATTGGCTATCTAGAATACCAATGGTCATTTGCCTCCATGTCCTCAAATCCTTTTGTTAGTAAAATGTTGAAAGATTTGAAAAGGCAAGCTCTGACAGAACCAAGTGACTTGTAAATTTTCTTTTTAAGTGCTGCAAATCCAAAATACACATCCTTTGCAGGGAAGTATTTTAGGATATTCATGAGTTTCATCAGATAATTAGCTGGTATTTTAAACACGGCTGTTTACCCTGGAGAGGTAACACATTTTTTCATCTTTCCATTATATTTAGAATTGGTATAAATCTCACACAAACAAGCCCTTTATTCTGACAGGATTGGGGAGACTTTCAAAAACAGAAGTCTAAAGTTAACAATTGTCTTAATGCCTTGTTTTTATACACAAGACAACTCTGGTATGCTGACCAGCAAAGCTAGTTAGACTAATGACAGCTACGTCAGCAGGAAAGAGGAGATTTTATCACCCATAAACTGTGAACTAATTCTGGAAAAAAAGGAAATTCTTGCCTTTTCATAATTCCCCCCCCCCACCCCCCAATCCAAGGAACAAATTGAAAGAAAAATAGGTGGGACATTACAAAATTATTTCATGTTTTTACATGGATTGGCAGACAGTAGGTGGAGCTCAAGAACACGCTAGTTTTTGGTAGGATCAATTAAACCTACTGGTGGATTCATAATAAGAAGGTGTCTAGTAGGAAAGCCAGACCTACTAGCCAGATGACTTTGAAAAATTTGATCTTTAGTTTTTAACTAAAACATATAAATCTCAAAGGTATTTGGATGTTTTAAAATGCAAATTAGGACCTAGTAGGAAGCTCATAAGCAGGTTGGGCATTTATTTCTTGTACCTGCTGACCTGGGTTCTTATATGAGGCAGATTTTCAAAGAGATTTATTCAAGCAGCAGTATAAATTAACTAGATGCAAATTCTGTTTTCTCACTATTCCTGTACAACTGCAGCATATTTCTGAGTCTGCCTCAGGGAACCACGATAGAAAGGAGGAAGAAATTATTCTGACCTCTCCCACACCACACCTTGCAATGCAAACAAGGGTAATTACAACTGCAGCTCTATCTGTTGATTTATGATCAGAAGCTGTGCCAACAACAGCATGCAGGAAGTGAGGTTATCTGAGAGAACATGGAAGAGTCAGTTCTGTTAAGAATTGAGACAGGAATAGTAGGACATGAGATAGGGCTTCACATGCCTGTAGACATTTGAGTTAGGAACAGATAAAAGTAAGCCTTCTAACAGTGTTATCCCCTTTCTTCCACTTATTCTACACTTTAACAGGTGCTCAGCTATAAAGTTGGGCACTACCTGTATTTGGAGGTATCTGCCCCTAGAGCTTTGTTAGAGGTGATATGCCATTTCTGCAGGACTTACTGCTAAAACTAACTGGAGTAGGCATTGTAAAGATGTTTGCATGGACAAATTATTTCTCAGTTGTCCCATTTCCTTGCTTTTTATTTCATTAAAAATAGCAAATATCTAGTTATGGCAAAAGCTCTTACATATTAAATGAAAAATGTTTCAAATGAAGATGTAAGTTACTTGATTTTATTTGGGTTTTTTCTTTCAAATTATATTCCTATTGTTCTTTACTACAACCCCAGAGTTGCCATTTTGTAGCCATAGGCACTCAGACCATAGTTAGGTCATGCCCTATGTAATGGGGGCGTATCCATGTGATGTCACTTACTCAGCAGCAGTGCTTGGGGCTGGATCTAATCAGATTTGTGCTCTTGACCCTTGTACAGTGCACCGTGCCTGCTTTCATTTACAGCTGGCTTCCTGCCTGCATTGTTTACTTCCATTTAGTGCAGTGAAATGTAAAGCATTACATGTGTTTCACTGAATATTGTTCGGCTGATTTGAATGCTTAAATAGAGTAGAGCAGTGAAAAGCAAAGTGGCAAGCCAACAATTCCCTCATCTAATTTAGTCTGAAATTGTTTCTCTTTCTCTAATATGAAATCACAAATCATAATAATTCTGTGTATGAATTCTGAGCATTTCCATGACTGTGACTGGTATTTGGTTCAAAATAACTTCTTGTAGCTCAGGAGACTATTTTGGAAACTTCAGACTGTTTGTGAGTTTTCAAGCATTTCTATTTTCAAGGAGTGTGGTTGCTTTACTTGAGCCACTTAAAATCTTGAAGCCTTTTTTGTTTGTTTGTGATGAGAGAAAAAGAAAGTGACCTCTACTAAAGAAATTATCCCTGTTTTTTCTTGTTTTACCTGTACAATTAAAACAGCCTAAGAAGATTCCCCATGAGCAGGTTCACACTATCCTGTGTGAATGCCTCAAACTCTTGCATATGCAATGTGCTGTGAGCAGGCTGGGCACAGTTTAGGTGTGTCCAGGGAACACTGGGTAATTTAAACTAGACCATGAAAATATTGTGTATCACTTCAGAAGCTTTGTAATAACAGATGAGGTTAGCAGAGACTCCTTAATTTCTCTTCCTAATGGGCTATTAGGAGCTCAACACAGAATGTATGTTCCAAGTGTCCTTGAACTCATGTGGCCATCAATTCTATGAACTTAAAAATCCTTTCTTACTAAGCTTGGTTATAAAAAATAATCCAGCCAGCCATCCACAGAGACAGATGAAGGGGTTATCAGATAATTTAAGATTCTAGGAAGAATCTTTGAAAACAAAGAAATAAAGCTGATGGTTGACCTTTTGGTGCTGGAGAACATTTAAAATACATCAATAGATGACTTAGTGGAAGGATTGTATTTGATGTTTCTGAGGTACAATAAACAGGTTTGTTTTTCATATGCAGAATCCAAGAACCCAAACTACCAGTAAAAAATTGAAGGCCAGAAGAGTGAAAACGTGCCTAAGCCATCCTTTGTTTCTCTGAGTCAATATTTAAAAATGTAAATCTTACCTATGTATGAAGCATAACTGGAGCAGCCTGAGGGTTGTCCTCAATCATGATAGCCATCAGGACATACCATACTATCACACAGAGATTTCACACATCTCTTTGAGATTCCTTCCAGTAATACTAATTGTCATATTGCTGTAACACAGTGTCTTGCAAAGGTTGTTATCATTCATTGAGCTATCTAGGCAGAAGTCATACTAACCTTAATAAAAAGAAAAATCCCATTAGTTTAATTTTTAAAACATTTAAAGTTTGCTATTTAAATAAAGCATCCTCTTTCCTATCAGTTATACTGTTGATAGAAAGCATTGGCAGCTGCTGTATGAAATTGTACAGTATTAGTTTTAAGTATTAGTTTTTAAGGTTCATTATTTCTGGCATTCTCTCAACAAACGTAATCTTTGATTCTTTACTTCATTACAGGAAATAAAGATCTGGCAGTTACCATTTGTATTAGACTTGCCACTCCGATCCTCCTCTTTTTGAAAAGCTGGGGGTTTTTAGTCTTCATGATGGATGGGAACCTTTGTTTAAATTTCAGTGTAGGTTTACACATTGATAGGTCATAGTATTCCTGTCTTTTTTTTTTTCCAGCCCCATAAAGGATTCCTATTTGAAACTTCTTTTCAGAACAGAAGTTGTCACCTTATTTTGTACGGCTAAATCAGTTGTTTCTGCTGCCAAAATAGCTAAGTCATCCTAACAGCCCTTCTTGTCACCTATTGTAGTTTGCATTGCTTATCTTGATAGTTTCTGTTCGTGGTATTGCAAGTGGAACCTTAAGTGTGTGATACTAATATTGTCTTGCCAGCATTGTAAAGCAAAACCACCCTGATATATGCAGTCTTCAATATCATTTCCCTTTTTATCATCCCTCCCTCCTGCCCCTCCAGTTTTAAAATTGGATTAGGGTGTTATTATGAGAACTTTTGATTAATATTCTTTTAAAATATGGTACTTAATGAGATGTCCTGCCACAGTACCAGAAAATTTCAGTCAAGAAACAAGCATCACGGTTGAGGGTTTTGTGTTTGAAGTTTAGCAGGATATCTTCTAATCTTCTCTTATCTAACCATCTGCTAAAGCAATCCTGTGGAGTTCCTCAAAGTGGAAAAATAACTCAAAGTAAATTAAAATACACTGTAACACAGTGCAAAAAAAAAAAAAAAGGAGGGTACTTTCACATTCCTATTATATTATCTACTCATTCCTTGTTTGAGTTTGTCATAAAGTACTCTTCAGCAGGACTTCATCTTCAAAGTATTTTCAGCTTCTTTTCTGGCCAATCTTACATCTTTTTTCTTGCCAGCTTTATTACTTTACAGTCCATTTAATGTTCTGTTCTTTTATTCCTACATTGTTTACCTTTTCTCAGAGAGAGTCTCTGGCATAACATCATCTACACATGGCCAAGTAGTCTGGCTATCTTTATGAGCATTGTGGGTTTGGTGCATAACCTGGTGGTGGGTACCTGCAAACCTTCTGTGGTCAGATAGGTAAGAGAACTTTACACATCACACTTCCATGTTACCAACACTGAGGCTTCCTCTTCTTTTCAGATAGGCACTCCATCCCATTTTCCTTGAAAGGCGGTGCTCATTTTATGTCTTTTCTCAGTGCTGCTAATGTAATATACTTGTTGCTAATGAAATAGACAAGTAATGGTTCATTTTAACCACTCATTGTGACTGATTTATTCCTAAACCAAGATCTGGAATATCTGTGGCTTCTGTATTTTTTGTACCACCCAAGTAATAATTGATTGATCTCTTCAAAGTTTCTCATTCTTAAGTGTTACAGGTTGTCTTGTACCCCTCAATCCAGTCCATTTGGTTTCCTCTCACCAACTCTGTTAATTAGGCTACTATGGAGGTGATGTCTTGTCTCTCACAGTTAGCATAATTACCCAAGTTGTTTGCCTCTTTTTTGCCCTGGTTCTTGAGAGACCCTTGAGGTGTGTCAGGCAGATTCTTTGCTGATGAACAGTTTCCTGACTGATCAGTAAGCTAGGGACTGTGCTATCGAAGAGAATGGAATCACAGGCATAAATAAAATTGGTACTTTTTATTTTGTTGGAATGCTTACTTTTACTCTGCTAAATCAGACATGTTCATTTATTCAGGTCTTTCTTTCTCAAGCAGTTTGCACAATCCCATGGGACTATCACCAAGATAAAGCTGTCCACTGAGCGTTTGAAACGCGGAAGGTACCTTGGTTACCTGACAATGACAATGTTTATAGGGTTGGTTTCTTGCTATTTTTTTCCAAGGACTGTCTGTGTCCTGAGCTTCCTAATTAAAAATAAACAGATTTTTCATTTTGCTTGGTTACTGAAGCTTTGTTCTTACAGTTGTCAAACAGTAATCAACTGCTTTTCCTCTTGGTTTTTTTTCTTTTATGTGTGTATAATTGATGCAGGCAGAGATGTTGCAGGATTGAGCTGGAGCAACTGATTAAGCCTTTACCAGCACTGGGAGACAGGCATTGTAACTCAGCAAGAAGAGAAGTTTGGCTTGTGCTGATGCCTTAAACGCATCTCTGAGCCAGGGGATACCAAGATAGAGGAGCTAGGATTTCACTGGTGAGTGAAACAGATCACATGAGGATTCTGGCACTCTCTGTATGGCATGCTGGAAGCCAGCGTGCCAGCGGTCACTGAATTGATGGTATCAGCTTCAGCTGTGGAAAGTGTCCCAGACTGATACGTGAGTAGGGGGGTGTAGCAGCACTGGTAGGCAGTGGTGACACTGAAGAGCTTGCTGAACCTCAGAACACTGCTAGTAGTGACTGTTTATCTTCAGGCTTGAGGAACCACAGACAGCAGAACTGAAAATGCCGAAGGATTATAATGTTTTTCAAATGCTGATTGCAGCACTTTGCTGCTTTTATCATCGTAAGTCTATTATCAGATTCAAGGTAGGTTCTCTTTTTCAACTACAGTGTGCTAGTCAGTAATGGTTTCAGTTTTTGTTTAGAAGTGTTTGTTGTCATACCATGGTTGGGTACAGAGTGTTTCTCTTTTAAAGAACACCTTTACAATTCACTATTGTCTCAGAGAGAAGCTTAAGCAACTTGCAGTTTCATGAGCCTGAAGCTGGCTGTCTTTATGTTTAGGGACTTACTTTATGATTTGGGACTTAGTGAGGAGGATTTTAGGAAATTTTCAAGTTTTCAGAATTTAACTGATCAGACCATTTGGTTCCCTAATGTTTTTCACCTATTTAAGGAAAACACAGAGAATTGTGCTCAGGAGCATAGCTGTTTTTTAAATGTTTCAGATAATTTTAGGTTTGTCCTTATGTTTTAGATATTTTTTAATTGCAACATGCACAAAATCATATACTCCTAGGAAGGTTTGGGTTGGGAGGAATCTTTTAAGGTCATCTTGTTCAAGCCCCGTGCCATGGGCAGGGACATAATTTACTTTATGCAAAAATGTGCCATATACAATGTAAGTACAGGAAAAGCCTTCATAATCATTTTGAGTTACACTTACAGAAGTGTCCAAGTGACTTTGGAATTGTAGTCATGTGGGCATCTAACTACTTTTGACAATCTGAGTTACACTTAAACTTTTTAATCTTTTTATTTAACATGTGAATTGTTCTTTAATACCGTGGAGGACTTAAGCGAGGGAAGGATGTGAAGATTGCTATCTTCTGGCCATGGCTTTCAAACTTTGGTGGAGGCACTTAAAAGCTGGGGACAGCAATCCCCTTCTCTCACCTTCAGTGATTTAGCCTTATAGCTGTCCATTTCTCAAAGTGGGGTGTGGGGCTCAGTCTTTTGGGCACTCTGAAAAAGCGATTCTGATCAGATAGACTTCTTCTGACTGGGAGAGATGTCAGCAATTATCATCACAATAGAGAGCTAAATATGCTCTATTGTGTTGTAATTGATTTTCATTCTAGTTTCAAGGCTTAATTCTCCAGTTCTAGAACTTTTTAAATGACATTGGGGTTTATTGTTGGCTGTCCAGAAGAGTGAGAAAACTTGTTCTTGACCATGTATATGCCCTTTGTTTAACTTGGCATGTATTTCTAATACCTAAAATAATGGTGGTGCTGTCATAGCAACTTTCCATTTAGCCTAATCCATAAAGTCTCTAGAGAAGCTGAAACATTAATAGTGTTTGCTGTATGGAGAGTAAAAAATAAAACCTTTTATGTAGAAACAAATTACAGTTGGGGGTCTTTCAAAAATAATGTTCTATTTAAAGAGATTTGCAGCATTTAAAATAGATTTGAATGCATGTGTTCCAGTATGCAGATTTAGCAATAGTTAAATCTGATTAACTGCTATTTGAAGAAGTTTGGATGGTAGGGAACTGGGGTGCATTTGCTGAAGAGAAAGTGGCTGTAGGTATAGAAATAGCTGGTGGTCAAATCAAGTAATGTCTTGAACCTTGGGGCCCAATGGTATGGATTCTGTGAAATGCTAAAGAGCCTAGGATGGTGTGAACAATAAGATCATATGAAATGAAGTCATGGGGGTTTTATTTTTTGTTATTATTATTTAATTTTTTTAATAATAAAGCAAAATCAGTTTTTGTAATTAGATGAAGTTAATTCTTGGTTTTAGTAGTAATTACAAGTGTAATGCAATACCAGATTGATCCATAAATAAACATGCCAAAGTTCTCAACCACCCCTGAGAGATTCAGATGTTTTTCTGCATTGAGATGAATTCCTTACGTTATCCAGTTGAATTGAAAGCAGTATGTGGCCAAGCTCAGAGATGCCTTGTTGTGTCCCACCAAAGCACAGGAAGCAGTACAGCACTTGAGCACTCCTATTTTGTGGCAGTTAATTTCAGTGTGTGAAACTGAGGTCTCAACTGCAGATATTTGGGTTATTTTCCCATGTATTGATAGAAAATGTAATGCTCATTGCAGAACATCTGAACTTGGATCAACTCATTATTCAGTCATGATGTGTCAGTACCTTTAATGATCCTATTTGGTTTTTATAGCTGTTTACTGCCAAGGTCAGCTTTTACATTGAGGGAAATAGAGAAACTTCAAGGCAAAGGGGCTCGTGTTTGTGTTTTAAAAATAAGTGAAGATTAAATACTAAATTGTGACTTGTGCCACTTACAAGCCAAAATATTTTTTTTTAAATTTGCATTTTTTGGAAGAGAAGAAGTTAAGACTAAATCAGTGATAAACAGTACCTTAAATGTAGAGGTCTAAATTAATGAAATCCACTTGGCCACAACACAGGGGTTTTTTAGGACTAGTCAGTATAGTTGTCATGATCAGATAGGGAAGGGCCTTGAAGTTCAAGTATTTTCATTCTTAATTCTCTGCTATGATTCACCCTCAGCTGAAGCTGTGCAAAAGGGGAAAGCCACTCCAATTATCAGGACTGCCAAGTGTTGTAACTTCCAGCACATTGATGTAGCACATTAGTGAGTAATGTACTAATGCCGTGAATGTGATGTGCGTAAGAAGCCTTTTATAAGCAGCTACTTACTGCAAGTGCCATCTCTTATCTTGGGTGAATTGCAAACACTTTTTATAGATAGTAGATCTTAATATTTCTTCAGTGTGTGATGATCTAAATCTGTTCATTGGCATCCTCAGGCTTCATATATCCAGTTTCAGCATATATATGGAGGCAGTTGGATTTGATAACGCATGAGTTACTTGTAATCACCCCTCAGCATTATCAGTCTGCCTTTTCAATGTTAGATTTTTTATTGTTGGAGAGGGAAAGATGTGAAAACACTGCTCAAAATTATGTGAAGTTTTTTTTAACTCCCTGAACTTGGATTTCCCATTGTCTTGTTGCTGAGTTTGAGTTTTGATGAGTCAAAATTTTTTTGGATGAGTCAAAACTTCTTTTCAATTTCCCATGGTAATTTTATAGTTACACTGCAGCAAAAATTTCATTATCTTCTGTCATAAATATGTAGATAGCACAGGGTCCAATGGTACTCAGTAAGTGGCTTCTTTTAATGGGAATATTCTTCAGTAGGTATTTGTGCATTTAACTTCTTTGTAGTATCTATTTTTTAGGTATGTCTCCAATTAAAACAAACAAAAAACCCTACGTAACTGCTAACATCATTTACATTTGGAAATGCAAATTCCTGGGGTCACTGAGTGGGAGATTATGATTTGACTAACACTCAACTCAGGATTTCTCAGGATCTGTATTCCAGAAACAAAACTCTCCTAGCTCTGAATGTTGTTACGTAGAAATGTAAGGATTTGTTTTAAGTGTGGAGATGTAGTGGAAAATGGTTATTGAATCCGCTAGAATTAAGTTTTCCCATTACCTTCACTTAACATTAAACTGGTCTTTGTACTAAAAGACTTTTTTTAGTACCCTCATTCTAAATAAGCATCTTGCTTATTAGTTGTCATGATTTGAGCCCAGCTGATAGCTACATACCATGCAGCCACTCACCCACCCCATCCCAGCCCCTGGGAGAATAGAGAGGAGAATCAAAACTAAAACTTCTAGGTTGACAGAAGAACAGTTTATTAATTGAAATGAAGTAAAATACAATCACACTAGTAAATAAGAATAATGGTAACAAAGAGGAAAAAAGCACAAGTGATGCACAATACAGTTGTTCACCACACACACTGACTGATGTCAGACCCTGTCCCTGAACTCCTATCAGCCCTGCTTCAAGGTAATTCTCCATTGTGTATACTGGGCATGATGTTCTGTGGTGTGGAATATCTCTTTGGCCAATTTAGGTCACCTGTTATGGCTGTGCTCCCTCCCAGCTTTTTGTGCACTTCCTCACTGGCACAGCATGAGACACAAAGAGTCCTTAACTTAGGATAAACATGACTTAGCAACAACCAAAACATCAGAGTATTATCAACATTGAATCCAAAACATTGCACTGTACCAGCTACTGAGAGGAAATTAACTCTATGACAACCAAAACCAGAAAAAATTGGCCACTTTTCTGTGACTGCCAGGCAACTTTTGTTGTTCATAGTAGCAGAGTGAGAACATGCACATGTTGGAGTTCATCTGATTTTAAAGAGACATTGCAGTCAAGGGGAAAGTTTTCATGATAATTTGTTATCTTTTCATCATTAACCTCAAAAGTTGTCACCAGTGCATCTGGAAATCTTGTGGCTTCAGAATTGCCATTCTCCCGTATTAATGAATTTCTCTGAGTAAATTACCCATTCTGTACCACCTGTTACTTAACACAGCACTTGCTATAGTCCTGTGTGAACTTTGTGCCCTCTGGTAGGTTAGAGAAAGCTGTCTCTGTGAAGAACGTTGCACCAGCTATGTTCAGTTTCCAAGTTAATCAGAAAATTGATTCCTGTGTTTAGAATTCCCTTTTTCCTGTTAATTCTTTCTCAAAAAAATAAAAATTCAGAAATCACTGTGTTTTTGTTTTGTAAGGTGTTGACCAATGATGCTGCTTTTCTGTACAGGAGAAAATAAGACAAAAATGTTTCTGAACAATATTGAAACATTTGGTTCTGCATGTAAATGCTCAGTGCAAGTATGTTGTGTTTGGTGGCCAGTTAGTAGAGTTATAAGTAAAATTGTATACACTGTATTCATTAAAACACCTTATAAATTCATGTAATTGTATATTTTTAAGTGCTTGTATTCATAGTGCCAGATAAGCAGTCTGGTTAGGATCACGAGGGCACAGGATTAAACACTGAAAGAATCTCTGCAGCCTGTGAATTATATATTGATCCAGAAACGAAACTTGGAATCCATGATTAAAATGTTCATTTTCTGTATGAACAAATTGATTGCTCTCTAGCGGCTTGGAATTAGAGGAGTTTCATTCTTCTTCGATTTCCCAGATGTTTTTGATGTTTGGTGTCTGTGTTCTCCCTTCTTTCTTGTTTCATATCTTCATTTTCCCTCTTGGTATTTCCTGTTCTTGCCCCAGCATCCGCTTCTATTTTCTGTTGATTGTCTTTCTGTTAAATTATCCCCTTGGCTAAAAGCTATGTAAATCTCACAAAATTTAAGTTTTTCATTAATCACAAATGTCCCATCTCCTCATTTGTTTGAAGGCTCTGTAGGACCTAGTGATTTTACCCAGTCAGACAGTCACAGTTTAGCATTCATAGTGTACTTAAGCAAACATAGCAGGCCTCCAGTGTTGCAGAAAAGATGGATTTGTGAGAAATCTTAAATAGCTTTGGTTGAGATGGATTCAGTACATTTATTAAAACTTTAAACAAAGTACTAAAATTTTGGGAAAGGTATGGACTTGGCTTTCTTCCTTAGATCACACTTCAGTTTTCACAAAGCTGTTCTCATTTATCCCTAATAACCATCTCTTCTCTTTTTTTCTTTTTCCTGAAACCTTCAAGGCAACAGGAAATCAGGTATGTCCAAGGCTGCCTGTTGGGCTCATTTAACTGTTACCTGGCAGAGCTGTGCAAAGCACCAGCAAGTAATTGAGATTGGATGGGAATGTGGCCCCCTTTAGTCTGGTACCTGTAACAGGCCTTGGCTGTGCTTTACATAAATAATACTTTCTTTGCCAGAAGGATACAGAGATGATGTGAATTTTGGCTTTATCCTGAACCAGATGAGGGGTTCTAGCATGACAGATTTTGGACCACTTCCAGTGTCTAAAATTAAAAGCCTTTCTCTTATAATTCAAATTGTTTTAGAGAAAAAAAAAAAAAAAAAAAAGAAACATTTAAAAACCCCACAACTGAACAAAAATGCCAAAACAATAAACCAAACACACCATCACATTAGAGAGGAATGAATTAATAACAATACAGAAATAACTGTGGGACTTCTCTCGTTTACTACCAACCTCATACAGTAGATTATTCAGCACAATCTAATGTGATAAATTCCGCTAGGATGGTTAACACAAGTTTGCTAAAGCAAGTTGCCTTTGGAGAGTGCCAAACATTCACATGAAAGTAACCTCATGGACGCTTAAGCAGCAGATTATTGTGAGAAAGTCCCATTAAAATACATTCACAAATTTCAGAGGCACAGCATATTGTGGTAGGTAGGTCAAGTCCTCTTCAAATTTGCCCTAAATGAGATCATAGTTTGATGTTTTATTTCTTTAAACTTTGGTATTCTCCAGGTTTTTGTAGAGTAGATTAACATTTGCCTGGAAAAAAAAAATAAAGTAATATGTAAAATTAAGGATAGCTTGTTACATCTGTAAGCATAATTTGCTATTAGATTAATAGCCCTGAAGTGGAAATCCTTTGTGAAATATAATAAACTGCCAAGGGGTTTCTTAGTTTATAACTACTGACTGATTTTTTTTCCTCCTTCCAAAGTCTTGGCTCTCTAGGTTTTCCATCATGTATGTAAATAGAATTGAGAGGTTTTGATGGAGGCTAATAATATTGTATTGCTAGGTAGTTATGTATTTTTATTTTAAGGACCTGTTCACAAAAACTCAGCATGGCAGAAATATCTTAAAATAGCACCAGGACTGGAAACAATGCAAGTGAAATGTGAACAAACAGTTCTGGAAAGCACACAGAGGGAGTTCTTTGTAGGCCAGGAAAAGCATTTGTATTAGAAAACAGTTCTGCTGACTTGATATGCTTTTTATTCCAGGGATATCTGACAGGGTTGTTACTATTGAAGATCTCATCATGTATAACTGGAAGCTTCCCTGTGTTGCTTCAACCATGTTTTGTTGCAAAATACATGGAAGTCTTTCATTTTTCCTTAGATTATTTTAAAATTCCTTTTTACCATCCACTTCACTATCTAGCTGTAAATGTAAATTCAGCGGTTGAGTAGAAGCCAACAAAGTGTCTTAGGCAAAGAAATAAAACAAGATACTGCTAAATGAAGGTTTGTCAGGATGAAGTTAGCGCAAACTTGCAGCCTACCATTGTTGCCCATTAACTTTTGGGTGCCATTGGGAAATGAGGCTGAAGCATCTGCATCATGCTATGTGGAATGTCACCTTTCTTTTGAGAGAAAGCCCATTGGCATAGCTGATAGTGTTGTAAGCCTACCCTCTTCTTTATTTCCAGGCTCACGTGCTTGCGCTGGCTGTGCCTGGAGTGATTTTTGAGCCTTTCGTGATGTGAAGTTCAGTGTATGCAGAGATTCTTGCAGAGCAGAGACCTTGGGTGTAGTGTTTAGTGTAGAAGGGTATTGGCTGGTGAGATTACAGACAGTTCATCAGTCTGTATTCTCAGTCATAATTCTCCTTTAGTAGGTTCTATGAGAAATCAATCTCAGTGAACAAAAAACTGTCCAGGAAGACGTGCTATTGCTAAACTTGCTTACCCAGGCAGTTTTCCCCTTCTGTATCCTGGGATTTGTGCTAGCCACTGGAGCTCTTTCACTAAGTTCTGAGTTGCATTAAGGTTATTTAAGCATGTTTGCTTCATCTCAGGAGATGTCTGACCTCTCTGGCAGTTGGAGAATGTATTCCATGTGGTAGACCATGGTAGAGAGGATTTTTAGCAAACCAATAATTATGAAAGTTCTCTGTTTAATTAATTTGGATTCCTTAAATGTTGTTTGTTTGGTTTTTTTTTGCTGTGTTGTAAGATGTGGTTCAGGTTCAATTTGTGTCTCATTAACTTCATTTGAGTAATGAAAAATCCATTCAACCACCAGAAGACATTCTAGGTTTCTACGCTGTATTTGTAATTAATGTGTATCTCTAAGTGGATCATCCTGGTATTTTTAAGATAATTCATTTCAGTACCATGGATGAAACTAGTCCATTTCATCCTATATAGGTCTTTGGTAGAGACCTGTAGTTCTTTTTGTTGGATAAATGTATAACTCTCCTAAGCGAATTCAGTTACTGCCTTTGAATCCTATAGTCTGTTCTGTTTTCAATAGCTCTGCCCACCACTGAGATACAGTGAAATGCTTTTGCAAAGATGGTAACAATTTCTGTAGCAGCTTTGGGTCCTTTAAGACCTCTTTTCAGTCAAAAGCATCTTTTGAAACCTTAAATAAAATTCACATTAAAGTAGTAGTTCCTCTCAGAAGATCAGCAAAACACACAGCTATGACTTTAAGATCTTGTTACACCATTGCAACTGGATGTTTTTGTTTACCCTGGAGGGAGTATTTTAAAAGTTCTCCAGCCACTTCCTTGTGCAGTCAGGGGAAAAGGTGCTTTTGAAAAGCCTCAGCTCAATTTGTGTGCTCTTTACCTTCAGCTTGTGTAGATGCTATAATACTTGCTATCATTCTCTAAGACAAGGCAGTGAAAGGGCTGTTAATTTTGGAATCGTTGCCAGTGAGCTTTAAATGGGTTCCCAGCCATTTAAGTTGGGAAATAACAAGTGGTAGGCATGTGCCAGAGGTCCTTCACCTGTGCTGATCTGATAGGTCACAAGGTTTGGCGTGGAGGGGGCATTTTTGGCCTTCTTTATGTTTTGACACTTCAGTATGCTTTTGGACTTCAGTTCTCAACAAGCCTCTTCTGTCGCTTCTTGTACATTCAGTGAAGGTTTGTTGGGGTTTTTTTTTATGGCATGGTTTCTTTCTGCAGTCTTCTATAAAGCTTGGAAGGAGTTGATGCAGAACCTTAATGTACAAAAGCACAAAGAATTTGCTCCTTGTTGAAAGTGCTTGTCCATTTTGAACCATACTTGTATGGATAAATAACACCCTGTTCTGGTTCACAGAAGGGAAACTAAGGTGAAAAGTGATTCTTTACCAGGTTGTTTTTATTCTCTGCCTTTCTATGTTAGCTACTAGTGTTTGTCTAAGAGAAGCCTTCGTTTTCTCTGAGAAAAGCAGAGAGGAGAATTTATCTCAGAATTTCTTTGGGTTCCCAGCATGTTTAAATTACCTTGGCAGCAGGATGCCTCCTCTGGCATTATTCCACCAAAAATCTGCTGTCTGGTAATGTGTTGTAATTCAGTCTGCCTGAAATTGCAGAGAGGTTCATTAAAAGAAGTGTTAAATGTGTGCCACCTGCTCCCACGGTTCAGTGCTGTGAGTATTCACTGTGAAGAAGAAAAAGCTAGAGAGAGCAGTGTTCATGGAAAGAACAGGAATTGGTGGGCAAACCTTCCCAGTTCTTTTTTAAATAATGTGTGTGTTTCTTATTTTCATCAGTGTGTCAATTAAAAGAACCTGTGAGCTTTGTCTCATGTCCAGACCTAAGAAAAAATCCATAACACATGGGAGCAAAATGCTGCATTTTGCTGGAGGTTCCCCCCCTCTCTCCTTATCCCTCTCTTTTTTCTTTTTTTTTTTTTTAATGGTCTTTCTCTGAAGAGAGGTTATACTCTGATTCTTTGATCAGTGTAGAACATGTTCTCAGGCTTTTGAAACCTTTCAGCACAACAAAGATGGGCTGGAGTCCCAGCCCTTGGAGAATGAAAGGAAGTCCAAAGTATTTCCCTCCTCTGAGTGCTTGTGAAAGAGAACATGGCTACTCCAGAGAAGATCCTGCACCTCACTCTGAGCAGCACTGCATTCATAAGGACTAGCGAGCCAGAGTGGACCAGCATGAAAGCTGTGCTCCAAGAGTAGATGAAGACAAGAAATTTTCCAGAAAATCTTGCAGTAGTTGTATAGTGATGATGGAGATATCTTCAAGCAAAACTCGTGCCATTTGTGCTAAGGGGCAACAAGAGCTTTTGTCCTTTAGAAAAGGAACATCTTGGATGAGCAGATTTCATGACCATTAGGAGTAAGCACTTTAAGACTGAAATTTTCCTTTGGCAAATTGGTTCTTTGGCAACAGAAATATTGAACAGCTAAGTATGTCCAGCTTAGACTGTCTTGATACTTTTGGAATATTCCTAACCAGATGGGTTCAAAGGGGGCTGCTGGGAAAGAATCTAAATTTAAAATGTAAGTTTTAAGTAAGAGGAAGAATATTGGAGCAGGGCATTTGGGTCCAGCTCCATTTTTTTGGATATAGCTAGAATTCTTATTGGAAAGAGGAAGTAAGAGAAGTGACTTTGTAGGTGTGTCATTATTAGTTTGGTGTACAGGCAGAACACTTTGCTCCATTCCATGCGGTGTAGAACAATCACATGTTATCTCACAGAATGCTGGGGTTTGCAAATACAATCTAGAGAGCAAAGCCAAGCCAGCCTGCTGAAAGCAGCACCTGCATTCCAGTGCAGGTCATATGATGGAAGTTATAACCCAGGTAAAATGTTAATCACTAAACTTGGCACAGTTGAAGCTTTTAATCTTTTATTGCAGTTTTCTAGGGAGAGGCAAGTTATGGACAACAGCCCGGAAAAACTGAAGAAGGAATTAGAGGAAGAACTGCAGCTGAGTAGTGAAGACTTGCGTAGCCATGCCTGGTACCACGGACGTATTCCTCGGCAGGTAGGTGGCCTTGGCATTGCCAAGTGTGCTTGGAGCTTTTACAGATGAGCAGAATTTCACTGATGTGCTGCACACATCTCTGGTACCTGGATTAATTTAGTAGGAGCATAATGCCTATTTGTATGAAAGCTGTGGTATATATCACAGCTTGGCATAAAATGAGGCCGAGGAAGGACTCAGGGCAGACCCTGGTGGCAAACAGATATATTTCAGGATTTTTGTGCACTGTATAAATCTGGAAATGGAATTTAAACTTTGTATAAGAATACTGTGATCACATATTGTTTAGAGAACACTGACATTAATTTGGTTCAGTATTCTTAATGAAAGTTAAAATGTTGTTTACTTTCTCTCTTGCACTTGGAACTTGGGGGAGAGGGGGAAAAGAAACGCAACAAAATCAATTCAATCGCTTTCATTTAGATCCGATCAAACGCAGTTACAAACACGGTAAGGCTGAGGTTGGATCGGAACTTCCAGAGCCGCTGGAGCTCCCCCTGCGGGCCTCCCTCAGCCCCAGGGCAGGGCCGGCTCAGCTGCCCCGCACTTTGCTCTTGGCGTCCTTTTTATCACATGAAACTACTAACTCAAAACAGAAAAGCTAGGTGTCTCTGACTCTTCCTAGTCACTAGTATTTGCATGCAGCGTTCACAAAGAATAAAAAAAATGAAAGCTTCTGTCATGTAAGGCAACAATGAAAGGGCAGAATCCAGGATCTTGTGTTAATGGCTTCTGAACTTGATTGTGACTCTATATTCAGGTACTTTAAACTTAAATTCCTGGGTCACTACTTTCCCTTCATGCCTTATTTTCTATTGGCAAACTAGAGGAAATACACGTGCAAAAGTGGGTCAGCTTCTGGCTGTTGGCTCCTTCCAAGAAACCTTTTCAGATCTCTGTTGTGGGATGAGCTTTTAATTAAGAATAGGAGACATCATTCTTCTACCACACTTCACACTTTTCTTTGTATTTGTGGCTTTATGTATCCTCCCAGAGTAGCCAAATTAATTCCTGTGTTTAAGAATATTTTGTTGTAATGTATTGTTTTCTGATTCTTAAAGTAATTTTTTGTATAATTCTTTTTCCTCAAAGGTGGCAGAAGGCCTGGTTCAGAGAGATGGAGATTTTCTGATTAGGGATTCTCTCTCCAGTCCTGGGAACTTTGTTCTTACAAGTCAGTGGAAAAATACCCCTCAGCATTTTAAAATCAACAAAACAGTTCTAAGACTCAATGAAGCCTACTGTCGTGTTCAGTATCAGTTTGAACTGGAAAGTTTTGACACTATCCCTGGCTTAGTTAGGTACTATGTTGGGAATCGCACACCAATATCAAAGCAGAGTGGAGCAATTATTTTTCAGCCTATCAACAGGACTGTGCCTCTCAGGTGTCTAGAAGAAAAATATGGTGTAACTTCAGTCCAGCAAAAAGAGCCAAACACCCCTGAAGGAAAAGTGGAAACTGCAAAAAGGCTGAGTCTTGGTATATCCAGCATGCAATCCCCGGAGCAGAGCATACCCAGAGGAAATCTTTTGAGGTACCTTAATTTTGCTGTCCTTATGGAAGGAAATGGACTAAGTGTATCAGATCCTAGTGGAGGTGATGTGAGGTTTCACTCTGATTTGAGATGGAAGAACTAGGCATGAGGATTTGCTGATTTTAGCAAAGGATGAGCAAATCCACAAAGTGAGAGCAAATGTGGACTCTGGAAGCACAACAGCACTGCAGTGACTTGGCAAATCTTGAGCCATGTAAGACAAAGGATTAAAATAACATCTTGCTGCTGCTCCAGAGAAGTCTGTTTTTCCATAGTTGACTTCTGAAATAAAAACTCCTGTGTGTGGGATAATGGATCCTAATTTCAGTGTCCAAATTAAGTGTTCCATTAGAAAGGAAATACCTTCATAAATGCTGTAGGGTGACATATGGTATAGCCCATTTCACTACCACCACAACAGCAGTTTATGAATGAATGAAGTACCTTTATTATCATAAGCTTCCCAAGTGGAAAGCTAATGATCCTTGCACTGGTTATGATATATTCTGGCAGTTAGATACATATTTTAAGTGCTGCATATATTGATACGTTTTTGTTTGCATTTTTGTCTACCCTAGAAACAAAGAAAAAAGTGGTAGCCAGCCATCTAGTTTGGATCATGTTCTGGAGAAAAGATTCCCTTTAAAGGCTCACCAGTCAGAGAGCTATCTGCTGATAGGTATGTTTTGTAATTAGAAGTTTCATGCTTAGAATCGGTGTGTGTCCAGGTGGTCTGTTACTCTTCAGACCAAAGTGAGACTGCTGAATGTTCTGAGTACTGTAAATACATTAAATTTAATGGCCACTGTAAGCTGTGTTAACATACTGCTTCTCTTCAAGTTACTGGAACAGGATTTTTATTTACAATGCACCAGCTAATTGAGAACCTTAGCACACAACTCCACAGGCTTCCACACCAAAAAATGGCAGCTATGGTTTGCATTAATACCTTTTCTGATAGTAATACCTTTCCTCACTTGTACTTGACAAGAACAGACTTGTTCTTTTCATGTATTTCTGACAAAACTTTATTAAGTAGAAGGGGTGTTTCATGGAAATTTGGGTAACCACTTTTTCTCAGGGTAAACTATGCAGATGAGGTAATGTTCCTCACCAGGAGAAAAACACTACCATGGCTTTTGTACACAGTTCTGTTCTTCAGTCTTCCCCAATCTCTGTGCCCTCCATCCCTTTTGCTTTTTGTTCCTTTTTCTGCTGTCTGATTCCATGGCCACTATCATCCTAAGCAAGGGATCCAGGTTGTGACAACACAGAACAGTTGCTGATTGGGGAATTTTTTTTCTCAGATTCTTTGAAGGTTTAAGCAATTGTTTCCATACTAACACACCTGTATATGGAAGCTTGCAATAATGCATCACTTCCCATGCAGACAAACTAGTATTGACTTCCAAGGCTGCTCATTTTGAATATAATACTGTTAAAATTCTTCATATCTGGTGTAGGAAGAGTTCTCATGATAAAGAGAATATTAAGTACTTGTACAGTGAGACTGTATTTTGATAGAGTGCACTCCTGTGTTTTAACCGTGGGATGTACAGACATTTATAAGGCATGTTTCTCTCCCTCTGTAGTTGAATTGATTATTCCAATCAATGGCCTGTAGATACTTTTGTTTTGGTACTACAACAGCCTGAAGAGTTCTGCTGTGTATTTTGTCATAGGATCCTTTGAGCAGGTCCTGTTATCATACTGCCTGTAATTTGGAATTTTTGTTTTATATCTGTAATCGAGCAGTAATACCCGTACGATGCGACTGGCCACTTTGCTGTAGATGACAGCAAATGTGCTGAGAATTGCAGATTGGGAATGTCTGACACAGGACAATCCCATATCAGATGCCAAGGTTTGCATATGCAATGAGTACAGGATGAAGTATAAATACACAGAAGTATATGGACCCAGCTCTTCAAACTAGCTCTGTTTCACAAAAAGATTCATGTTTCTGAAGTTCATTCCTTCCATACCTTAGTTCAGGTTTAGGCATGACTTTGGGAAGTTTTGCTTTCATCTCAAACTTGTCCTTCTCAGAAATGACTCATCTTTTTATGTGATGCAGCTGGAAGTCACTGTTTTTATAGCCTAGATCAGGTTACAAAAAAACCTCCTATTCCAAGCCATGGAGGCCATCCAGCTCTGACAGGATAGCCTATGTATGCAGGAGAGACTGGAATTATTGTCAGCATTACCACAGAATAATACTATGGTGCAGCTGTTCCATGTATTTGGGATTTTGGGTGGATCAGCAAATGAATGGAATTTGCTGGCTAGGTCATTCCTCAAAATATACAATTTTGCCAGCAAATAATTGACATGATCTGACATTATCCTTAGGAAATAGCATTAGGAGATGAACCCTGGCACAGGCACCAGGAATTGTATGTATTTTGGCCTTCTAAAACACCGTTTTCCCCTGCAGGTTCAAGACATCCATCTCGATTACCTGAAGCAGATGCAAACTCCTGTCCCAGCTCACCTGCATTTAGAACAGGCAGTGAACCATCTCTAAGCCCCACAGTTATTCAGAAAGTCACCTCAGAGTCACAGATAGGGGAAGCTCTGAGAGGATCAGACAGTCAGCTCTGTCCAAAGCCTCCACCTAAACCCAGCAAAGCACCCCTGATGAAGCCCCCAGATTCTCCTTTGGCTTCCCACAGCTCTGAAGGACACTATTGTGAACTAAACCCTGACAGACATCCTACAGCAGCAAAACAACACTTGTGTCAGAAAAACAGCTATGTGGAACATCTGATGCGAAAGGAGAGGGCAATATTCAGGAACTCTGAAACAAGCTATTTGATCCTTGATGAAGATCCTACAATGAGCCCTGCAGATCCTTTAGAAGCTTCAACTCAGGTGGCTAAAGAAGACAGCATCTTTTCTGCACCTGTTTATGAGACAGTGTCTAGTTTTAAACCAAATGATTTTGAATCCAAACTACTTCCTCCTGAAAACAAGCCATTGGAAACATCCATGTTAAGAAGAGTTAAGGAGCTTTTCACCAACAATAACCCAAAGATTATTGCACAGCATATTCTTAGAATGGACTGCAAGGTAAAAAAAAAAAGATAATGCATTTTATTTTATATTGTACCGGTTCAGACTTTTTAAAGAACTGATTTGAAAAGAATAATGGGTAGATTTGGATGTTTGTATTGCTTGCAGGAATTTTTAGGGTGTTTGTTTTTCATTTGAAGAATAAGAATGTTCACAAACTCTTTGGACTAAAGGTCCATCATGCTTGACTTTAGACTCAAATCCTCAAAGTTCCATATGTCTTTTAAATGTCCTATCAGTTGCTGCATACCCGTGATTCAGCCTTTCTCTTGGATTGGAGGAAGAGCTCTCTATGCTCTAAAGCACTGTGGGGAAAACTGCTCACGACAGGAAATAGCTCATTAAGGGCAAAGTGCAGGCAGACACTACCTGGTTGCCACATGGCCATTATATACAATGTTCAATGGAGCAAAATATATTTAAACTACTTAAACCAGCTGCTCTTCTAATCTTTGAGTTCCTCTCTTACAGATGGATAGGTGCTGTGGGAAAATAGCTATCAGTGCTTTTCTCTCCTGTGAGAGAACTGTGCCAGTGGAATTGCTTAAAAGGATGTAAAATACACGAAGAACTATTTTTCACATTGTAGACTCTGGTCAGCTGCCAGGGCTTGGAGATCAGCTAATGGATCAGAAAGACAGGAGAATAATCTAATGAGATGATGACTTTGTGTAATGAAAGAAATGTAACTGCAGTTAAATCTGCATGACTTTCCTGGCATGACTGAGTGCTGTACCTGCTGCAGAGCAGCTACAGGAACCTAATGGTATGGTGGGTATCTAAACCCCCCCCAAGCTTTGTTGGGCTTTGGTGGTTTTAGTCTTTTTAAGAAGAGTTTGAGAAGCAAAACACATGGCTACTTACTGGGCAACTCCATTGCACACAGGAAGGGAAGTGGGAGTGGTGATGCTCCAGAAGAAGCACAGCAGAAGCAGGCAGCTGCTGCTGCTGCTGCACTGACAGACACTCAAGCTCTGAGGAGGGGGCAGTTCCCTGGAGCAGCGGAGCAGGAGTCCTGACAGGCACTGGGGGCCTGCCAACAGCAAACACAGCTTTTTCTTTCCTCAGTAGCACTGTTGGCTGCTGCTAAGTGAGTCTTCATGCAGACAAGGTGACTCAGAGCAACTTGGCTCCACAACTGCTCACTCTTCTCAGAAGTGGTAGATCGAGGTTTCTTTACTATGGTTCCAAGAGTATTAATATCATTCACCAACATTTTAGTTCCAAAATTCACTTTTTCCTTCCTTCAACTTAATAACTAAATTATTTTTAATATATTGTTAAAGAGTATGTTGCTTGAAGGCATAGGATATGCATGCCTTAGAGAAGTAGTGAGTTTATATATGTATGTGTATATATATAATATTCAATTATCTCATTATTAGACTCCTTATTTTAAATACTGTAAACTTTGCAATGGAACTAAGGCACCAAGTAGCCTGTTAGAATTAATTAAGAGTCATTTGAGGGCTTTGCAGAAACAGATTTTTGGATTTTGGAGCAGGAACAGAAACTAGCTGGGACAGGTAGAGTAGTCTGTTTGATGTTCACCTCCAAGTGCTGAGCCAGTGCCTGTCATTTACTACCAACTTGTTGCATAGACTGCACCGATAAGAACTCCATGATGCAATGAGATTGGCCTGTCAATTGGGCCAGAATGAATGCTTTGTACTGAGATCCCAGGCTAAAGTTCACATGTCCTCTGTGTCATCAGTAGTGTAGTTCCGTTTGTCTCTTAAATAATGACATTTCAAATAAAGAATCACCCATATGGTAGGTGATGAGGTGTCTGCCACTTGCATACCTGTGATGGAATAGCAATCAGTGTCTCCAGGGGATTCATATCACTCCTGCTTCCCTAGAAGTGAAACAGGTTTTTCTACAGTGCTGTTTTGTACTGGTGAGGCTTGTTGTACAGCCCACATTGCTTTCAAAGTTTCAGAGCCAAAAAAGCCTGCTGATGGGTGTATCAGAAAATTGCAGGCAGATTGGTTTGTAAATATGTCAACATACAGGCTTTAAACCAGCAGATAATCTTACACCATCGTATTAATGTGGGTTTGCTTATTATTAGCAATTATAATTGTTTTTGAGATAACCAGTAGCTAATACAATCTGTTTAAAAAGCAAAGACAAATAGGTAAGGTTGTCAACTTTCACACACTGACTTCATTAGGCAGTCAACATTGTGTCCTCCTTAGTCCTTTTTCTTTAATTTCCTTTTCCCAATTCATCTTTACAAACTTTTATGAACCTAATTCATGTTTAGGGCCCTGTGGTGCAGCCAAAAACGTTCTGAGCAGTAGTTTATTTTAGAAAGGAAAAAGGCAAAGCAAGTGTGTATGTCCTTAAGGCAAAGAGCAGTTCCTCTCTGACAAGGATCAGGTTGAGAGCACACTACATTTCCTGGAACCTGCATAGTAATCCCTTTCTGGAAGCAGAGGATGGAATTTGATAAAGCATTTTGGTCACACCTTTTATGTTTTCTGGTGGCTGTATAATTTTAAAAAAATCTCCTTGGCTTTTTTGTGTAAGGCACTGAACATGCATAAGTTGATGTTTTTCTTTGATGCCTGTATTATAATGTTGCATGCTGTGCACCTAGCTCTGTATGCCATGCACTTACCTGGAGGACTTCTCTGTGGCTAGCAGGGTTTGGTTTTTTTGAAAAATGTTAGTTTCAAAATTCATGCAGAGTTTTTTGTGCTTGACAGGTGGCAAGGATAATAGAAGTTTCTGAAGAGATGAGGAGGAATATGGGAGGGAACTCTGGTCTTGAATTGATCACCTTGCCTTATGGACATCAGCTGCGCCTTGACCTGATTGAGAGGTAAATGTTCCTGTTCCTCACTGCCAGGGCCGATGGCCAGAATCTCAAAGCATGGCTGCACTGTTCTCATTTCCTCCAAGAATACTCTCTTGCATGTTTCCTGAATTCCCATGTACAGATGATTTACTGAGATGCTATGTAAATCCGTTTTGACTAGGAAAGTATTCCTTAAGGTCGCAAGGCACCTGTAGTGCAGGGAAAGGGGAAAGGTGTTGAAAGCAGGGTCTTCAGAACAGCTGAATGCCATCAGCTCTCCTTTACAAGTTCAAGGAAACTAAAATTCAGGGACCTATAATCTGAGCATGTGTGTGTGGAGGAGACTGAATGGTAGTGCCCTTCTGCATGTGGCAAGAGGCTAAAGGATCTAATGAAGAAAAAAAATTATCAACGAAGTTTTCTGAAAACTTCTGCACAAGTTAAGGGGAACACTTAGGGTGTTCTGATCTTCATTTTCTTCCTCATACTTCAATAGTTTGATTGCTGAGATATAGGCGAGGGGGTCACAGGATTTGAATTTGGAGGACTAGTTTTTGGTGTTAGGGCATGGGCTGGATTCAATGATGTTGGAGGTCTTTTCCTACTCATTCTGTTGAATTCTGTTGACAAAGGGAATTGGGGCAGTTTTCCCAGAAGTGTTGGTTCATTCACTGCTTGAACAGAATTTTTTATAGTTAGCAGTATCTCAGAAGAATTTATTAAAGAATTTGAAGTTTGTGTGTATTTATTCCATATGTCATTATTGGTTTTGGTGCAAAGACCTTGGTAAGACTAAGTTTGCTGGGCATGCCAAGATAAAAATACACCTCTGAACTGATTTTTGAACACATGTAAATTCAGTAATTGCAATTGGTCACATGAATTGTTTCACTTACAGGCACAGTACCATGGCAATAGGAATAGCTGTTGACATCTTGGGTTGCACAGGAAGTGTAGAAGATCGAGCAGCAACATTAAACAAGATCATCCAAGTTGCTGTGGAGTTGAAGGAGTCATTAGGGGATTTATATGGATTTTCTGCCATAATGAAAGCACTGGAAATGCCACAGGTAGAATCTGTTTCTCTTTATGTTCCAAAATGTGGAGTTGTTTGATGGCTTATTTAATTTAATTTGAGAAATTCCTTCAAGACTAGAGAGAATATCAGACTAGTCTTCATGACTATTCTAGGACTGTGACTAGCAGTGTACTTTTCCTGCTGCAGAGTCAATAATGGGTATTCTCTATTTTGCATGAACAGGTCAGTAGGTTAGAACAAACCTGGACGGCTCTAAGACATTGTTATACCCAGACTGCCATTATGTATGAAAAACAGCTGAAACCATCTTGCAAAGCTTTGCATGAAGGACAAGATGAGTGGACTAGTGAGTATGAGTGACACTGGTTTCTATTTGGCATTTTAACCCTCCCCCTACTGATTTCCTGTGTGGGGAGATGAGGCAGCTGCTCTTTCCATAGCTGTGCATTGTATGTTAAAATGATTCTGTAAACTTGTATAATAATGCCATATGATTATGAATAGAAGCAAAGTCTGCCAGCCAAACATCAGTATGTGTTTGTATGCCTGTATCCCTGCAGAACGTAACATTCTTCCCATACCCCTGCTTCCTCTGTGTTGAGCAGAAACTGACACATTGCATCATCTTGCCACAAAAACAGGAAAGAAAAAAAATCTCTCCTCACAGCAGAATTAATTCAGGCAGATTTTGCTTCTTATTTGCTTTGTCCATTGGATCAGAGGATGAATCTTCAAATAAAAAGAATGGGTTAGGTAATTCTGGTCACATTAGGTGCCCCTGTGCCAGATTCGCTGCAGCTCTAGTTTCTAAAGGGATGGAAGGCAGAGAAAATTTCTCAGAACATCTCTCCAAGAGAACAGGTAGACACTGAAAACTTTTTAGCCTCATGGATTATTTTTATTGGAATGACCAATTTTGAAAATGTTTAAAATGTCTATATTTAAAAAAATGTGTTTAAAAGCTCTGTGCCACTGTCTAGTAATTCAGCAGGTTTCCCCTGCAACAAACACAGCTTTCCAACACTAATTTGTGTTGTTCTTCTTCCCCCGCCCGTTCACTGGAAACTGGTAGGACAGGTATATTTAAGGTAAGGTTTTTGAAGGCTCCATTTAAAAGATTGAAGACAAATAGTAGTTTCCAACTTAAAAAAGAACATTGCGGTTACAATACCTTCTTCAGTTAACAATAATGTCTGATGATACGCCATACATGATTGTTACTCACTCTATTCCAGAAACTATCAGTGCTCCACAGAACAACATAACGGTGCCACTGCTGATGCCTCTTGTTACCTTGATGGAGCGCCAGGCTGTTGTTTTTGAAGGCATGGAGCTGTGGGAAAGCAGTGACCAGAGTGGTGAAATAATGCTCAGGCACTTGGGCACAGCGCGCCTGCTCGCCCAGCACGCCGAGACGTTTCGCCTGACAGCAGAGCGGCTGCTGCAAGGTAGGAGAGACTGCTGCACTGCCACACCAGCTGTGTGCCTGCCCAAGTGCCCCCGGGTGTCAGAGAGAGAAATTCTCCTCTTTGGCAGGAGCTGAGAGAGTAGCAAATGTCCTGCAGGAAACTCAGTCTGAGGACAACATTAATATTGTTTAAAAGCAGACAGTAAATTACTCATCACTACAGCTCTCCAGCAAGCATTTTTGTTACACATACTCAAAGTCCTCATGACTCAATACACTGACCCTTCTGGCAACTCAACAGATGTACAGTACAGACTGAGGATAACTTCCTGTCTTCTGTACATTATAGAATTCCTACTCTGATTATTACAACTAAAATAGCACCCTAAGATTCTTCACAACAGTGCAAGTTGCAGCACTGAGACTGTGACCACATATGGCCAGAAAGCAGCAACATGCTACCACAATGTGACTTTTATAAACTTGCAATGGAAAAGTTAAGGGAGTGTGCAGAAATACAGTAATTTCTGCAGGCAGCATATATACATTAGTAATTATATTTAAGGTTGGACTATAATGACAATTCTAGACATTAGAACTGAGCAAGGCTAGCCTATCCCAGCATCCTTTTAGAGCCATAGCCATCAGCCATTACTATAATGTCAAAGCCAGAAAGGATTTTCATTGTTCCAGGAGCTTGTTAAAATCATTGTGCAAATAGAACCCAGTGCACTACAGCTTATTTGGAGAGAAGACAGTTTAAAAGCCATTTCTACAGAATGAAATAATTTGCCTGGTGGTGATACTGTGGGATTCTTTTTGCTTGCTAGGTTTCCAGCCAGATGAAGAGCTGAGTGAAATCTTCAAGACAGAATTTCAAATGAGATTGCTCTGGGGCAGCAAAGGAGCACAAGTTAATCAAAGTGAAAGATACGAGAAATTCAGCCGGATCTTAACTGCACTTTCACGAAAACTGGAACCTCCTCCAGTGAAGCTGGTGGAACAATTAAGTATATAAGACTCTGGAAACACTATTTAAGTGATATACTTGAAATAACCTTAGCATTCTTCTGGCAATTTGATACTGCACAAACTTCTTGCATTTCACAAGATGTTTAGAACTTTTAACTGCACAATGCACACTTGTTTTAAAACTACTGATTTCTAAACAAATTATTTATTTACTGTGGCACCAAGTCATTTACTGATCCCTTTAAAGAGTTTAGGTTATCCCTTTATTTCCGCAAAAGTTGCAATGTTTTAATGATGCCAAGGAGTAAGGGCACTGGCATCTTATTAAGATGAAGCAAATAGTGTAAATAAAATGACAGATTAATTATCTGACATGGCAGAAATTTTGTTGTATAATATTCCTTTAATGAATATAGAAAAAAATGTAGATAGAATTGTGAAGTGTATCTTTATGCACAATAATTTGCATATTTAGAAATCACAGAAACACTGTAAGTTGCAGAAATGATCCTTTATCTGTAACCAGAAGACCAAACATCACTGTGCCTGTGAAACTACAAAGTTAGTCTGGGTATGTGTTGAGACAACTTCCCCATTTTTTAAGACAGCATCTGTATTATTTCAGCTTTTGCTGGAGCCTGCACAAAAGCTACACTGCCAGGGCTGAATGGTAAAATGGCCAGAACAAACAATCCAGATAATTAAAATGCTTTCAGACATGAGTAAACGTGGGTGTATGTATCTATTAAAATTGCTTCAGTTACTGAGATGAATCACTTTGGTAAGTACTTTTCCTTGGATGAAGGCAAAGCCTAAGGTGTTAGCACTTTTTATAGGAAATCAGCGTGCACGGTTTATTATACAAAGAGTCTTAGCAGCAAATCCCACTTTGTCAGATACAGAATTGGTGAGTAAGGGTTATCCTCAGATGTGGTACAAATATTTAAGAATGACAGTCAGAGCTGCATGTGCTTGTTGTCAGTACGCCCATTTCTGGAGTGTGAGATGTTCTTAGAGCACTGAAAATATTGGAGTATGGATGACAACAAACCAACACCACAATCTGTTCCTCCTGTCTACAGTCACAGCAGAGGTTTTTACCACCAGAACAAGAGTTTACAGACCTCATCCTAAAAGTCTGCCTGTCAGTTTTAACAGAAGACAAATGGGGAAGCTAAGTACTTAGACCATGAAAAGATTTTTTTATTCCATGAAAATATTCTCAACAGAGAACACTATTTTTAAACAAAGCATTTAACATTTAAGAAATCAACATGTGCACAAAAAAGGATTAAAAAATTACTGGAAAATGTCTGATTCTTTAAGACAACTCACGTTCAGAATTTTAGAATAAGTGATTTATAAGCTGTGCAAGTACAAATGCTTTTTCCTATGTTTAATAACCCTCATACAAGTTGCACTAACCCTCTTGAAATCAACCTGCCTCCATAAGGAAGCAAATCCTGGATTCAGAAAAACAAACAGTAGTGTGAAAAGAACATTTAGTCTTTTATCAGGAAGTGTTATTACTGACCTCCAAGGCTGTTAGCCAGGCAGACCACAGGCCCTTAACCAGAAAATACACAGATCACATTTCTTCCTCTTCACAGAATTACAGAATCACAGAATATTCTGGGTTGGAAGGGACCCACAACAATCACCAAGTTTTCTCAAAAATAAAAAAGCACTAGATTTTAAAAACTGAAAAAAAAAAAAAAATAAAGAAAGAAAAAAACCAACCCCAATCCCAACAAACCCCCCAACAACCCCAAACCCAAAAAACTACCTTAAGTAGTTTTGTCAGTATTGAGTAATGTCACATTATTATATAAATAACCCTGTATACAAGCTCCAAAAATCTAAACTTTAGAGTTTAATAGGCCCCAAGTACACTAGGACAAGCTGTGTAATAGTGGTATACATAACAAAAGGAATAAACCTCTACACAAAGTCACTCAGATCAGTTTTACTGGTAGTACAGTTCCTAATAACACTGAAGTGAAAAAGAATCCAGCACTGCTGCATCCACATATTGCTTCAGACCCCAGAAAACATGTTTTAATTGTTATTCCATAATGGATGTTTTAATTATAATTCCATAGTACACTGCCAAACAGCAGGTGGCTGGGTTGACAAGCTTGTGTTGATGTAAGTATCCCTCCCCCCAACATCTCTAGTCTAATTCTTATCACCCTAATCAATCAGATATGATGTGTTTATTAATAGAACCACAAATGGAAGGCAAGACAACATAAGCAATAGGGGCACTGCAGACAACTATATTTACACGTATAAACATATCCAAATTTCAATTGTTTACAAGTGAAAGTGCACAAAGATCATTACGAAGTATCACTCAAATGTCACCTGGTCCATACAATGAAGCTTCACCTGGAAATGGACTAGCACTGCAGTAATTGAAATTGGAACGTCATAGTGAAAAACTAAAAGACAGTTTCCATAAAAATATCTTAAAAAAATATTAAAAGTCAAATGAAGAGATACACGTTTCAATGTATAAAATTCATGGATGCACCATGTATCCAGTAAAGTAGAGCTCTAGAAAACACCTACCGTGGCTACCTCAGCAGCTGCAGCACTGTGAAAAGAGCTGAGACACAAAGCCCTTTGTGGGATACTGTAAGTGGTAGTGTTGGCAAACAACAGATTTAGGCACTCTAGTTTAAGGCAGCAGTTGAATGGCAAGTGGTTGACCTCTGAAAACAGTCATTAGCTCGCAGTGGTGAATCCTCTGGTTGTGCTCCAGGCTGTCAGTGCTCACAACAGGTTACTGAAGGGCTGAAGATGGACCACAGTTCTAGGAGTTTCTCTTGATTGCATTGTAGGCTAGAGCTGAGATGCATTATTTCCCCAAATTAACAGAATACCTTACAGTCGCTTATCAGTTATGCCAAACATCTGGAATGTAATGATGGTTGCAGTGGTATTGTTATAGCAGCACACATGGATACTGGGATGAAACTCTAGTGCTGAAGATATTTAAAGAAAATGATTTGTTACAAAATAAGATGAGCAATGATGCCAAAGTGTTACACAGAACATGCCTGACTGTCCTAGGCATGCAGGAGGAGGTTAACGGCGAGCATGGAGGTGGCACAGGCAGACTGATAACTGATACGGGGCTCTAAATGACTGCCACTAAAAGTGAGTTGGAAAAGAGCATAACGGAGAAAATCAAAATGTAGCACAAGCTAAAATATAGTTTGTGCACCTGGGACAACCTAGGACAATGAAAATAAAGCAATTTTAGGAGCAGTAGCCTTTTTACTCTGGTAATGGAACTCTATTTTCCTGCACAAATTGAAGGTTTGTAATACATCCTTACCTATATATGGAGATGCTAAGATGTTAGTGACTACTAAATGTATGTCTGCATGCATTCATGCAACTAGCTTTTCCCTTGGGCCTCCCAGTCTAGTCCCCCTCCCCTCCCCACCCCCACCCCCCCAGCAGCTGCATGTAACCTCCTTCAAGATCTCGCCCATTTTCTCAGAAACCCGCTTCAGGAACCTGCAGTCCAAGAGGAAAAAGAAAAGAACAAAGTTACTGAAGGCCTTTAGAAGACAGAGAAGCGTGCTCAGTTCTTAACAGGCCATCCTCAGTGGCTTTACATTTAGCCTTGTACTTAAGTCCACAAACTCTCATTAGAAGTATGAAATTAGCTTTTTTTTCCAGTAATCAAGTTGTGCAATGCAGTTTCCAATCCTCAGTGATCTAACAATGAGGAGAGTTACTGTACATTTAAGACACTGTCTTCAGACTAAACACAATACAATTCAAAGACTTGGTTTACAGGCACAGATTAAGAATATAAAATCATTCCCTTCTCAGAAGCTGGGAGTTTTCAGTAAGACATCAAGCATTACATGTGATCTTTTTTTGTTTGTTCAGGGTATCTAGAGTTAAAACAATGACATCATGTCCAATGCAGAACATTCTACATTACGAGTACTGAAAGGAAGGAGATAGGTCAGTGGACTTTCTGTCCTTCTTAATCATAATGTTTATTCCTGAGTATTTTTGTTGAACTTTCAGAATCAGAAAACATTTTCCTGTTTAAGAAGTGAAAGCTGCCAAGTACTTGCTAAGGAAGGAAATTAATAATTTTCAGCAACTGAGTTCAGTTAGTTATTAGAGGAAGAAGATCTCTGTTTTAAGAATATAGTTTAAGTCATAAAACTGGGAACAGTAAGTCTTGGAGATCTTTAAAATATAAGTAATTTTTCAGTTCTCTGTAAAAACTAAGTATTCCACAGATCAAGCAGGAATCCTGGTCTTTTTCAGTTTAATAGCTGAATTGGATTTAGTGCTTTGTAAAGCAGGAAAGCAGAAGACATTGGCCAAAATTACAGACCAGTGTAAGATGAGTAATTTAATGTGTTCATCTCTGAAAAGAACTGCGGCTGACTCCCCATTCATTGCTGACTTCTGATTCTGTAATTCTTGCCATGAGCCTGTATAACTTACAATTTTTTCCACTATTTTCCCTGGAGAATGCACAACTGAGAGCTGCCAGTTTTACTGTTAGATATAGGTTACTGCACCTTTGCTGTTTTTCTCTAGCGTTACATCTATATATGATGTTGGCACATAGCCTTCCTCTCCATTATGTCTTCGAGCTCTTGTCCACCCATCTCCTTTGTCCTCCTCAATAATGTACAAAATTTCCCCTTCTTTCATTGCTAGAGTGCCTTCATTATGACCTGGGAAAAACAAGAGGCAAAGAAGTCTCACTGTTCAGAAAGAATTTCAAGCCATCTTTTCCCCAAGGCATAGTTTCCAAATTATATATAAACAGGAAGAATGAAAAATCTGTGCAAGAGAACATATGGCCACACAGACTTAGAAAAAAACCCAGTCCCAATTTGTAAAGCTGAATTAGCTGTGCTAATATTTATCTTAAAACAGCACAAGTACTGCTCATGAATTAAAGTAATTTATAAAGTATCTTCATCTTTTGAGCAATTAGTTACTCATACAGGCAATTTGCTTTAAATCATTTTACCTGTCTTCTTTGTAATAAATCATCCATGCCTTACAGTCAAAGAAATCTCAGTGCATGTTGTTTAACCTTACCATCAAACGGATATATTGCCTTGCAATGTCCTATAGCTGGTAATGGATCATCATCTTCAAACTCATCATCAAACTCATTGGGATGAGCATGTTGCTGTGGTGGGCCACGAACTTCCTGGTTGGCATCATCCATGTAGCTCCCTTCAGGGCTGCAATGCAACAACTGGAGCATGAGGAGCTCTAGAACTCACAACATGCGTGCATCACAGAAAGGGCAGGGCGTGGATATTGTTTTGGAGTTTCTGTTAGCAGTTTCTATATTATTGTCAGGGGTGATAAAAACTGATAAAAACTTATCTAGCAAAAGCTTAGACTGAATTCTGCTAGAAAAAGAAATAACAAAAGAGAAAAATTTCACGTACCTGTCTCCACAGAACATGGAAAACTAGTGAGCCTTATGCAACAGAGTAAGACAGGTTTAAAAGGTGCTGCTATTTAATGAGCAGGTGTTTCAATTAGACTATTTTTATGTTACCAAAATGGCAGGAAGTGACCTCTAGAAGTCAGAACCAGTTAAGATTTTCCTTTAGAAGGACATACACTTTGGGAGGATAAGTAACACCCATCACTCCTGTAATCATCAGAGAGCTGTACAGACTCTCACACAGGATCTAAAGCAGTAGAAACAGAATAGTGACCTCTCTCGGCCCTGGGTGACAAGGTGGTTGATGTCGCTGCTGTGCCGCCTGTCGCTTCTGGCTGCTACTTTACCTTCAACTTCAGAGAGCCAGGCCTTGGGGGAAAAAGGCAAATATTGGTGTCAAGAAAAATTGATTCTAAACCAGCACATTTAACAAATGCATTGCATGCTGTTCACAGCCACACAGAGACTGTGGTCAGTTTTCAGGTCTCATAATTACTTCACACAAAGCATGAACCTATTCTTTATGCTTAGCCTATGACCCATACTTAGTGTAAGGAAAAAATCTTTAATTATATGTGAATTTCAGAGTAAGTAAATAATAATATATTCTTCTGAACAGTTTACATCTGTAATAGTGTACATCCTTATTCTAGCTAGATGAACGTTCTTGAAAATACAGCACCCTACAAAAAATTCTATCAGGAGCTCTACTCTTAAATTGAGTAGTTTTTTAGGTGCTGTATTTAAAATCTGTAAAGCAAAGTACAGTTGCACCTATCATTTACATTTTCCAAGAAACTGTTTTAGAATCTAACCTCATTCTTGTGTATTTCCATCCGAAGACGGTCCATATTGCTCATTGTCTCAGTTAATTTTGGTTGCAAACTGCTTGGATCACCCATCTGAGGATTTTTTTCATAAACATCCTTCATCTTGATGAGGGCATCTCTAAAAACATATAAAACATGACAATAATTAATATACCAGTATTGATTCATTAAAGCTAAAACAATGTGTATGAGATCCTGAACTGTGATTAGATACGAAGCACAGCAATGAGGAACTGTGGGTGTTCACACCTTGCCTAAATCCTTCTCCCATTCTGTCAGCCCTCTGCCTTCCTTTCTTGTGTTGTGCACAGGCACACAAGGACTCCAGCTGTTGACTCCTACCTATCCCCTCTCCAAACTTTCCCATATTGTTTGTTGTATACGATTTCCTAAATCTTAGTCATGTCCTGTTCTTAAAGCACTAAGCTGCAGCTATCTTGCTCAACAGACTCACATGATTTTTAACACACAACGTTACAGCCAATGCTCCCTATGCAGGGTTAGAATCAAAATGAGTATGACACTAAAGCAGAAGGAAGCAATAGTAACAGAACCTACATACAACAAACTAGGAACTCAAAGTTTTTTAATAGCCTGGCCTAACAGATTGTTTCCTATCTTATGAGCACTGTTTGCTTTAAATAGAAGACATAAATAAAAAAGAGAGATAACCATGACAGAACTCCCAAAACAAATGCACTCACTTTTGGTCTGTTTCTTTCTGTAGCTCTCTGTTAAGTTCATCGATTCTCTGCTGCAGTTTCTTGCGTCTTTGTTCTGGAGGGAGATGGCTGAAATCTTCCAGTGCAGGGCCCTGCAAGCAGAAATACCATGAAACAAGCTACTACATGCACAGGTCTGGGCAGCTGAACTGACATATCCACACATGGACAGTGTTCACTGGAAGCAGATGGACCTTCTTAAAAACTCTACTTGACAGACAGCTCTACAAAAGACCGCACAGAATAAATGCATGTTCTTGCTGTCAGAGTGTAGTCATTCAGTCAAGGGAATTTCTGCCTTCTGTAGCAGCTGGCTTACAGAGGTAACTCAAAATTTCTAGATTTTATTTTTCTGAAGTCATGTACCTTCTCTTACATCCACTGAGTTTAAGGAAAATTTTAGAAAGGACAGAATAATTTGAGTCAGAACAAAAATCTAAGATGTGTATATAATAGTTATATACATATATATAAATTGTTTATTTCTCTGGAGTGTGTTCTGTGGTCATTTGGATGGTTTCAAAAGAAAAATACTGTATTTTGGATCTTCACTCCAAAGCACTATAATAGTTCTCTTCCAGAACTTCAGCAATCCTAGAAAACTAACTAAAAATTACGAAGTTATGATGGATTTTAACTCAAGTAAAACTGGTTCATGAAGCACAGAAAAAACCTTTGTAATACCAAAATTCTTACTTAAATTTGTTTATTTCACTCAAAACTTGCTGAAATATTCCAAGTCACCTTCTTACAAAAAAAAAAAAAATACCCCAAGAAAACAGCAACCAAAAAAGTTTAGGGAGGAAAAAACCCTCTTACTTTCCAAACTTTAAAAGAAAACATAAACCAGCCAATTTAAGACCACCTACTCTTATGAACCCAAACCTTCAAACTTGATTGCAAACTTGGCCAAGATTATAATAAGGAAGATAGAAGGGTCTGAGTATGAAATGCATGGGAAGATATTTTTATGTATCTTGCAAGTTTGTTGTGAAAACTCTTCCCCTCAGGGTGCCAGACACTGACAGTGTTAAGAAGGAAATGTAGTACATGTCTTTATCACCAAAGGTTTGGTTTGGGTGGTTTTTTTGTGATCCTGTTCACCTAAGGAAGTTGGTTTTAACCCAAGAAACCCACTTGCCATTCCAGTAACCCTCCATGGAGGTAAACCAAACTGGCGAGCATTTCTTTTGTCAAGAATAAAGTTTACAGAAGCTTGAGATTTTGACACAAGCCTTATGCTCAGGTGCCAAGTTTCCAACACCTCCCCCCTTTAAGATCTTCTCACCCCCTCAATTTTTCTGCATTTGTAAAATCAATGTCATTGCTTATTAAGAAGGGAATACAAGACATCATAAGAGAAGGAAAATCAAGATATGATGTTTCTAAAAGAAAACAAGTGTTTCTTTCTGGAGGAAGAAGAATACACACTGTGTATAGTCTCAAAGTCCAGAGATGCAAAATGGCATAAACAAAATTCCTGTTCCCTTCAGAAAGCCTTCCAAGAAAACCCTTTTAAGTGGAATACACTACAAAGAAATAAAAATACAATCATGTCCTCTCTATCATTCCTCCTTACAGGTCAGTTTAAACCAGAGAATTCCTAAAAGATCAATCAGAAGAACAGAGGTCTTTTTGTGAATTTTTACTGATTTACTCTGCAATACAATATTGATCAAGGCACGGTTTTATTTAATGTAACAGCTTCCTGTATTTCTAAACATAAAGGTTCCCCACTGCAAATCTTCTTCCAAATTCAAAGGACTGCACTATTCAGTATTTCTTCTTTACACTAATTTTATCACCTTTTTATATACATATTTTATGCTGCTTAAACAATTTTCCTGACAAAGAAAAATCACCAAGTATTTCCATCATGACCAACTTGTGAATACTGGTCAACTCTAAAAATCAAAAATTGCAGATTTAGGTGCAGCCAGATCACAAGTCTAATTGCCTTACATTAAGCATGGATGATTAAGAAGACTGTGCATATGAGTGGAAAATCTGAAGATGTATTTCAGCACCTGACTTAAAGCAGTTATGATATGGAAACATTTTCAGAAGATTATTTTCATGCTATCTTAGCAGAAGTACAGCAGACAGATCAGCACACGGGCTTACCGTCTTCACCGACCACTGCACAGTTCATTTGAAAACAGAAAGAAACGGGAAATTATTTACATGCAATGTCCAGTTACAAAAGCGACTAATGCCTAAAAATGTATTTTTAAAATATCACTTAAGGATTGACATTTCCATTTATAAAAAATACATTTTACTATAAGCACAAGAAAATAATTGCTTTAAGAATTACTGATTAAAAAAAATACTAGGTGATAATGGGTACTTTTAACTTACAAAATTTTAACACACAACTTCATTAATCTACTTTTGAATTTTAGTGCTCTGAATAAAGGGCTGAGCCTTCTGTTGTAAGGAAAGAAACACACACACAGCCAACAGTACACAAAATAGCAGAATTTGATGATGATGGACTGATCAGCCATATACAAAAAATTTGTTAATCATAGCTCAAAATCCACTGCAATCACTCTTACAAATGTAACTTTTGCAATGTATTTAATTTATTATCACAGTAGATCTAGAATAAACAGAGATATTTTTCAAGTCTAGAAGTAATTAATTTTACTATCTGAGAACAGCATTTGGGTCATTGTTATCTAAAATCGTTTTAGTCCATATGAAAATAAAGACGTTTAAAGAGTTAAGACATTATCCTTAGAAGAAGCAAATAAAACAAGGCTGCCAGGAGCTGAATCTTGGCTTTAACATTCACAGCATTTTGAAGATCTACCATGCTTTTAAAGATCTGGACAGCCCCTTCCAGAGAAACACCAAGCAACTTAGAAGACAGATATCTCAACTTCACTTTTGACCCTGAGAAATTTTGAAGGCTTTTGCTTGGGGCACACACACATGAGAATTTCTAGCAACAAGGGAAGTAAAGCACCTTCACAAACAATACTTTGGTAGGAATCTCAAAGCCAGAGATGCAAAATGACATAAACAAACTTCCTGTTCCCTTCAGAAAGAGTCTTCCAAGAACACTCTGTTGAGGTTTGCAGATCGCTGCTGATAATGCAGGTATTCTATGTACCAAGTGGCGTCAGGCACAGAGCTCTCATTAACACTGAATTAACAATCTGGAATTAAGAATTTGAAGAAGCAGCAGCACTAACACAGCAAGCTACACTTGTTTACACCTCCTTTCAGTGACCTACACTACAGCTACTGTTTGCTGCTCTTGCTCTCCATCATGATCAGGAAAATGTAGTGTGTGAAGCACAGAGTGCAGGGAGACTGCGTTTGTGGTCTCCAGCACCTTGAGTGAAATTTGTACAAAATGTACAAGGGCGTGATAAACAAAATGACCTGTATGCTTCATTGGCTGATAGATGCCAACTCACAGATAAAGCTCAGCAGAAGCAAACTGAGTACCATTTTACATGGGCAGATGGTGATAGGACAAAGGGGAACATTTTTAAACTGAAAGAAGACAGATTTAGATTAAATGTTAGGAAGAAATTCTATATTCAGAGGGTGGTGAGGCACTGGAACAGGTTGCCCAGAGCAGCTGCAGATGCCTCATCCCTGACAGGTTCAAGGCCAGGTTGGGTGGGGCTCTGAGCAGCCTGCTCTAGTGGAAGAGGTCCCTGCCCATGACAGGGGGTTGAAAAAAACCATCTTTGAGGTCCCTTCCAAGCCAAACCTTTCTATGATTCTATGGTTTAGTCGTTCTGCATGTATCACTTGATTTCCCAGGGACAAAACACACAGGGAAACAGCATCAGGTGCTAGCAGCTATTACGCATTTAATCAAGGTATATTATAAAGATAAGATTAATCAATAGGATTTTAAAAAAATCTATTAGTAGTCTAGTATACATTAAAGTTGAAAAGACTTTAAAAATATGCAATAATGTGGTGTCTGTTAAAATGCTTGCAAGGAAATTCGGAATACATATAAATTAAATGTTCATTCTTGAAGATTTTACAGAGATGAAGTCTTTAATATGTCACGTTTGAATGAGTCTAGATCTGTGGGATACTAGTGATGCTTCCTAATGTTAAAGAATTATTAAAGTATTTAAAGAATGTATTAATTCAGTTTTGCAACATGAAGAATGCATTTAAAAATGAAATATATGGTTTCATTTTCCATTAGCATTCTGTAGTTGTTAGAAGATGGTCTTTTCCTTCAAAAGAGGTTCTAGAACTACTGGTAGTACAAAGTGATGATTTGTAAGGCAGGAGTCAGTACATTTAATAATCCACAAAATCCATGTGTAATCAAGGCCTGTGCCATTCCAACAACTTCCTAATGCAGGCAGTTCCTCACTGGGAACTCAAGAAGAGGCATTACCTTCACAACCAGACCAAATTATGATTAGTGACTCAGAAGGGAAAGGAGACACTGCCCTCTGTATGGACATAGAGGAACATGAGTATTTTCTAGAAAATTGCATTGTTAGAAAGGCTCTTTCCAAGGTATCTGGGGGCCTGAAATTAGATGTCACAACATGACTCAAAGAAAGTAAGTTTTAACTTTAACTCATTCTGCTTCAGGATGACAAGGGAGCCCCTAAATTGCAACTTCACTGCATTAGAACGTTGTTGTACCATGGTCTCCTCATTATGTCAACAACAGTCAACCATTCCTGATGCACATGAGATAGCAAGTCAATATTGTATTGAAATACCAAAAAAATATTTATTATCTATAACCAAATGCATCCGATTTCCTTTTCATTTGGATCAATAAATATCACTAAACATACATAAACTGGGCAGCCTACGCTTTTCTGACATAACAGCAAAGTGCCAGTACATTTATCACTAGCACTGTAAATGTTGCTAAGAAACCACTCCGTATTTTCCCTTCTACTGGCTTCCAGACAAATTCTATTTGCAGAATATGCTACTATATTAGTAAATTAATTGATAAGACAGTAGCATTTGGTAGTAATTTTTTTCAGTAATCTTACCCAAAAGAAACTAGGACAAACAAGAACGACTAATTAATCAGAAAATGCATTAAAATTGTAATGTTTAAAAAAACCCAGTATTTCAAAATCTGCCATTATCATAAGTTATAGCATTCAATGTACAAACTAAATTAAATTCTCTCTTCTTAGTTCAGTGTCTCATAATCAACTTTTACTATATTCAAAGTCAGCAAATAAGACATCTGATCTGTCAGATGACTTTTGTGGTAACTGTATATCCAATGATAAATTACTGCAAAAATATGTTACATGATGGTAGGAAAACATTTGTGACTGTGAACAACAATGAAGAAAGCTATCAAACACATGCTGAGCACCCTCTTTATAACACCTTTTTTTAGGCATGAGCATTTCAAATGTGGTAATGCATATTTCTATTTTATTTTCTTTTTAATCTGTTGGTAACTTCTGTATAGTATGAAACAAAGTATCCTAGAAGTGACCTTATAGTCGAAGTGTTACTTTTAACTAAGTTAGCCTTATAATGAGGGTGAAGAGCATTAGAAAAGCCACATCACAAACACACTGCTCATAGCCCATCATGCATTTCAACTTATTATCAAACTTACCCCTCTTTTGAGGCTTCTGAAAGAAGGAATTCTGGGCTTCCCTGTTTTTATGTCACTCATGCAATAATGCACTGGTTCAATGGAGAATATGGGATACTGGGACCCATTAGGAGTACTGGATGTGTATAAACTAGTAGGGGTTAGGGGTGGGGATTGTGGCTAATGTGGAAATAAAGAAAGCAATAAATAAGCCAAATGTTCAAAGTGAATTTAAAATGAAAATTCTGTCTTAAAAAATAAAATTTCCATCCAACACAGAAACAGGTTGCAACGTTCCACACACATTTATACTCTTAACTGTATTTGGTTTAAAAGGTTTCTGTCATGAATTAATCTTCAGAGTTATAGGTTGCTGCAGAGAAGGAAGGAAGCTTTAGACTCAATACTACCACAAGATCCTAACAAGATCCCAAAGCTCCCTGTCTCTTTTCTTAAAACCCAGCTCTGCTATTGCCAATTTAGTTACAATCATCCTGGGAGCTTAAGCATTCCTGCTCACTACCTACTTCCTCCTACATACTGAGCTACCCTACCAGGTTAGCCAAATCAGAAGGATTTGGTACATCTATGGAGAATGACTAAAACAAAAAAACTCAGTAGTCAAGCTGACTGACAATGGCTGCATGACACTCTTAATATTATCCCAAAAACCACTTCCCCTTTTTTCAAATTGCTTCTCTCATTTTGTCTCTCACACCTCTGCTATTCTTTCTCAGTTCAATTTTCCTCTACTATTTCCACTGATGCACAATTCATTCCCTTTATAAAAGGCTTTTGTGTCTTTGACAACATTAAAATAGGTAAAGGAATACCTGGAAGTCAAGACCAGCCATAGTTTCAGCTGAATGAAGGTCCAAAGGCCCCCATGAATACCCCAGCTGTAGTAAACCAGCTAATTCTATAATAGATAATTTAAGAATATACTTTAAAACCCATAAACAGTATTTGGAATTAAATATGTATCTTCCAGTAAGTATTTTGCTTCCAGATACTGTTTTGTAGAGCGCTCCTCCATCCTCCCCAAAAAGAGGTAAAAAACAGGGACAAAATCTTTCATTTGATCCAAGTCCTTAGGGAAGAGATGGATGTAGTGTGTACAGCTGACACCTGTGGCTCCACAGAGAAACCAGTACATCTGACTCCCTGAATGCTACACAGTGAGTGAACTGGGCAGAAGAAAGTTCAGGGCAAATCTTGTCAGCTTCAGCTGTCATCACACTAAGGGATTTCTTGTAACTATAGTAAATGCCAAGGTCCACACTGAAACCACTGTACATTTACATACTCTGCAAACTCTCAAAGATATCTTGTGGTCAAACTGGCAACTGTGATCTAATTTCAGAACAGGCTGAATCTCACCCACCTCTGCAGACAAATGCAATATATATGCCCATATATTAGTGCATGTGAGCTGCCATGAATCATTAATTAAATTGCAAGAAAAGTAAACAGTCAGTTTTAACACACAGCTAGAGTTACATAATATACTGAGGATGGAATAAAGAATCAGCAGTATCCTTCCTTTCTGTAAAGACCTACTTTCTCAGAATACTATCAAGTGGAAAATAAATTCTACCATTTTAAAAGCTCTTAGAAGCTCTAACAAGTTTCCTGTAATAAATGACAGAAACTGTCCTGGAGCATTAAAATAACCTCACAGAAATTTTTGGGAAGAATTAAAACAGCTCATTGGATATACTCCAATATTAAATAAAGCATAAAATTTAAATACATATATGCTCCATTCATTTATATACCTAGTGCATGTACTGACAATCTTTGGTTGATCCATGAAGGCACCTCACACAGAAAGTGTTAACTGTAACTCATAAGAAAACAAAGTATTTCTTCAATGCTTTCAATTTTTTCTTGAGCATAGGAGTATTTTTACCTATTTCACAGTAGTATTTCTTCTTGGACATTTACCTTTATGGAGCTTCCACATTATGTTTTACCAGTGACATATAAATTTTAATGTTTTCAGAGAAACCTCAGGAGTTTTCAAAACTTGCAGCAGGTGTAATAAAAATCTATATGACACTTCTATATGTGTGACATTTAGAAGGGGGCTGCATTTGTGCCATAACAGATCTGAAATCCGCCCAATTCTGAAGCATACTCTCCCCTCCTTTTATTTTCACATTCACAATTCACACCTTTCCTATGCAACTACAGCAAGTCTTTACAGAATCTTAGAAACATTACAGTAATGGGAAGCTACTTTTATCAAATAACTATTAAACACGCTCCCAGACACAAATTACTAGAACAAAAACTGAAAAACTTCCCCACTGGCAATTTGATTTTTAACATGGTAAGAACTCAAACCTACTCAAACCTTCTGATCTCCTTACACGTACTTTAAAAGACATTGGTAGGCAAGGGGAAGATTTTTTACAAACACATGAATTGCTGCTTCCAACTCTAAATGTTCCAATTTTAATTTTCCAAATAGTAATTTCTTAATTGTTACCTTTGGTTTCTTTCCAAATAGCCACAGCTTTCCTTTAGCCTTGCCAACTGTAGTTTTTGTATCAATTCTCATTCCCTCTTGCTTTGGTGTGCTGATGGTTCCATCAGAGATAGTTCTGTAAATATTCTGACTGTAGTCTTCAAATGGAAAATCTCCAGGAGGTTCAAATCCAGATTTGAAGCAGTCTATCACTAGTTGAGAGTCCTAAACATAGGACATTAAGGAGTTTATAAAGGAAACCCATCAAGAACCAGAGAGAAAATAACAGAGACAAATTTTTCATTTAATTGCAGAGATGCACAGAAAGTAAGAGTGAGCTCAAAACACACTTTTGGACAGAGCAAGTTAAGATAACAACATTCTTTTATCTCAAAAGTGTTCATGAGTGCATAGTAAAGTATACTCTGCTATTCAGAATATTCCAGCAAATTCTTCCCAAGGGTTACCACAAATTTAAAACAGGGCAAAACTACTTTCCACCTTTTAATCTTTCAACATCACCACTGAAATGAAGACAAAACTAAGAAACTAGAAGTAGTAAAATAAAATAGGACAGAACCTGCTGCAATCAAATAGGACACAATGATATTTCATTAACTGAGCACCCTTTTATTAAACTTTATTAACTGAACACCCTGTCACATACAGGGGAAAATACTGACCATGGTATTCCGAGATATTTCAGGATAACCAAAATAATGTGTCCCAAATCACACCCAACGAGAATGTGTCGAAGATATTATTCAGATTACATGAAATCAATAAAGCAGGAAGAGAGAGGACAACAAAAGCAGAAGTGGTCCTTTCTGCTGAAATCAGTCACAACAACACTTTTGAAGCAAATATCTGACAACAGAAAGGTAACTATACAGGGCAAGTCAGTCTTTCCCCTCTCCACAGCCTCTGTAGCAGTTATATTGCTCACACACATTTAAAAGGTTACACAGTTCTACTTACTCTATGTTCATCAACTGATTTTGCTGCAAGGATCATCCCTTCTAAGCATTTTGAGATAATTGGAATAACCTTGCGCTCGGAGTCAGCAAAGCCTTTGTAACATTCACTAAGTTTGATAGTTCTTCTTTCATCCATTTCTTGAAGTTGCTGCAAGTGCAAAGAAAGATAAAATAAAGCTTCCATTTGCTGACTTTTTGCCTCCTCGATCCTGACATATGCAGTTACTGTGGTCACCACAGTGTGGGACAGAACTTCTATGCCTTCCCAGTATTTTTATTGGCTAAACAAAACAGAACTTAAAAGTCCTTTCGGACACAAACTTCAGATGCCCAGTACAATAGTTATGATGACTTTATGCTCTTTTATTTCTAAAAATCATGTAAAGGATGGGACTTTCTTTTCCTCTGTCTTTTATAAAGCACATGTACAGTGTTTACAGGCAACTGTTTAAAGTATTTGTTTCATACAAAAATGAAAATCACAGTGAAGGAAATTTTACTGATTTCCACATCTCCTCACTCTCTCCTCCTAGTTCTAAGTAATTCCTCTCTGAAGATAAATATCTCCATCTTGCTTTTATTATTATACCTTCCAACCAATAGCAGTTATTTAAAATACAGGAAAAATAAGAAAAATTAAAATTATCTGCAGTTTAGATACTCTGTTTTGAAATACAAACCATTTCCTTTAGCAGTGTGCAAGAAAATAAAGAGAAGAATACCATTACATAATATTTGCAATAAAAGTTTAAAGGAACAGAATAAAAAAGAATAAATTTAAGAGAAATATTATTAAGATAATAGCCCTGGACTTTTCACTTGAGCTTGGAAAATACCCCAAACAAAACCAAAAATCAGTAAAGAATATACCAATAGGTTGTCAAAAACTGAGTAAGAAGTTGGATCATTCCTGTATCTACACTGAGGCAGATGTCTCAAACAATATTCAGCTCTCCAAGACAAAACAACCACCCAGACATGCTAAACCCCTCTCCAAGGTTTTCCCATAGAATGTTACCAAATACTTGCAATGAAGTAATAAAAGTGCAGTCCCAAGAGAAAGCAGGACTAGGCCTTTCTACTCTTACTGAAGAGTTCAAAAATTGTGAGTAATATCTTACAATGATAATGGATTTTAGCCCTAGAGAAATAAAGGCGGTACAGCAAAAGTCTGGTGCAAGCTACAAAGATGATCAGCCTGTTTCTCCTGGGAGCTGACTGCAGTTCTTGGATCAGTGTGTAAAATCAGACCTACTGCAGTGCTGCTTAACAGTTAAAATATTAGAAAATTCTTAACAAGCCAAGGCAATTTTCTCCTGTGAATCCTAGACCTTCTAGTAAGGATTTCTTAAAAAAAATGTGAACTGACTTGTGCTTCTGGAAAATATCAAGCATATTTAAGTTGAATACCTTCAAATAAACTCGGTGTTTCACCTTCCATTTCCTCACTCCCTGTCTCAGTATCCACCCATATTTCCCAAATGGCTGAAAGTACATGCCAACACACTTCTGAACTCTCCTCACCTGATGCCCCCAACTCCTTCAAACTGGTTTTCCAATTTGCAAAGTCCGTATTTTTGAAAGAATGTTACAAAAAAATCTTAATAGTTACATAAAGCATTTCAAGAAATCCCCACTTTAGATGTAAAGTACTGATCTTTAACTTTTTTACTGGGTTTAGAGAGATCTGTGGATTGCTGGTAACACAGATGGGGCAAGGACTAATTGGGGGCTGGAGAGGGTGCTGGACCTTCTGCTTCCAATGCAGCTGATTTTCACCCATGCATGAGAGCCATTAAACCAGTCACCATCAGTCACCTGCTCTGCTCACCAGAGGCAGAGCATTCACACACACACAAGGACCCGAGAGCTACTCAGGTCCTTCAACCCTTATTAGGATTGTTTTAAATGTCTGCTGTCACCCAGATGTCTCAAATGTTCATTTGGCCAGAGCCTTTCAGAAATATTTAAACAAGGAGATTATAAAGTATAATATCTTACAGAAAATGCAACCAAGAATTTTCATTAGAAATCTAAGCATTAGTATGGTACACAGTCTCATGAAAAAACCACAAACTGTCTCAAAACTAAGGCAATTGCTTGATAAAATGATCCACTAAAATAAAAAAAAATAGTTTTTAATTTTAAAGTCTACTTCCTCTTTAGAAAAGGATCAGCCATACTTTATCTGTTAACTATTTTACCTTGTAGATCTGAGGAATGACAATGTAGTAGTGTTTGTGCTGTTCTCCATTAAAATTCTGTAGTTGTGCAGCATATTCATTTTTGTTTTCATCAGCCATATGTGTGCGCAGGTTCAACTGCTGCTTAGCCTAGTAGGAAAGTGTTACCAGGTTAAACATGTCTTGTACTTTTCAATGACACACAGCATTATTTTATTTCATCAACTATGCAAGAACACTAGTCACAAATCATCAAAACCAACATCCTTGTAACTGAAATATGAAGAATGTGAGACTTCACATAAACTGACACTCGAAACCCTCATTTGTTATATATGGAGAAAGCAATGATCACTGCAGCTCCCTAAGCCAGACTGCTTCAGTGCTTATCCTAAAACCCACAGAAGTGGCTGAACATACAAACCACGAGGTACCAAAGAGCAGAGAGCTGCCAGTGTAAGGAACACGGCACAGCCATCCGGAGGGACTCTCGTGAACTTTGCCAAGGCCAGATGCGAGGTCCTGCACGCGCGTGGGGTGATCCCAAGCACTAACACAGGCTGGGAGAGAACGGGTTGAGAGCAGCCCTGAGGAGAAGGACCTGGGGGTCCTTGTAATGTGCACTCACAGCCCAGAAAGCCAACCCCACCCTGGGCTCCACCAAAACAGCGTGGCCAGCAGGTCAAGGGAGCTGCCTCTGCCCCTCTGCTCAGCCCTCCTGAGACCCCACCTGGAGTACCCTCAGCACAGGAAGGAAATGGACCTGCTGGGAAGAGTCCAAAGGAGGACATAAAGATCACCAGAGGACTGGAGCACCCCTCCTATGACAACAGGCTGAGAGATTTGGAGATTTTCAACCTGGGGAAGTAAAGGCTTTGGGCACACCTTAGAGCCCCCTCCAAGTACCTAAAGAGGGTCTACAAGAGAGCTGGAGAGGGACTTTTCACAAGGGCAGGTAGTGATAGGGCAAGGGGGAATGGTTTTCAACTCACAGAGAACAGGTTTAGAGGAGACATTAGGAAAAAATTCTTCACTATGAGGGTGGTGAGGCACTGGTAGGAGGTTGCCCAGAGAAGCTGTGGATGCTCCATCCCTGGCAGCGTTCAAGGCCAGGCTGGATGTGGCTTTGAGCAACCTGGTCTAGCGGAAGTTGTCCCTGCCAAGTCTTCAAGGTCCCTTTCAACTCAAACCATTCTGATTCCAAAAAACACTCCTTTCCTGTGCTGTCTTACACTTACAAGTTCACTGGAACTTTGATTTTGCATATAACAAGTAAGCATATTTTATACACGATTTTATGCATTCAATGAATATTGTTTCAGTGTTGATGATTAACATGTAAATGAAATATCATCGATAATGAAGTAAAGTCACTGCCCTTACCTTCTCAACATCAGCCTTCGTCGCATTAGTATCATTGTCCAGTCGTTCATAGCTTTGCTGTGCCTTCTCTGCCTCTCTGCATTCTCTCTCAAATTTCTTTTTGCTCTACAAAAGGCACAAACTTACTGCTTCAACAGGCACTATTTCCATTTGGTTTCGTACATTAATTCTGAATTCTAAATATCAAAGCTTCCATTTAAGTATCTTAAATTCACAAAGTCCCTTTAAAGGAGCACAATGTTAGCACAGCAACTAGGTCAACTCAATTATTTTGAAGGCAGTCTGAAGGATGTATCAACACTACAATCATCATCAGTATTCATGTCAAGTGGCACAGCTGTAGGTAGCACAGACAACAGTATTCAATATACTTGATGTTCCATATATGCGGCTGTTGTCAAGACAACTGCTGTAGGAAAAATTGTTGCAGAAGTTCACATCTCTAGAGAGAAACTGCAACTGAGACTCTGAGCTCCTGCTTCACAGCAAAGTCAGTCAGTTGAGGTTAGTGTGTCCCTTAAAGGCATCTAAATGCATTAAAAAGACTGCCTTTGCACTTAGGTAAATACAAGGCACGCTATTGTTTGAGCTGAATTGTGAGCTGAACTATCTTGGTGAAGAGGAATAACATCTAAAACTACCACATCTGCTCCTATTCTGATCCTCTGATGATGAATTAAACTCTTGGATGTGACAGTGAAGCAAGATCCTGCTCATCTGGGACCACAACAACAGAATAGAAACTCATTTTTCCAGTATTGCTTCCCAATAATCTGGATCACAGATATAATAAACTTTCAAGACGGAAAACCAGAATATCAGAATACATCTTGAACAGACTTGGTTGAATTTTATACTTTCTTATCTTTAAAAGCATTTGTTTCAAGAAAAAGAAGCTTATAGTCTGTCCTAGAGACATTCACTTCCTGCATTTCTCTGTTAAACAGTAATTCTACCTCCTGAAAGTACAATAGTCTATAGTGGTATTCTTGAATACATCTTGGAACAAGCCCTCAAGCTCAAGTCAAATTCCGTGACTTACGGTTTCATCTTCATATAAGTAAACTGTCCTTTTTAGCCCAAGGAGAAGCAATCAGAGTCTGTACCCATGTTAAAACCAGATTTCTTTATGCTGGTTACACTGGATAAAAGCCAAGGCTTCTCTCAAACATAAACACAGAAGCTGTTTACAGATTTTTTTAACCAGGGAACTATAAATACATTGAACTACATTATGTTAGTAAGTTACTTGGACATTAAATAATATACCTAAATATTAAATCTAAGCAAGCCAGACAAAAATAATTCCACTTACAGCCTGTATATTTTATTTAAGTTCAACAGGAATAAAATCCAAACACAAACTCACATTATCCATCTGTTTCCAGCACATGTCCAGATACTGCTGAGCCTTTCGCCCTTCCTGAAGATGCTAAAAACATCACAAATAAATTAAGTTTACCTATATTTTTAGTATTATTGCCGTTAATTAGTCCCTGCACTAGCTGACAGCCTATGATGTGCAGTATCTTCCACAAGCTACCCATACTCTTTGGAAGACATTACTTAACATGCAAGAATAGTATCACAGATACTGTGGTACACGGACAAAAAAAAAGGTTACTAGTAAGCACTGTCTTCCCAAGATAATAATTTTTAGGTTTAGTAACTGTATTATAGTATATAACATTATATATTATAGAAAAACCTTAAATGTGTTTTATAAATGTATTACAACACCTATGTATTGCCATGTTCATCAAAATGGGTAAAGAAATATGTCAGTTCATTAAAAGACATACATCTTGATATCCTATTTTCACATTTAAAAACACAGAAATTACCATTTTTCTCTCGGTTTTTAGATCGTGAGAATATCTCATCAATTCTCCATACACTCTGTGTCCCATTTCTTCTGCAACTACTTCCCGTTGTCCTGCATAGTCATTCAACTCATTGAGGATGTTAAAAAAGGCAATACACGAAGTAAACCTGACAGAAAGCACACACACACAAACATGCACAAAAAGTTAGGCAGCTTTTAAAAATACACTTATTTGTAGTCTGTACTCCTGATTTAAAAAAAAATTCATAGACATTTTACAATAAACCTTATCTGCATGCTAATTGAGTTAGAGAAGAAACACAAGCTGGGAAAGCCTATGTTAAGCCTAGTATGTAATCTATGTTGCAATGTCTCTTCAAATACATTTTATAAGAACATGGGTTTGTGGATGGAAAAGAAAGAAGAAGAATACTACCTGGCAAGCCCTGTAGTATAGAGGTATCTCCTAAGCTGCCCAGGGAGAGGCCTGAGCTTGGGAACGGATACATACGTCCCTAGGCTCGGAGGCTGAGCTTGCTGCAGAGATGATGTGCTTGGTAGTCTTGAGGGTGGAACATGCCAATCATACCACTCCTATGCATCCCGATGGATTCTACAGAACAAGTTTGCTATCAGCTCTGGAGACAGCTGCCTGTTTGCCTGCCCACCTCTTGGCTGGAAGTAAGGTGCCACTATGGCTGGCACTAAAAAGGGGGGAAGAGGAGGGGCAAAGGGTAGAAAGTGTGTGTGGAAGGGAAGAAAGGAAAAAAAAGAACAGGCACCGCATTAAAATATACATCTTTCTCTCTTTTAACTGTGGAATACTGCCATCTCCATAGGCTTAGCTTTTGGGAATTTCAAATGCCACTCTAGCACTGGAAAGCCTGTTCCCTCAGGTCCAGGATCTTTACATACTTAAAGGGGCTGGAGGAAATCCTACTGTGAATTCTCAGGCACTCTGCACAGCATGTGCTCTGGCTGCAACCTGAAACTTGTCCACTTTTTCTATTCCCTAAGACTTACCCCTAAAGAAAAAAAAAAAAGTATTGTGCTTTTTCAAATAAATTTTTTAAATGGCTATGGAATGGACAGCAAAACAAGCATATTTCCAAAAAATAAAGTTGTTTAGCACAAATTGTTCCTCCACCATTAGGCACCCACTTATTTTGTCTCCAGAGTCAAAGCAAGTCAGCCTTTTAAGCGTTCTTCTTGCCCATAACATGACAATTTGTGTACACTCTGGTCTCAGTATAAGGCTGCACAGCTACATTTGTATTGCCATAAAAATGCACTGAAAATCTCTATTACTATGCAAAAAAACAAAGCCTAAGGACACACTCTTACTTTTCTTTAAAAAACAACACTAGACTGTACATAGCAAGCTAAACTTCTGCTTTCAAAATTTCAGTTACCTAAAGGTTGATTTGGAAGGGAGCAAGTACAACCTGCCATGTTTACTACATTAAAATACCAGTAGGAGTAAACAAAGGTTTCACGCTTAAGAATTACAGCAGAACTGTAAAAAGCCAAGCACAATTCTTTTGTTGTCATCACCAATTAAATATCTTAAAAAAAAAAAAAAAAAACTCCAAAAAGAACAGCATATACTGTTAGTTCTCACTTTTTACACATCAAATTTGACATGGACATTTTTACCTGGGTTCCTCATCTTTTGGTGAGCGTTTAGGACAGTACTTCTTAACCAGATTTCTATTAAAGAAGAACAAAAAAAGATCCTACTTTAGAGTCTCTTTAGAGAAGCCACACATAGAAAACTGCATGAACAAATTATTTCTGTTTAACATTCTATGAACAAATCTATTCCTTCTGCCAACTTATAACGGTTCTTGAGATAACACAAGGCTGAAATCTGTGGCATTATCAAAGTTTTACACCACTTCGACCTAGAACAATTTGCAAGTATTTGAAAACTTCTACTGCAGTGAAATGAAATGAAGAGTTTGTTATTTAACATCCTTTTCCCGCATGCAGAAGGCGGCAGCAGACGAGGACAAGGCCAACGTATGAGCACGGTGTAACACGGACAGTGCGCACTGTGTGCTGTGCCACGAGCACAAAGCTCCCTGCCTGGAGCAAGCTTTGAGTATAGATTCAGGTCAAAGACTTTAACCACAGTATTCCCAAATCTTCCACAAGGACACATCCAGAACAGGAGAGGCAACATGTCTTTATAGAAAAAAGATTTTACAGTTTGTCCTATCATCAGCATCGCAAAATATCCGGATTTTAGAAATCAAGCAAATCTCTACAAGACAATCCACAGGACCGGTACTTAACACAGTATCACAGTCTAACTTTTGATAACATTGATATCAAATAATCTGCTTATCATAGAATGCAGAGAACAAACAGAATGGAAGAGTTAAGAGAAGATCCTAGAGAAAAAAATCTAGCATGCATGTTGTGTATTTCACCCCACTGCCGCTCTGTAACTTCAGTTGTGACATTTATGAACTACCTTACCATTAAAAGAAAGGTGTTAATTTTGCTTTCATCCAAAATAACCTTGTATAATTTCTCAAATCCGTTTACCTCGAAGTCATCTCTATGGTACAGAAGTCCACATAGTGAGATTATGTCCAGTCACAAAGTATACATCAGAATATGAGCAGGGAGTTGGTGTGGAAATAGTAAACTTGGATCTTTTGCATGTTTCTATACCCTCTGAGACTACAACCAAAAAAACCCAACTAAGTTAAGAAAGTCAGGTCCTTCTAATATCAGTTTGTACTAAGAAACAGAATAAACACTGACTTTTTAAAAATCATCTACACATTTTATAGTAACCTCCTTACTGAAGTTCCAGTAAGAATCTCTTCTCACTGTCCCCAGAACCTACTGCCATTCTGCTTGGTAGGAATTAAATGCAGACATTTTGATAGGAAAATGTATGTACACAATAAAAAAAAAAATAATTTTCACTAAGCAATTTTTCTGTGGTCCATTTTCCTTTACATTTCTGCTTTGTTCCTCAGTGCTTATTAATGAATAGGAAATTCCTTAAATTCACCTTATTTTTATTCAGAATGTGAAATGCATAACACACATACAATGCCGTAGCTAAGCAACCATGCATGAGCCTTTTCAAGGGAAGATTTTCAGAGTTGTTAAAAATGAGAAAAGAAATTACTTACTACAGCCATACAGTTTAAAATGGCAGGAGAGAAGGGTCATAAATGCAGATTATTTATTAGCATGCTAATTCTGTTCTGGTTGCATTCTTTAATACAATTGTTTACTATTTCTAGAAAGACAAAAATGTTATATAATCCCTTCTTCTAATAACAGCCAGTTTCATTAGTGAATCTCATCTGCCTTTGGATCAAAGGAACACACAGGTTTGAGACATTAGGATTTCACAGCACAAGGTACAGTAATCAAAGGCAATAAAAATGAATTGACAAGCAAATGCAGGTTTTAGAGATCAAAGAAATAGACAGTGTTCATGTGAACAATTATGCATAGATGGCTTTTCCAGTAAGTGAATACCAATACCTAATCAAAACTGAAATATTAAATTTAAATCTTTGAAAAAGCACAGGTTGACAAGCAGCCAGTATGAGCATGGATTTGAAGAGTGAAGCATTCTTTCAAAGAGGAGCCAGTTGACATTTCTAAGAGGGCATAACATTCTCTGACATTTCAGTCTAAATCCATGCCTAAATCTCAGAATTCAGATATGGATCTGGACTAGTTTATAAGAAAACTCTACAAGTAATTGGTGATCATCAGAACAGAAACGTATCTACAAGATTAATGTCTTTGCTTCCTAAGAAAAGTGCAGCTGATGACACTTGAATCCTCTTTGGAAGTAAAATTTTGATGGCTTCTATCTCACTCTGTCTTACAGCCAGCCATTTGGAAGCAGATTTTATACAGGATTAACCACATCCAATTGTGCTGCTCCTGTAATTTTATTAACATCACTTCCTGGTATAAAGTGGTCTCAGGTCAACACCAGAGAGACAGGAACCTGATTTTTAAGAGAAGTCACCTAGGCAGAAGTTTCAAAAAGTACTTCAGCTGATAAAAATTACTTATAGTCAGGCACATAGAACATCTACACAAAATTTTACAGATGTGTAAAAAATTGTGTTCAGCAACTGAAAGCTAAGTTTTCTTCAGTCAATTCATACAGCATGTACAGAACAGAAGCAGCAGTATCAACACAATTTCTATTAAGGTAGCAACTCAGGTACTGTGGTATCTGCTCATATTAAACCACTACAGCCTCCACATCACATAACAAATAAGCCTGGTCACAAACTTTTTTTGCTTTCATAAGTAGCTAAAATTGCAATAAGTACTTAAAAGCATTTCCTATTTTTATGTAAAGTAATTGTTTCAATACCATTTTGATATCTTCAGTGAATGCACACCAGTATTATGTAGTTATGTGTTATATGTAGTAGTATTTCACTGGGTGAAAATAATAACAATTAACTGTGTGCAGTAACACCTCATTAGAAACACTGGAGCAATCAATCTTAAAAAATCGTAACCCGGACTTCAAGTTTACAAAGCTGAATATCCTTGGAACCATTAAGGAATCACATGTTTATGTTATATTATATTATGTTATATTAAGTTTATGGCAGCAGGATTATAAAAAAAACCTGCCACAACCATATTTTAATACTAATGAGCAGTGTAAAAATCTCAGCTCCAATCAAAGGAAGAAAGTCTTGAGAAATGATCACATGTGGTGATAATCTGTGTTCCCAGGTTTACATCTGCGCTTACAGCAAGATTATGCATATAAAAATGTGGAAACTGTCTGTCTCAGTTTGACTAGACAACTGCATATATTAATATTGTATTTATGAAAATATCACTTAAACACAACAGTATGCTGAAGGAACACGAAAAACAGATTTGGTCAGAGTAACTGGATGTCTCCAGAGATCACAATGCTCAATTTTAATGGGCAACAAACAGATCAAGAACAATCACAGCTATTTGCTTTAAACCAACTTTAGAGAAGTTGACCATATTCAGAAATTTTATTCCATGGCAGTTTCATCTCCACCTGCAGGTACAACTTGTATTACTGCCTAACATCACAGAAAGTGGAACTCTACTGTCTGCTCAAGTGTCATAATGCTTTAGACAAGATGAAAAGGGAATGAACCTCCAGAATTATTTTGTGTGTAATGATGCAGAACAAAACAAACCTTCACCTTGCCCCTTTTAAAAAACAATCCTGATGAAAAACAGCATCTGAGAATTCAACTGAAAAATTCAGTCAAGAGCACAGTAGTTTGGCACATACTAAATCTAATTTTTTTCCAATTACAAAATAAAAACAAATTAAATAGTCGTATCATTAAAATGGAATATCTTAATAACTGCAATAACTTTGTCCTGATTCACATCCCCGTAACTCAGTAACAGCCTCTAATAACCCTTGCAAACCTTGGGGTAACACAGTACATTAGTTGAAACCTACACCATACAAAACTTCAGATCCTCCTTTAAGTTAGCTCAAACAAAATCACATTACGCTTCCTTTTTTTGTTTCAGAACACATGATGTGCAAAGACAAGCTGTCTAAGGTGTTTTTCTCCCCCCCCCACAGACAATTGAGGATTCCCCAATTTTTCTTGTCATTTTTTCAGTATCAAAGAAGAATAGCAAGAACTGACTTGTAACCTAAAACCAGTATATGGAAAAGTTATCACTTCTGGAATTACTTGGCAACCATGAGCTGCAACACCTGCATACAGTAAGAATATAGTGAGTTTGCTCAAACAGCTCTTCTTATGCTATACATGCATCATTTGCCATCTCCTACAAGACCTGGAGGGGCTGTTGCACCTGGGAAAGGCTCGTTGTGACAGTATACAGAAAAATAAAGTTTTCAAAATGCAAGGGTATACACAAAGTGAATGTGAATTTCTGCCAGGAGACGACTCTAATATGTGAAAACTGTTATGAAAAGTTCACTCAAGTTCTCTTGGGTTTAAGTCCATGAGAATAAGATCCATCAGTGACCTCAGCAGGATGTTCACGGTCCACACTAAAACCAAGACAGAAAAAAACACCATACATCACTAGCTTTATCTCCTGTCTAAACTTGGCTTTCCTCAATCTCCCATCCAAGCACTAAGAGAGCCACAGAACTACCAAGAGGTGACAACTTGCTGTACTGTTTATCCTCTACTAACCAAGAGCATTATTAATCTCAGTTATAAAGTGCATTATAAAAAAGAGTCTCAACACTCTTTTTCAGCTTGTTTTCCATTACAAAAGGATATACTAGAAATTTCCAGTAGGGATATTAATATCTATTTCACAAGCCATATGCTGCCAATATGAAAATTCACCAGAACCACAGTCCATTCCACAAAATCTTCTCCCTCAGAACTTCCCAGGAGTAAGATGCAGGATGGCTAACTCTTCTGAAGGTGACAATTTTGCTTGATCTCAATTTCCCCTGGGCCTCATAACTATTTTACGTAATTAAAAACAGTGAGTGTCCTCAGGAGGAATGATGGCTGAAATCAAGTTGTTATCACGAGACAGTTCACTACTAAACTATCAAGTCTCCTCCAGAGAATACATATACAAGAATATCAAAGAGCAGCTTCATGAACTGGTCTACTGGCAGAAAATCAGTCACCCTCTGATGTGTGTGCTGTCCAGACCCTCATGGGAAGCAGGCAGGAAGTGCATGCATGCACTGTATAACGTGTGTGCAGCAAGACCTGTGCTTCCCAGAACTGTCATACTTACTGCACAGGGACAGTCACTCCAGCCATCTGACAGAAGGGGTACTCGACAAAGCTCTTTCATTTTTGAAAGACACTTCGAGAAAAATCAATAGTTGTACCCAGAGTAAAATGCTGAACAGAGAAAATTTACTATTTTTAGTCAAATCCTGAAGTAATAATGTGGTGTCTCATCTTGCTAGCTGTGGAACGAACCTTTAAATATAAATTAAACAAAATGGCATTTGTGAATACTATTTAAGGAAAAGATTTTGATAGAGATCTGTGAAAATAAAACATATTTCTAAATCAAAACAGAGCTGCAAACTGTGCTGTGCATGCTTCCAACTTTCCTTTACCTTCTCAATTTCTTCTATACCAGCTTTGGAAAAGTGGTATTTATTTTCTTCTTTCTAAGAAAGAAATTCCTTCAGTAAAACAACAGGTTGTTATGTTAGGTGAATATATACAACTGGATAAAAAGAAACTGATGAAGAAATCAAAAAGGAAATGAGCAGCCCAGATAGAGAACATCCATATCCTCAGCTGTGGACCTCATTACTGTTTTAACGAGGAAGGATTTCTCAGCTCTCTATCTAGTAACAATCTGGTTTGCAAATGATGAGATGATGGAAGAAACTGCAGGAGAGAAGCTGCTATCAGTTTCAGTCTGACAAGGGTAGGCAGCATCTTCAGTTGAATCCCCAAAGGAATTCAAGGCAGTGAAGGCAAAGATGGCACTGAAGGCCAAGTTCACAGGAGTGTCTTACTTTAAATTTTATTCTTCAAGCACTGAGTGCACTGTTGGTAAAAATCAACCTACTTTATTCTGAAGAAATAACTTTATTCTGAAGCAGCCATTTCATGGTTGCTACTCTCCTTGTATGATCCCTGAAGGGAAATTCCTATTGGACCTAAAAGATGTTTCACTTGGCAGCTATAGAACAGAGGTAAGACAAAGGGTGGCTGGGTTACAGTCTCACCCAAAGGGACAAAACCTGCTATGGAAAGGGCGTGCTTTAAGGACAGGAAGGTCCTGTTGTTTTCTCAACTTCTCCTCAATTATTTCCATCAGATTTCTTAAAACAATGTAGTGTAGCTCTTGCCAATTCAGCATGAGAAATTAATTAGTAGCTGAGGCACACACACACACACTGAAGTGTAGATACAGATAATGCACTTTACAGCAAATGTGCTGATAGTCAGTGCAAAAAAATCACTATGGTTTTCCTTGGTTTGAATCTTTAATTTTAAGCCTTAAATCTTTTTAGTTCAAAGATCTGAATGGTAGGTGGGAAAGAAGGGTGAGAGAAAAGACAAAAAATGCAAAAACAAACAAGCAAGTGCACACCCAAAGATAGCTTTCTGGTTTGAACTGGTCTGTCATGGAAATAGCTAGTGATCTAATTCACTCTGTAAATTAAAAACATTAATCACAGCATGTCATAGTTGCCCACCAAGTGTTACAGGATTTTAAGTAACTTTTAATATCCCCTTGGAAAGAAAAAAAATCTTACCTCAGCTGTTTTGCGTAGTTTTGCTCAATTTCTATCCTCTCTTTTACAAATTTTGCGTATTTCTCCAAGAAGTCAATGCCCCACTGCGTATGCTTGTCCAGGTTATCAAACTGATCCTTTAAAAACAAAAGGAAACAAAATTACCCAGAATTAGTTAAGAATCACAGCAGTACCAGATTTACACATCATTTATTTATAAGCTGTGCTCTGAGGGAATGCTTGCTACTTGGGTAGAAGTCATTCACCTTATAAATCAGTCAAATGTGTATATTGGAATCAGCCATAAACCAGAACAGGGGGTTCATGTGCAGGAACAGATCTACCTCTTTTTGTAAACACAGCTCTGAATACTTGCATGTTAAGCTGTAAGGAGTCTTTCATCACTTTCACAATGCAAATCTGTCTCCTTCCTCTTAAAACCCTTTATTTCAAAAGTGAATCTTTTCCACCAAGGTAACAGACACAACCAAAGATCATTATTACATCAATAAGAGACAGCTCACACAAGAGATGTCTGGCAGCTTTAAAACATAAGAACTTCTAATTTCATTGGATACAAAAATTACTTTCACTCTTAGGATTGATTACCCACTGAAAGAAAAATAACAAATTTTAGCAGCATGACTAAGTTGGGTGTAGTCTGCATATCAAAAATGCTTATTAAATCACAATTATATACACAGCTCACAATCAGCTCTAACAGGAGATTCCAAAGAAAGCAAATCTGTCCTTAGTAATTAAGAAAGTTACAGCAAAGGCACAAAACAAAAAGGAGAAATGGTCAATAATAAACTACATTTAAAAAAAAGTTTAGGAATTTTTAATACATTAAACCATCTTCAAAACCCATCTTTCACTGCACTCTGTACTGATCAACAGGTGAGAGATACACTAATTAGGACAAGTTGAAGAGTCAAAAAGCAAGTGGAAATATGGGGATTAAGAATTAGGCAGGAGAAAACAAAGGTACAAAATACCTCCTAGCAAACACTGTTAGTCAAACACATACTTGCATTTTATGCTACAATAACCTACCACAGAGAAAAAAATCAAGGATTTTCAGCTTACAATAGCATTTAAAATTAGCAGTTATTTAATAATCCAAAGAAAAGTAACTGAAACACCAAAGTTTGTGTCCAGTCAAGGCTGAATCCAAATACACTTCACAGTAAACTTAAAATATAAAAAGCAGAAAAAGAAAAAAACTAAGGAAACAATTAAGTTCAAAATTTAATTAACTTAAACAAAAAAGCTCTGAAGGCTGTTTATCAGAGGCTGTCTCTTGCACTCAGTAGCTTGCCTGAACCTAATGAATGATGTAGACTTCTAGCATTAGCAATTTAATTTAAGTTCAATTTCAACATGCAGTAGGATGATCTACAGCTAAATTAAAAAATGCCAGAAAATCCTGCAAGGCCTGAGACTCAAGGAACGTGTATTCACTTAAAGACAGGTGAACACAACTATATAACCAAGGAAAATAAAAATAACCTAACAGGATTAAGGTTGCTCTCAAATGTTGGACTAACTACTACAGCCAATTAGTGCCTTGAACACTTCAGTGTGATGGCATGCAAGTACTGCCAGCCAAAAGCATCCATCCTGTTCTACCACCAGCCCCTGCACCACTCCCTCCACCAAAACCACTTTCCCTGATGTTTCACCAGAGAACCACAGAAACAGGAGATAGGAGAGGGAGTGAAGACAAGATTTCAATGTATGTGGGAAACCGGGGCCTGTGTCTCACATTATTCTGACATGTGCACTTTGCACCAACTGGACACTTCCACTCAAAATATGTCAAATTAAGTGACACTTCTGCTACTGCTTTTAGAGAAGCTGCACATGCACTGTTTTGAGTGTGGGAAGAGGAAGACAATTATCAGGCTGTAGCGTCAAACCACATTTGCAAATATGCATAAAAATACATCAACCTCGAGAAGTTTGTCTTTTTTATACTCCACTCATTTGTGTAATTACTCTTACAAAATTAACGTAGCATCCAAAAGCAGTTTGTAAAAGATGCTTTTGGCATGAAGTCAATACCTAATACCATTAAAAAGAACTGACTTCCTTCAGCACACAGCAGAACAAAGCCTTTGCTGTCCTACTTAAGCTCTTTAGACCACAAAGCTCTCGTTTGCTGCTAAAGTTTCATTAGCATTAGGGAACACCACATTACTTCTGTTTCCAAACATGCAACCAGAGACAGTGGCTTTCCAAATATTTTGTTGAAACAAAAAAGGACTCCAATGCTCAAACTTCCTTCAAGATCTGCTATTAATATGAAAACTACATTTGACAAACTTATCACAATTTACTACAAGGATTTCATCACTGATCACGTGTCAAAAATTCTTTTCCACCCCCTTAATTCCTCTTCCTCATCTGGTTCTAGAAACACTATGTTCTGTGCAACGACAGCTTTGTTGGATTACCCCACAAGCTTCACAAGTTTTCAAATTCTCTATAAACAATAAACCAGTGAATGAAAGTCTGTAGTCACAAGAATCACCTTACACTGTCCTGTAAAGCCACTGAGATAAATGAGCAAAAGATAAAGGCAACATCAACAAATAAGCAAAAAGGACTGGCCTTTTCAGAAAGCCTTCCAGAGGGGAGTCACAAATCTACTCATTTACTTTCAGTCCCTCTTCAGAAGCTCACATTTGAGGTCTGGGCCTCAATTAAGCAAAAAGCTTCCTTTTTGTACCAGAACACAAACAGCAAATCTTCCAGACTGCTACAAAGGAAATCAAACTAATGCACTGAGATATAAGTGATGTCTTCAATGGGAAAAAAAAAAATGGTCAAAAATCAAGCAATACTGTACAGAGAAGAAAACAGACTAAATAGTTCCAATAAAATTGAGGTCTGTAATTTCAAAATAAATACATCAGTGTATTAATTTGGCTAGCTCCTTTATAAGAAATATGAAAACTGCATTAACTAGATCAGAAAAAGGTTATTAAAAAAAAATACCACATCCTACAATATCTGGCTATCTATGCCTTGATAATAAAGTATATTCTCAACAATATTTCCAAGCAAATATATTTTGCTGTTTGTCTAGTAACTGCCCACACCCCTTGGCAGCTGAGGAGACAATTTTTGTAAAAAGCCTTATTAAAACTGCAGCTGACTATTATTAAAGCAATCAAGGTCAGCTAACGGATGGTGGCCCTACTTAGAAACTGCCCACTCAAAAGTGGAATTTAGTCCAAAGCCTCTCCATTACAAACAAACAAATCTGACACTTGACAAGAAGTTTGTAGTAGGTCAAAACAGACTATTCCAAAACAAATGTCACCTAACTAAATTCTACTTTCAGATTATTTTACTGGAACCACAGATCAATGTTATAAACACTCCAGGTTTGCAGTTATCATGTGGTTGCAGATATCAGGAAGCTTTACAAAAACAGAAGCTGAAGCATCAAAGCCAAGAGTGAACCTGACTCAAATCAACAAGACAAAACAGACTCTCCTGGGTTAAACTTGAGATTCGCTCTCCTCCTCATACTTACACTTGTTTTTTCTCCAAACAAGCCTCAAGAACCAATAAAAAGAAAAACATGGGAGATTTCTTCAGAGGGATGAGCATGCTAAAGCATAAATACTGGGCATTTAGTCTTCCCAAAGCTACCAGTCCAGACACTGGACTAGTGTGGGAGTTTCAAATAAAAGACATTAAACAAGACTGAGATTTTTAAGGGGTTAATGTTCCCACCTTTCATCAACTTCAGAAAGCAATTCTACTTGCATTTAAAGCTAGGATTGTGGTGTCATTCTGTAAAATACTCTTCTGTTTCACTAATTTATTTCTTTACAATATGTAAACTAGCCAACTGCAGTAACATCCAATTGCTTTCAAATTAGTCTCCCATTCCACTGACCTCCAGACAAGACAGCTGAAAGTTTTAAGAATCACATTAAACATTCAAGTACATTGACTTACAAGTTTCAGAAACCAATCTCAATTAATTACATCTGCAATATCTACTTAATAAAACATTTTATTTGAAATGAGGATACTTTGCATTAATTAGTCTACCATCATTTTATTCTCTATTGACTCAACTGTACACCATTACTTCCAGACTTGTATCTGACCACAATTTTAGTCTGCAGTTACCCAAATGATCTTATTTGCACTTTTGAAGCACTGGCTCAAGATGAATTTTTTTTCCCTAATTCTTTGTTCTCCAGGCTGCACAGCCAGTCTAAACTTCCAAGTCAGTGAGTGAGAGATTAAAAACTCAATCCTGTCTTTTGCTCTCTAAATTCTTAACCCTTGTTCAGGCTGGTATACGGAAGTATGTACTATGCCAGTGTTCAGAGCATGGAAAAGCAGCAGTCAGGTCTTGGTTCAGGAGAAAAATATTCAAAACACCTGGCATCAAAAAAGCCCCAGTGCATTTGTGGATATAAATGTTGTATTTTATTATCACCTTATGAAAAGCCATGACTTACTTAACCACACAAGTCCACAGAAAGTCAAGTGAGAAAATGTGGGTGATAACTTAATACGAATCTTAGCAGTTCTTGTTTACTCAATTAATGCCCATGAAGGTTTATCAAATGAACCTGAATTATGGATAAATTTAAATGATAGATTAAATTCTGCCTGTCTTTTTTTCCTGCATAAGCAGCACAGTAGAAAAAAAAAGACTGCTTCATAACACCCAACTCTATTCAAGAAGTTATATATTTTAAGTTATAAAACATCATAAAGCGACTATTTAACATATTAAAGATTTTATAAAAACTTTTATGAAACAGGAGGCTGAAACTGAATTATGAAACATTATGCAGTTTGGTCTTCATTTATTTTATTTTTAGATGATAATCACGGCCTTCGAGTGATTCACTGTTTTACTTGAAGATATCACCAAATAAACTGCTTTATTTCAAAAAATGAAACAAAGCAAAAAAAAAATTTTGCTGTGTTTATACAAAGAACTACCTGATACATACATTAATATGGGAACCAATAATCATTCATGAATATATTAATGAGAAGTTACTAGTATAATATACTATACCTTTCTCTATTTGTCTTCAGGACAAATTAATTATAAAATTGTATTTTAATTAGAGCTTGTTACACTCATCTACTTCTGACAATACATTTCAGTTTCTCTTCATGGATACCTCTTCACTGTCTGTTTTTGGTTTCTACTTTTGTCTCCATCTTTATGCATTCCTGCTTCCTTTTCTATCTTGGGATAATAGCTCTTTTATTTTACTGTCTGAACTGATTATCATTTCTCTGTATTCCTGCCTGTTTGTTTTCATAATTATCAATTTGGTTAGGTCTTTCTTTTTTCCTTGTAACTGCAATGTGCTTCTTCCAACCAGGCAGACAAAAGCTGCTTCCAGCTCAACAGTACTTTATCTTTTCAAAACACCCTGTTAGCTTCACATCTAAAAACTAACAAAGAGCTGTTTCTATATCAAGAACAAAAAACAAAGTGTTTTGCTTTTCTGCTTTCTATGAGTTCTGGATTGTAGCTCCAGACTGATCTGCAAATTATACCTCATTCCTCTCTGAAAACAATCTAGGTATTACAGTCAAGAGAGAGGTAAAAATGTGCTGTGAGCAAACTTAAAGGCTAAGTATTTTACAGACTAAAAGATTAATATCAATTAGAGGGTTCAGGGTAGCAACATCAAAAGCCACAGTGACACTGGAAATAAAGCAGAGGCACTCAGATTAAGAAGAGAAAAATAGTAACATGTTCATATACATCAATTAAACAGTACTTCACATTTTAATTTCATACTAGAAAGTTCACTTAGATTGTATGGGCATATATACAGGATATTATGAAGAAAATCTGCTAGTCTTTTTGAGACATGAAAAGAAGAATAATTCCTAAAAAGAATTTCTCAAAACAGTTTGTAGATTGACCTTCAGGACATGGAGCTACTCTGCAAAAATTAATACACTGGTATTAACAGTAAACTATGTTGTAGCTTGAAAATATTTGAGTGAGAAACTGCTAGAAATGCACAGTGTTTAACATGCAAAAGAAAAACAACTGGAATTAAAAAGACACTTTTAGCTGGACAAAAGACTACTTTGCTCTGAGGAATGAAGAATTAATAAATTCATAGTATGAACAAAGTATGAAAAATTTATTTGCCTGTTAAGCTTTAGCATATGTTTTTAAAAAGCAGTATCACTGTCAACTTTTATTTTAAAAAGTCAATTTCTATGATTAAAGAAATATTTGCACGATAAAGTGAGCAAAAAGCTCAAAAAAAGTACTGAGCCACTGGAGATCCAGCCACAATGTAAGGTAATGTATACAGCCAGTCAGCTTTCTAAATCAAAGCTAAAAATGGAGAGATGCAATTGAGGAAGAGAAAGACTAAGACTGTTTTTCTCCATAAAGATGTCCCCAGACCAGCAGCAAAGGAACTGTTTTGGAAACTCTAGATGAAAGTCAGGTCTGGCAGGAGGGGATGTCTTGTTTGAGACCCAACAACTTCACACGTGTGACATATTTAGTTTCCAGGAAAGAAGAGGAATCTGCCACAGACAGAATATGCATGGAAACACTTGTGACTGCTTTTGAAATGAGCAGCCATAATTACAAAAGAATCAAGTTCTGCTTCTAGAGATTAGCAGATCAGCTGAAAAACATTAAAGATTACAGCTGTGCACTCCAGTTCACCGGTGCCACTAAGTGGATGAGTTAGACTTTATCAGCAATAGTTTCCTACCAGCAGAGCAAACTGACTGAAAAAATTCACAACTGGGACACTGAACACCGGTGTTAAGAGAGGAAAGGAACGCACTGCCACAGAGGGTATCTCAATAACCACACCTATTTGCCCTGTTAATGAATAATCTCCAGAATTCTTCAGTTAACAGATAGTCACATTCATAAGAACTAGAACAGTATATTTACCTCACTGCACCATGATGCAAACTAAAGTAAGGAAAATGTCACTTCTCTGCAGTTCCTACAGGTCTGCTCTATTCTTCACTCAGATGACCCTGCTCTGCAGTCCCACAGCAGGCTCACAGCCTGCCACACACTGCAGGGAGGGCTATTTCCTAAACACACCATTTCTTCCTCCTCAGGAAATTCTACCACAACACAGTTCCAGGCCTCCTTCCTCTCTGCTACCCATCACAGCCTCTTCACTTTGTGCTTGTCAATCAACAAGTTCTTCACCATGGTTGTGCATCAGCTGTCGTATCTTTACCTACAAGCTAGGAAGGAGGTAAGTACCATGTCCCAAACAGTCACAGTGGACTCTCTTACCACCACCACTTGAAAAAAATACAAACACATACACACATTCATATGAAGTATCACTAGAATACAAGCATACATAAAATACAGATCAGGAAATCCTGCTTTGTAAACTGAATCAGAACCCACTCACTTAGCTTTCAATCACCCCCTTAATTTCATTCAACTTTTCAGTTGGGAAGAATTTTTTTTAAATAAACTTAGCCAGATTTTTTTCACATATGTTCTCAATAGAGATTGTTAGAATACTTGAGTCTTATCTGCATCTGAACCAAAGCTTAATTCTGAAACACATTCAATTTTAAACTTAATTCCCACACTAACTTACAACAGACCATTTTCAAACACGTCTATCCAAGACAATAGCAGACCACAAACCATGTATTTTTGAGCATTATTGGATTAAAATAGTTGCTGTCTTAACACAGGGGCAGTATTACACTTGCCTTGTATATCCAAAGGATATAATTATGTCCATTCCCCTAAACACCAAGAAATCTTATTTTCACCATAGCCAAGCCAGAAAACAGGCACTTCCTGAGTCTTCTGGGAATAGCTGAAGGTTGTTAATAAACAGACTGAAGCGTAAGTACATTTTAGTCCTAGTTATGTCACTTGAAATAGGAGACAGGAAGACTATGTTTAACCCTAAATGAAGTAAGCACAATACCACGCAGCATCACAGTAAAAAAATGCTACTACTGTTCATACAATGCTTAGAGATGCTGTTGCTCATTGCAAGAAATATCTAGAGAAAAATTCCATCTTTCCAGTTGTCCTGGGGTGACTTTATGATACTGGTATCCCAAATCGTCTGGTTTATGTTATATATTAAGTTCTGCACCTTTAAGACTGGCTTTGAGAGCAAGAGAGGGGGAAGAAGAAGCTCGCAGTGTGTTAAGAAAAAACATCACTCCCCCACACCCCGCTCCTGGACTGTGGTGTCTGCAGCACGGACACACTGGAGGACAGAGCTTCTCTCTGGCTTTTAGTTAGTTTTAGCTAGCTGAGACAGAGGAGTTCCCTGGACCTCTTTTTCCACTTCTCTCCAAGGAAATTTTTTTTCCTTTCCTGGACCAGTTGCGGGGGAGGGGTCATTTGAATTTTTTCCCTGGGGAAACCCCCATTTGGAGTTTTTCTCCCAAATTTGCCCTAAACTAGGACACCAGTAACACTAGAATAACAGATTATAAAGCAGTGAGGCTATATATCAACGAAGCAGCAGAATACTGAATTTGCTCTATGACCAACAGCCATGTGAGGGCTCACGTGAAGAAGTAGTTCTGTGCAAAACCAGCACATTTATTGCATGATTAATGGTAGCCTACAGAAAATCTGCAAGAACAAATTAGCTGGCTTGGCAAACACTGATGCAAGACTTTTATTTTTGAAAAATTGTGTAAACAATCATTTAGTTCTTCAGTTACAAAATATTATTGTACATTACACGTAATGTAATGTTTTAGTATATGACTAAAGAACCCTTGCTGAAACTACTGAAACCTTTCAAAACTTAAATGTCTCTCTACCAACTACAGATACTTCCACAATATTATTAAAAATGCATCCACAGGAAACTGACTGAGCAAGCAACTCTGACATTTCCCAGTTCTTGCACATGTGACTTAATCTATTTTTGCATTCTGAAGGATCTGTTTTTTCAAAACTTGTAGAAACAAGAAAGGGATCTCACCTACCAACAACTTCTTCAGTGAAGGGTTAAATTCCTGCTCTGGCCAGTCTGGCATAGCAGCTAACAAGCAGAGTATGCACTGGTTTTTCCCTCTCCATACACTAAGGGAGTGAACAGTGTGCTCAAGACAAGAAGAGAATAGTCTCAATGTTATAAAGCGAGGCAGTAGGGGAAGGACAAAAGGTTTGCACATGGAATATTACAGAACACCTAGATGTCCTACATCACAAATTCAGAAAACAAGATGCACCAGCTTTGCATGTGCACACACAACTCTGTTCAAATTATATTAAAGCATGTCCAGCTGCAATACCATGAGACCCAGCTTACACTGTGCTATTTAGTGAGTTTTACTGAACTGAAATGTGACATATAAAATAACTTAGTTTGCATATTACTTAGAGGCAATTCTATAGACTTTACTACAGCTTAGAACTATAAAAGGGTCACAGCTCTGAACTCATCAAAAAGCTAAGATGCTTGATAAAAATTTAGAACAAGGAAGTACTTTCTGCCAGATGGAGAAGCTGAAAAAGAAGGGAGAGTAGCAACTTCCCTCTCACCCAAATATCACTTCCTTGTATTTATCTGCTAGCTATTAAGTAGACTGTAGGATACCACTTTCAACTGACTTAAAAATTATTAACTGTTTAACAAGTATGATGGAGAAATCCCATGCAGAAAAATGAATTTAGTGTGTTTCATACTTAAAAGATGCATCTTTGGGCTTTGTCTCAACAGAATTGTCAGAAAGAAAAGAACCTATCTGGTATGGGTTGAATCATACTGTTTGATTCTGACAATTAGGACAAATATAGCGTAAAAATATCTACACAGAATCCAGGCACTGCATATTGTCAGAACTTCATTTCAACACAGAGAGCAAGGTGTAGCTATGGCATATTCCTTATAAATTCCCTCATATGTATTTAAAGAAGGTGCACATTATTTAGAAACTTCAACCCCTGTCAACAGTTCCCTAAAAAAACACATTTCATGGCACTATTTCTACACAGCAAATGGAGTGAACAAAGAACTCATAAAATAAAACTTACAGCACAAAAATATAACAAACATATCCTGCTCTTAACTTTTAGTTAATTTCTCACAATAGGTGTAATTACAATACCCAGTAAACCTAGAAGAACTTGGTACAGGAAAAAAATACAGTGGTTCTTCTTGTAATGTGAATCTTTCAGCTAGCTCTAAGCACAGAGACCCAGACAAAACCTCCTCATTCAGCATAGCTCTGATAAACTGTCTCAACTACTCTCTCCTCCTAAATGCAGGAAGCTATAATGAATGCAGCTGGAATATGACAAGGTATTTCCTAGCATTATTATCAGCTCCCATCAGACAGACTTAAGACAAAGGCATAAACCTTACATTTTTTGCTACTTATATTCAAAAGATACAACTATACCTACATAGCTTGTAAACAAATATTTGCTCTTATTAAGAGTAAGATACCTATATATAGGTACTTTGATCAGCCCTTCAACTTTATTGAATTAAATCATTGGCCTTTTATGGTGTAGGAAGGGCTGCAAATACTAACAGAGTTAAATACCACAGCCTGTTCTGAGCACACTCCCCACTAAAAGGGAGCAGACACTGCTCAGTACTTCAGAAAACCAGAGATCACGGGACCAGTTACATAAATAGTTACAGAACTGGAAGGCTGTTAACTGATTTGCCATATGCTGTTTGTTTTGTCAACCCAATGAACAAGAGGATTTTTCTGTAACAAGTCCTACCGTAAAGTGCACTTCCCTTCTCAGTATCACCTGTGAATACACTTTAGTGTTCAAGAAAAAGACTACAGTAGCCACATCTTTTTCCCTTCACAGATACCTCACTAACAACAGTAAACACTTTTCAAACTTGCTTATAAAACCAGATCCATACACTTAACAAGAAATTAACATGGCAGTGAATTAGAGCCTTCCTCTGTTCTTTGGAACATTATTTCAGACACAGATAAATCCCGCGACAGAAAACAAACCAAACACACACACAAACCCAGGAACAACAAAACACCACCCAAATCCAAAAACTCAAAACAAAATGAAAACCAACACCACCCCCCACATCCTCTATTTGCAATGGAATCTACTGTACTCAGTTTTTGAAGCAAAATTCATAGTAACATTAACATAACTGAATAAAGAATTTAAACTAAAACCAGATGTTATTACTGGCACCTTCTAAACAGTGGAATTTTTCAAGGTTTTGTGATTCAGATAACATTAAAATGTAACGCAATTGTGCCGTTTATCAGTTTCTCTCAGTTTTTAAGATATGAGCCTAGAAATATACAGTATTTACAGTATTTATAAAGTCCTCCTATATTTCACTACAGTTTTCAGAATCATAAACTGCATTGTAAGTATAACATTATTCATAAAACCTTTATTTCTAGAAGAAATGTACTTCCTCTGATAAATCAAATCATACAAAAACACATACTGTTTCCCTTGGTTAACAAGGTATTTTTCCTTAAACTACAAAGGAAACAAGAGTGATGTAATTTAACCATAAGCATATGCACACCCATTTAAAAAGTCACAATTACAAAAAGGTAGAACAACCCAATTACAGCATATTTGGACACTGAAGTTGCATACACAAAAGATGAGTACAAACTTCAGTGTTCTGAAAAGAAAACCCACATTTTTGTACTGTCATAGCTAGGTTCCCCATTCTTTCCAAAACATGTATGAAGTCCAAACTCCTAACAGCTAATTTTTTATACTGTTTCTGTAATCCAGCATATTAAAAGGACAGTGGGGTCCATAAATACATTCTGCACCACTTCAGGAGCTCCATACTGAAAGCAAGCAAATTTATAGCATAATCAGGGCCAATACTTCTGAAGCAAGACAAATAGTACTCGCATTCAGGACAGAAATAAACATGAATGACAGGGTCACACTGGCTATAATGACACCAGACCATATCAATTTCCTTTTTGAGAGCAAATTTCTTTTTGGGAGTCAAATGAAGAATCAATGCAGAAATTAAAGTACCTCAGCAGAAGCCTACCTTCTTCAGTTATTTCCTTCCTGACTAAACTGATAAAAAAAGAAGGGTATTCACACTAAAATCCAGTGGAGATGTGAACAGTATAGATGAACAAGCACCAAATCTCAGTACTTTATTTGTGACTGGACCTCAAGGTTCAAAACCGGGCCCAGTATTTTTAGCTTATTTATCAATGACTCGCACGAAGGGGCAGACGCCTCCTCGCACGTTCAGCGACCACACAAAGCTGGGAGGAGAGGCCACAGCCCCTCAGAAGGGCTCCCTCCAGAAGCCTGCAGAGAGGGGCAGAGAAAAACCACCTGAATTTTACAAAGGCAAACGCAGGGTCCTGCTCCTGGGGAGGAATAACCCCAGCACAGGCTGGGGGCTGACTGCTGGGGAGCAGCTCTGCAGAGAAGGACCTGGGGGTCCTGGCAGACCACAAGCTGCCCATGAGCCAGCGGTGCCAAGAAGGACAATGCCAGGAAGAGCATCGTGAGTGGGTCAAGGGAGGTGATCCTGCCCCTCTACTCAGAGCCAGCGAGGCACAGCTGGAGAGCTGTGCCCAGTTCTGGGCTCTCAGTACCAGACAGACAGGGAGCTCCTGCAGCCGGTCTGGCAGAGGGCAACAGGGATGATGAAACCCTCTTATGAGGACAGGATGAGAGAGCTTGCCCTGTTCAGCCCTGTGAAGGCTGAGAGGGCTCCTCATCAGCGCCTGCAGCATCTGAAGGGAGGTGTCAGAGGGTGGATCCAGGCTCTGCTGGGTGGTGCCAAGCAATAGGACAAGAGGCAGTGGACAGAAACAATGCACAGGGAGTTCCACCTGAACACGAGGAAGAACTTCTTCACTGTGAGAGTGACTGAGCAGTGCAACAGACTGCCCAGAGGGTGTGGAGTCTCTGCCACTGGAGATATTCCAGAACTGTCGCAATGCAATCCTCTGCAGAATGCTCTGGCCTGATCCTGCCTGAGCAGGGAGGTTGCACCAGATGACCCATTGTGGTTCCTCCCAACCTTACCCACTCCATGATTCTGTGACTGAAACAGAACCATCTTTACCAGTTTCTCCCTCTCATATTTTCTCAGGATTTTTTATTCTTCTGGTCTAATTTTTTTTCAATTCTTGTTCATCCACTATTTCCCTTTTAATTCCTTCTTTAAGCCTCCTTTGCACTGCCTACCCTTCTGACATAACTTCACTATTTACTTCAAAAGCAGATACCGAGAACATTCTTCCTGCCTTAATAAAGAAATACTGTGGGAATCCAATTTAAAAGTAGCATTTTAAACACTGAGTTAATTCTATACTCTGTGCAAAGCATCTTGTTCCACTGATCAGCCACAGAAAAACTACTACTGTCATAAATAATTACTAGGTTTCTTTCCTAATGACTTTTCAGTATTACCAAATCAGAAATAATAGAACAAAATAGTAAAAAAGTGCTCAGTGATATACTGCAGATGTAGTTCAAAATTCAGCTGCAGAATATACTGCAGATCAAAACTTACTACAAATTCACTATGTAAAATCATAGAAGGACTTGGGCTGTAGAAGACCTTAAAAATCATGTGGTTCCAAACCTCCTGCCATAGGCAGAGATACCTCCCACTAGACCAGGTCACTCAGAGCTGCAGCCAGCCTGGCCTTGAACACCTCCAGACCTTTGTACTTGTCCTCTCCTTTAAAAAAAAAACAGTTCTACCCAAAGAACCCTGTGAAACTTAACACTCCTTATTACACATTGACCTAGAAGGAGAGGAAAGCAGCAGTCTTTTTGTCACCTAAAGATATAACCTTTCCTGTATCTAATGTCATTGCCACACCACATTCATTATGTCCTTTATGGAAAACCTAATTATTTGTGATTTCATTCTTTCTTCCACATGAAATGCCATGCATGTCTTTATTAAGCACTCATTTCACTAAGTCTGCATGGAATTAAAACAGCCAAACATTAACCAATATAGGATAAATCTCTGTAAATAATCAATGGTCTAGGAACTGTCAAAGAAATACTGCAGCAATTCTGACAAACAGCCTAAAATATTGAATAAAACATGACATAATGAGAAAACCAAAACCCATTTCTTTCATACTGAATAAAACTATTATATCTTTTATTACACTGACTATAAAACTGAAACCATCTAATTGCACGTGGGAGTTTCAATTTTGTTTTTAATATTACTAGCTTGATTTAAAAAACACTGAAAATTGATATTTCATATCTGGGGAGCCTTAATACTTTATATCTTACCAAAATCATTTAAAAACCAGTGATTAAAGCATGCCAACTTGTAATCAAAAGCACACCATGATTTTATGTAGAAAAAATTAAACAAGTGCTTTTTGCCCAAGAATCTCTTTAGTTTTTACTGTTACATATCATTGTATAAAACCATGCATATCTTTTAGAATGAAAATTAATAAAACTATAATTAAATGCAATTAATTTAAGGAATCTGTAACAGTATTCCGAATTCAGTGCATCTTTAGTGTATAATGGAAAATTGAAGACACTCACCAGTCAACTACATTTTTCTGAAGATAATGATTTGGAAAGGAAACTATTTGATACTATTGCCTGCCTCAGAGAAATACTAAATATTTAAAACATTCAAAAGATCATTTATCAAAATATGTTTGACTAAATTTTGAGTGTTCTTCTTATGGTACCACATATACCACAAAATAGTCACAAGAATGATTCATTTCCCAGATACTTTAAAAACTTTCTAACAATATGCAAAATTATTACACTTTTATGCGAGCAGAATGCACAATTTACATTTTAAAAAAAAATCACATGGTTAATTGTGAAACCAATATTTGTTTTCATATAATAAAAAAGCATAAATGAAACACTTAAGAGAAACTGAAATACATTAAGTATTTTGCACCAAGTATAGCCACTACCCAGTTACAAAGCAAATTAGTAAACTGAAATGAAAGTAGCAGTACTGAATAAAGTAAAAGTTGAGAATATAATATCTTGTCAGCAGTACCCTGAAACAGCACTTTAGCAATTAAATGCAGCTTCTCAGAATGCTAGATTTGTTCTGTTTCTTAACTCTGAAGCAACTTCACTCTTCTGTGAATTGAAAATAACCTTGTGCAATCTAGAAAGACTTCTGTAAGGAGAGAAATACAGAAGAGAACAATTACTGCTTGCAATTTGACCTTCCCATCTGAATCATCCAAGGGAACTAGACTTGAGCCCAAATCACTTAGATGAATATGACCCTGATGTAATGTCATCGAACACTGGTTAATTCTTGGTATTTCTTAAATTGCAAAAAGAAAGCCTATACTAATATATTTTCTTTTCAGTTCACAAAGTTCTACTGGACTTGGTTTTACTGTAATTGTTAAAAATCCAGTTTTCAAATTAGGTTTTATAAATATAAGCATTAATCAAATCCCATGAGACATGCCCTGCATTAGTGGCATTAGTCCATCAGGCTGGCACACATTTGGCATTAGTCCATTAGGCTGGAAATACTCATTTGCTATCAACCTGCTGCAATTAGAGTACAATCCTGATAATAAAATAAAGTTTCTTTTTTTTTTCTGGTTAGATACAAACAATCAAAAACTTTTATGCCTCTCAAGAATACATAGTAGCACAAAATAAATACTTGAATTACTAGCATTCCATAAACCAGCTCATTCATACAAACAAATGTATCAACTAGTTGCTTCATAGAGACAACCAACAGTAACACAAGAGCAATTTAGAAATAATTCATGCTCTCTAAACAGATGCGGTTCTCAGTACCCACCTTAAATGGTTGCCACCAACATCAGCATCATTTGTTTTACTTCCGTGTTAAAATCATGCTGATATAACATGCACCAATACCTCAACAATAATACTTTTTACTAAGCATGTATCTGATTGACATAGAATTTTGTTTCTCAAGATTACTGCAAACATTTCACATCAAGGATTCCAAACTCAACAATCAACTAAAATGCAAATTAAAATGTTTGTCACCCATGCTGCAAAATAGTTTTCCCCACTTCAGTAAAGAACTGGAGAGACTGCACAATACACTTACCATAACATTTACACAGTCATCTCTGATTTCTGAATCTGTGTATCTTGGAACCAATTCTTTTAATTTTTACAACTCTAATGGATAAACCAGTAATAGCTTTTTGCAATAAACAAGTGTAATAGGTAAAGAACTCTTAACAGAAACAAGTAGATTCCCAGAAACTACAGCAGAAACTGAGTACCAATTAAAATGGGCCACATCATCAATAAATAGACAGCCAGTTCAAAATACTGAATAAAGGTGTTTTTCCAAGAAGTAACTTCGGATTTCTAATATCATAGGGCAACAACACACCAAATGTAATTTATATAAACTACTTGCAGATGAAACAGTAAACAGTTTCCAGCCAGATAAATGTAATTGGATAAGAAATACTACCTTTTATGTCATCTGGTATTAAATACAGCTTTACTAGAAAAGTCTTTTAATATACTGTCCTTAAAGTCAAAAGACAGTGCTTAAATGTGCAGTTTATCTTAGATTATCTAAAACATAATTACCATTGTTTCCACTCAAAAAAGTTAAAGCAATGACAGCTACTGAAAAGGGTCCCTCATATGGAAATACTAACATGAAAGCCTTCAGCAACATCTCTACAGGTGTTGCAGATGTGTTATACCATGTTAGAGAGATGCTAAAGATGGATCATACAAAGCCCAGAAGAAAACTGCACACATCAGAAAGCATGTTATAGCCCAAAAGATGACCTTACAAATAACTTTGTGTAACTCATACTACTTCACTGTTAACTTGCCATCCTCTTTATCCATCTCTTTTCCTCATAAAATAGAAGTTAATACTAAGCAGAATACGGAAACTAATGCTGCTGAAGCAACTGAATAAATTGCAACACCGAAGAAAAAAGAGATGATGAATAAAAATAATATAAGATAGTCTAAACAAACTAAAAATGGAGCAAGTCAATAGTTAGGAACTTCTGGCAAATTAAGATCAGAAGAAACTGTTTTCAGAACAATGACAAGCAGAATCTGATAGTTTAAAAAAAAAAAAAAAAAAGCTGTTTAAGATGTTAGGGTGCCATTTCCTGCTATAAACCTTCTATTGGATTAGCTTTAGTGGCAGAGACTATCAAAAGATAAAGGTTCCAACTACAAGCAGAGCCTCAAGCCCCTTTACTACAGCAGGAATACAGAGATTTTTAGTTATATTTTTCAAGTGCTCTTATCAGCATTTTGCAAAATACAGTAATATTTTTTAAAAAAATATTTCTTTCAATGAGGTTAAACTGCATACTGTGCTACTTTGAGATAATTTAAATCAACTGAAAAAAAAAAAAATCTGCGAAGTGCTCTTGAATAAATGCTTTCAAATTCACCACCTTCCTTAAAAAACAAAAACCCCTTTACACCACATGAAACATTATTTAACACTGATTAAGAAAGGACAGGAAGAACTAACATTATGAAAAGCTATGCTGTCTTTGTAACAGAGTAACCGGGGTAACAGTCCTGAAAGGATAACAGGTAACATCCAGACAACTTTTAGATTAACTAAGGAGATATGGGAGCATGATCCTCTTCCCACAAATGAACACAAGTCAGCACAAAATTAAACCTCTTTTCCAGTGACACAATGAAGAAAAGCAGTCAGGAAAGCCACAAGTTCCAGGTTTGACTTACAGTCTGATTATGCCTGCATGATTAGAAGTTAAAATGCTAAGTACAAAGTACTACAAATAGTCTTTTAAGATCCTAAGAAACTAACAGTAGTATTCCCACCTAATGTGTGCATAAAGGTCTGCAGAAGCTCTCCTTTGAGAATTAAAACTCAAGGTAAAAACTTGAGTTTGGAGCACTGATATTCCATGGTACCTCTTTATCGTAGAAAGCATAAATCCTGGCCATTCAGCACAACCACCTTAAGACAACTACATGTTTTCTCAAAAATTGCAAGGGATTTTATACAAATGATGTCAAAATGTATTCATTACACAGCCCACAATTACAGCCTTGAAGTATAAAGCAGACAGAACATGGAAAAACATTTTATCTAAGAATCACTAAGCTTAAATATCACTAGCGTCTCGTCTTTAAGACTATTTTAACTCTTTTAAGAAAATTATTTCAGTTCAACTATTGAAATTCCAGTGAAACTGAATGACAACCATCCAGAACCAAAATAATTTGGAGTCACTGGGTGCTAAGACATCCAAGCAGGAAGAGCAGGTAGCACACTCTGCCTAATACAAGGTTTGTTTGCACCTACTACAGTTTTAATATGCAGAGCCAATCCCCCGTTTTACAAAACTCCGACTCAAATCCACTAGGTGGATGTTTCTTCCAGTAAAAACTTCTTGTTGTACTCAACTACTCCTACCTCACTGCTTCTGTCCCAGGAATGCAGAACATAAAGCTGGAACTTGGGGAAATCCACTCAGATCTCTCAAGTGCTGGACTAGAGCAGGAACAACTGCAATGCTGCTCCTGGAAAGATGCTAATTATTCTCCCTAGCACTAATACCAAAGTGAACACACTTCTTGAAAAGCCATTTTGGAAAGAAGTTACCCTTGTTATTAGAGATGTCTTAAAATTAACAGGGTCTCAAACTTGGGGAGGTAAGTTAAAAGGTCTAATTTATGTGATTGCAAAACTTCAGAAATAACACAAAAGACCTAACAGCTTTTACAAAACAAAGACGTAATTGAGATAAACCAAAACAAATAACCCACAACCCCTGTTTCCTCAGTCTCAACCTAAACACTTAATCAGACCACCACACCTCTTGCTGCAGGAGTAAATATTTGAATATCATGCAGAGCCAGGATACTTCACAAAACTGCTCAGCCTGCCTCACATGGTGACATTTCTATTTAAGTTTCATAGAGCTGTACAGTCTACATTCCCCTCACATTACTACAATGTAGAAAAATGCCAAACATTTGGATTTTCCTGATAAGTTACTATTTCTTTTCAAGAAATTCATTTTTCCTCTTTAAACCTGCCATCTTCTTAGACATGAAATCTAACCAGATATTCCAGTCTGGCTTTTACCATTTTATTACAACATGCTGAAGAACTCTTCAAGACAAGTTCATCCTTTTCTCGTCCTCCTCCAAACAAATTTGTGGCATCTTGACCATATTGCACAGATCTCAAATGTCATCATCTGTTGTTTAGCCAATTTCCAAATAATAAAAATCAAAGTTACTGAGATAAAACTTTTAAATCAACAAATTATAAATACTCTGAAAATAAAATTTTCTTCATTCATAATCCAAGTACATATCCTTGTTCTTCTAACTCACAGTTCATAGCCGTCAAAACTCTTAAGGTTGAAATAAGATCCATTAAAGAAAATAACATCAGTAATTGTTGCTGATTTAAATAATGCTGTGCATTAACTACAAGGTACAGGTAGAGCTAGGTTGCAAATATTCCTTCTCAAAAACAAAAAACAGCTTTGAAAATTTCCTGGTAATACAGTACTTAGTCTCAAGCAGATTAATGAGTTTCACTGATCCTATGAGATATTTGCTCATAAAATGAACAAGTATTGGTAAAATTAAGTATGTAAATGAGTACCTGCACTATCAGGGTATAAATAAAGTAGGTGTTAGGGGCATGAGGGAACCCATATTTGACTCTACAGAACAAAATTGTTTTATCAGTCATCCTTAGTGAACCTCCAAGCAGTTTTCCATTTACTAATCACAAATTTGAACTTGTTTTCAGGGAAAAGCTAAGAAAAAAACTTTTCATTTAAGAGCATATAATGTGTATCATATCCTTGCAGCTACTGCATTTTTCTGGTTTATACCTTTTACACTAAGGTCTCAAACTTTAACCTTTTTTTCACCTGATTACTTGACTTCTTTCCTGAATGTCCCATCTATATCCATCCTAAAACTTGTTAACAATTTCTCCTTTTTTAAAAAAAAAAAAGTCTCTTTCTAACCATCCCAATATCTGCAATCTTTAGGCCTTCTTCATCCATCTCTTTTCCCAACCACACCACATCAATAATCTATTGAGATTTTTCTTTCACCCACATGTTTTTTACCCAGCGTTGTATTTTCCTTCTCTATCACATCAAACATTAGCTTCTTAACCTCACTTTCAAGGCCACTGCTGGCTGATTCCAGCTTATTACCTCATCATACCAAAGGATTGCTGTTTGCTTCACTTGAGACACCAACACTCCCTTGCACTTTTCAACAAGTATTTCCTGCATTCTCTTAGGTTGTTTGGGTGCTCATCCCCTGCAAACATGACAAACGTCCACCCCACCACTACCCTTTGCTTGCAAGGCTTACCAAAAGAAACAGCTAAGAGGCTGCAGTTGAGATCACCAACCACTGTGCTAAAACTGAGGTTTGCACAACTCTCATTTGGCACCACCACTACATGACCCAGCCCCTGCTGGAACTCAAAGTTAAATGGATTTGGGATGCTCTTCCCACTGAGTTTGTGTAGAATGCAGCAACAAGGACAAGATTGCAGCAAGTTTGTGTAGAATGCAACACAAGGACTCTATGTGACTAATGGTACTAGGTGATACATAAATACCAACGTAAAATACACTTCCACGACTGATTATAAATGTCAAATATCCTAAATATTACTCTAATTGTGACTGACATCATATAAATGTGGGAAAAAAAATATAGGACAATTTAATGCCATAACAGATAGCTGAAAGAGGACACTTCATCCATTTATTTTAAGGATTAAAAAGTGTCAGATATTACAAATATTACAATTTCCTCTTCCAGAGTATTCCCCTGCTGTAGAGACAGCCAACTGCACTGGAGCACAGGTGCTGTCTGGGGTTCACACACATCAATTATATTCCCACTCACTGCCACAAGGGAACCCATGCCACCTAGACCAAATGCTTATTTGAAGATATTATTAGAAAGGGAAACATTACTGACCTCCTCTGAAATAAATGAGGCATCTGGGGTAAAGACAGAGTGTACAAGAAGCATACCCATATTCAAAGAAAACTACCAACCAGAATATACCAAGTGAGGTTTTCACAGCCACTGGAATTGGGCATCCATCATGAGAAAGAATCCAGTAATCAAATGCTCTCTTTACAAAGGATTTAAAATGCAGATGGAGATCTGAAAGGCACACCCATCTCCATCACCTGCATTCACATCTGGTTACCTCAAGCATGCCAAAAGTCAAGGCTGCCTCTCAACTCTCCAGTGCAACTGCTGTCATATTTCAGAAGTTCTTTAATACTTAAATAACTCCAAATTTAAATCTAGTGGATGTCATTTCATCGCACAATGCTGAAAAGTATCTTTCCCTTAACATGGAACTACAAAAAAGCATGTTGTACTATTTCTTGTGCACCAGCCAAGGAAAAAGGATTTGCATGGTACTTGCCTCTGAAACATTTGTGAGTATCCAAATCACAGCAACTGTACCAGCTACCAAGTAGTAAATTAACTCTATCCCCTCCAAAACCAGGATAAAAGTGAAGGGGTTACTTTCAACATTTTAAAGCACCATATTACAGTGCCCTTACACAATAAAGAATGTTAAAGTGTTCTACAAATATTGCTGCAATATTAATTTGATTAAAACGAAGTGTATTCCAATTTTACTACCGAACTAACAGGGACAAAAAATAAACTTAATTTGCCCAAGATGACACGAGAGTTCCACATTAAAGCCCAAGAAAAATTCAGGTCCTGCAAGATTAGCTTTTTAGCTCACAATATGACTGCACTTCTTCACAAGATGTAAATAGTAATGCAACTACAGGAAAATGTACAGAGCACAATGCCAGAAAGCAGTTTCATCAGTCTAATTCCCTGTTCATTGTAAATGACAAAGCAGAAGCAGAGTTCTGACAAAAAAAAAAAAAAATCAAAGGAAAGAGATTCATGGGTCTTACATGTAACTATTTCAAATTTACATACAGTAGAAATTTTCAGAAATTTGGTTCACCTAAAATTAAGCCCTCTCCTGTTCTAGTCACCTAGCAGGATATGTAATACTTCTGCCATTCTCCTCTTAGGACTAGAACTTGTAGCTGAAAAAAACCCCAGCAACACAGAAATTTATTGCAGATAATTCCATAAACAAGGTCAGTGTAGAGGGTCTGCATTTTAATGAAAACCAGAAGGCTTTTATTAGTATAATACTTTTTTCCCCCTTCTTTTCCCATCCAGCTGAAGCACTGACATACATCTGAAGACAAACCTCTAAACCTTCTGCCAAGAGAGAACTGGGACTGGGGTACGTAAACTCACAAGGGGCAAAATGAAACAATCTGACTGGAATTTCAGCTTTCACTGAACAGTTTGTTCACCACTACAAGGAAAAAGCTGAACATATCTGGACTTCAGGGAATTCGTTTCTCTACCAAAAAGAATTCAAGTCCTTTAAAAAGTATGCACATGTGTTGCATGAACAATGAAAACTTAATCTGCATTGTGTGAAATAACTTCCCCTCCACAAAAAAATAAAACACTCTCTTACTCAATTACTGGCTTTACCAAGAACACTACAAAGTGCTCTGCAAATATAAGGACTGAGTTAAAGATACTATACAAACAAATTAGGGTCTCTCCCAGATCAATCCAGTATAAGAAATAATTTAAATACAACACTAGTTAATTTCTAGACATTAGACTTATTTCAGTAGGTCTACAGCATCAGTGACTATTCTACACAAGCAATAACAACAAACCTTCTGTCTTCCAGTACTTACCTGCAAACATCTGAAAGCACAAATCATACCTACTTGGGCAACCCTCAGCTCATGAGCACATTGCTAATACTTTTGCTGTGCTTTCCTCCATCCCAAATTCTGAGGGATTTGTCGTTCATGGGGATCATTATTTTTACAGATATATACTTTAAAGAAATCCTCAGCTTGGTTGAGATAAAAGATCCTGCAATATCCAACGACATTTTTATTATTTTCAATCAGGAAATCAAATGACAGCTGTAGCATTTAGAATCTTGATACAGGCAACTCTTACATTTTGTACTATGAACATGGATACTGCATACATTTTTTATAAGGCAGCAATACTTTTCCAGTGTTCAGAATTTCCAGATGAGTGAAGTCCCATGTATGTTTGCAGGAACTTCATTGAAAAGCATATGCACTTCCAAGTAAGCAAACAAGTGAGGCCATAAATAAAAACAGATGCCTTTTTAATAGATATCAGACGATAAAAGTTTTCAAAACTCAAAAAAAAAACCACTTTCTAAGCAGATAGTCAAAGACACACGTATGCATTCTTAAATTAAATTATGTTCAACATCAAACCCGAACTGATAAAGTCTTATGACAATGACACACCCCTTCCTGGAAAAACCAGTAAAAAGGTCAGATGTTTATGAACCAGACAATTGCTGGAAAAATACGGACAAACATTTCCAACTACAACTCAGTACAATTGTTTTCACACCAAAGCCTAAAGTAACTCTACTTTCAATGACCAGGTATTTGATCCTTACATAACTTTCTAGCTGGAAATCTCAAGAGGCCTTCACAAGGATGAGGTAAGCTGCACAACAGCGCTCGTGCAAGACTGGAACCCCACAGCCACGAGGCATTTTATCCATCCAGTGTGTCACCCAAGACAGGGGAAATGTGCAACCATGCCATGCAGCTGGAAAACTCTGTAATCTTATACTTTAGCCACAACACACGTTCCTTGCGCACATTTGCAGACCACAACAGCGAGAGTACTGATTGAAGAGAGAACCTATACAGAATACTGTTTGCAATCTTTGGTTTAAGATGATGGAGAAATCTGGGGACAAAAATAAATAAATAAATCCACATTCCATCTCTCAAACATCCCCCTGTTAAACCGTGTTGTCTTTAACAGAGTATATGTTAGCACACTGGAGAGTAAGTTTACAAACTATTAAGATTCAAAAGCACATATTAATCCATATGGGACATGGATTAATATTTAGAATTATTTACAGTGGTTTTTTATCTGTATTAACAATGCTAGTAACTACATAACCCCACTCACATTAACAATCAAGAAAGTTTCTCAGTTTTGAGAGAAAAATCTCTTTTTTTGATCATAAAAAAATCTTTTATTTACCTAGAAATTAAATTTTCTAATCTAGTGAACAAAAATACAATAAATTATTACGACAGAAGTATGCTACAAAATAGCTACTTTTTGAAGTTAACTCCTTATTTACATTCTGTGAATGTTTTCCCTATATAATTACACTTGACAACTTTTAAGATTAGACAACATCACCACATGATTTATCTTCTACAAAAAAAAGACTAAGATTTTAAAGCAAGAAGGAAACAATGTCTGAAAGCGAGACAAAATTTTAACGGCTAAATTTTAACAACAAAAGAAAAGTTTTAACAGCTTTTGGAAGACTATTGGTGCAACCTAGTTATTTAATATTTTTAAAAGTAGAACTCGGGTTTAGGCACAGAATGATTTATTTAAGGAAAGATTAGAAAGAGCACATCACAAAATATACTTTGATCTTTCTTTGGTCCAGCATAACTAATTTCTAAAATACTACTCTCCAGTGCCAGTGGTTTCTTAATTATAAAAGATGGTGTGCTTCTGGCCCCAAGGAGCTCACAACAATAGTATCATTAAATCTTCTACAGCCATTTCTTTTTAATCAAGAAATCTCTGCACAAAAAGCCCTCAGCAAAATTTGTGTTTTAAATATTTATCAAGAGGTGAGAAACAGATGGCTAGACTGGTTCTACAGACTGAAAATGTTCTGACATGGTATTCAAACTCTTTTTCTGCCAACTGCTATAAAGGGGTTCACAGGGGTTGGAACAAAAGAATGTGAATCCAAAGTCAAAAAACATCCTTCCTGGTTATTTTTTTTTTTAAAGAGACAGCACAAAGTCTTTAATTAATTTCCAAAGAAGCCACTTCAGAGTGCCCATCACACTGTCTCCTCTCATTACACTAAGAACTTCATTATCAGCTACACTCCAGTCTCCAAAGGTTAGTAAGCCTTTAGCATCAAAGCAAATGCACTACATATTCGATTTAACAGCACAATAACCCAAGATGACAATAACCAGACAAGTTTTTAAATATTCTAAGTTTGTGCTATTTGTACACTTTACGCCCACCAGAAAAAGGATTCCAGATGTACAGAAACATATACACTGAACAGATGCTCATACTGAGAAGATTCTTAAACATATCATAATCTATCATTTTTATTTCCAAATATTTAAAGTTACTAAAACCCACCCCAATTTTTGTCCCATCTATCTATTCTTGCTTTGAATACTGCAGCACAATTTGATAGAAGTCAGGGCACTTTATAAAGCAAAAATGCAAGTCTAACTACAAATTCAATGTACAAACCCTCCTACTGTTCATGAGGTGAACACAAGTGCAGTATTTGAAAAAAGCACAACAAACTCCAAAAAGTTAATTCTGAAAAGTATCTGAATCTAAATAAACAGCAGCAATTTTCTATTACTAATGAAGTGCAGCAATGCTACTTTGCATTTATGTGTCACCCTTCTTCAGACAATTACTGCTTTACAAATGTTACCTATGAAGAAATTAGATATTAGAGATAGGAAAATTTGGCACCCAACAGCCAAATTCTCAGAAAATATATTTCAACTGAATTAGACAAGACTTGCCAGTTCTCACTACTCTATTCTAACCCCTAAGAGAATATTATGCAAAGCAGTTTACCAAAGTATTTTGGGTCCTGTGTGGTCATACCATAAGAAATGTGCTACAGAACGACCACAAACATACACACAGTGATGAGAATAAAACTATTTGTTGAATACTACTTTCAAAGCATTATCAAAATTTTCTCTTGTACTAAGAAAGCAGAAAAGGGGACCATATTTCCCACAGCACAGAAAATGTTACGGAATGAAACAGTTCTAATCACAGGATGGCTTATATGATTTGACATTTATTTTGGTATTATTCGTTTACATTATTTCATGTAATGCTATCAAAAGAAACAACACACAGCATGCTTTTCAGCTGAGACACACTGAAAAACACCAAATGCTTTAGTCTAATCAAGACAGACACAATGCACACTCACAATGCACACTTTTGTACAATGCACATTCACTTCAGAGAATAGTGGTGTACTTATTAAAAAAAAATCTTGCTTGAAAAACAAAGAAACCACTACCAAATTTAAAGAATTAGGAAATACTGGCCAATCAAAGAAAATCTTTCCTTTGTCCTGTCCCTGTTGTAACCATTTAACTAGAATATGCATCATTTCAATAACAGAATTGCTATATTTAATAATTACCACATAAATACCAGACATGAGCTGCTTTCCTTATCCCCTATTTTTTCTTCTTTTTCTCCTTATTTGTCTCTATATCCCTCCATGCTCAGCTTTTTATTTTATCCAAAACAGCATATAGTATAAAACTCCAGAACAATTAAAAAAATACCTCACAACTGTGAATCAGCATAAAATACCAAAAAACAGCATGAAGAGATATAACTTAAGGCAGAGTTGAGGACATATTAAAAAAGCCTGATACAGAATCATCAGATTTGCTTCAATGAATTAGCAAAGCTGACATATATAAGTGTAAATGTTTTGAAAAACTATGATCTAGATACTAATCTTAACCCTGAAAAATTCCACTTTATTAGGTGAAAGCTCTGATGAAGGAGAGCTTTAGGCCTAATGAGGTGTCCAAAAAACCTGAGCAGAAGAGTTCTCTGATTTCTCGTGCCCCTGCTGCCATCAGCAAACACAGATCAGCTCAGGCTGCCTCCTGGAGCTCCACTAATGCTAACAACAGGGAATGATGAAACACATCACACCAGAACACAAATGTGTCTAAGATTTTACTTTTATCTTGTTCAGAGTCCTGTCTTTGAAGACCCACAACACTGTTTTTCCCTGTGTTTTTAACCTAAATTTAAGATAATTCTTGATTTTGTGCCAGATCTTCAAAAAGTAATCTTTACTTGCCCAGCACAAGTTGTTAAAACAATTAAAGTTCAATACTTTTTACAGTAAGCAAAGCACTGAATATTCTTCCAACTAAAAAAACAGTTTGACTTATAGTAGATTTTTTAAAAGTAGATTAGATTCAATTTTTTAAAAAAATGAAAATGTACCCTGTAATGTAAAAACTTGCATTGTTAATGTGTAGTTATATAGTTACAAACAGGTCATTTTATGCATGAAGTTACCTCAGTATAGAGCTGCAGGTCATCCCCAGATATCAAGCAAAAAATACATTAAATTTTGCTAAAATAAAAGTATTGCAATAAAACTTTTAGCTTAAAATTCTGGCATTATTTCTGCCAGCTAATGCATAAGAATTAGTGACTTAGGAAAAAAGAAATACAGTAAGTGAAAATAAATTTCAGCTAGTTTCACAACACTGTGAGTTAAATATCTATCACTAAAAGGAAGGATTTGACTGAGGTCAAATTCCATGTTTTTGAATATGTTTCTTAAACACACTACAAAGACAAGTACTTTCATACAAAACTGAACACAAGACAGAGCATAAAACCTTCAACTATTGTTTAAAAGTTGGACAAAAAAACCTATACTATTAAGAGGCTACAAAAAGAAGCAGGTATGAGTAAGCTAGAACTGTTTTCTAAAGCAATACATACCTGAGTGCTTACAGTCAGTGCTCACCCAAACACCAAGCCCCACTCTCCTCAAGTGATATCACTTCTCGCCTGAAGTACATACAGGCATGAGCTACACACACACACACTAGTGTAGCCAATATAAATCACAGCTTTTACTTACTCCTTACTGCCAGTGTTATGACAGCTTTAGATTTCAGGCCTGCTACAGCAGTACCATCAGTCCTTAAAAAATGTAATTTGTCCGAATTCTCATCGTGCCTACAAATTCTAGTAAAGTACAAGCTACTATGCAAAACACTAAAGCAACCCCTAAATACCTTTAAATCAGGCTTCTCCACGTAGTACACGTGATGCTATTACATCTTCATTTTGCATAATCAGACACAAGTTAATTCAGGTGGCTGGAGGAGCTCCGCTGGCGCTCCCAGCCCCCGCCCCACCCAGCGCCACCGCTGCCCCGGCTCCCCGGGCTCGTCTCGCTGCGACATCTTCGCTCCTCTAGGGACCAACAGCCCCGCACTGCTAAACAACCTATCATGCTGGCTCCACACTAAGAGTTTCTGGACCAGGCTTCAAGCTGTCACGTTTAGCTTTCGGTAATTTTTCTTTTTTCGTAGCACAAAAGTCTCTGCTTCGCAGTCTTTAAAAGCAAATAAATGGAGGGCAGGCGGCATTTAAAGCGGGGACGTTAAACCCTCCTTGGTGCTATTCTTTTTTATGTCTAAGCATTCCCATGATCAGTGTTAGCTCCAGCCAGAGCGGAAACCTGACAGAGGAGATGCAACACCCCAGCAGTGCGAGCAGACACCGCTGCGCTCCGCTCCGGCGCTCCCCCGGGAGAAGCCCCTTCTCTGCCCTCCTCGGCACAGCCACAGGGCCTTCGGAGGAAGAGGGCAGCTGTAAGAAAAGACCTAACGCGAGACAGACACTGCTCGTCTCGACAGACACTGCTCGTCTCAATTCTTCCTATTTGAAACAAATACAGTCCAGTGTTAGCCAATCTTCTGCGGTAGTTTTAGAGACAAAGCTATATAGTAGCTGCTTCTAATTAGGGCCGGCAGCTGAAAACGTTTTGCTCATATGAGAAGCCCGGCGGTTTTCGGGGGAGCAGCAGCTCTGCCGTAGCCCCGAGGCTGCCCGGTGCGGGCCGCTGCCCGAGCCGCGCCGGGACCCCGCCCCGGGCCGTGCCGGGAGCACGGTGAGGGCCCCGCCGGCGGGCCCCGAGCGGGGCGCTCCTCCGGCCGCACACAAAGCGCCCGTCCCGCCGTGACCGCGCCGGGCGGGCGGAGGGCGAGGGGCCGGCCCGGGGAGCGCCATGGCCGCGCAGGCGGCGCGCGCGCACCGCACCCCGGACGCGGCGCTCCCGCCCCGCCGCCGCCGCCCCCGGCCCGGCGCCCCCGGCCCGGCACCCGCCGCCCCCGGCCCAGCGCCGGACCCCGCCCCGCCACAGCCCCCTCCCCTGCCCGCCGCCCCAGCGCCGAACAAAGCACAGCGCCTCGGCTCTGGCCGCTCCGCGCCTCCCCGGGGCAGCCGCCCGAGCAGACAAGGGAAGGCGGCGAATCTCAGACACAATGAGAGGCGAGCCGGGACTCACCCACAGCTCCGTGCCCCAGCTCATGGCTGCTCCGCGGGCAGTGCCGGCTCCGGCAGAGGCGGGGATGAGGCGTCGGGCGGCGGCCGGAGAACGGGACCCCCCCAGGCAGCGCCGGTGCCCTCGGTCACAGGGGAGAGGCGGCGGCGGCGAGGAACGACGTCGCTCCCAGCCCCAGCTCCGCCTGGCTCGGGAGGGGGAGCCGCGGAGGAGACTGGGAGAGGGGCGGGTCCGGCTGGAGCGGCGGGGCCGGGACGGGAGCGGCTGCCCCGGAGCTCCGAGCGGCCGCGGGGCGAAGGTGTCGCGCCCGGAGCGGCCCCGCGGCCGCCGCCTTGTTACTCATTAACGAGGCGACGGCGAGGCCCCGGGGCTCCGTGTCCGGCCGGCTGCGAGGCCTCCCCGCCGCCCCAGCGCGCTGAGTCACGGCCGGGAGCGGCGGGGTCCCGGCTCGCCCCCTCCTCAGCGAGCACCGCGCCGACACAGAGACGTAAACAACGATTTTTATATTGTTTACATCACAGCTCTGTATGGAAATCACAAACTGAGATGTTAGGAAAGGTGAGTCAGGCAGCTGAGGGAAAAAAAGCCCATGTTTCACAGAGTACTTGGATGAACCGTATCACTGACAGGGAGTTTCCTCAGCAACTAGGAAAGGTGCATTTACTAATGCTTGTAAAACATTATTTTTTCCACCTAAGTGTTACAAAGCTACTAATAGCAAATGTTTTGAAAGCCATCTGAATTAAATTCCCCTCTGAGGGCATGAATTTTTAAATTTTCCTCTCATTTTTTGCTTAGAAATAATTTTTATAGGCTGGGATATAAATTCAATATAATAATGAAATAATAAATACTACTAAGTCTCTATACCATGAAACAAAAATTACTTAAATCATTTTTTGACTCCCAAGTCGCCTTTCAGGTAATGTTCCTTTGCATGACAATTTAGGTTAAGTTCTATTTTCCGTATGAAAGGAGCATGCAAATTTTTTCAGATTGATAGGAAATTATTATACTGCAATAAACTCAGAATATCAAAATAAGCAGTGGACCTCACAGGTGAATATAACTCCTGGAGCAAAATGTTTCAGGTAAAGTCACATTACACCAGAAATGCATTTGGGTCCACGGGGATCCACAAAACGAGTAAATGTGTCACATGCTGTGGTGACCTTTGTGTGTGCTCTTAGCAAGGTAATGGTCGTGAACCCTCCACATTTTAGATTCTGAAGATGAAATTCCATATGTGGGCACAGTTCAGTTAAAGTCTGGCACATAACTCAGTTGGTAGATTGTTTTAATTACTGAAAATATTCAGCAAGTAGAACATACACTGAGGATTCAGGTAAAGAAGCAGAAATATTTATTAATAATTTTTATAGTTTACTTATATGTTTGAATTCACTCAACTTACATGGCTTTCAGGATTGGGAAAAAACAATGTCCATTAAGTGCTGGAAAGATCAATCAGCCTTTTTCTTTGCTACCAGCTTGTCACATATCTTTATACAATTCTTCAAAAATATATAATCAGATGATACAATGAAATAACACGCGTTCAAAAAACAATTAAGTAAAAATTAAAATAATTTGTTCATTTTATATGTTTTCAATGTATCTCTTGTAAATTAATACCTGTAACTTGCTGCACATGTAATAATTTTAGAAAGAGGCATTTCAACACTTTTTAATCACACAGTAATCCCTACTGCACTGTGTCCCAACCAAGGTTTATAAATGCTTGCAACAATTTGGGCAGCTTTGTTCCTGGATGCCTGGTATGGCACTTTATTTTTTTTTAAAAAATGGTCACTTTGAGAAAAAAATGTACACTGAACCTTTAACAGACACTAGAGGCAAGAGTCCCAATGTGAATTTCAAATTTGTTGCCAGGATTTTTCACTTCCTGATTATTTCAGGTAAATTCAAATTTGCAATTTTTTTAGTTTAGATATCTAAAAATGAACCCTAGAAAAACAACTTTAGAGCAAAAATTTTCAACTTTAGAAGCCCCAGTAAAGTACTGAAAACTAATCTATTGGAAAATTGATCCTAAGTCCTAAATCTATGGGGTCAGAAGATTTGTAAGTCAGGCACTTAATTGGCACTCAAATTTAAATACTGGCCTTTCATTGCATTAAATATACATCAAGAGAGCTTCAATGCATTATATAAATATTTATTTATTTATATTGATATTTGTGGTTGGTTGATTGATACATGAACCTTTTGTTACTTGATTTTAATTTAAGAATTAATCAATCCTATTTCTGCAAAATGTGCAATGCCAACATTCTCAACATGTCAGAACTTGTTTTTTATTTAGAGGAATGCAACAAAATAAAATGCTTTCTGGTGATTTGTAGACACTTCAGGAGAAGGAAACTGCAGCATTAATACAATATTTAGCTACTCAGTAATGCTTAAAAAGCCTAAATCTGGCAATAAAAGGTTTTCCCAGGACAAACAGGATTCCTTCTTTCCAGGCAGCTCTCCCTGAAAAACACCTTTTCAAACCCTAAGGTAAAGCAAGCATCACGGGCTGGAGGATGTTCTGGACTCTGAGTAACTTCACAACCTCCAGAACTCATTGAGAGGCTGCTCTGAAATACTGTGTAAAATAGGACAGGTGATAGCACAGGAGCTCTGGGCTACAGCTGCCTTTTAACAGCACATGTGCACAATAAAGAGGAGCAATCAAAAGATACTACCGAGCAGGCTTTGAACAAGCTAGCACCAGAACAGGACATTATCATAGCACTGCTGCTGTCTGGCTAATTATTCACTTTGGAAGTCAACAATTACACTTGGGAAGTCAGGCTGATTAGAAATTGTCCACAGTAACATACTGTTTCTGGGACCCAACCTAGTATTTCTGCAGGCATTGTGATTCTCATTTTGTAGAGAATTAACACAAAATCTGCCTCAAAGGATGAAGGAGATTCCAAAAAGTCAAATGCAAAGCCTATTTCTTCCCAACATATTTCAGTTGTTTTATTAGTGTTTGAATTTAAATATGGGCACAACTGTTTTCAAGACTGCTTTCTGATTTTTAGTTTGCTTTTAACTCATACTTCTTCCAAAAACAGAAGCACATATATGTGTCAGGTACATACACAGAGATGTGCATTTCACCTTTACTTAACTAAAAGTCAATCAGTAAAGATCATAAATCACAATAAGCTACACAGGTAATTGATTTTAAGTTGAGACAAAAAGCATTTAGACAAATTATTGCAAAATTTGGAATTCATGAACAGTATATTAATGTGACTGAAACAAATTTTAATTAATCAAATTAATTAAGAAGTCTTAGCAGCATAATACTTACCACTTCAGCTTAGTGAGAAATCTGACATCAGTCACTGTTACCCCCTTTTCCTGCTGAAGCACACTCTTGCTTTAGGAGAGTCCCATATAAATCCTGAGCCATGCTCTCCTCCAGTTTAGCAGTTGAGGATGTGAAATGACCAAGCTGTAAGACAAGGGAAGAGTCTACCACATCTCTGCGGGATATTGCTGGAAATGCTAAAATTAATCACTTAAAATTTTGACATTGTTTCCATTATCAGGGAATGTAACTGGCCCTAAGCCTAGAAATAATTAAACAAATATTACCCAAAAGATTTTTATTTTTTTAGTCACATCCTTAAAATCATCAGTTGGAAGAGGGAATGCAACTAAAGAGACTCAAGAACATATTAAAGACATATTCAAGTAATTTTACATGCAACAAAGGCTTCATGATAGATTGCATTGTTCTAGTATTCTTGTAAACCACTAGCTTCTCCTGGCAGATGATGACAACTTATTTTTAGCTTAGAAAATTTACTTTTAAATTTAGCTGTTTCCCCCATCATTGACTCATTAATGCAGACTTTAAAAGAAAACTGCCCAATTCTGCTTTTGGACTGAATCCACATAATTCTAATTATTACAGCAGTTGTGTATTTTGTTAATTTTGTTCACTTTTCAACAGAATCTACTTGAGTTTCCAAATGTACCTAAGGATATTATCTTGGCAGAAAAACAATCAGAATCATTAATTTGGAGTGGCAGAAAAGCTGTCTGGCACTCCCTGTGGGCACACTTTCTAAAGACAGAAGCAGCTTAGCTTTCCACTGCCACAAAACTCAGCAGGACCAAACAAATTACTTCCAAATATCTCTGTCTCAGTGTGAGGTGCCATTAATTCTTTTCTCTCCTAGCCAGCAGTCTCTTTGGCATATTAAAATTAGATTCTTACTCCACAAAAAAAAAAGAAGGTTTGCATAAACAGTATTATCTCTTTTGGCTTCAAAACCAAAAGAATTTAGCTCCCTCCTTCCTTTACACATGTATTTCCCCCACCACCAGCACTCTAAGTGCTCTAATTTTAAAAAATATTGATGTTCATAACACTTCCATGTGGTGAGTGGGTAATCATTACTTCACAGCTCAGGAAATACTTTGAGACAAAAGAATAGGTGTCCTGACACTTCAGCTTGTGCCCAGCTCCCCACAGACTTCCTGTGTCTCCCAGAGGCTGGTTAACCATAACCAGCAGTATGCAAAGCCTTGGGAGCTCTGCATCTGCCCAGAGACTTACTTCCACTCGGTTCCTATTTCCACTATTAGGCAAAATAAACTTATGGTTTTACTCTGAGTACTGATTTATTTTTTATTTAAAGCAGAAAATTACCAGGAAACGATATTAGTTAGACCACACCACTCCTGCTTCAAGACAGAAGGAAAACTTCATTTATTAGTGCAAACTCAGCCACTGCTTGGAATGACCTAATTCTAATTTTTCTGCTATCTCTGAATTTTTGTGGGAAGAACCATCCATCTCTTCCATCTCTTCCAGTCCAGTTCCTGTACTGAAATGAATTTTACATAGCAAAATAAAGGCTTTTTTCTTTTATTCCCTCTCATCTCAGTAAACAGAAATACATCAATAGTGATTGGATAACAGAACTGAAAGGACACCACAAATACCAGCTATAAATAGGAGTAAAATGAGAACTTCCATCTGCTTTTACGAAATATCCTGTGCTCACTTTGTTTTGCCTGCACTATAGCCAAGAGCGCATCTTTCCATGCCATATGTAGTAGAGAAAATGTGTTGTAAATCAGCATCAACCAGCAATATTTTAAGTATGAACAGCCATATTTCACAGGAATTTACTTTTTTTCCCAGTGAAACAAGACTATCACATGATAACTCAGCATTTCCTTTTGATAATATGAACTGTATCCCAACCTGAAGGTTGGACAATTATAAAATATCAGGAAACACCCAAAAATCATTACTTTAAAATATGATTTTCAACTCTCTAATGTTTGCATTGCATTCTTGAACACTATAAAACCATTTGCTTCCACTGTGCATCCCTTCAAAATTATAGCAAAACATAACCATAAATGGCTTTGCTACCTTAATTTCTGTACCTCCAGTTCACTTAACCCATATCTTCTCCATTCTCCCATAAACTCTTCCACGCATGTTACTTTAAATTAAAAGAATATCAAGCTGTATCTAATGTGCAGAGTTAAGTCTGGCCATGGTGAATTCTGAGATTCATTTTTTTTTCATTATCTTATTATCTACAGGCACAAAGATTATTAGCTTTTAGATAATAACCAAAAACTTCAACAGTCACTGCTCTTGGCATCAATAGCAGCTTTCAAGCAGTGTATGGATTGACATACGTCTCAATATTGAAAGATAGAGACTGTCATGCTACTAATTCAAGCTGTAGAAAAATTAATAGTGGATGAATGTGTAGCAAAGGATCAGCATCACCCATTTTAAGATTTGCTAACAGTATTTTACTATCATCTGACTTTGAACTACAATCAGAAACAAATGTATGTGCAGTTGTGCAAAATCTGCTGTAGCATTTGAACACGCTCAGTATCCTAGCTTACTGTTTAATCTCCCTAACAAGTTTTAATTTAGAACTGGTTCACGCATTATCAGCACGGAGCTGCTCAGGTCACCCTCACTAGAGTTTGGGTTCTGAGGCTCAAACCATTTTCTGTGCTCGACAGCCGCCTGCCGGCAGGGCCAGCCCCAGCAGCGGCACAGCCACGGCACAGCCGCCTGCTGTTCCTGCTCTGCTGCTGTTCCTGCTCTGCTGCTGTTCCTGCTCTGCTGCTGTTCCTGCAGCTCCTGCTGCTCTGCTGCTGTTCCTGCAGCTCCTGCTGTTCCTGCTGCTGCTCTACTGCTGCTGCTGTTCCTGCAGCTCCTGCTCTGCTGCTGCTGTTTCTGCTGCTGCTGCACCAGCCCATCCTGTCCCACTGAACATAGCATGAGTTACACTAATGGGAAACCAAGAGGGCCAACAACCCCTTGATTGTCCTACCTTCCATGCAACCGCAGGTCATCACTTCTCTTTAAAGGATTTCATTTCAGTGGGTTTAATTTCACATGTCCTTCCCTTACTTTACATCTGGGGTAGTTCCTCCTTTCACGAGAAAGCTGATGTCCATTGCATAATACCACATTTAACTGATGCATGGAAAAAAGTATCACAATCTGTAAGGAAACTCAAAAGTTATTCACATGTCAAAGAAAACTCTTTCCTTCCCACTATTAATCACATTAAAAGAATAGGAATCAGGAAATAAATCAACAATGGGAAAGAGAGCAGAGTGTTGTGCATAGAATAGATACCCCACTAAGCAAATCATTTACCTTTCTATGTCTCAATCTCACATTATTAAAGATAGCTACAAATCAGTTTATCATTTTTATTTCTTCCAAGTGAGATTCTGAAGCTTTCAAATACCAGAGGAACAAAACCAAAAATAAAGAAATGACTTAATTATGAAAGAATTTTGGTTTTGTGACATTACACTTTTGAAGCTTTATTTAACTAAATTCCAAGCACAATGCTTGCTCTTTGGATTTCAAAGGCAGATCAAATCCAACAGTAGCCCATTGCATCCTAGTAAGAAACTTTTCCTCCACATCCCTTTGTCTTTGTACATTTCTCCCTTTGAGACAAGGTTACATGCAAAGGGAAGAATATACACAACATATTAAAACTGTTCTTTTCCCTCCCTAACACACTCATCTTCTGGTAGCCAAGGCTTTTCCCTTTGGATTTCCCACTATCTTGAGAACTCTCCTTATGTTCAGATCTCATCAGCTGATAAATTTCCAAAAATTAAATACACAGAACGTAAGGGTTGTGTTGCTACTTTGTGTCCTTAATACTTCATCCACAAAAAGAAGTTACCATGTCACTATTTCCTATGTTCTTTTTTTCACATTAAAGAATGCACTATTTTCAGCACCAAATAAAAAATTACTCAATTTGAGGAATAAATTGCCCCTCTGCCTTGGAACATAGAGGCCACTGAGGCATGTTACAAAAATATATCCCAACACAGACATGTCTGAAAACTCTAAGCATTAGAAGCTTTATTTATCCTGTGTCCAAAAAGGAGAAACTTTTAATTATGCTATTGTAACACAGTCAATACCAGATATTTCATTTTAGGAAAATGGGCAATTCTCAATCCATTTTGCATACAAGTAAACCAAAAACACAGTTAAAGTAATCAGTGAAAATGTCCTCCCTCCAGGCTTGCCTGCTCCTGTAGTTCTTCCCACAGGACTGTGTGATTCATGCCCCAGATCCTTCATATTTGGAAGGGATACCTGCCAGCCAATCGTCTTCCTGAGAGCAAAGTCTGAAAGGTGATTTTTGCCTCAGAACATCCACTACTGCTTTTAAAGAAAGATTAAATAATACTTTTTTACACATTTTGGGAAAGCTAAGTCGCTAATAGAAGTGACGTTGGGTTTAGACCCATTTTCACATCCTGCAGACAGGATAAATACCTTTTCCTATTCAATCAAAAACTGTCCCTTCATTTTAATGATAAAACGTATCAAGACAAACTAATTTTTTTGTCCATAACATTTTACTTTGCTTGTATTTCTATAACTGTATTTTTTTTAAAACAACGGCTGTAAAAAACTGTAAAATTTTTGTAGAAATGAAAATATGATTATCTCCAACATTAGAACATACTAAAAACAAAACCAAGTTATTAATGGTTTAAAGGTAATAAGTTTAGTTGCATACAACTTGCCCTACAATCCCACACAAATAACTTACCACAGGCACAGAATAGCTAATTCATCAGATAATATGGAAGATATATAACAAGTAAGTACATACTTAAGAAGCAATTGTATTTAAATTCTGATTTTTTACCTGCTTGCATATTAATTAACTGTGTGTGAAAATGGCACCAGTTAGGTGTTTACATTATAGTAAAAAAGATTTATTAGTCACATTACTCCTTCACACATATTTTCTAACATTTTTACAGAGCAACATCTCCTTTATTGCAGGCTGGGATGGCAAAGACTGTCGGATTTTCTTTTACTAACACTGCCACTGCCCTGACAAATTTACTTCTCTTCTGTGGATTACACTGTTGCCTGAGAAAAAAAAAACTACCTGAAACTAAAACAACATTGAATTTGATTTCTAATTCAGCTGTGGTTTTTCACTGAGCTGACAGAATGAAACTTGAACACAACATTAATGAAACCAAGTCCTGGTCCATAACTAGGAATCCCAAGCACTAGGCTCTTACAAATAAATGCTTTCATCTCTGACAATGACTTTTACAAGTCTGTTGTTTTCCCAATTATTTGCTGTCTAGATGATTCACCCTACCACGAAGATAACATCTTTTTCCTCTACATAGTGCACCACCTTAGTTCTGTAGCATGTGAAAGTGTTAACTTCAAAGCATAGTGTAACATTGCCTACACCTAATTAATACTTGTATCATGCTTTGAAGATGTAAAAGTTTACAATTACTAACTAGTATGTTTTGAACTAATACCAAAACTTGGCTAATTACTACTGAAATTAGTGTGGAAATCAAAGTTACACCATGCCATATTACTGCTCCAACGTTAGTCACCCTGGGTGGGGGCTGAAGGAGAAATCAATTATTTCCTTTGAAACAAGACCAAAAAAAAATCTCTGAAGTATTACGAAAATGAACCACATGAACATTCAGCCTTAAAAGCAAGTGCAGTCTTTACATAGTTTGACATGTCTCCTATAAATCTTCACCCCAGATATGTAAAGCATAGTAGCTGTGCCCATTTAAAATGCAGGGAAAAAACACCCAAACCAGTTATAACAACTATGGTCCATCCTTACCTGAACTTTTGGTTCAAGCTGCAAGACAGAACTCTTCATGTATTCCTGCAGCTGATGCAACAAGTAATCATGGCCATGAAGAATTAAAATCAAATGTCTCTTTCCCCAACATATGCAGGAGCATCATCTATTACAGATTTCCAGATTACCGAAGTTTCTGCTAGGCTTATCCACACAGCAAAACCTGTTTATTGGATTTATCCATGACTGATGTATGGGATTAGGTGTATCCAACTAGATTCACTGTCTAATTATTTTGTTGCAAAACCTCCACTCCCCAGGTATTGGCTTCAGTTGTATTACAGCACAGTACCACACAACATTTTTACTCAATCTGTTTCTTTCCAGAAATGCAAAGCTCTAGCACATTTGTTGCCCCACATACCCAAGAAATGATAAGTACTTCCACAGCCATTACTAAATTCTCAGAGGTTTTGATTTCTATAGCAATGGTGGCATGGAATCAAAACAAAAGGCACTCATTTAAATCAGGAAAAATAAATCAAATTAAGTACAAAGATATTTTGAAAAGGAACCTACTTGATTGCCAGCAAACCTTAATGGGCCGAAAGCAAAGCTCACAGACACTCCGTTTCATCACTGAGCTGCACCAATACAGCATCATTTAGTCCCAGATGGCATATTTATTGAGTATCCTTTTAACAAATCTGAGGGTTCAAAGAGCTAATACTGACTGTAAGCAAAATCCATCTGAACACTAGCCAGCATCCCACTGATACGCTCTCACTGTAAAGCTGCAGAGTAAAACTTTTCCATGTTAGACAGGTAAACAGTATAATACCAAAAGTAAATTTTACCATAGCATGCTTTATCTTTCATATTACACTTCCCCTCCTCCTCCTTCTTCCACAATATTTTGTGCATGGTTTACACAAAATCACAAACCAACCCCAGGAAACTAAAATGAGGTACACATTTCAGAGTAAGGGTTTGGCTGTTCCACAGTCATCATAAAGTCACTTTACTTGGCATTGTTTCAAATGCCAAGTCACCTTTACTTGGCTTTGTTTCAAATGAAAACAATCTTCCCATACAAAATGATCAAGCAAGCACTATTACACATAGTCCTCCTTTGTGGAGGTACTTTTAAAAAAATCTAAGGAACATAATTTATACTTTTGGCTTTCAGGGACATTTTCCATTGTGGCAGAGATTCCAGTGTTTCAAAATGTAGCTCAATTAGCCACATGCAAATACTGAAATTCAAATACTAATTTGATGTTTAGAACCCCTAAGATACTCCTTTTAAAATACCTCAGTGTAGTAAATACAACTATATTCATTATCCACAATGTCATGCACACATGCATTTTATAAAAGTAATAGAATAGAAAGATTTCATAAGTCACTTGAGCACTCTGAAACAGACTATCAGAGTAATTATGGAAAACCCACAGATAATCTCATTGACTCAATATTTAACAGGCACATCCTTAAACATGTTTCTTATGATACAAAGCAACAATACAGTTCACTAACCAAACTTTATGCTCTATGTACCTGGTGTACCAAAAACATCAGGGGTACCATAAATTCAAAAATCTGTCTTCACTGAGCAGCTCCTGCATGGAAGCACAACAGCCAAGTAGTACAAAATATGTTTGTTGAAAGATCAGTGAAGATTCTCCCTGAAAGTGCCAGAGTTTATTTTCATACTTGGGGAAGAATGGCTGAATAAGTAACCTCTAATCATGACAGTCTACATGAAATTATATTCTTACTACCTCAGCCTCTGCCTGTGGCCTTTCACTTTATGAAAGTATTCCAGCTGGTATACAATCTACAGGGCTTTTGTGCAACTTGTCAGATGCAGAATGTCAGTTTATAAAAATATATACATTCTAAAAGCAATTCCCAACAGGAAAGAGAGCAGATCAAGCCCAGAAATACTGTTTGCAAGCAATAACAACCCTAGTGCACAGCAATGCCATCCAAGAGCACTCCGGCTGTCAAGACTTCAGGTCATAAAAAGTGTTCAGTAAACCAAAATAAAAACAGGGTTTAAGAAGTGTTTTTTGTTTATAAAGAAAATGAAGAAGACACTGTTCATTAAATATAAAAGCAATTTTATAAAAACACATCAGAATTTTATTGCTTGAAGAATACAGCATATGAAAAAGCACAAGAATGTCCAAAAAGAAAGGTCACAAAAATTCAAACATTACACCATACATACCAGATGCAGTAAAATGTTAACCTGATTTCTGCATCAGAAAAGAAAGGTGTGAAAATATACCTAGTATTATTTAGAAGGAAAAGACTCATTTAAAATAGAAAGTGTGAAGGTGTTACAGTACAAATTAGAAAAGCCAACACTGCACATTAACATTGTATCACTAGACTAGATTTTCTACCTTTGGTACTTAAACCTTTACAGAAAACCACTTCCTCAGTCAAACCTTGCCTAACATATTTTATGTAGTATCCAGGAAAGATGTTTTTTTGTTTTTTTTCTCTTTAAAACTTAAACATTCAAACAAATACTCTTCTGCGTTTTCACTGCATTACTGCTTTTAAAGACATGTTAACATTTATTCAATATGCAACTTAACATCTCAAATTTAAATCAAAAGTCACTATGTGACTGAGATCTGAACACATGCCAATTGGATCTTGTTCAGATATTTATGTAAAAATGGGCCCACCATTTGCTGTTTGCGTTCTTATGTAAACAGACTGCTGCAGCCCTCCTCAAGAATTCTAAGTAGAGCAACTCGCTGAGGACGGAAGTTGATAAAACCATCCACATTGTTAGAGAGTTATGGGGTCATCTACAGCAGCATGCAAGTGGCTTTTCTAGTCTGCTCAGATTAGTGTACCAGAAGATATGCCAGTATTACTTCAAGTAACACATTAAAACTCAGCAATGGACACTACTGTGCTTTATTTCAACACAAAGGACAGCTGCTCATCCATTAAATCAACAGAACTATCAAAAGGACAAGTACATCATTTCTGTTTCATGTATTGCTGCTGATCACTCTTGGGGAACAGTTTATCAGAAATCTAGACTTACCTACAAACCAATTTGAGTGAAGAAAATGTTGTCTTTCAACAAGGTATCTTAGTAATCCAGCGGCAATCTAGTCTGGAGAACGTTAGCATTATGCTGACAATGACTAATCAAGGTTAAATAAATTCTCTCTTTTATGACAAACAAACTGTTAGGGTCAGCTTTTGCCTTCTTGGGCTTGAATACTTAATCACTCCCTGTCACATCAGCAGAACAAACAATTTTGTTTCTTTAAGTTCCAGCTTTATATTTCAACAATATGCATAAATCTGGACTACAAAATATCATCAACAACAGTTAACATTAAACTGGAGTGAAGTAATAGAAGAGTTAGTTCTTCAAACCAGGCAGTCTTTGAAGTGAAATACTCAGGACTGTCAAAAGGATGTCATAATAAAACCATGGGTTTATTTTTTTTCACCCCTATACAAAAAAAATTACTGAATTTGTACAACTCCTATTAAACATACCTTTTCCTAGCTTGGTGAAAATGTATCATTTTCAAATTTTAACAAGTGTGGTGTTTGAGCATATATAATATTTATTGCCATATACACCCTCATTTTAAAAAGAACTAAGAATTCAGACTCTTCTATGCTGAACTCTACTTTTTTCCCATTAACAGATTATGTCTACTGTACCACTCCCCCAAAAAACAATTAAAAATTCTAAGTAAGATTTTATAGTTTAGTTAAAAGGGAAGAAATGCAAATGTGGATTTAGAGCTTTTTGTATAAATCTCACTATATTTTATAAACATGTTGTTTATTGTAACACTGTTTATTGATCAAATAAATGACGCACTGCTATCTAAAATTTCCATATACACCATTAAAAATCCAAAGTTGATATGATACTGAACCTTAAATCTTCAAGAGTTCAAAAATGACAGTTTATACATGTACAGCACACAACAGCAGACACCCCTAGAATACCAACTGCCAGTCCACGATGCATACAAACTTACATAAGCATTCATTTCACTGTTTTCGTTGTGCAGGAAAAGTATTTCTTAGTAAGACAACTCAGCTGGTGATTTTCAGATATCATCTTCATCATCTTCATCCTGAGAAGATCCTGCCTGATTGGATGCACTGGCTGAGGCAGCAGCGAGCTGTGCCTGTTGAGCTGCTTGTTGCATCTGTAGCCATTCCTGCTGTGCCAGTTCTGCTTGCTGTTGTCTAGCCTAGAGACATGAATTTAATTGTTAAGGCCATAAATAGCTTGTGAAGAAACTCTAGAACATTCTCTTCAAATACATTTTTATCTGTACCTGTAGATTCCTTTTTTTTTTTTTTTTTTATTAATTTCATATGCAAAACCACATTGAGAAGTACCTTAATTATTTGTACCAACAAGTTTAGCTATATTCTCTCTTCCTCTGAAGACACCACTGTTTGGAGGCCTTACACTTACAAAAACAACAGACAGAAACTAGTGTACTTAAGTTCCACTATAAGGACTGTGCTGAACCACTAACTAATGAAAAATTTAACTGAGGTAAAGCAAAGGAAACTTTAGACATCAGTTTCAAGGGATCTTAACATTTAATCACAGTTCAGAGATGAGAACAGCACTGCTTTGTTGATTACAAATAACAAAACTTCCAATTATGAAATCATCCAACTGAACCACAGAGGCACACATTATCACAAAAACAAAGCAAGCCATTATCTTACTTTGCTAAGCAATCTTTGCAAAACAGAGCAGAGCAAGTCTTCTCAAATTCAGGTATGATAACTGAGGATGGCTTTGCTACAGAAAGGTATGGACTTCTACTGAAAAGTAGAAGAGATTCTACCACAACATTTCAAATAGCCCAGAGTTTGCACTTGTTTTTTGTTAACTCTTGTTGATTTCAGCAATATACTAATTGATTGTGTTAAAGTTACAACTACAATTTCTATTTGGAGTGAACATTAAGAAAAAGGTCTCAAAATGTGTAGTTTTCAATCTTTTTCACTCTTCTATTTTTAGAAGTTGTCACTAAGACTATTATAACTTCCTTTAAAATCCTACTGCACCCACTGAATTTTCTTATCTTTTTTCCAAAGCATTAAATTTTCTTTCAGTTCTGCAAACTGTAAGATGCCAAAAGATAATGTTTGGAAAAGAATCAAACCCTGTTGTTCAACTTAGCAATGTAAAAAAAAAGCAGACTATTCTTGTATTTTTACAAAGTGTCACATTTTCCTCTGTTCTAGCACTGAAAAAAATTACAGAAGTAGAAACCTCTTCTCAATGAAAACTTTTCAGTATTTCAAACTTCAAGTGGTAGCACAGCTACAAGGGCTAGAAAACAATTTAAGACATCATAGAGTTTTAAAGGAAAGGCAGCAGCATCTGTCCACATAGGAAGGCACAAATATTTATCAGACAGGAGATAACAACAGGGCTCCCTAGTGACCCTGTCCAGTGAAGTTTACTGTACACACAGAGAGCTGATGCTCCAGGAAACAGAGGCTCAGCACTTCACACTGCAGACATCACTTTGTCAGTGCCCACCCTGCCACATCTGTAATGATAACACTTCACTGTTTCAGAAATAGGAAGAGAAAAAAAACCCCACATACTGAAGAATTCCATTGAACTGGACTGACCAAGAAGCTCTACAAGCGTCTGGTAAACTTAACTAATTTACTAAACAACTCCAGTTAGGAAAACTCAAAAAACCCCCAAATTTATGAAGACCATTGTGTTGCACAAAAACTTAGACATTCCCCTAACTTCAAATATTTACAATCATTCAAGCCAGAAGTGTCAAATAGTCATAACATTAACAGGCAGGCATTTTAAAAATAGAACAAGAAGCCAGCATTAGTATCATGCTCTAGAATATTAAAAAGATTAACACAAATAAATAAGCATGCACTTCTGTAACTATTTTTAAGACTAATTACACTACCTCCAACAGCACATCACAGCTACTATTTTTGAAAAATGAGACTGTCATCCTTGAATCTAAGCAAACATTTTCCATATTACCAAGTGCTATTTTTGAAAAACATTCATACAATCTTGTCAAACTGGCATGCTTTGTCTTAAATTAGAAGTTAAGGCACAGTAACAGAATTTTAAAAGAATATTCTTAAAATTGTCATTCCTTAGACAAAGTGTGGCTTGCATAAGGAGGTTTCAGGAATTATTTTTATGTGTTTTTTTCAGTGATACTGTGGAACTAGTATTCCCTTAATAAGCCTTGGTTTTGCTGCTTTTTTATTTTGTGTATCATGCTGAGTTACTTACACAAAATGGTAAGTAAAAAACAGGTATCAAACTTCCTATTTGTAAATCTTACCTAAAATCCAGAAGCAGCCACACTGGTCTTTCTAATTTAGTACAATCAAACAAGAGTTAGGCACATGTGACTTGATCATAACTAGTTCACTGCAATAGCTACATGGTATGCTGAAATTTTAAATGCCTTAAAATTCATCATGCAATAGAGATTAAAGTAGTTGGCGTGTCATAAGATGAAAAACAACAGTTTCAGCAAGATATAAGTATTGCAAAGGGGAGAGAGGTCACAGTAATCAGACATTAACCAAATAAGCATTTTCATCAGAGGAAAACAAAGCAAGCAAAGTGAGAAAATAAGACTCTGGCCTTGGTTAAGAGAAAAAAGCAATACCAGATAACTTTCTCATCTCTTAGAGAATGGTCTTGCCAAACTAAGAGAGTAGTCAAGAGAAAGATGGTGTAGAAAGACAAATAAAATCAGGTTTTAGTCAAACTGGGAGATGTGCAACTATCTGGGAAAGTTGGAAGAGGATAAGGTTGGGGTGAAGGAAAACGTGTGTGTGTGTGTCTGTGTTAGTACACTATTTGCAGGCAAATGCTTTTTCCGTGCCTCAATGGTCTCTTTAAAAATTTATGCATGAATTCACTCAATTATAATCTTGCCAAGAATAAAGTTTCTTTCCAAGTATCAGAAATAACATTTGTGCATTGATGGTCAAACAGAAAAGCAATTTTCACTTTTTAATGCTTCAAAATGGGTAATTTCCTAGAAAACACCTGTTCTTCTTTTACTTCCTCAACTAATTCTTAATGTATTCTCCATGATAGACTGGAAATACCCAAGTAGCAGCAAAACCCCATACTTTTTAAAGCTAGAATATGAAATATGTTCACATACAAAGTCCTTTATGTCAAATCACAGAAGTAACAAGTAGCAACTTCTTATTTGTTGACTTCACATTCCCCAATTCAAACAGGCCAAGGTCAATAGCATTCCACATGCCAAATCATTCACAAGGAAGGGGATACTTCTTGAAGTATCTTGAAGTGTGCACATGTTTGTGTGGCCCTAGACCTGCAGGATTAATTATTCCAACCTCATCAGGACAAGTACTGCTTCACTTACTTGTGCAAATAATTCCTGTTGCTGCCTTAGTAGCTCTTCTTCCGGAATGCCGAGGTTCTCCAAGCGTGAACTGGCCTTTCTTCTCTTTAGTGCTACTGTTTTGCATTCTTGTAAGACCTCTTTTACTTCACTGATATAGGAGCCAAACCCCAAACTTTCTAGTGCTAGAAAGAAACAAAAAAAAAAAAAAAAAAAAAAAAAAAGAAAGAAAGAAAAGGCATTGTTTACCTTTTACAAAGCTTCTGATAATAGATACTGATTTTTTTACTTAAAAGCAAAATATTTGGTAACTCTCCTATCATCTGGTGACAAAAATCTCTATTCTTGAAAAGACCTGACAGCTATTTTCCCCTCTCTCTTCTGCTATGTCCTTTAGGAATTCGTGCTTTTAGGCTAAAAAATTAAGGGTCATCAAGTACAACCAAAGAAGCTTGCACTTGCAGAGGATTCAGGGCTTTCAGATACACTTTGTTAGAGACAGTCATTATTCTCCAAAAGACCTCTTTTTCCCATCCTTTCTGTATCAGAATTGACATAATTTATACAGCTAAGAAGTCCTTCCTATCTGAATTTTCTCTCAGAGATTCTACCTTTCCAGTTTTTGCAAGTCTTCAGTAGAAGGTAAATTAGCAACCTATAACAGAGCTGAACTGACACATGTAAAATGATCACAAATCCTTCAAAAAGGCAGAAATAAATAATACTATGTTGGGTTGCCGAATTTTAACTTTTGTCTTTTAGTATCTAAATTGCTATATATAAAATGCATAGTTCACACATATAAAGCTATATAAAGTTATGTATAAGGTCTTAATTATTATTTATTTATAATTTATTTATAATATTATTTCTGAACAGAACCCCTTCTATTTATCTCCACATTAAAATGTATTATGAAGCTAAAATCTTGCACTTTTAATCCCAAAGAAATTGTTAAGGCAGCTATATCCTGCAACAACACTTTTTTTAAAGAATGCAAAGGTAGCAGAAAGGATGATAAAAAGCCAGGTAGCACATGTGACAAAAGGCAGTTTCCTCATGCACCATTTACTATGACATGCCTCCACACACACCCAAAGTGAACCTATTGCAGAATATACTGGAAACATTACATAAACACCAGTTATACTAGAAACAAGCATCAGTTTAATAAAAAGCATGGTTAATTTTCTAGCATTTACACAATTCAGAGTGTACAGTGTAAGAGTTGTTTTAACCTTTATCTTCACTTCAAACTTTTGTGACAAGCTATTTAGGAAATAGCACTAAACTGCACAACAGAAATCAACAGCTTGTTACAAACAAGATCTTACTTACAGAAAGTCAGACAATATTCTAACACTAGTTCTGGAAGCAACATTTTCCTAGCCATAATTACAGCAGCATGTCATTGTATCATAATCTAAACAATAGCCCAAAGGTATTCCCTAAGTTTTCAGCTTCCAATTTGTTCTAAGGAAGACAACTCACACTGTCTTCAGCAGGGCTGTGGGTGCTGCTCTCTAGTCATACAGCTCTACCTTCCCTTTAACAGAGAACACCTGGCAAAGGAATTCACATAACACTTACTTCTTAAAAAAAAAAGGGAAATTAAAAGACAAACTGATTTAGAGATAATCAAATTACTTCAGAGACAGTATGCCAGTTCAGCCTCAGCCCACACACAGACACTGGAAACACTTCTTCCAATTAACCCACAGTTTCTAGGAGAATTAACAAAAAACTTCAGAAACTTGTTTCATCCAGCCTCAGCAGAGAGGAGGCAAATCCATGTCTCATAGTCCAGAACTGGTTATCTTAATACTCTACAGATATTTAAGAACTCATTCAATTTTAAAATGCAAACAGTATATACAGTAAACTTTTGTAAGCCATACTTTTTTAACCAAACTGAAGAAATCTACAAGTCTAATGTCACTAAGGAAAACCATCATGGCAAAACCAGAGGTCAACCAGGGTTGGCAATCTGATGCAGAGTATGAACAGCTGCTGAGTCTGAAGTTACCAGCAAGATGGGTTTTTACAGAAATTTTACATGGCCCCTAAAAGAAAATAAATTAATAGAAAGAACTTACAATTGTGTATTATATATAACAGACACACACAAAAATAAATTTCAAAACTCCCGTGTGATACAACCAAGACAGTTTTTTACAATTATTCAATATTACAAAGCTATGAAGAACCATATATGCATCATAAATCTATTGCATCAAAATTCTACCGCCTGTGAAAAAACTGACAAAGTTTACCATCTTCTTGGAGCACATGAAGGCTTACAGAACACATGAATGGAAGGAATATGAATCTCTTTATACCACCATGGTGCTAAAATGTGAGACACGTGGTTACTCCTCTATCAGAGCTGCTACTTCATCAAAACTCAAAGGCTTCCTATTTTTTGAGCCTTTAAACATGCCATCCTACCCAGATTGCTGAAAATTAAGTATCTTCCTGAGGCTAGAATTATCCCACCAAATGTAAACAGCTGAATTCCAAAACATAGCATTTGGGGGGATAACACAACTCATATTTACAAACACCAAATCACAATTATCCTTTCCCTGGTTTCCTCCTACTCTTAATGACTTCATAAAGGTGCAGGTCTCTGAGTAATCAGTGACACATAGTTAGTACTACTTTTATTTTATAAAATCAAGTCGTTAGTATCTGAGACTTTTAAATTTTTATGCTCCTTTCAAAGAAAAAAAGAACTTCCAAAATAAAATCCCAAACATCAACAGCTGTGTGGGATTTTTTTTTAAATTAAGTGATAATATACATACTGTCAGTATCCTAACAGTCGATTAAAAGAAGCGACAAGACTTGGCATCAGTCCACAGCCTACCTTACTCTGCAACAGTTCCATGTAGACCAAGTAATCAAAGTAACCAACTTCACAAAAAAGGTGATTTTACAAGTCATCATTTTCAGAATTCAATGAAAATTTAATTTCTCATAAAAAGTCTGCTTTGTCACAGGTCATATAAAACTCAAACAATTCTATTTTCTGTTCCAGGATGGAAGAACATTCATTTGCTTACTAGAGCTGCAGATTCACAGCTGGGTTCCTGATGGTGGAATTCAACAATAAACGTGGAGCTCTCCACTTAAAACTATTACATAGCCTTGATGCTTTTGGGTACTCTCCAAGAAAGCTGTCTTGCATTTTGTTACCAATAGTAAGTGTTGGCAAAGTCTGAGAACATCTATCAAATCAGACCTCTAATGGGATGCAAGAAGCCTCTGCTTTCCCTTCCCTATGCTGTTGACAGCACTGTGCCAGTGCTACCACACAATAAAACACAGCAAGGACCTCATCTATCTGAAGTATAACCCAAGGGTAGAGAGAGAGTTCTTCGTCAGCAGATGGCCACACAACCACTTTAACAGTGCAGCAAAGGAAGGGGTGTCTCAGGCAGCACTGTGCCAAACACCTAAGCACAGTGACAAAGTGCAGTTTTTCACCTCACCTCTAATACAGCCCAGCAGCAGAGTGTCACCAGCTGCAGAGTGCCTCTTCCCCTTCTTCTGGCCCAGCAAAATACTCTTCCTACTTCTTGTTCCCAGTCTAGTAACTTCTTGTTTACAGCTCCAGTCAGCCAGCAACTCACCTGAGAGGAAACCCTGCTCTGCCCTAAATTCTCAAAAGCCTCAGGGTCAGTGGTATCTGCGGGTGCCAGATGCAGCCCTTGGAGGGTACAAAAAACTCCTCTTGGAAGCACCCTGTGCTTATGTGGACCAGGTGATGGCTGTCAGCCTCATCTGACTTCTAAGCATTCAGAAAGAAAAAGATACATGGATGGTCACAGCAAACAGATTCAAACTGCCTCATTTGTCAGCACCGGTGTCATGAAGCTGCATTAGGAGGCATTCAAAATAGCAAGTATCTAGAATGTATGAAGATGGATGAAAATGCTGAAATACTCTACCTATACACACAATCACTGTTTCCAAAACTGGTAACCAAAACCCTCAAACCTCACAGAGGGATCTTCTGCCAACTGACAGGCATGTGAAAGGAGCTAATAGCAGCTAGAGCTTCCTTAAACATAAGGACACCAGAAAATCCTTTCCATTTCTAGAACAGTACAAAAATGGATACACTGCAAAATTTTACCAGAAAGTATAGATTTAATTTGAAAATAACTTTTCCTAACTCTAAGATGCAATAACACAAGGACATAGAACCCAGCAAAATACTTGGCATGGGACCATCTGCTGACATTATGCACAATCACTTTAGTTTCAATTTCTCTTCCAAAAAACCCAGACCAAGTCTAGGACAGCGATAGGTGAAATCTTCTCTATGGACCACCAGTACTGGGCACAAAACACTCTCACATATAAACCCTTTATTGCCCTCAGCCTTAAAGATCGTGTCTATTCCTGTGTTAAGAACTAACCTCAAACATTTTTTGTGGTGACTTGAAGAAATCCATGTATTAAAGAGCACCACACCTAAAGTATGCTTCCATGGGCAAGCACAGGTTTTACTTTACATCCTAGGCTTCTGTGATGGAACTACTTTGCTAAACTTTCAAGCTTACATGTATTTAATTTAACATTAAAGTTCATGCATGCTACATATTTTCTTTTGCTGTTCATGACCCAGTCAAGTATTTGAATATCTTCTGGTGTGCAAGGTAACAAATTTCAAGCAAACCAGTTTTTTTTCTGTTGTTTCAAACAGAAAATATTGCTTAAAAAAAAAATCATGCAACGACAACATTTTTAAAACTAACTTGATACCATCACAGCCCTGAAAATAGCTCTGCTACAAATGCTGCTGTTAATATCTCTCCTAGGCAGCCGAGTAAAGTACTCTTTCACTACTGCTGCTATAAATTTGTTTGCAGCAGACACTGGTATCAACAACCCTGGCAAAAGAAACAAAGCAAATGAGTTCTGACAAACGATGCCAAATGCAGACTTGAGGTTGTGACAGAATTTAAAGAAAAACAAATGAGACAGAGAGAGAACTCGCCTTTTATTCAAGCAAGCAGAAGTGCAAGTCAACAGCACAGAAAGATACAAGGACATAGGTCACGTTTAAATGCTTTCTGCAACAGATACGAAGATCCAACATTAAACAAGGAGACTGTAAGGACAGCCCTAAAGAAATATACTCTTTAGAGATTCCAGACAAGACTAGCATGGAATAAAGCCTGGGCCCCACATAATCAATCTCCAACTAGAAAGACATTTACTACATTCAGAATCTTAAAACACGTTGCATATCCATTCGAAAAAGCAGACCTTGTTTCACAGGTACGAGGAAGAGATCTGGTGACTTCACTCAGAGCATCACAGCTTTCTCTGAAGCACAAAATCAGAGCTGGTCCTGAGCACACCCAGCAGCCGCTCTAACCACACAAAGACAACCTCGCTTGCAGTGCGACTGGCAAGCCGGAGAACACACGCTTCTCTCTCTCTCTTACGAGACCCTGCCTTTTGTGTTCCACGTAGCTACAAGCAACCGGAGAGGAAAAAGGGGCAGCGGGACAGGAGCGGCACACAGGTGTCCGACCCGGCAGCGGCACAGCGCCCGCGGAAGCTCACCTTGTATGACATGCTCCGGGGATATAGTTTTCTTCTCCGATTTGTTGCAGATTTCGTTGGCCTCGGAGGAGATGAGGTGGATGAATTCAGTGCAGCAGTTGACCACCAGCTCCCGGGCGTCGTTCGCCACGCGGACGTTGGGCAGCGTCTCTTTGATCATCTTGTTGATGGCAGCCCTGGGGATGGTAAGGTCGTCGTCGTTGCCGGACGACGAGGCCATCCTGGCTGCGCTTGGCTCACGGGCTGCGCTCAGCACCCGCGCGGGGCTCCAGGGCGCGGGGACCCGGCGGGGGCGGGCGGGGCCGCGGGGGAAGACGTCGAGGAGGGGCGGGGGACGGCGGGGGCCGGGCCGGGGGTCGCTGTCGGGCCGGGGGGTCGCGGGGCCGGGAAGCGCTGCTCGAGCTCAGGGCTCCCTCGGTCGCGGCGCCTGCCACTGCCGCCTCCGCCACATCCTTCGGCCGCCGGCGCCGCTGCCTTATGACCAGCCCGAGGGGAGGCGAGCGGCGGAACGCCCCGCGAGCGGCGCGGCTCGGCTCGGCTGGCCCCGGCCGTGCGGCGGCCGCGAGGCGGAAACGCTCCGACTCCGGCTCAACCTGCGAGGGACGGCGCTTCCGCCGGAAGCCGGAACAGCTTCCGCCGCCGGCAGCGCCGGAAAGGCCGCGGCGCCACGTGCGGGCGGCGGCTGCAACGGCGGCGGCGAGGGGTCCTTCAGCCGCCCTCCTCCGCCAGGAGCTGCGCTCGGGCCCCACACGCCTTTCCCCTCGCTTCCGGCAGTAGCAGGGGATCTGACAGCCCCGCCAAGCTTGTCCCTGAAGCAGGACGGGCTCGGCGCTTCATCCGCTGTTTATTTACGACTTGCAGGCAGGGCTGGTTTTCCTCGGCAGCCATCTATTACAGTGTATTTTCTGCTTTCGCTCACTCCATAACCAGTAGTGTGAGGGAGAAATAACCAAACCACAATAGTGTTTGTGTAAGGCCCATTAGACCCACAGTCCTGGTCTTGCCTTGCTCTATACTGCAAAGGAAAACAACTTGAAGGGAATGCAGGCCAGGGCGAGCGGCAGGGCAGAGACAACCACAGCTGAGCGACACTGAGGGGCTCCTGACAGGCCCAGCCCTTCTGTGGGTGTCTGTGTCCAGCACTGACCCGCAGCAGGTGGCAGTGAGATCTCGGGCTGCAGAGGGGCGATGTGCCAGGCTCCCTTCAGCCCCGGCAGCACTGCTGCCATTTAATTCTCGCTTTCTCCTTTCAAGCCTCGCTGCTCTTCCCACCTCTGCCATCCATACGTTGATGCTGGGCTCCAGACACCCGGTGTTTTGCAGGAGGTGTGAGCTAGGAACGTGTTTGGGGCCTCCAGCAGTGCACAGGGGCTGCTGCGGATGCTCTCGTCCCCTCAGTCCCTTGCCTGCTGGCCCAGGCCTGCCCTGCATGCCCCTACACCTTGGGCCCAACAAAAGGGTCACAAGAGCAGAGCAAGCCCTGCATTAGCCGCGTTAACCCTGCAGTGTTTGGTACGCGCAGGAGCTTTCAGCTCCTCTGGGGAGAGGCAGGGCGGGGCAAGGCCGCTGCAAGTCCCAGCACGGAATTAAGATTTTGGCTTACTGAGACGGTATCGAAGGAAAGAGAAAGACAGTTCCTGCCTGGCGAGTGAGCTCCAGCTGGGCTCTGTGGGTGAAACAAGGACAGCTGCTGGAATGTGCTGAGAAACTGCAGCCTGGAGGCCCGAGGGACACCCGGCCTTTGCCTCAGCCCGGGGCAGCCGGCAGGGCCGGAGGTCAGGGAGCTGGAATGACGGGCAGGAACAGGAATGCCGGACAGAAACAGGAATGCCGGACAGAAACAGGAATGCCGGCAGGAACAGGAATGCCGGGCAGGAACAGGAATGCCGGACAGGAACAGGAATGCCGGACAGAAACAGGAATGCCGGACAGGAACGGGAATGCCGGGCAGGAACAGCACTGCAGCCCAGTCACCCTGCTCGGCCTCAGCCCACTTGGAGGACTAGGGCTGAAACAAAACTAGGGAAAAGACCTGCTCTACATGGTAGAATTTTGGTTTAACACATGCTTATTAGGATAGCTTGGAACAAGAGGGTTCTGTGTCAGACACTGAAGGTACCGAAGGCATTAAGTGGATTGAGATCACTTATTACTGACAATATTTTGTTTTCAAAAAGTAGTACCCAGACAGTAAGAAGGTATTTTAAGATGCTTTAAAAAAATATTTTATTGTTCACTAAGTGCAATAGGCTAGTAACCATTGCATATAAAGGAAGCATTCAGAATATTATAATAAGTATATATGAATAATAAATATTCTACTTGTTATATTTTAAGATTGATGAGACTTTCTCTTATGTTGCTGATAACTAGATCTGACTTCTGGAAATGAGAATGCCAGTGTGTGATTGAGGGATTACTATACTGATTCTATCCTAATAAGTAAAAACATATTTTTATTATATTAAGAATCTAAATCGTTTGCATACTGTACACCTCTCAGTGTGAATTATATCCAAGTAAGTCAAGGAGGTCAGGTTAATACTGAATACACAAGTATCAGTCAGTGTTCATGTTCCTAAGAATACATCTCTGGAAAAAGCAAACACTGAACAGAATAAAACTATAGTTAGAGAATTTTAGTTCCAAGGTTCTGCAAACTGTAACATTCAAGAGATACACATTGAAATTAATATCTTAGCTGAGCTCAAACATCTTGCATGCCTTTTCATAACTGCAGACCAAAGACATTTGAATAACAACATACTGTGTCATCAGTAGCTACAAGAAGTAATTCCAATTTGCACAGTATAATCTCATAATTATTGTGAGGGCTTTCCCAGGTCAAAGCTCTTTCTGCTTCTCCACCGTAGCAATTTGATGAAGTTGAGACTTGCACTGAAGATTTTGTCATGCTGAAAAACCATTTTGTAGAATATATCAATGGGTAGATCTCCATTTGGATCTGCATACTTCAGAGTTGTCATTGGAGTATACAAGGTGTTGGTCTGATGGCGGAAAGGAGGATTTTCTGCAAGAATTATCTTTACTGTGTGCTGTAGAGAAGGAGAAATAGAATTTTTAAATAACCTTTACCAAGACAGTAAAGCAAAAACCCAATTTTCAGTTAAACTGTGGAAAAGTAGTCAAATAAAGTGCTAGAATTATGTAAAACCCTGTATGTAGTTTTATTAGAATATCATTAGAAATTCTTCTTGAAATATTTAAAGCCCGTAAGAAGTATTTCTTATTTATTCTTAGTTCTATTTCTGTTTCTCTATACCATGCTGCTAGCACCTGACACCTAAGTATCCTGAGTGGTCTTCCAAATTATTGTGGGCTTATATGTGTACAGTAGGTAGATCCTCTCTTTTGCAGTTCACTGGGAAACGTTCAGGACAGTGCCTTTGGCAGCAAGATCTGGGAATCTTCAGTTGACGCTGAAGCTATTCCTTACTAGCAAACACCTGAAATCATCATCCTCTCCCACAGCTTGCCTAAACTTGTCTTCCTGCAGGAAGCTCCAAGCACCAGAAACATCCATGTTTCTTTTATTGTGCCTCAGTGGCCTGGGGTGTCTGAGTGAACTTCCCTTAGTGGAGAAATTACGAGTGAGATGGAAAGGACAGAGCTTTACCAGTGTTGGGAACCCTGGGTGGATGTATGGTAACAATGCAGAATATTCAGACCTCATCAGAGGATGTAAAGGGCAGCTAATATCTCAGTGATACTTAGATTATAATTCATAGTTGTCTTCAATATTTCAAACTGAACATTCTTTTAGTATTCTGTAGACTTTTGTTTAAAACTCTGAAAATTGTTTTGAATTTTTAAAAAAACTTTTTAATTGTGTATATTACATTTAATTAAATGGAATGCTTCTACTAGAAAAACCCACCAACCAACCACTGCATTTGTAAATTACAATGAAAAAAAAGAAAAAAAAAAAGATTTTTTAATGAGTTACCTCTGCAACATCTTCAGCACTTTGTCCTAGGCTCTGGAAAATTTGTTTGTAATTTTTAAGGTAAATATTAGTAAACATTTCAGCTGTTTCTTCATCTGCAGCTGAAAGATCCATTTTCATTCCGTCTTCAAACACTTTTCTTTCAAACTCCGTAACGACTGGCCCTGGTTCAATCAAACTTAACCTGTTAAAAAAAAAAAAAAAAAGCTAACTGGTTGTTGACTATCCTCCATGGAAAATACACCCCTCAATCCTTCTCCAAAAGGAACATTGAAAAGTTGCACTAGCAAACAGTATATAACAGTACCTTCTGTAAAGGCAATCCATTCTGCAGTACTGCTGTCCTGCTCCTCCCACCCATCCCCATACAGCAGTAGAAATCTGCATAGTTTAACTTTCAGAGAAGTGCTGTAATTTAATTCATGACATAAGTGAGCGCAGTTGTTACCTGCTTTCTCACAGCTGTGGAATCTAAGGGTGATTTATTCACAGGGACTTACCAGATATTAAGAAAAATAATTAATGGATGGTAACAAAATTCATTTCTTTCTAGACCAAATCCTGTGTAGGTTTCTTTGTTTCACATGATAACACTAGAAGTAGCTGAAAAAGATGGGGGAATTGCCCAAACATGGATTTTCTTTGTCAAGCTGTTAGTGTTACATGATTTAAGATCCCATCACTATGTAATAATAAAATACAATATAGAGAGTTTTACTGTGGGTGGACAGATTGTGGCTGCTGCCAAATTTGGTGTATTAGCAAATAATAATATTTCAGTAATAGCAAATTACTGAAATACAGTTACTGGTAAGATTTTTCCTGGTTCTTTTCTCAGGCAGAGAAAATAACTTTATTCTTCTATTTTCAGGCAGAGTAATAACTCCCAGCCACTGTGTTTATCAAAAACACCCAATCTTTGGGCCTCTTATTAGACTTGAGTTCTTCAGGGGATGTTCTAAAAGCTCTTCTTTAGATCTAAATCAAGCTATTGACCTTCACGGCAGAATTCCAGTTACTGCTGGAATTAAAGCTTTTCTCTTGCATGATTCTTCCCATTAGACCTTGAATTTTTCCTATTATACTTCCTTTTATAACCTCCTTTTTGCTGTGTCTTATACTCTTGAAATCTCATTATTTGAGATAATGAATTCACACCATGAATTGTGGTATGTCCTGTGTATCATTACATTTATTTTAAATCCCTCCAAACTTTGCAGAGCATGATGCAGAATCACAGTTCTGTCTCTGAAATTCCACAACAGCAGCTGTCTTTTTTCCCACAAGGTCTAAATGCTTAGACACACAGAGATGCAATGGACATTAACCAGTTATTGGAGTTTACACAAAGAATAATAGCAGAATTATATGGGTGAGTAAACATGTGATAAATCAAACCTGAAGATGATGAACAGACCAGTCTCTTAAATACTGTCTAAAATGTTAGGAATAGAACACCACAGAATGTGTAACATTCTGATGGATTGATTTGCACTTGCTCATTCTCTCTGATACTTTTTTATCTGTCAATTGCCTAAGAAGGCCATCATCTTTTCTAAGGGGAAGGATCACAGGTTAATGTTATAATTTTATGCCTGTGATGTCATATGTAAGAATTTGTTTTCAGAAGTGTTACGTGAACTGTATTTTATCCAAAGTTAAACAGTCTTTAACTGTTCAAGAGAACGTGTTTATTTTAACATTTAGATCTTTTTATTTGCTTATATAATGTGAAGAGTGTGGGCATCTTTATGCCTTTTGTACAGTTTTCAAGGGCTTCTCAGTCTGTTTAGCAGCAAGCTTTAAAGATTTTTTTTCCTACCTCAGAAAATATTTTAAACTATCTAAAAGACAATTGACACCAGTGAATCAATGCCATTTACACCAGTGGATCAATACTTACTGCAGTTTGAACTTGAGTGCTTGTATAGCTAAACTTTCGCAGAATCCTTCCACAGCAAACTTAGATGCAGCATAAACATCATTAAATAAGATGCCTGATGGTACAAACAAAACATCCAGAGAATGTGATTTTATCCAATATACTAATAGTTGTGATTATAAAAACTCATGTGCTTCCCCAAAATTTCTACAGTCTTGCTGGGAAAACATTAGAAAAATCCTTGTGTGCACTGAATCTCAATACTAATTTTTTGCCTGTGTTCTCAAAGTTGCTTAGTCTAGCAAAGATGCTTGACTAATGCTTTTCCTCCCCCTAGCTGATGCTGTGGTCTCCTTGGATGATATTATTTTGTAGTCTAAGATATGAAAGTGTCTGCACATATAATCCCATCTGCATTATTTATCAGCAAGTCTTTAATAGGCTCTAGATGAACACAGAGGCTGAGTGAAATGCAGGAGACACAATTATGCAAGAGATCCAGCTTGCATCTGGGTGATTTAGAGAAAGCACTACATTCAATCCATTGAGGTGGAGGGTATGTGTTGTATTAAAATAACAATTATTGGAGTTAGATAGAGGACCCTTGCTCACCAGAATAATCCAGGTAAGATCAATGTAACAGTTGTAATAAATTAAAAAAAAACCCAAAAACAGCTAGAGAGAATGGGACATGAGAGTATCATTGTCTGTCAGTAAAAGTTGACTCTCAAGTGTTGTGAGATGAGAAACTTTATAAAAAGGTGATACAGCTGTCCAGGATTAGAGTTTATTTTATTATTATTGTGCAGAGTATAGCGTAAGCATGTTTGTTCCCATGATTTTTTCCAAGAGGAAAGAAAAAAGTAATGCTAAGTCCTATTTTCCAGATAATAAAAATACAACAATAAATTTTAAAAAAATTATAGAGTTTAAGTTAAAACTCTTAAAAAAATTTTCCCTGCAGGTTTTGTTCTTAAAATGCCATGAGAGTAGCTGTGTAGTAACTAACTAGCTGAAAGCATAAAACCCACCAGGTGCTTTTTATAGTTGGAACTTCAGCATTACAAAGCACAAGAGTCAGATATGCTAGCTCCTACCTCTTATTTTTTCTTTTTTTTTCTTCCCTAAAAAGAGGAAAGTTCTGGATTTTGAACACTGATCTATTAGTTCAAGCAAACAGAAAAACCAGTTTTACCTTGTATTCCCATAACACTGCTTATTATAACTATATGCCCACTCTTTCTCCTCTTCATGTCAGGCAAGATCTCCTTCAGGAGTCGAACCAGACCAAAGAAGTTGGTGTCCATCACAGTTTTCATTTCCTCAATGGTCTGACATTCAATAGGTCCAATGAGCCCCATTCCAGCATTGCTCACTGCACAAAATGGGAGACAACAGCAAGCAAAAACCTCCATAAACATAAATTTGTAATCGCTACTGGAAAGCATTTGCAAGGAATGCGAGGATTAAGGGTTAAATTATCCTAAATAATCCTTAAAGAAAGAATTAAAAGATGTTAGTCACTGGAGCTTTCCAAATACATTTGACATTTCCATATGTCTTTATTTTTAATTGTGCTTTTAATCAATTTAAATTATCTGCTATTTTGCATTTTAACTAATTTATTTCTGATTAGTCCTTTCAAAAAATATATAAAGGGATTACAGGAAAATAAATCAAGAATTACTTGTATTTTTTTATAATTCAGTATTAAGAATTGGAAGCTACAGTCAATACCCATAGGAATGAATAGAAATCTTCAGAAATTGATGGACCAAGCCATATTTTGGTCTGTTTTTTGTCTTATTAATATTCATATATCTTCAAGAGGAAGTAATCCCCAACAAAATAAACAAACAAACCGAAACACACAATTCCATCGATTTTTATTTGCCTCCTGGATATTTAAAAGTGGGGAATGATGATAGGACTGGCATTCTGCTCTAGAAGACATCAAATTAGAGTATAATAAATTTTACAGAAATAGTTAAGCACTGCTTTAATAATTAATCAGAAAAAAAAAGGCAGGTCCATAATTTTCTAGTAGGTAAGATTTAATAGTTGATGGTGTAAGCATTTCCACTAAGATACTAATATTTATTTTTAGCAAAACAATAGGAAAATACTTGTTGCTGAATGATTTGTAAAGTACAGTTTCAATTCTCAATACAAAATGGAAATATGCTTATTTTTTTGCATTTGTTCTTTTTCTGGCGAATTCTGAATGCTGTTGCTTTCTTAGCACAGACAGGTGTTACCTTCATTATAGAAAGGGCTGTGGTTCATCAATAGGGTGGAAAGTCTTGCACATGAAGATGCCAGTTTAGGCAAAATCTCTCACATTTACTAAAATGGTATTGTTTTATCCAAAACACCTCCCTGTGATCAAGTTTCTCCTTTGTAAACAGGGAAAACAAACTTCTCTACTTCATGGATGCAGGGTGAGATTCAATCCACTTATGTCTGCATGAAGTCTTAAAAATCTTGAACCAAATACACTCTATGATCATTATTACTTTGATAATTTAAAAAATATGCTAATGAAACTTCTCCAGGGTATTTGAAAAAATGTTTAATAGAAATCTGGTATCTGTTGATAGCACACACATCCTGTACTTGCCTAGGATATCAATCCTTCTGTCAGGGATACTATTCACACAAGTTTTAATAGACTGCTCATCACAGACATCCAGCTGTTTAATTTCAAGGGTTTTGCCCAGCCTGTGACCTGCAGCTTCCTCCAGTGGCTCTTTCTTGGCCAGGTTCCGCATTGTGGCATACACTGCAACACACCAGAAACAACACCAGAAATAAAATCTGTGGCTGATACACTGAGAAGTATTAAAGAGCAATGCTTTTACATCCAGATCTTAAATATCAGTGACAGAAAACAGATAAAAACTGAAAGTTAAAGGATTCTATTTTCAACATATATTGTCACTAATTTCGCAGTCCAGTTCTGAAATCTTCAAGAAACTCAAAAGAAAAATTAAACAGCTATGCATAATGAAGAACGTGCAGTATATAAACTTAGTACTATCACCAAAATATTAAAAAATGGGTATCAAATCATGCCACTAAATTGTTTTTAGGTACCCAAAACCTGATTCTAGATTCCAGAATTCCCTTTTTTTAAAAAAAATCACCACCACAATATTTAGCAGGATAACCATAATTTCATTAAAAAGTGGAAGACATACTTCCTTAGGTTCAAAAAAATACGTGTTTTTGTAAGCTACATCTCAAAATTGAAATGGGTTATTTTTGTAGCCTAATTCCTCAGAAAGCTGTAGAGCTGCATCCAGTCAGTTATCAGTAAAATACCCTGAGAGACTGAATTGCCACAGATTGCTGTGTTCACCTTGCCATCCATTTTCAATCATAGCAAATACCCTGCTTTGCAGCAGTAAGACAAATCCCAGCCCCTTTGTTCACCTGCCTACACAGGCTTGGAATAATGAAATGTGCTTGAAGGAAAAAATTGCAAATTTAGAAACTGTTTACTTGAAATCATCACTTTGGTCTTCAAAGGGGCACAGGCCTTTACATGTACAGATTTTAGTAGCCAGAAGCAGAGCTAACCACAGCTGTGAATATATACCCAGAGCAGCATAATACTACAGGTATTTTCAGCTATTCTTTTTATACTACTGTCTTTTCTCACTGTGTGTGTAGGTGTACACTATTCAGTTCCAATAACTGTTCCATTTCAATAAAGGCATAGAAATATCATTTGCTTACAGAAAACAGTATATTTTCACTGTATTTTCTTGACAGTAAAAGAGGAAAACAAGCCAGAAACGACTCACCAAACTGAATACCTGTTAGATCGCAGGGAAAAAAACAGCACTATCTCAAATACTATGTTTTAATAAAGAACAGATGGATTGTTACCTTTAAATCTTTTCTGTTCATCTTTTGCCATTTTTACAGCTAATGCCAGTCCAATTCCTGAGGAGCAACCTGTAATGAGGACATTTCTTCTTGCCATTCTCTTCACTGAGTGGTTCAATTCTTCAGAGAAGCAACAACATAAATGTAATGACAGCATAATGTGACTGGCCTTTAATACTATCTCCATCTTCCCTGAGTCAACAAATCTGAAAATGCACACCTGGACCTTGCATGATTAAGGGATAATCTCCGACTAAACAAAATAGAAGCAGATGCTCCTACATGTGCCTATAATCAGCATTATCAAAACTGATTAATACAAAATTTGATTAATCTATAAACTGAGGCACTTGTAAACTACTTGTTTGGGGTTTTTTTAATAGAATAGCCAGCTTGCAGAGTACTGTCAGGAAAAGCCTTGCCACAATTACAATTGGTCTGTAGCACTAAGTCCTCCACTCACATCTGTGTAAAGTAAACTGCACGCAGAGTGGGATCCCTCTGCTAAAGCTGTTTAGAATTCATACACCTACAGCACGCTCCTGGTTCTTCTGCAACACATTGAGGAATGGATTTCTTCCCTGATGCCTTGCTATTGTAAGAGTTCTAATGGGCATTACAGAAAAAGAAACCCAAATTGCAAAATGGTATGTGGATTCTGAAAGAGACAAGTTGTTGGACAGACTCCTCACATTTCCTTTTGGCAGTGCTCCCAACCAAGAACAGAGAATGTAAGCAAGTATGCTGCAGCGGAGAACTGACAGGAAATGTTGAACAAACCAGCTTCACTGCATTCTTGCTGAGACTGAAATCTCTTTCAACACTTTTGATTCTACAATTGACACATTTTAAAAAATAACAGCCAGCCTGATGTCTAGGTTTTGGAGAAAATATTTTGCATATAAATTATGGATTAAAGAGAGGGGCATTTGGGCTGACATTTCAGTGCAATTCATGTTTAACATACAGTAACTGTAGGCATACAACATTCAGGAAGAAAATCAGTCCCTTGTTTCTGTCCTGAGTGACAGGAAAAAAAAGACCTTAATAAGCAATTAGCCTTATGAACAGCATTCAGCTAATTGCAACAACATTATGTACAGTAAAATGTTTTCCAAGACTCAACAACCCTGTGTAAATGCAACACACTTCAGAAGAATGAACTTAGTGTTCCAGGAATTGCATACATGTAAATTGGTTAGTAACTCAAGAAGAAGTAGGACACTACAGAAATATTTAACTGAGATTATATTTAAAAAAAGTCCATCCTTTCCAAAAGTAATGAATTGGCTTGAACAGTATAAGTGGAATTACTAACTTCTCAGGCAAGCAACAAAATAGCAAAACATCTAAAGATAAAATACAATTATGATTCTACTTATTTATCAGGTTTAACCAAGAGTTTAACCAGATAAGTTAGTATACAGACAAAATTTTAGTGCAAATGCTATTTAGCTGATTCAGAGATTAGGCAAATTACTTTTGCTGCTCTTGCACATTTATATTTAGTGCATGTAGGAGGAGCAAATGAGGCTTTATACAATGCTAGTTAGTGGAATTCCACTAGTGTTGTGATGCAGCTGTAATTAAAGACTGGTTATATTTTCCACTTGAAATCCTGGTTTGAAGGACATATATTCCACTGCTTTAAAAAAAATCTGTCTAAAATTTGATGCATACACTTCTAGGCTGAAGGCAAAGTGATGCACATAAAGAAAGTTAAAAAATAAAAGTAGTTTAATTTGCAATTATTGCACTGGTCAACCTATTTCTAAGGTTTTCCCTTTATAGTCAGGTAGAGAAAGAAATACCTTGATTTAAAACACACAATATATTTATTTTAATTATATGTAAGTAACAGTGGTTTTTGTCACATCATAATTTTCATAATAGCAGAATAATCTGAAACTACAGAGATACTTTAGATGAGTGTATCTTGACCTGTCAATGGTAGCAGAATGTGTGGCTGGTTTTGTAGAACCACTTAATGTAGAACATGTGACATTTGTGGAAGGTGTTTACGTAAAGTGAAAGAGCCAGTACTGCCCAAGGAGTCTAGCAAACTGCCACTTGCAAAGTTTCTGGAATACCTCAGGTAAGTTAATTGGCCAAGACACACTTTGAATATGCAAAACACTTAACTGAGGCCTGGTATTTAAACTGAAATACATTTGATTATTTTCCTCTTCTTCACATCAAATAACTTTAGTAACTTAATTTCTGAAGTATGAATCACATGTCTTAATGCACATAAGTCATGTGTGCATTAATCAGACTTAGACTGAGGCCTCAAAAGTGTATTTGCAGTTCCTGATGCTTATGTAAATATAAAAGTGGGGCCACTAGCCATCTATACCAGCTAAATTGTGTAGCACTTTTGAAAACCTGGAAATAAGTTATGTTTTACAATGCATAGTTATGATGTGAATTTAATCTATGGGAATTTTTGTATGGATTTTCATTTGATCAAAAATATCAAAAGAAACAAACGCAAGCTTTATGGTCCTGTCCAACAACTCTGCATCTCAAAGACACTGGTATGAAGTAAAGCAAGCAGGTTTTACCAATGTCTATGATCAAATCAGTGACCCAAAACATCTTACAAACAGGTCCATTTTAATAAGATGTTGTGTCTGCAACTCTGCATACATACAAAAGAAGATAAAATATTCCCAAACAAGAATTGCTAATAAGGTAGTACCATTGTACTTTTGTTTAGAAGTGAGATACTAAACAAGTACATAATTTAAAAACCTTGGAAAAAGATGACAGCTGAAATTCATCCCTACAGCTTAAAATAAATAAATTTTATTCTGAAGTATAAAAGATAAATTAATATGTTATTATATGAAGGCAATAATCTCACTAACATTTGGAAAAATAGAAAGGTTGTCATCTGCTTCAGTACAAATAACTACATTCCTTATTTAGAAATACAACTTTAAAATGTCCTCTTTGGGTGCACAGTTATGATGCCAGCAACAGCATTTCTGGGTTATTGCTTGTCCAATAGGCAGCAGCTGTCATTTCTTCACAGTTCTTGCACCTGAAACAAAATATCTGTGTTTACCATATCAAAATCAATTTTTACCAAGATGTTACTTTTCATTATTAAACCTTATCTTACAAATTCAGAAAAACTAACAGCAGGTCACAAGTCCATAGCTGCCATCTCAAATTCTGATTTATGTTATTAATGCATTTTGTTCACTGTTCTTGTAAATGAAGTGCATTTGCTGTCTCAAAAAGCACAACTGACAAATTTTCTGATACCATATTAAGTTCTAGCAGATAAGGAAAATGTTATGCAGAACGTTTTTGAGAAGAAATCTTCATATGTAAATCTCTATAAAAACTTTGTACAGTTTAAATGAGCACTGTCTTTTAAAATAACTCCTCTGCATGAGGCTTAAGTTTTCATGTTAGATTGCATTTTTGTTCTTAAGTTGCTAACAGTTCAGGAAGTGTCTGTAAAAACCCCATCAACAGTATCAAGGTATCAAGTGGAAAAATCCTATAATGTCCACCAACACACAGCAAGAAAAACAGCAGTGTGAATGTAAGCTGTATATAGAAGCAAATGCTGCCAAAGCATGTTTGAGGTTAGGGGTTTTATTTAGTTTCTAGAGCCTTACTACCCCTACCCCTCCTTTTAAAAACAAGTGTATATGCTGGATCTAATTATTCAAGAGCTCATTTATAGCCAAAAACAGAGTTTTAGACGTCTTTAGTACATGATACACAGCAGTCATGTTTACATTAGCTAGTGCTGGAGCACAAGAGACTCTATCAGCCACTACTATTTCACATCATATTATACTAGGGTTCCTGCTATAAATTTAAAGAGGTTGTATTGGATCACTGTTTATCTACCCATGCTTAGCTAAGTGCTTATTCTTTGAGGCATGCTATACATACTGTACACAAACACTTGTAAGTAGCATATAAGCAGCTTATAGCTAACATATGAAAGATTATTACAGTAATTACTAATCTTTTTATGCCATGCACAATTTTTCAAAAATGTTATAAAAATCACTTTTTTAAAGTCAATCATTGCAAGCACTATTTTTTTACTTACCATTTTAATACAATTTTACTTCTCATTTCAGAAAGAACTATAGTCACAAAACATTAGTTTGCTATAAATCAAATTTGCCTTTATAAAATTATCATTTTTTAATACAGAAAATTACTTCAATTTCCCAGAAAAATGAAAAAGCCATCCTTAATGTTCAGCAAGATATTTTCAGTTCCTTTATTTGGAATATTTACAACTTATAAGGGTAGCCAACTGCTGTATTGTTACAAAATCTTCACTGCAGATTGAAGCAGAGTAAGAACAAAGAAAACTCTGTGACCTGGTTATTTTATGAGTCCCAAAGGGACAGAGTGGACCAGAACACAAATCAACCCTCCTAGCAATTCCTTCCCTGAACTAATATATTTTCTGTAATAAACAAGAAAGGCAATGTATTAAGAAAAAAAAGAATGAGACAGACTGTACCCCTGGGCAAGACCTACGCACTGCCTCTCCACCCCTTTTCCCTAGACAGATTAGGTAATTTATTTTTTAGAACTAGGACAGAAAATTTCTGTGGAAGACTGGTCAATCAATCTGCAATGTGTTACTAATGGAGAAAGTATTTTCTTACATTACATTAATATACTCAATTTTTAAACGAAGAAGGAACCATATAATATTCTGTGTGGAGCCAGAAGCCCTCTGCAACATATTTCATGTTTTACACAGAATGCTTCCAAAATCCAGTGGGTTTTTATCTACTTCACTACAATTAAAATAAAATTTCATTTCCTTATCCCAAGTCTTGGAAGGAACATGACCAAGTAGGTCTGTTTTCAAAGCCTTTCTTATATATTCTTAGGCCTCTTCCTACCTGGTATTCCTTTGCAAAAACAAGACAATTTGTCTGGAAGGAAAGAGTCTAGTAAGCAATTGTATAGGGGCTAGCTAGGAAATTCTTTCTTTCAGAATAATCCCTCAGGAAAAATTGGAAATTGTTAATGATATGTGTGAAAGGCAGCAGCAGTCACTGTCCTGTTCTTAAGCATCATCAATAACCTAACAGAATTCAAAATGGAAGAGCCAACACTACTTCAATTTGCAGTGAAACAACCTTCATATTCAGCTGTGACAGAGCCAACCCTCATGGTCTAGAATACAGACCAAACACCTTTGGTGTTCACACAGAAATGAGGCTTCTCTGATATCTCACCCCAGGGAAAACAAACACACAAACGCAGCATAACTAAAGTGGCAGAGGCCATCTTGGCTTTGGTGTTCAGCTGTAGCTTGGAATCATCCTTCACTGAACTTATTTCTGCAAGGAAGCCTGTTTATCTCAGATCCCCTTTGTACCTGTAGAGATTGATTCATGCACCAAACCAAGGATTTGTACAATTCACAGAGTTAGCTGTCTTCTCAAGTCCTTCCACACACTCCTATTCATTATGCCAAAAAATTCTCACTTCTCATTCCTACAAGCATGATAGAGCACAGGTCTTTGATGCAATTAATTTTCACAAGATAGGTACCTAAACCATAAGAAGCTATAGTCATATATTGCTTTGTTTAATTTCAACAAAGACCACATCATATCATAGCCAGAAAATCAGGTCCCTAAAGATAATCAGTAATCAAATTTCTCCACAGAAAGCAGACAATTAAGAGTGTACCATTAAATTTGTAATTTTAAAATAATTCAGCTAGTTTCACTTTAGGGGATTAAGATTCAGCAAACACCAGGCTATAAAATGCAAGGATTCTGGGAGAAGTAATGACATTTACACTAAAGAGACAACCTATAATTTCTTCTAGGCAGTACAGTAGTGGCATTAAAAATTGATAATATGTTGTCTATCCAAGGTATGTTTTACCTTTCCAAGAGCATCTAGGCTATGTTGTTTTCTTTCATTTTTTTTTCTTCAGCTGATTTATTTCCTGATTTCTCTGGAGCAATTCAAACTCTTTTTCACGAAGCTCATCTTTAGAATGCTGGAGTTTCTTCTCTAAGCTCTCAATCTGAACAGAAAATGCAATTAAATCAGAACCAATATTTTACCTAAGTCAGAACAATTTTATTAAAAAAACAAACACACAAAACAAACAAAATTCACAAATATTGTCAGTATTAACCCTGACTTTGGATTCCTCTGTCAGTTTTTTGTTTTTGTCTAAATTTTCCTTTACTAAAAGAGCAGTTTGGGATCTGTATCATATCAAGTGAAAAATGGGTTTTCATTTTTGGACTGCTATAGCCTTGCAAAATCTATAGTTTCAATTGACGAACATTTATTTTTACTGGTACATTCCTTCCCTCTCCCTACAATATAGAAGAGTTTTTATCTTCTAGATTAAATTTGGCCAGCTATTGTGTCCCAGGACCAGACTTTCTATAGAATTAGCTGCTCTTTGTTAGGGAAACTGTGTTTTTGATGAAGAAGAATTACCTGTTTATTGCATTCCTTAATTTCCAACTCTGACTTCTCTAAATTGCACTGCAATTGAATTATTTGTTGCTCCATTTCTCCCTTATGCTCATGAACTGTCATATCCAATTGTGTAATCTAGAGGTAAAATGGAAGAAAAGGAAATATTTTATTTTGAACTAATATGCAGATAATATTATGCCATATTACAAACTATGAGAGCAAAATGAATGAAATTAATCCTTTGTAGCCTCAAGCATATTCTCGCGAGTAGTCAATATAAAGCTACCTCCTACTATTTCATTTAAATAGTGGCCAAACATAAAAAGAAAAGGGGAAATCGGGAAAAATCCATAAATGTTTAAATATGTTTAAATAAAATATTAGGTCCTCATATATACATAATGCAAACCTAGTTCTCCTTTTCAAAGAAACATGTGTAGTTTATTATACCAATCCACCTTGTTAGGAAGTGCCAAATTTTGCCAAACCAAAAAAATTCAATCCATCAAATGCTTTGATGACTTCCTGGGGCAGTTCACAGGGTACTGTGGCAAAAATACATTGCAAGATCTGGCCTCCTTACAGTGTCAGTTCTTTAAACAGATCTATTCAAATCCCCACTCCTTTTCTCTGCACCTCAAATATTCTTGAATACAAAGGCTGGTAACTCCTTCAGGAAGAGGCTTATAATAAAATGACAGAAGCAGAATTTTCCCATGATGGGCATCAAATCCTGAAGCCAGACCAAAAGACTGAAAATATTTCAAGTGAGCTACAGAAATTTATTCACAACAAAGATATAATTTCTTATTTAGGGGCTGCTTTAATGTGAATCAAATATGCTTCAGTGCAAACAAGGAAAGGAATCTATCATCTCCAAGCACCCTCCAGTACAGATCTTTCCTTCCTCTTAGCAAACATCAAGATAATAACAGTTGTCCCATAACTTTAGCACTAATGAAGAATCTTGGTCATGGCATAAGGCTTCTGATTTTCCTGGTACATAATGCTTCAGCAACATACAGCTGGTTTGAGGTTGGCACTGTGGCTGTAGTAACCAGTACTGTTTGAGACAATACATCAAAGCAACCGAACCTAGCAGGCTTTTTATAAATTATCTACTATAGTACAGGCATAATTGTCAGTAACATGCTTGAAAATTATCTGACCTGAGCTACTCTTTGTTTCAGCTCCCAGTTCCTTTCTTTCAGTGCTTGGTCCATGACAAGGAGTTCCTGCTTTTTGTCTTCAATTTCATCCTTGCAATACCTGAAATTCTCATACATTTAATTGCTTAATCAACATTCAGTTGCTTGGCTTCAAATACCCAGCTTGAAAATCACAAGATCTATTACCTACTTAAAGCATATTACCCTAAAGGTGAATTGATAGCAAGGAAACAAAGCCAAATAGAATAATTCTGTTGATTACACTCCAGGTGGGCAATTCCTAATAACTTCATTATTCAAATTACTTAGTTGGCTATATCAGGATTCTTTAAAAAAGAAAGTATCATTAATTTGTGACAGAAAGGAAACTGGACAATCAGTCTATTCTTATGATTACTTCATAGCTTTAAGATTCAGAAAATAATTTTAGCATATTTTAAAACAGAATTCCCCAAAAAGAATTCAGCACCACTTTTAATAATTAAAAATGAGCTGAGGATCTCAAGTATCAAGTTACCTCATGGACACAAACCATCTAAAAATTACAGAGAGCTGCCTTCTATAAGAATAAAGAATAAGAACATAAGAACATTAAAATCCCCCATCCAAACTACTTGTTATTCTTCAGGAATAACCAACATAACTAAGTTCTCTTGATGGAAAAGATACCAGCTCACCTGAGCTCAGTTGTTAGATCCATGATAGCAATGTTCTTCTCCTCCAGGGAGGACTGTGCATTCTGTAATGCATCTTGCAACTCCCGAAGCTGTGTTAAAGTGATCTTTAATTCTCCACAAGCATTCTGTAATGCAGATTCCAGTTCTGCTATTTTCTGTAAGGCTTTCCTGTGGCAAGTCTCAGTTTGAAGCAGCTTATCTTCAAAATCATTCACTATTTTACACCACAAAAAAAGAATGCTTAATCATCAGTACATCAGTCTTCATGCAACATCACTGCCTAGTAGCACTTTTGGTCTTAATAAATTTTCAGTATCACTATTTTTTAAGACAATCTAGAAAAACAGTGACCACTTTTTTTTTAAAAAAAAAAAAATATGGGGCCTAAGTATTTGCTAGTTTTATTCAGTTCATAATCAACAATTGATCTGAAACGTAAGGATATATCTAAAGACATCTAAAGGAGACAGTACAGACACAGTATAGTAACTGAACATAAAGTGGTAGGAAAGTGCAAGCAGAATTGCTGGTATTTCTCTGGCTTAAAACAATGATACAATTAAACTAAATGGAAGAAGATGGATTGGAAAGTTTATTTCCATAGAGATGTTCTGTATGTTTCAAAGGGATGCATTTTTTGAATAGCATATACCTTTATTAAAGCTAAGTGTATAATTTGACTATTACATTAAGAATCTGCATTATCAGTTTACAGGGAAATTACTTATACATTTCACCTGTGGTGAAGGTATACACCACAAAAGCAAGAATTTGCAAAAGCATGTGAAAAATGTTTGTGATTCTTTTGGGTTGTGGGGGTGTTGTTCATTTGGGTTTGGTTTTGTTTGGGCTTAAAGAGATTATCATTTTTTGACTCTTATGTACTTGATTATGAAAGGAGGGGGAGGAAAACTGTCTAATACATACAGAAGAATAGTTCAATGAAAGGAAGCCTGAGAAACAAAATAGCCAAATTACCCTCGTTTGCCTTTTTATTGAGCTCTGATCTTGCTTCTTCCAGAGTGATATCCAACTGATTTATCTGCAGTGCTTTGTTTGCACCATCTTGTTTTAATTGGACTGCTGCTTTTTCCATGCCAGTAAGTTCATTCTTGCACTGAGCCATCTCCAATTTCATCTGTCTAATAGAAGTAACCAGAGCAAAATGAACCATGGAATAACACACTCTAAGACAAGTGCTTGTGACTAAAACAGAAATAAAAGTCATGTTAAGTAGGCTTTTCTTGTAATCAAAGCTATATTCTTTAAGACTGGCAAGCTCCTGTAGAATGTACTATCTACAATTACAAGCAAGCTGATACAGTTATGATTTGAGCTGCTTTATGAAGCGCTATCTTAAGGCTAAATAGGTTGCCAGGACATGCATTAATTCCACTGGAAAAGTGTTCCAGAAAGTCGTGCCTCTGCTAGTCAGAAGCTTCCCTTCTGATTTCCAGTCTGTGCTCACAGAGACTGAAGTGTAAGCCCACAGCTGAACACCATTTCAGACAGAAAACATTCTGATCCATATGCCCGTGTTCAGAATACACCTCTCACCTACACTAAACCTACCTGATTGTAGAATTAAGTTCATCCACCTTCTTTCTGTTTAAATCTGCTTCGTGAGCAGCTAGGCGCAGTTTCTCCTCCACATTTCTCAACTTATCTTCTGCACATGCTTTCTGTTTCTGAAGCTCTTTTTCCAAGTTGGATACCTATTTAAAATGGCAGTTAAAGAGTACTTTCAAATTGCATACAAAAGAAATACACATTCTTGTCTTGCAACTCACATAGGGAGAGTTTTTACACAACAGATTTCTTTATAGTCTGTATACAATTTAAAACTAAAACTCTGCACATTTGAAAGACAAATAGTTTCTAGCAAATATAAGATGCAACTTTCTGAATTAATGCACCTCTCCTTAACTGCAGTCTAGGGTTTGATTTTCCAAGTACCTAGCCCATTCTAATGCTAACTAGAATTTTTGATAGCTCAGAACCTGGATTAAGATAAAACAAGCTACTAAACTCTTTATTTTAGATATATCTAAATAATAATTATCAACTCAGTTATCAAAAAATATTCCATTTTATAGGTATTATGAAAACATATACAAGGCATTTAATTTCCTCTATATACGTAGACACTTCTCACCATACCTGTTTTTCCAGTTTAATTTGATTATCTTCCAGCTCCCCATTTCTAATAGTTTCTTGCTGTAACATTTGCTGCTGATGATGCAAAGTTTGTTGCAAGAGAATGTTTTGTTCACTCATGTCCTGAATATTCTGACCTTTTATTTTTATTTCTTTCTGTAAATAATGAAGCTGAAAAGACATTTATTCTCCATTACAATAAAACATTTTATTTGCAGTTGCATCAGCTATTCTCTCATAATGAACACAGAATCACACTTGTGATTCAATAAAAGTTTTGGTTCTGAATTTAGCTACATTACAGTTTCAACAGTACGTAACAGACTTCATAATTCATCATTGAGTTATGCTCTAAAGTGAGGAAAGTAGTAACTTCTCAGTCAGTCACAGGTTTTGATTTTTGCTTTCTAAATATAACTTCTCAGTATTTTAAAAACATACATAGCAGATTTTTAGTTAGAACTGCTTTTTTTTTCTACCAGTCTTCTTTATTTCTTAAGTCCTTGTTTTCCCCTTGAGATTCTGTTCTCAATCCTCCCCTTTATTTCTCTTTGCCTGCATGACAATAGTCATTCCAATAAAAAAGGGAATTTTGAGTGCCTAACTTGTTTTATATTGAATAGTCTGGTTTCTCAGTGGTCAATACAAGAAGGAACTGTTCTGGGTGGGCGAAAAAAATAAAAATAAAAAAAGGGGGAGTGTTCTTGGAAAAAAAAAATCAAAAAGAAATCACTAACTGCTCACTCAGAGGAGAAGTAGTAACTGGACTTTGGACTTTATTTATGAGAAAGTGGTCACAATTATAAAGCCTCACTTGCCACACTTGATGTTTCACACAGCATCCAGACCCTTCATGTGCAGTATAAGAACAACAGGGTTTAGGGCTTAGGAAGCAGCAGTAAATATCATAGGCTTGTGTCTGACAATGACCACACAACTTCCATCAAGCTAATCCTGTACAGGGTCCAGCAATCTCCACTTGACTAAAGCTCTCAGCAGGAAGGCCAGCACTGACATTATCAGCCTACTATTAATTAGTTCACCCAGAAAAAAAAATTAATTAATTCTAATATTTAAAGTTAACTCTTTCAAGTAATAGTGGAAAACATGATAAAACTCAGGGTCTAGAAGTAAACATTTTTTTATGCCCAGGGTTTCTTCCCCATTAAGATAGCTGAAAAACAGATCAATTTTGTGCACTTAAATTTATATTGCAATAGTGCTTTCTCCATTTTTTCCAAGATAATGCTTTGTTTCACATTATTCTGATTTTGTTACTTCTTTCAACAATTCATTTATCTTAGTGCTCCTTTTCCCTAACTTACCCAGAGTTTCTGAGTTACGATTTTCCCCTTTGCCCTCACAAAATCTATAATTTTTTCCCAGTTTACTTCCCATTCACAGGTCCTGTTGCGAATTTTGGCTGTTATTTCACAAACTTTTAGATTAAATCAATCGTAACAAGTGTTCTCTGCAAGAGTTGTAAAACAACCTGTTACCTCTTCAGACCTTTCTTTCAGATGATTTTCAAACATCTGTTTATTTTCTTGTGACTGGCTCAAATACAGTGCAACTTCTTCCTTACAAACATTTAGTGCTGACTCAAGCTGTCGTACCTAGGTGAATGCAATAATTATTTTAAATTACTTATTTAGTTATTTAAAATTATTTAAAATTTAAAAGTTTTGTATTAACTGGTCTAAAAATTGTATTAAAAGACAGCTTTGTGTGAAACATCCGAAAAGCTACATTTTTATCGTAAGAGTATTAAAATAATAATGGAAGATTATAGTAAACTTTAAACTGAAACAGTCTTCAAAAATTAAAATTATTTGCAAAATTCAAAACTATAATACTTTAGACTGTGTTTGTATCAGATGAGACTTTCAGTTATGAGGAGAAATGCCAGTCAGTTACTAGAATTTAAAAGCAAACATAGGGTCAATACCAAATCATTAATCCATCATGTTTTATTACATATAGAACTGCATAAATAAATTTGGAATTATCATCATAAGTGAGTTGACACACATGTTTTTTAAAAAAAAAAACTCACATCTTAAAACAGTTATTTTCAAAAAGTTACCAAGCAGCACAATTTCCCTTTCTGCTCTGGGAGACAGTGCCCGAATTTCACCAGATGAGAAGGGAAAAGCTTTGAACAATGTCAACACTGTAAATCTATTTTACACTTTTAATGCTCATTTGGGTTTGAGTAATCTCTAACAAACACCTTATAACCTTGAACTGATAAAAATTATAACAAACAAACCCCCAGAGATCTTAAGGCATAGTAATTAAGCTTTTCTTAACCATTTGGTTTCAATGCTAGGATTTCTCATCAATAAGTATTGTCCTGAATTTAGCTGCACAATGTCTAATTCTTTCAATTTTGCAATCAGACTGCCAGTTTTCTAAACCATACTTGACTTTGTGTATCTATCCCCAGCTGACTCAAGAGCTTTTTGAAGAGAAATTACTACATATCTTAATTTTAAGTCTCTGGAAAACATCCCAAATACTACAAAGCCACTAGGATAGAGAATTGGTCCAACACAAGCTCAGAAAGCACATGAAAATAGCAAAGTCCCTGGGATCTTCTCCCACTGATATCCTGAAGATTTAATACTTTGAAGCCTGACTGGGGTAGATCTGCACTGGTTTATTAAAATCCTTTTACAAGTGCTGCATGGAAAATGCTTATCAGTCAAACACTAGGAAGAGCTAGAGATGGCTAAAAACATGACCAACATTGTAGGATCATATATATCTAAAATAAATTCCATATTTAGACCAAAAGCACGTATAACATTAGGTCTATGAGACAATGTTGGACTTTAAGAGTACCATAAGCACAAATTTGCCTTATTTGTAACTACAGTAATTGCATTAAGCAATTACGCATTGCATAATCTCTTACTTCAGGTTTCATCATACTACTTTTAATTAAAAAAAAAGAAAACAAAACAAAATTAAACAACAGAAAATAAAGAAATATTTCTGATAAATGACTTCTAGAATATGAACTTAAGACATTTATATAGAACAGTTTTTCTATAAAAGATTAAAGGAAATACACTGTTAATGCAACCTTTAAAACTATTACTTGAACATTATAGAGAGCTTACTAACTTTGATTTTTTCTTCTGTTAATTGACTTTCCAGCATCTTCAGTCCTTGATCTTTCTTGATATTTTGATTTTCCATTTCCTGTTTTTACACATATTTTTATTCAAGAGAACCAAATATAAATATTACATAACATTAATCTAATGTTATAAAGTTGTAAGTATTTAATAAAAAACCCAGAATCAGAATCAGGAAAAGAAGTGCAGATCAGTGTATCTAAAACACAATTGCTTTTACAATATATATGTACATGATACTCTGAACTCAATTTGGTTGCTGAGAGATGTCTCTTCATATTCTGCAGCAGCAGGCATTATTAAAAGAAACAAAACATTATCATTCTAGAACATTATTGTTTTTCCACCTAGTGCAGGATTGATGCAATCATTCTTGATCCAGATATCTTTCCATTCATTAGAGAGAGTCACCCAAGGGGCAATCCAGAGGCATAAAGAGAATGCTAAGACAGAAAATACTGAAAGGTCATTAAAATTTGTACAATATATTAGTAGCAGCAATAATTGGTGACTACACTAGATTCAGTCAATCACTCAAACAAGAATTTAGAAACATCTTTCATTTTTCTCAATCTTTCCATGTATTTATGGACACACTTTTCATTATTTTTAGTCACTTGTTTGATTTGCATTTAAACAAAGTCAAGAGCCAACCTTACCTCTCTATTTCCTATTAGCAGCTCATCCAGTGATTCAATGTGATGCTGTTTCTGTATAACCTCTTGTTGTAACACAGATATTATTTTCTCTTGTTCAATGTATTGTTGATGCATTGTCTCCAGCTGTGTCTGAAGCTGTCCGTAAGCAAATCGTAATTTATTTTAATAAGAATTTGTTCACCTAAATATGTGATTCAGTTCTATTCACCCATCATTATTATAATGAAAATTAAATACATTACTGCCATTGACAGTATTGCACAGTCTTAAAATTATCCAGAAATCCCAATCACTTAAGATCTTAAATCCAGATGAGAATGACGGCAGACAGAGTGTAATTGTCTGTCACTAGCCAAGACAATAAGACATAAATACATTCTTTACTAAAAGATGAGAAGCTTTTAAACAGCTCGAAATAATCAGTTATATTTCTAGTCACATGGAGAAACAGACTTCTCTAGAGACTGAAAACCCCCCAACGGGTCTCCCAGAACAACAGATGCCCATAAGGCTCAGATTGGCAGAGGTTCAGCCAACGAGAACATTTTTAGAAGCTGTCATGCTTTAAACCCAAAAAACTAGAGCTATACTTTTTTTGTGTGTATGTGTGTGTTTGGAGCAAAGAACAACACTACTCTTCCTAAGTCCTTATTTCTCTTCAGCTGAGCAGGATATGAATATTTCAGAGGGAAAGTTGTATAGCTAGTTAGGTGGAAAATGTACTAATATCAGGGAAAGTAAGGAAAAGAAGGAGCTTTTTAACATAACTTTTTAAATGGATGTGTATCAAAATTACAAGACAAATTAATATAGGGAAAATATACCAAATATAACAGTCATACACACTACTACAAGATAAAGGTCTTACTAGGTCAATCTGTCTCTCCATTTCTTTGTGCTGCTCAAGGTGAAGCAACTTTTCATTTTCAATAGCAGAAGTTATTTTCTCATGTTCTTCACTGATAGTCGTTTCCAGCTCATGAATGCATCTGTTTTTTCCCTGGGAATTGCCAAAATAAAAGGACTCAATAAAAACATTTAGCTGTGATATTAAACAGTGTTTTATTTGATCACCTGGTTTCTAGATCTCATAAAGGAACAGCAAACACAATTCTGAAGTTACACAGAGCATGTGTCATCTCAAAGGATGTCACACCTATACCACAGGTATACAGAATGTCAGTAAATGCAGCCACTACAGAGAAGCGCCTGCCAAGGTGGATTATGGCACAGGTAACAACTCCTGACAAAGACAAAAAGAAACTCAATCTTCATATGGATAGATGGAATCTTTAAAATACACTTTTGAAGACTTTTTCGTTTACAAATCTACATGTATTTCACTGAAACAAATGGGAATTCAACAGGGCCAGACCTTCACTGCACGTGTGGCCACAAGGAGAATGTAACATTCTTTAATAACTTACCACATGCAAGGGCAGGCAAAAAAGGATGTTTTATTTCAAACAAGATTCAGTTTTTAAAATCTGCATTCCTAAAATCTGCACTGATTATTTAGAAAATTTGAAAGTCCACACATTTTGAATACAGGGAATACTAGTGTCAAGTTAAACTTTTATGTCTTTTTATATAAATGTGGATTCCCACTGAGAATATTTTACCATGAGTTCCTGTTCCAACTCAGCATTTCTTTCTGCAGCAGTGGAATAAGCAATAGTCTTTTCTTCCAACTGTTTCTCAAGTGCAGAAAGCTGAGAAGACTTCTTTCTTATCTGAAATTAAATATGGCACAAAACAGCCCATAGACAACTGTTTTAGTTTTATTCAAATATTTGTATGCACTTTCTTATCACCAATTCCATTTTAGCTACTACTATAGTACTTTTAGTAAGTAGTTTGGTTGATTTTGTTGAACCATATATTACTTACAGAAAAAGATTCAGGACAATTTACTTACAATTTATCCAATTAATTATCAATGTCATAGTTTTACCTATTTATAACATTTACATTCATTATTAGGAAATAACTGCAAAGCTCATTGTGCTAAACTCTACAACACATTAGCACCAGAATGGAAACATTACAATTTAATTTATTTACCCTGAGAAAAGCTGAAGCTTAATTTTTTTCTTTGGTGACTCTCTGGTAATGATATTCATCTCTAGCAACTACAGTAACATTCAATGAGGTAAAATACAACTGTTCCTTCAGCCTGTTTCCTAGGATTACCCATCAATTCAACCACACCAGAGCAACAAGGCTGTGTGTATTTTTCAATAACAAATCAAAGTAGTAGCAGAAAAGCCTACTAAATACACCAGCTTTAAAACAGCATTTCTGAAAACTAACAAATTAGGGCTGCTAATTCTTTCTGCCTGCTGGAAAGTTTAGTTTGAATTTTTCTCTGATTAATCAGATTTCAAAATTATATGGCAATTGCAGTTTTTCTGTAACTATTTCCTTCACTACCTTTGATTACTGAACTGAAGAAAACAGTGCTATTAAAAACTTACTTCTCTCTCTAAGCTATTAGTTTTTGAAGCCTTCTTCAGTAGGTCTTCTTGTATGATTTGAAATTGACTGGTTCTTTGAGCCATGCTGGTCCTCAAGGCAGAATTCTCTTCATCTGCTTTTATCAGTTTAGTGCGTAACTCCTCTACCTCTTTCTGGAATTTTTGCCTCACCTTTTCAAATTGTTTGCTTATAAGTTCCAACTGTTGATATTTTCTCCTCTCTCAAAGTAGAAAAAAATAAATTTAAGATTAATTTATAAAAGCACATGCAAACCCATAATTTAACTATGCAGCGACTCATGAAAACAAACAAAAACCCCAACAAAACCCCAAGAAACCAACAAACAGAATAAAGATAAGTGTCCTGATGTAATTTCATGGATCAATCCAAACAGTAATGACAAAAGCAATCAGAGAAACACTGTAACAGCAGGATACAGAGAAAATAATCAACAAAAACATAGACTTTAGCACAACCTGCACAAAGAAAAAAATACATGGTTCCCTTTCAACACAACTCCTAGCTCAGCTATTGCTAAGTAAGTATTGCTTAAGTAACTTAAGCAGCAAAATAAAGAAATATATTCTCCGGAGAACATGACAATTTCTAAGGTGGCAAAATATTCTCTGTTCAACCAAAGCACACTTGCTGTAAAACCAACTTGAACCCCTGCAGAACATTTCTGTTCTGTGGATTAATTGGACAGAACTGCACAGCTATTTCAGCAAGCTTACCTCCTGGATTTCTGATCAATTTGACAGGTTCTGTTTCCAGGTCACACAACCTGCTGTCTTCTTGTCCTTCATTACCATTCGCAAGATGATCAGCTCCAGTACAGATAGTTAAGTTTTCACCAGGCTTTTGAATTTCTGCTCCTTTCATTGCCAGTTTAATGCTATTATAAAGGAGGAGACAGCTATTTAACATTCTTTCTACATTCTAGTTCTAATAGCACCTTATTATCTGCCTATTCTTGCCATAGTTCAGTAACCAGAAAGCTATACCTTAGATCTGCAATCAAAGGTTTACTTGATTCACCACAAGATTCAGAGGTAGCTTCTGCTGAGGAACTCAATAGCTGCTGTTTGAAAGGGTGCCATTTACCCTAAAAGTTAACACAATATAAAGGTCAATGAAAAATCAACCTTTTATTGCTTCACACCTTTTATTGCATCCTTAATTCATGTATTATACTGACATATAAATTTTAAGATACATATAATCAGGATATTAAAAGTTTGGATAACTCAATCCTTAAAATTATTCAAAACATAATGCACTGTTAAGACTATATCAGGTACTCTACCTCTTCAGATGGGCTTAAAGACAACTGAGAAATAATGGTTTCTAGTATATTGAGCTCTTCCCTTGAAACCTCTATTTCTTGACGACATAATTTCAAGTGGTTATGTTGCTGTGCAGTTAGTGCTGTCAGCTCTTCATTTTCACTTATTAGAGCATCTTTCTCTTTAAGTACTATTTCTTTTTCAGAAAGTTCACTCTCAAGCTTGATGATCTTCTGATCAGACTGACTCAGCATTACTGTCATTTCAGTGTTCTTTTCCTCTAGAGCTTTAATTTCTTCTTTTGTGTTGTGATTCTCTTTCTTTAATTGTCTAAAAAGACATTTAAAAGGTATTTTTATTACTAGAAGCAGAGACTTACTCAGGAGACTTAAGCTAATGTAAGGGTGTTTATACACTGCCCACTCTTGCTAAAATGGACTAAAGAATGACAATTAAGACAGGCATGTGAGTGTGGACAATGCATGTAAATTGAGTAACTCAAAAATGTCTGTGCAGGTGTTTGTCCAAACCTAACAATTCTAAAGACAACCAGCTCATGGTTGCCTTCCCTCATTAAAGCAATGAGGGAACTACCAAGGAACTTGTGAAAAAAAAGGGGGCTTCAGCTTGAAATGAAACATACAGGAATATTAAAAATTGTAACAGTTGGAGTTGGGATGGAAAGCAGTCAAAACCAGTATCCCTCATTCCAGCTAGGGACTGACAACGTGGTATACAACAGACAGGGACCCACAGCTGGCAGTGCAAGGGGACCCCCAGGGGGAGCAGCCCAGGGGCAGAGCACACGTACCCAGCAAACCAGGCAGCCCTCTGCCCTCAGGAGCAGCCAGTGAGCCAAAGAACCACTGCCCCAGAAGGCTTGGGGGGGAGCTTCTTCCTGAGAGCCGGGGGCAGCATGTGGGATTAAAATGTTTAAAAATTAGCTACAGAAAATAAGTAGAAATGCATTGGTTTGAACTGTATGAATTGAGCAGAACATTCACAGTGACAATTGCAACATCCAATTTCTTGTAAAATAAACGTGCAGAGAATTTTTTAAAGCCTTTGTGTTACCTTAGTTGCTCTTCTAGGATGTGTAGATCCTTTTGGTAGCTGATACACTTTTCATTCAACTTCTCTTTTTCTTTTTCACAATTAATTAAACGTTCTCCCAAGACTACTTCTTCAGCTTTAGCCTTAAAAAACAATTTTTTGTCATTACTGTATAGCAATAAACTAAGCTTCCATGGTCAAGAGGCTATTTTTAAAATAATGTCATGAACACTATGCTCTTTCTGTAAGTCAGTAGATAACACTATTGGTCACTATTGTGAAGTGAAGAAGAGGCAAAGAAGTTTTTTTTTTCCTGTCATTTAGGAAAAAATTAACTTAATATTTTAGGGCACATTTGAGGTTGGCAACCTTGCTCTACAAGGAAAGCAGTCTAACAAAAAAAAACTCTGTAAGAACTAACTGTATGTTTTCCTCCCACAAGGCAGGAACGATTAACAATTCTGATTATCAGAACTTAGGGTGATTACTTCATTTTCATCTTAGCTCTTCTTCAGCACATGTTTCACCAAGCAGCTTATACATATGGAGGAAAAGAGCTTTTAAAAGCATCTTGTATTTTTAAAATGTAAAATTTCCAGCTGGCAAGCAGGAGACAATAAGAAACAGCAGCAGTATTAGGATACTCCAAAGATGCAGACTCCAAAGATCCAGACTGTGCAAAGACAGTATAAAATTATATAACTGAATTTATCACCACAAACAGTTGCTTACCCTGTCCCACCTCTTTTAGGACTTTGCCACCAACAAGTGGAAACAACTGACTCACTGATGAACTGTTGCTATTAGCTGCTGGGCCTATTGGAAGAAATATCTTAACACCATGGTAAATACAAGTGAAGAAAAAACTCTCACCCTTTCTAGTTTTTCAGTTATTTCTGCTTTACACTTTGTGAAAGCTCTTGTCAGCTCCTCCACATTCAACAAAGCTTCATTTCTTTGCTGATGTGCTCTGCCAAGCAAAAGATGCAAACCAATTTTAAAACCCACAAATTCCAGTCATTAATGTAACTATCTTCTCCAGTTGATAAAACAATTACTACTGTAATTGTTCCAGGTACTTCCTTTCTTCTTCCAACTTTCCAAGCCCCAGATATCACATGAGACTCTGTTTCAAGAAACAACCCAGGCTCCCCACTGCTCCCCTCTATCACTCCACTGCCCCTTCCCCTGTCATTACTCATTAAGGAAGAAGCTGGCAGAGTAACCTCAGCACAGCTCAGGCATGCAGTCTGTCCAGGACAGCCAATACAGGCACACAAGAATTGCTGCTGCACAGTAACATTTCTTTCTTCCATGAAGGGGGCTGGGGATGGGGCAGTGCCTCATCTAAGTACAGCCAGCCCTCCGATCGGTGTCTCACTGAGGACCAGTGCCCATTTGGAAATGGCAAAAGTATTCAGAGAAGAGGCTAAAAGCATTTCAGAATAAAAAAGCATTAAGCTAAAGCACTTCAGTTTGCCTGGGTAAAGAAGCGTAAGCTGTTGCAATTACTGATTAAAAGTAAACCACAATAATTGTTGATACTAACCATAACATCACACTTAACACCTGGCAGAAGCTCAGCTTTCCTGAAGTACAAAAATATTTACATTTACAACTACTAAGTACAGCTAGTTCCAACCCCACATGCTCCGAAGGAACAGCGATCACAAAACAAAACATTTCTTCAACCAGCATTGCAAGCCCCACAGTATTTCAGGTTTTCTTGCCATAAGAAGGTCAGAAGTAATTTCATGGGTAGAGCCACAAGTCAAACAAATAGTTTGCATTTAAAAGGTTCAAGAAATGCTTTTCCAAGCCATGAATTCAGGTAATTTTTTGCCCCAGGTAATGCTGTTTAATTAATAAGGAATGTATGGATCTTTTAATTTGTTCTACTCACTTCTTTAAATTACATTTTGGAGGTGATAGGAGTGTTCATAGCAACTTCTAATAGTCAGATTCCCTAATCCTCCCAAGTACTGACAGAGCCACTAGGCTAAAGGAAGAAATAGGAATGGGAAATGGGGATTGAGATGGACCCACAGCACCCTTTTCAACAGTTATCACATAGGCAGGTAAGATTAAGGGCAACATTAAAATGTTTTCCTGATTTAAGTTGTCCTTTTGTCATTTTCCTCACACCAAGGAATACTGCTCAATACCAACTACTGAGCATACACTGCGGGTTCTTGCAAGACAAAGACAAAAATAATTCAGGAAAAATATATTCTGCACACTGAAGTTTTCCAGTGCAATTCATCTGAAAGGAAAAAAACCAAACAGCTGATAAACTGGATACTAGTGTGTGTTATCAGCCTGCAGCTACCAACTGATTTCAAAATTTTAGACATGCGCATTTAAATAATCAGTACCTTCCCACATAATTTCCCCTTTTTTTCAAAATAACATCCTTAAAACAGCAAAGTAATTTGATTCCACAAAGCAAACAACTTCCAATGGAAATAAACACTTATTGCTCTATTATTCTATGCTAATTTATTAAAATTAGTCAATTACCTCCTTTCTTGCTTGCTTTGTTCAATTAATTCAATTTGCAGATTTTTATAGCCCTCTTGATATCTTTGCAACATGTGTTCTCTTTCCATTGCTGTTTTCTGATTTTGATCTAGTCTATCTTCTGCATCTCTAGCAAATAGACAAAACACAATAAAAAAATAAGAACTTTTTGTAAAAAAAATAGATTGTTGTTCTTTAGTGCACACATTGTTCCAGAAGTGCCAGACAAATATGCTGTAACTCTCAAAACTAGGTTAGAAACACCCACAGTCTCCAGACTCCCCAGGAGTATGTCTGCAGACTGGAGTGGTGTCTAAGACTTATCAGCAGGCACCAAGTGTCACAACTGTCAAGGACCCAGAAAGCTGACTTTGTGTCACAAGCTCTGATCATAGAAATCATATTTTGTCTGCCAAGAGGTGTGACTGGGAAAGAACACTAAAATATAAATTTAACATAAATATTTTTACCTTTTTTTTTTTTTTACATCTTCCTGACACCTCTGAACAGTGCTTACATCAGCTTTATTTGGCCATTTGCCTTGATTAATGTATTCATGGAGAAAGAATCCTTTATGTTACAAAGAACATGGTCATGTTCAGAAATATATACGCTTGTTACAAGAGAATATATGTGGTCATGGAGCAAACAATCACCCTATCCAGTTGTAAGGGCACATTCCTATTCAGCACACATTACAAACTGGTTTCTTTTACCAGTCTTTATTATTTTTTCTCAGTTTCTTGAAGTACACTCAGCACAAACTAAACCACCTCCCTCCTCCTATCAATGGCTCTGAAATTCAAGTTTCCCAGACCCCAGATTACATGACCCCACACAGTACCAGAAATTGTTACCCCTAAAAAGAGAATGGACTAGCAAGAAGACAATAATAAAATATTGATTTAAAAGTACACATTACTTCAGAATTTTATCTTGAGCTGAAACTTCTGCTTCCAAATTTACAATCTGTTCTTTCAACTTTGGAATGCTGACTAAATGTGTAGCTAAAGCAGCCTCAAGATATGAAATCTGAAATACAAACATATTTGGGGTTTCATTAACATTTGCATATATACAGGTGAGAAACAGAAGAAAAATCTGCTTACTGAAATAAAGTGCTCTTAACCCCACTGTAAATTATGTTTATTCATCTACACCACCTTAACTCAAATTTTCTGCTCATTTAACATTCCTTCCCGTTCCAGTGTGATATTCTGTCTAGCATAACATATTCTTTATAGTCTTGTCTCTTGCTTTTCCCCTGAAGTTTATATCCAACTACTCTTTCAGTGTCACGCAGTCCAACATTTTGCTAATCTATTTATTTATACTATTTTGGAGATAACATTTTTCAAACAAAAGCCACTAAGGACAGCTATATTATATTAATATTATATATAAACCACATTAAAGGACATAGTTGTCCTGAAACAAACCTGTACAGACAAGTGTACATTAAATCAGTAATAATTTATTAGATACAATATTCCCTTCCAACTCATCTTCACTTTTTTTCAAAATAGCAATATTAATCCAACCTGAGAGATCAACTATTTTAATTTCCTAGACAAATGACTACTGTGCCATTATTATTCCCATTAATGTTTGAGACATGTGAATGTACAGCATTAAATGCATGACTGCACTATTTTCTCTTATAGTGTATTTTTCATTCTGTGGCTTATTGTCTTTGGGCTAAACTTTGGAACATAAGTATATGGAATTCATAATTAATATAGTTACTTTGCTCACGGAGAAATAGACTCCAAATTATCCTGTCCAAGATTAATACTGATTATTAAATATATACTAAATATTAAACTTACACAGACTAACATAAGACAAAACCCAGCAGATTCTTGGAATTATAAACTCAAAAATCATGCTCACTGGCTGTTTTGGGGCTTGTGTTTCTCTTTGATGAACACAATAGAGATACATACTTTTGTTTTTGATTGCATCAATTCAAAGTTCATTGTTTCCACTCTGTTCTTTAGGTAGTAGTTCTGAGAAGTCAAAGATGCATTTTGCTCATGAAGGGCATCCAACTTCTCCTGAAGATGTTCATTTTCTTCCACACTTTCATCCAAAGTTGTGGATACTGAGTAAGACTAGACATAAAAATACATTTATAAATATATATACACATTACTTTATTATATATAAATATATATACATTAAAATATATCATAGAATCAAAACCAATTTGGGTTGAAAGGGAACTTTAAAGGTTGTTTACTCCAATCACCTTGGAATGAACAAGGACAACCTGAAGTAGATCAGCTTGCTCAGAGCCCTGACCAACGTGACCTTGAATGTTTCCTTGGATGGGGTATCTACCACATTTCCGGGCAACCTGTTCCTGCGTTGCTCCACCCTCAAGAGTAAAACACTTGTTGTTACATCTTGTTGCATCTAATCTAAACCAGTTGTCCTGTCGCAACAGGACCTGCTAAAAACTTTGTCCCTATCTTTCTTACACACCTCGAGTACTGAAAGGTAGGAGGGGAAACTTCTCCAAAGAAATGTACTCAAGTGATACTACTTAAGAGTGTTGATCTGACACCACTGTCTGATGCTCCAAGCCTAGCAACCAAAAATGTTGAAAAACATAGCAAAGAATAGAAAGCAAAAGTAATAAAAAGAAGAAATGAACTGAAATATTTACTTTGGATTTTCTTTGAAAATCCTGGCGAGATGTTCTACCACAATTCTTCAAGCTGGAAAATCCTTGACAATCGTAATTCGGCTGTACATAGTCCTTCAGAGGGACGTCTATCACCTCATCGAAGCAGTGGCTGTAATGTTCACTTGTACTAGTGATCGGAGGGAGAGCAAAAAGTCACTACTCCTTTTTTTCTTTATTAGGTTGCTCATAAAAACTATTGAAATGAAAAGCACAAAAGGAGCTAATTGCACTGATCCACCACACAAAATACAACAGACTCTCACTAGAAGAGACAGGAGGTCCTCATTTCCAGACACACTCATACCTGGATAGCTCTTTTTCTACAGTTTGTAGATTTTTTTCAGTTCTCCTCAGCTGATTCTGTAATGACTCTACATTTGCGAGCAGGTCGTCGTGAGCACCACTTTTAGAGCAAGTCCACATACCACATTCCATTGGTAACATGGATAAGGCTAAAGTAATAGTTAATATTAAAACACTGTTAAATGGGCATGAAAACTATTTATAAAAAAAAAAAAGGAGAAAAATATAATAAAGAAAAAACCTGAATTTCCAAATGTAGACATTCATTTCACACACTACTCCTTCCTACGTTCACTAGATAAATGCAACAAATTGTCCCTTTTGTAAGGAATTCTGTATGCATTCATGAGGTACAAAAAGCTTCATGACTTGCCATATATGAAATCTGGAAAAAACTGCTATACATTATTTGCCAAAAAATTCTCAGAGATCTGGCAGTCCCGTGCAGCTGGCGAGGAGCCCGACAAGCGACCGGCGCACACACGAACGCGCAGAACTTGCCTCGCTGCCCGCGACCGGCGCAACGCGACACGAAAAGCGAACCGGCCCCGGGCGGACGGGCAGCACCACAGCCAGGGCGGGGGACTCCACAGGACCCCGACCCAGGGGCCCGGGCTAGCGGAGAGCTGCTGCACGGCGCGCTCGCGGCCGCCCCTCAGCTCCGAGCGGGTCGGTGCCGGTGGCGGAGCCTGGCGCCGCTCCCACCGCGCTCGAACCGCGCGGGGCCCTCACGGCGCAGGCGCGGCCCCGCCGCCGGCGCGCTGGGGCGGGAGCAGCGCGCGGCGCCGCGGTGCAGTGTGGGCGGGCGGGGCGCGGCGCTGCCGGGGCGGCGATTGGCGCGGCGGGGCGGAGGGGGCGGGGCGATGCCAGCCCCGCCCCCCGGGGCTCCCCGCCGCTCGGTGCGTGCGTGCGCGGGGGCTCCGCGCTCCGAGGCGGTGCCGCCATGGGGTCGCGGCTGCTCCTGGTGCCGCTCGGGTGTCTCGCGCTGCTGCTGCCGCCGCCCCGCGCCGCCGAGTTCAGCCCCTCCCTGGACAGCGACTTCACGTTCACGCTGCCCGCCGGCCGCAAGGAGTGCTTCTACCAGCCCATGCGCAAGGAGGCCTCGCTGGAGCTCGAGTACCAGGTCGGGCAGGGCGGGAGGGGGCGTCTCCCCGCGGGGCGTCCCCAGGGGAGCTGGGGTCCCGCACCCCGCCCTGGCGGCGGCCTTGCCGTCCCTGGGCCGTCTGCCCGTCCCCTTGTACAGCGGCTCCGTCCTGCCTTCCTGAGGCCGCAGCTCGGCCCTGAGGGGCAGCGCTGCCGAGGGCCGCCGTGCCCTGCCCCGAGCGAGCTCAGCCCTGCCCGGGACCTTGCCGGCCTCGGCAGCGCCCGCAAAGCCACGTTGGAATTGTACACTGTTACAAGTTCTGCCTTCGGGAGTTAAAAATTAACTTACCGGCCTTTTCAATTATTCTAATTAAATTAGAAGAATTCAGTTCTTTTGGTGGTTTGGGAGGAGTTTTTTGTTTCTACTTTAAAAGAGCATAAATCGCCATCCTTTAAAAGGGCAGCATGTAGAAAGTTCACGGTTGTGACCTTGTGTTTTAACTCAAAAGCTTAAGGAACCTTGTGCTGATGCACAGAGCCCGTACTTGCCTACCTTTGTGCTGATATTAAATACCCTTATTCTCAATGATGAAAGTTTTACAGGAGCAGCCCAATTTAACAGTCTATCATTAAGATTTTTATGTCCTTTTTGAGAAAACTCGAATTTCCCAGTGATGCCTGGGATAGATCTCGATCTCAGACTGGTTTTCCTCCTTAAAACCTTTTTCTCAGTAAAATAGGTGCAGTGAGGGAAGCTGCACTGAATATTCTCCCACCCTATTACTGTGCCTCGAAGTGGGCCAGGATGTCTCTCTTCCCCTCCATCTATTTCCCCTCTGTTTCCCAACTGAAAGAGAAAGCTGAAATTTGTGGTTTTTTTCTAATTTTTAATACTATTACATGCAGAACTGAACAAGAATAAAAGAGAGATGTTCAAGCTTTGTTTAAGACCCTGTCTAAGCCAAACAGAAGTTTATTTTTCACAGAGTAGGATGTTAGTTTGATCATAGGCTAAATAAAGACATTATTTTAGAAAGGACTAATGTGTATAACATTATATGTGTAACTTACTTCTACTCAGGCATAAATTTCTTAGCGCTACTGTTAACAGTAATAATTCATCCTTTTATTTGAATGTGTAGAAAAGGATCTCTGTATATTATTGCAAATAGATTTATTTTGTACTTAATTTCAGTGGTTAAAGCATAGGAATATTTAACATACGATGCAGGTCATTCTCCAAAGACAGAAAGTAAACACTATTCTAATACAAAGGTTCTTTTCTAGGTGTTCAGACTGGAGCATAGCCCTGAAAATATGTCACTATGTATGGTTTTTAATTTGATCAGCTGTTATCCAATAATTTTCTTTGTCCTTTATCTTTTTTGTTTTGTTTTGGTAAGACTTCAGTGTCAATTTGAGTCAGTGTAAACTTTGCCCTCCTTTTCAGCAGGAGCAGACAATTATATTCAAAAAGTTCAATGGAAAACAAGCAAACCAAAAATTCCCCCTTAAGTAATGTCATAAAAATGATCCCTCTCCACCCCCTTATGCAGTCCCTACCTTCCCTATAAAGAAGTTCTTCAACATGATAGGTGTGGTGATGCAACTGTAACTGTGTTACACAGTTAAAGCAGCACAGCATTGTAATGCTGTAGACACTCCCTGAGAACTTAGGAAGCTAAATTCCTTCAATTCCCCCTACCTTTAGGAAAAGAGAATGTCCTGGCAGAATTCCGACCTCAAATGTGCATCAAATTGTGAGAAGGTCTTGTGGTACAGCTTTGATTTGCCTAAGAGGTTTGGTCTTGTGTTCAATACTGTTAATTCAACCAACAAAGAGGTGACACCATGTAGCATACAAGTGATTTGTTGGAACATTTCTACCACTGAAGTGGGAGTAGTGTGGGTACTTAGCAATCAAAGATAGCCACTATAGAAATACCAGATTTAGCCATCTGTTGCTGGTATTTTTACAGGTTGTCTAACCCTTCCTCCTGATAAAACTTAAAAGTTTTTATTAATCAGGGAATGGTTCAATATAAGCCCAGCCTGGCAGGTTTAGATTACATTTAGTTTGAAATTGCTAAAATATTTCTAGGTTGAGCCGTTTTTAATCTGTTTCTAGTTAATTTGGTGTCAGCTCATCCAGACAGATTAATCTTTCAGATTCTTTCTGTTCCCTTACCTAAAAAACATTTGCCTTCTCTAAAAATATTGCTGTCAGCAATGCAAACAGGAATTCTATTGGACAGAGATTGGTTATTTTTGTTTGTTCCACAGGTTCTAGATGGAGCAGGATTAGATGTTGATTTTCATCTGCTGTCTCCAAAAGGTGAAACTCTAGTTTTTGATGAAAGAAAATCAGATGGAGTTCACACGTAAGTTTAAAATCTTCAAACTCAGAAGTGTTAAATAAAGAACTTCTCTGGTTTCTTTAGCAAATATAACTAAAATGAAGGTTGAGTACTTTTTATTCCTTACTATTACAAAAGACTTTATAATAGGACAGTTTGAGAATACCAATTTTCTGTTTATAAATACTGAATGCTTTTTACATTAATTGTACCATGAAGTGAAGGGTATTTTTGTTTAAATGACAGCTGTTAATGTTCAGTAGATAAAAATAATTATTATGGCGTTGAAAAGAGTCTCCATATCCAATATCAAAAGATCATGTGAGTCATACAAATAAGAAGCTAAAATCCCCTATTTTTCCAGTCCTTTTGTCAAAATATGTAATATTTGCTGTAATTTTACTATACAGCATAAGAATTCCACTTATTCTTTATTATGTTGTAATGATTAGCAATGATTCAAAATCCCCAAAAAGAAATGAAAGCAAGCTGCTGTCTTCATCATTCTGAACCTTTTGGAGTTAGTGGGATTGTTTTGCTGCAACTGTGTAATGTGTAAGGTGTCTTTAGAGTTCTTATTTTTATTTAGAAGACAATTTGGTTATTTCTAAGTGCACAGTTGGCAGTCTTAAAGGGGAAGGTATGCTTGCAAAAACTTGACTTTTTGAGAACCAGCACAGAAAGTTTAGTTAATCATGCTTTGCTTATATACACAGGGTGGAAACAGAAGATGGGGATTACATGTTCTGCTTTGACAACACATTCAGTACCATTTCTGAAAAGGTTATTTTCTTTGAATTGATCCTGGACAATATGGGAGAAGATGGTCAAGATGAGGAAGATTGGAAGAAGTATGTTACAGGCACAGATCTCCTAGACATGAAACTGGAAGATATTCTGGTTAGTATTTGATCTTCGATTCTATTTATTGTAAGAGCTTTTGGAAAAAAATCTCAACATCATGTAGCCATTCTGCTTTGGTCTGTTGTACCATACTGGAATGTATTCCAGTTCCATTTATTGCTTTTACTAATACAGGAAGCCTAGCACCATGGATCTCTTGTTTACACACAGAAACTTGAAGATCTCTTCAGAATAAGCCCTTCATCAGCAAGAAGAAACTGCCTAGCTTTTAGTCACTTGGTTTCCAATTCAGCTTCCTTTCTTCCTACTGCTAAAATGGGACATTTTTCCCTAGCAGCAATTAAATGAATACTTTAAGCATTAAAGTATTATTCAGTGCCAATGATGTAGTTGGAATTACTGCATAATTTTTATCAATGTTTAAAGATAAAGTACTGTGTTAGCCTCTTCATCACATCTTTGCAGAAGCACAGATACCTGTTGCTATCTTCAGTAAATTAGATACTACTATATTGAGTTTTATGCTCCCAAATTTTACTGTATCTTTTCAAACTAATAAACAGAATGCAAGTTAATCTGCATAAACTACAGGTTCATATTTGCAGGCATTGTTTGAGTGGTTATGTTTTCTTAAACTGTATGCTGAACCTGTTTGGTATAGGATTCAGGCTATTGCTGAATCAAAGCTCTTATTCTCTTTATGATCATTAAATATTGAGATTAATCTAGAAGCAAAGGATTGCTTGGTGCTCCAGTACCACTGTTATTAATGCTTGGTAGGATGCCATGAACTGCTGTTTATTTGATCACAGCTAAAGACAATAGGTATCTTAAAAAAAACCAACCCAAAACCTCAACATCTGCACACACTTACTGAACACATCATGTAGAAAAATAAAATGCATTATTTATTGCCATAAACACAATGCAGATTTTTAAATAACAAAACAATGTTTAAAATATTTTATAAGTGTATGATACACTTTTAAATAATAATAAAACCAAATACAGAATCTGAAAATCTGACCGGATCTTTAAAATTGGCATTCAAGACACTTAGAAAAAAGAAAAATTTGTATGTGAAGTTGGGAAGAAAATCCCACTCACACTAATCACAAAAAATACGTGAATGGATTTGATAGATGCTTGTTTACATACTGGTGTATCTTCCAAAAGAAAAAGAAATGCAGAAGTTACCTTTGAGAGCCTTGAAAATCTTACAACATAGGTAATTTTTGTAAAGTTAAGATTAGTATTTGATGCTATTGATCACTTTCCCTCTAAGATCTATGAGGACCAACATAAGCACTTAGTAGTTTAATTCCTTAATGAGAGCATAATTTCTGGCAAAAATAGAGAATTGTATCTTACGTTTAAAGCTCTTGTGTGGTGTTCATTTTCCTTATTGTGTAACAATGAACTTTATCATTATAAAATTATTTGGCTCCCCAGAATAGCTATTTTGAAATAATTTTGTTCAATACAAAACAGAAAAAATGTTACTACTGAGTTTAACCTTATGGTTTTGGATTGCTTTTTTTAAAAATTATTAGCCTCCTCTTACTGCAAATGTTACTCTTCTCACTAAAAGTTACTTCAGGATCCATAATTATATCAAGAACATAATTCAGCACTTCATGAGGCCAGCTTTTATGCTGTATTTATTGCGTGGTGGATGATACTTCAACAGATCGTAGGACCAGATGTTTATTTAGTACGTGCAGAATAAGGGTGCAAATCTTGAGCTGCTGTGGTCGTGGCTGGAGTGTTCATGTAGTTTCCTCTAGTTCCAGGGTCACACTGTGTGTCCTTTCTAGGACCTCCAGTTGTCCTATTCAAGATTTATTGTCAAAATTCTGCTTTTGTATCTGGGCTGAAGCAGCAGGTTATAGCCACTACAGTGGAAACAGCAGAAGCAGAGAGGAATGTAACATTATTTTACTTTTCTTTTGCTACAGATATATATACATATATATACAGCCCTGATGGTAGTTTCCATTAAATAACTCCTTAATTTTATTATGCAGCAGAAAAAAACTCTGCATTTGCTTGCCACTACATAATTTGTTCTGAGAGTAATTCTGTCCAAATAGGTTTGATTTCTCTCTTACCTCCCTACCTATAAAGAGAAAAAACAAAATTACTACAAAAAACTAATGCCACATTAAGTCTTTTTAGATGATACACAGACTAGACAAATTAATAAAAACTCTCATGATGTGTATATTTTAAAATTAATTTAACTCACTTGTCAAGAAATTAAATTACAGGTGGTAATACAGTGTTAATTTTGTATGTGCTGTGAGCTATATACTTAGTTCAGGTGAGTTTTTTTACTAAAAACACTCTTTTGTTACTTACCAGGAATCCATCAACAGTGTCAAAGCCAGATTGAGCAAAAGTGTCCAGATTCAGACCCTGCTCAGAGCATTTGAGGCTCGTGACCGAAACATACAAGAAAGCAATTTTGACAGAGTGAATTTCTGGTCCATGGTCAACCTGGGAGTAATGGTGGTGGTATCAGCTGTTCAGGTTTACATGTTGAAAAGTCTCTTTGAAGATAAGAGGAAAAGTAGAACTTAATATTCATTAGTGTTCATATTATGATCATAACAGTATAACAGGTACGGGGGAGAAGGGGAGCAATAAACTACAGTAAAGGAAATAAAGAATTTCCAGATTCTTTTGAACAGACAGTAAAAATCAGGTTTTCGATTCATGTTGGGCTTTTTGGATGTGACAGTGCTGGTCTTGTTTGTGTTTGGGGGTTTTCTGTTGTTTTTTGTGGTGGTTTGTTGTTTGGGTTTTTTTTAAACACGAACATGATGCCTCCTCCCAAGCTCCCCCGTTTTTCTAAATGCTACTAACTATTTTTTTGTATTTGTAGGATTTGTTAATGATTGTTAATGCCTACCTTATGCATAGCATACTTGGTGCATATGCAAAGTAATGTTAATATAACTGTAATTTTCTTCATTTTCACAAAAAAGTTTAAGTAGTAACTTAGACATTGGTTTAGTTGCTGTTAAATACTGAATGAATTTACATGTGCCTAAGTTTACAGGATTGGTAGTTAGTGTCATTTTTCTTCAAAGTTACATGTTTTTTTAAATCCTCAGTTTTTGTTCTTTGGCATCATGGAGAAACACTGGGCTAACTATGTAAGAACATGAGATCTCCTTTTATAACAGATGACTAATATCAGCACTTTAAAAAAAGCACCATCAATGTGAAATTGAGGCAGTCTTGAAAAACAATTGGAAAAAATAGGTATAATTTCTGTTCATAAATCCTCCTGTCCTATAGTTGTACAATCCTATTTTCCTTTTTGGCTGTTACATGAGACAAGTGACTACGTTGTATACAGGCAATACAGGCACACTTTGAAATATGACTTGCAAATTCTTAGTTACTGTAACCTCATGTAATAGATAATTTTTTAAAAAGTAATTTCTCTTTTTTTCCCTTTATTAAAGGTAGGGGCTGTCATTGTTTGCTAAAACAAACACTGATTGTTGTAGTTTCAAAATTTCTCTTGCTATCCATTTCATTTTTATTACAACTATGACTAATCAACAGTCAGGTGACTTACATAGGCATATAAAACCAAAGCTGTTCACCTAAACTTTTCCTTTTTGTTCACTCTCACAAATCTTTCAGCTGTGTAAGTATATTCTTCATATAACCCATGTTTCTGTACCTAGCTGTTCATCTGAATAAGGCAGAAATCACAGGAGCTGTAAGTACAGGCTTCAATTTTTATGATCAGCTGAATATGTAGTATCACTAAGGCAAAGCTAATACCAAATCAGAAATGTATATCTGGATTAAGTAGCTTTTAACAGTGTAGTGAGGGCATAGTTTTTGCCAAAACCCCTGGTGCGTGAGAATTAACTTTTTTTTTCAGTAGTTTCAAGTTAGTAATTTTTTCAATGTGCCAAGTCATTGGAATTTCTTGTATAAATGTGTTAACTACATTTCATCGTAAGAGTTTTAAAAAAACTTTATTAAAAACACTTTTTAAAAAAGTGTTTTAAAAAAAGTGTATGTAGTAGTGTTGTGCCTGTTGTGGGGTCATCTGTATGAATGGCAGAGTTGCAACTTTGAGACTTTCTGTGATTAAATATTGTTTTATGAATAAAAACAGGGTTAATAGCTGCATTGAAGAAATACATTGTTCAAATGAAACAGATGCTAGCAAGGGCTACAGAATATAGAAACAGCACTTCAGTTTCAACTTCAGACAAGAGGACCTAGCAATAATCTTTCTAAATAATTTTTATAAGCAAAATTATTATTATCATTATTATTATTATTACAGAACTTGTTATAGAGGGCTCCAAAGGCTGTTGAGCCACTTCAACTTTCTGCAGAGCTACGTCCAAAATAAGACTACCCCTTTAAGGTTTTGTGTATCTTAATTCTAATATGATGCTTTCTAGTCTAAACTGCCTGGAAGTAGAAAGCTTACTTCTGTGATAAGAACAAAAGTCTAGGAAAAATAGTTCTTTCAGTTAGAGTAGCAAATAATGTTTTCTTTCCCTCTCTCAGTAGCACTATACTATGTTATATTCTTACATCACCACGTGTGATGCTCTAAATCATCTGCAAAATGCTGACCTAGCTCTGGGAAGCTGTGACTGACATCTACCTCTGCTCTCCAAGCTACTAGAGTCAAGATTTCACCTTACAACTCCAACAGATAAGCTCTGCCAAGTTTTCCAAGGGCACCTTAAGAGATTGGGTTCCCCAGCTGCTCTGCTGTGCCTCTCTGTAGTTACATCAGTGGCAAAGGCATTTGGTGTCCCAGTTTAACCTGCTACTGGATGCAGCCAGCTCTGATCAAAGACACAGGACTGCTGCAGTTCAGTGTTTCCTATCACAAACAGCCATCACTGGGAGAAGGAAAATGCAACAATTGGCAGCAGAGTTCATCTGGAAGAAATTATTGATTTGCAACTAAGAGCTCTGACTGTATTTGCTCTTCACTCAAGGTCCACTATAGAAAATGGAAGAGGAAATAACTAGAAAGGTTCATTGACTTTGGCAGCTGGAATATGTTTATGATGGGTGAAGGATTTGGCATTCAAAGTTGCAGTTAAGTAACACTGTACATGGATTTTGAAGAGTAGGTTGTTTTTGACTGTATAAAATTTACAAAGGAGAATATAAATTACATTTTTTTTCTTAATGGACTTTTTATTCAGAATTAAATGTTTTAAGACTTGCAAATGTTGAATAATTATGCAAAACTAAGATTTTCAATAAATCAAGTTTAAACCTGTGCTCGTACTGTTTTGTCATGAAGAATGCAGTGAATACCTATGGATTATAAGCTAACAGGAAATTCAGTTTTAGTAATGCAGCTTTTTCATTTCTTCCTCATGCAGTGTTCAAATTCTGTTCTTATTCACTGTAAATATCAACTTTATCAGTGCAAATAATTTCAGATTTACACAGGCATCAGATCAGAAAGATACCAACCTCTGGTTTTTCTAAAAGAAAGTATCTAACATATTTAACTGTTTATTTCAGCAGCAACCATCAGCAGGAAGTAGTATCACAATCTCAAGCTCACAAGAATCTTGTAATATAAATTACTACTAGTTATTCTTACGTAATATTTTTGCATTATTCATAAAATAATACTCAAGAGCCCAAGAATAAAGCTCAAAATACTGGAATATTTTGAAAATACTAGAGCATTTTTTGGGTAATTGACACAACAAATCCAAGCTTGTTTGCCATTTCATAAGACTTGAGACACCCGGGCCTGTCCGGAAGCCTGCAAACCACATTGTTCAAGAAATGAAACAGGAACTTCCTTTATGCTGTGTTTTGAATCAATGAAATAGCATTTTACATCTAAGGTACAATGTTACATTGTCAGATTAGGCAATTAGTGGTAGAAGGAACAGTGATTTGACTTGAAATAGTACATGAGCAGTAAAAACTTTCAGGAGCTATTTTTGGACACAGACATGAGAAATACTTGCAAAAGTTCCCTTTCCTGATCTCTCCAAGTGTGCTCCATGAGAAATGACACCTTCTGCACAACACAAGCCTTGTGCCTCACTGGTACATGGTTTCTCATGCTCAGCAGTGCAGCAGGGCATCCTTTAACTCCACTTCTTTGCCAGGTTGCAGCATCATCCTCATTCCATGACCACATGGTACAGTGTTAAGAACACATTTTTAAAGATTTTACTCCATTAGGCACAGTAATTAGGTTTTTTTCTTCCTTCTTTTCTTTTGGGTTTTTTAGTATTTATATGGCAATCTGTTCTAAAGACTCATTATCCCCAAAACTTAGTTTCAGACTGAACTAAGACAACTGAGCTATATCTGATATCTTTAAAAACTAAGTTCCTTTCCTGTGCTTCAAAGAACAATTCTCCTCAAGTCTTTCATTTGAGAACTTAGCAACCTGTGGTGTAGACAGGAAACATACAACTCTTGGTTACTGCTAAGAAATTGCTTCTATTAAGCCTTTCCTATTCCATGCTTTCCCCCTGGCTCCAGCAGTACTCTCACAGAAATTCACTCTTCATACAGGAGGAATGCCATATAAATAGTGAGGTACAGAGATAAGTAAGCACAATTTATACAAATCACTATAGAAATTAATGCAATCAAAACATGTTTAACTTACTGTATAATTTTGTTTTCAAAACCAACAATTCATGTAACTGCTGATTTTTATCAAAGGCAAGGATAATAAAATAGTAATAAAATTATGAAAAACAACTTAGAAGTAGTAGTAAGCCCACCTACACTGCTGGTTTCACCAGAAGCATCTGAATTACATCTCTTGTGCTATCTAGTGCTATAGTTGACAGCAGTTAATGAGATTTGGAATTTGTACTGCTCACAAACTCCTTTCTTCACTTGGCGAATACCAAGTTTCTGGAAACTATATCCATCCTCACTCCCCATCTACTACCTGCTAAATTGGAACACAGGTGTATAATGAAGGCATAAAGTTGCCAAAAGAAAAGTTCTAGAAGTACGTATCTATACATTTCAACCTTATATTAAGGGACCTGAAATGTAACATATATTCTTTTATGGTTAAGGATTTAATGGAGTTAAAGCCTTTCCAGTTGCTCATTCATTCCCCTTCCCACAATTCCCAACTATTGTTGATGATCTTCAGAATTTTACCCTTAAGTGATTTCTGGTTTCTGCTATCATGCAACCCATTTGTGAAGTTATGAAGACCAAATTAGAGCAACCAAGTAACACAAAGCAGGCAACCTTACTAATGTTCATGAATGAGAACAACAGGTACATAGCAAAGCAGTAATTATCCCACTGGGTGGTGACACAAGTGAATGCAACAATAGCCAAGTTTTGTGAGTGTTCATTAGACAATGTCAAAACAGAAATGAAGGACTTGGAAATGGTGTTTACAGAAAAACTTTATTTAGAGCAAGATAGAATTATTAATGAGCTTCCTGCTTTAAAGCAGGTTTTGAAGTAAATGAGCTTGTTAAGAGTAAAACTGCAGATGTCAAGATTGGAAGTTCCTGGGTTGAACATTAAATAAACAGAAGACTAGGAAACCAAAACCACATGGAAGTCAATCAGTGCCAAATACTAAGTAGCTAAGAATGGGAAGCAAACTGAATATTGTCAAATTGAGAAGCTGGAAACATAAATTAGAACAAGAAAAACACACACTGATGAAATAGTATCAATAAACAGATGAGAAGAAAGGTTATATGAAAAGAATGGTATGAACTACAGCTGTGTTTGAAAAACTAGTATATGCAGGAAAAATATTTTGGTACTAATGAAAACCAGAACAACTGTTCATATTGTGGTATATGGACCTCAATGCTGAAATATGTTCAAACCTGATATAAAAAACAGCAGAGATGAGCCTAGCTGAGAACATCAAGGGATTCGAAAATGCAAAACAGTAAAACACCAAGACAATACAAAAATCTTGTTTCATTGTTGGTGAATGATAAAATTGAAAGACAGCAAAAGCATCAAATTGCAAGCTCATTCTCAGACTCTGCACAGCTTGTACTGGTATTTGTCTTTTGCTTTTCTTTCTACTGTCCTGCACTACCTCTGCTAAAAGACAGTTGTTCCCCCTCCAACTCCCTTCAGAGACTTAGTCTAAAAGACTTTTCCCATGTTTTTCTCTTCATTACACCTCACCGACAGATGATCCAATTTACAGAAAAAAAAAAGCCCCCCCAAAAAAAACCAGCAAACTTTTCTACAAACATAAACAACTCCAGAGTTTAACTCATGCATTAATATGTTTTTCTAACTAAACTAGGATATCAGTAGATCTGACATATCCATATGGGTGTTTAACCATCAGTTTAAGTTCAACATTGACCGAACAAAACTCGGCATCCTAAACCCTTTTCGCCATTTCTACAGTATGTAATTTTCTTCCATCGTGCCCTTAACTGGAGGGTTATTTTGCATTCAGACATGAGTCAACTAGAGACATGCCTGAACATATTACCTGCGTAGCATTTGCAAGACTCATCCTCTTCCCTCTGTGCTCAGTACTGATGCTTCTGTCCAGTTTATTCTTATCACTCTGTTCTGACTATTGCTCCATTGTCAGCCTTGGTATGGTCCATCTCAATTCACCAATTTCCTTTTAAAATATAACACTAAAGATCACTTTAGTAGGATGTTTCAAAGACAAACCATTTTTCTGTTTATTAAATTATGTTTCCCCCCTCCAGACAATAAAGTGCTTGTCTTCACCTTAAAGGCCTTTTTTAATTTATTTGTCTTCACGTTAAATCAAAACATTGACCTTCATTTCATGGATCATGCTTAGATATTTTTCAAAATTCCTCCATAATCTCACTCAAAATGTCTGTTATGCATAGAAAATTCATAGTTTTATTCAAAATTCCTGCTGATGTTTTTGTTGAGAACAATGAGTTGACAAATAGTTTGCTATGATGCATGTTTTACAATTCTGACCAGTGTTGTGCCATTATTTCTTTGCTGTCTTGTTCATGCGATACCTATATTTTTAGAACGGTCATAATAGACTTTTCCTACCTAAATACTACTGCAATACAAATAAAACATAATGGAAAAATATTAAATACACACTTAGAAATGGTTCTAAATCAGTGACCACAACAAAGTTGAATTACATATATTTACACACATGCATACATACAATGAACGAGTTATACCAAAATGAAATCATTACATACAGCAACATTTTTCTTTTTCCTTTAGACACACCACCACTACATACAATGAAATTCACATAAAATGAGAAAGGCATTTGTAGGTGTGCTTTAATTACTACTCTAGTTCTATCTTCAGCAGCACTATTGCAGCATTTTCCAGTACATGACACCTTGTAACAAAGCATCCCTCAACCATAGCTGGAACACCAGTTAGTGTCTATGTGCAGGGCAAGTGTCTCCAGGACAGGAACAGGAAAGCTAGAGATTGGGAAACGATGGATGGAAAGATGCCACCAACCAAGTATGTGCTTCACAAGAGTACAGAATCAAAACTCATTCTTCTCTATCAAAAAATACACACATTTAATGTTGGTCTTTTAATTCTAAGAGAAAAGCAATTCCAAAAATACAAACTGAACATCAGAGTTAAGTCAACCACCATAAAAAAAATGAAATGACATTCACAATACTTAGGTCAATGGACAGCTGAAGTTTGACAAGTATTTTCTCCCCACACCTCCCCCACTAAAGTCCCCAAGTACATTCCAATATTTATCGTTAAATGAATCTTTATGAAAAATACTGCTGGTGTTCAGTTAGAATTAAAGGACTTGAATAAAGTGAAACAAAGACGAATACAGATGATGTGAGTAAGGTTACAAAGGCTTTACATTTTGCATTATCTCAAGATATAAACATTCAAAAATTAACATGAAGTTGCTGTGTTATCAAAATATTGCAGCTATAGGCAAGGCAACATTAAATTAATAGCTGAGGGTGTGAGAAAAAAAACCCCACACATTTTAGTGAAGGTAAACAGAAGTGGGAGTTTTGAATTAGCATTTTTATAAAGCTAATGTAACCCAGCCAGCCATAAGCCAAGCACAGGATAAAAAGCTTTCTCTGCTTCCTTTGGCTATAAGGTGACCAAATAAAATTCATGAAAAAAAAATCACCTTTTCAAGATGTTCAAGATGAGCAGAAAAAGTCAAATAACCAAGTAATGGAATAAATAAGTACTAAGTCAGGCAGTACACTTTAAACCACTCTGTCATTTGTTAACGTTATATAATTTTATTTTGGTGGCAAACTGTAAGCACGTAAGAAAACTAACCTTATACAGAGTACAGTGAATAACCACCAAAGTAAAAATATTCTTCTGTTTACTCTTTGGCTAAAACCCCCTCAAAAGTAGCAGACAAAGAAAAAACATCTAATACTGGCAAGAGACTTTTTGACTTTTTTTTTTAACAAGTAAAATAATCTTATCAATTTAAAACTTGGTACATTTTATAAACACAAAGAGGTAATGTTGTAATAAAATCAGTAATTTTACTTCAAATGGCAACATTTGTTGACCCTGTGCAATAATACACTTAATTCATACTACATTTATCAAAATATGACTGTTTCTACAGATATGTAGAGATCCTGCACGACTCCTGTCAACTTACTTTATAACTGGGACATGAAATTTACAATCAGAGTGCCACAAGAGCTTTCAAATTGTTCTTTCTGGTAGAATTAATTTCAAAATCTTCAGATCCTGCATTATTTTTTAACGGTTAATTCAAATGGAAAATAATGGAATGTAGAACACATGAACATCAATGACTGCACCCATTGCCAGAACACGCTGCACTGGTTGGACACTTTTCCTTAGTACATAAAAAGCAACAGCACCCAATAAGCCTGAGAAGAAATGCTGCTGTGTAAATACTGGCAACTATTCCTGAAAAAAGAATTATGGGATGTATTCTCAGAAGCTGACCGATCCCATAATTTGTATTGCATAGGTCACAATCACACATCTATATACACGCCCAGGTCTATGTGTGCATATACACCTCTGTATATACGCACACACGCGCACACGCACACACACAGAGAATATATTAAGAAGACAATGAAGTCTGGTCACAGAGCAATTTACAGGCTCAATATATTTTTTTTCTTTTTTTTTTCTTTTTTTTTTTTACACTTTGTTTGAAAGAAAACTTCAGTATTTTACAGTCTTCAGTAGGCATTATATACACTGCACTTATGAAATCTAGAAAGTATTGAAATAGAAATACATTTCTGCAAACATTTGGGTAAGAAAACAAACCAAGATTTTTCAAATATTTGTGCTATCTACATAATATTTTCTCTAAATCACAATAACTGTATCCATGGAATGTTCTCTAGAAAATGTCATCTTTTTTTAAACACCATGCACATTTTTAAGCAATTGTAACCCAAAATATCCCAACCTAAAACAATCTAACAATGTTCAGATTAAAAAATTTAAGTCTCAGATCAGATTTTAAAAAGATAAGTCTTTATCACAAGAGCTGTAATGATAACAATTACATGTTAAGGCTAAATTGGTTTTGTTTTTTGTTTTTTTTTTTTAGAAACACATTTAAAGACCATTTCTCTCGTGGCTCTGCATTATGAACTGTACTTACAGATGACAGTGCAGTGAACATAATGTTCAGTCCTACAGTCAGGATGCAGTCGCTCCTTCCCACTCCACCAGATACTGCACCTTTCCATCAAGTGTCACCCGACGAGCCAACACACGGTATTTTTCCCCACAAGCTATTCTACCTGCTGCACCAAAATAACTAGTGATGGAGTTCTTCAGATGATTGAGCTGTAACTCCTGATCTGCTAAGTTGTTAAGTATCTCTGTATTGAGTTCATCATACTGGTAATCTTCCTTGCTCTCATCATCTTTTACAATTTCTGAATTTTGAGTCTGGAGTGCTTTTCGTGGAAAGCGGCCTCTCCTCCTCAAATGTGGTATTGCAGCAGGCCAAGTTCTTCCTGTACGAGTCCTTTTTCTCGAGTCAGATAAACTACTGAAAATAAAACCCCACAGCATTAACTCCAAGGGAATTCATAATGTATGCTGCATCATCAGTTTTTTCCATGCCACTCATGTAATAACTTTTGCTGTTTTTCACTCAAAAAATACTTTTTGCCTACAGATAGGTAACTCTACGTATGACATTTAGGTAACAATTTCAGAACTCTAAATTAAACATAAGCTTTTAAAACTGACTATTTATATCAATAATGCATACAAAAATGACTCATGAAAGCACTCAATAGCATGAGCCAGAAAGGGGAGACAAAATAGTAGAATCCATGTGTGTTAATAAAAGAGAAATTTCTCTTTGCTGCACTTGAAAGAAGGAAACATTCAAGTAACAATTTGCTTGCAGGAAGGTTGACTGCAGTTAATAATTTATTTATAAACTCTGTGCCAAAATCTTTTCATGCTCTATTGACTTTAGAAAAATCACAGCATACTTAGAACTTCATAACATGAATACATAAACCTACAAAAACAAAAGCTGCTAAAATTAATTCAGAGTGCATCAGTTCTTTTGTGACCACTAGCAGAAAACTAAGCTCAGCAAATGTTTACACAGTTTAATCCTTTTCAGTAAATGTCACTTAGCCACATATTTTGCATCAAAAACAATGGTTAGTGAGCACCAAAAAATCCCTCTGAGTTGCAAGCAGAATTACTACAGAGAAATTTTCACTTATCATACTTCTTTGTATTTCCCCATGCTATTTATAGCTCTACTCTGATAAAAAATTGTTAAAAATTAATACACTGCAAATCTTGATTTTTATAGCAGATAGAGTAACTGAGTAGTTACCTATAATGTCTGGAAATGTTAGATGAGGTAGTTTCTTTCATACTGGCAGCACCTGTGGATTCCACATCTGAGGTATTGGATGAATGTGCAGTTCCATCAGATTTCCTGTTTTGCAAGATAACAGGTTTGCCATGTAAAAAAATAATCTTATACTGAAAACAGAGTTGACATTTCAGAGGCAAACAGATAAATTACGTGGCATTGCAATGTTTTATGGGAGGGTTTGTTTGGTTTTTTATAATTTACCCAACAGTGCAGGGTAATTCCAAGGCTGGGTTCTCTATCACTGGAACTGGTTCATTATCCTAAGGGGGAAAAAAAAAGGTATGTCAACTTAATTCTTTCTTTTTGATTTTATTTGAGCGCAAGAGGGGGAATATAAATTCTTATTAACTAGTTATGTTTTTCTTCAACATTTATGATGCAATTAGAAGGAAGGGAGGGAGGGGGAAGAAATATCCTTACCAGAGGAGATGACTCTGGAGTTTTGTGAATCATTTTTCTTGTATAGGGACCAGGTGGACGACCTACTGATTTTTTTTTCCCCTTTCTTTCTATACCATTACTTAATTCCCTAGAAGAAAATTTGTATTTTATTCTGTATTACTGATGATAATTTTCATTGAATACATGTTTTCCTTTGGCAATGAATATACAATTAGATCATTATCTCTAAAGCATTGTATTAAATGAGGTGATTCTGTCAAATCAAGATTTGTGAAACTATGCAGTTTTCTCTTTATAATAACAGAACAGATTCAATGTATTTCTAGGGACATTACTGATTACCAAATGTTGAAGAGGAATGAACAAGTGTTAAATATTATTTATTCATATGATCACTCATAATGAAAAAGATGGCACATAACCAATACAAGATACTGTTGCACAACGCATTTCCTATTGAGGATTCTAGTTAGATTATTGCCTAAGAGATCCAGTAAGGCAAAAGGTTTTGTTTCCCAAATGACAGCAAAGTTGGTATATTTTCTGTTGTTCTTACTGCTGTATTTCATGTTGATTTTTTAGAAGAATCCTAATGGACAGTTAACTACACTTGTTCTAAGACCTTGTTCTCACAAATAATCTGCTTTTATAATTATTTTTTAAAAAATTCTACAAAGAGAAGGCCTTTTTTGATGGCACCAAAAAATACCCAAAGTAGCCCAAATTAAGCACAACACTGCTAGAAGGACTGGGTTATTTTACCTGACATCAGGGATTGGTTTAGATGACTTTCTGCCTTTAATTTTGAACTCATGTGAAGTTCCTTCTGGTTCTTTATCAGCTTTTAAAGCAGCATTCGGTGGCACCGGAGGAACTCGAATTCTCAAGCCAAACAAATGCTTCTTTTTCTTTATTTCTTTTCCAGACATAAACCTAGATAATGTTAAACTAATTGTTAAAATTCTGATCCCAGGGAACACAACTTTTAAAATAGCAGGGTACATGCAAAACAAAATTAGCCTAAGGGAATATTCATTCAAATGCTACTTGACTCCCCTCATTACCCCATCACAATCCTCCTCCTCAGAAATAGAATGTGAAGTGGAAGGAGGATGGAAGTTAAAACAATTCTCCTTCCTGGTATAGGCTACAATCAAAATATTTATGTCATGTTATAGTTTGAAAAACTAAACACTAGGAACGTTATATAAAAATTATACATTATATTTATATATATATATATAAAATGATATATTATAACTAGGAACATTATTTAAAATTTAAAATGTTATTTACAGCCAGAGAGGTTATTACATAGACTGAAGACTGTAACCTAAGTCAAATTAAATAGGCAAACATTTAAAACAAAGTATCAATAACTTACATAGTCTTGTAATCATTTAATGCCTCCAGGACATGCTCATATCTTTCAGATTTTGGTGTGTCTGCCAGCTGTAAAGTATTAAGAAATCATTTAACCTCTCAAATTCTTTAATAATAGAAAGATTCCAGTTACTGAGTCGTCATAACTACAGATTTAAATGTGAACTACATTAACAAAATACTAGCTGTGGTTACATGTTAACCATAATCCCACGTATTTTGTAATTTACATCCACAGAATTAATGCCAGGATCAAGCCCAGGCCATAGAATGAGTTTCACTTTTAAGAAGTACAAGAAAAATATCTCAAAAACATTTAGTATAATGAGGGAACAAGAACACTAGATTGCTCTCCTGAGACTCTTAACAAAAAATCTTCTGTATGTACTCCCAAATTAATTGAGATTGCAAACAGAGGATAACTATATAGACAAAAGAAAAAACTAATTATTTATGATAATTGTGGCAAAATCCTCCCATAGGACACAATTCACATTTTTTTAACACTACTCAACTTGATAAAAAAAAAAAAATAAACAGAAAAATTATTTTAATTAAAAAAAACCCCAAACCAGTAGATCTATTTTTATGCCCCATTAGCTAAGTCCCAGTCTAACCTCCCTCCTTTCACCAAAGCCTGAAATAACTAGTCCCTATCAAGCTTTCAAAGCATGAAATCTTCTCTCTGAAAAATTGCATAAAGAATTACAGAGAAAAGCAGAGAAAGTATGGTGGTGACCACCATGTGGACACAACGTTTATGTACCATAATGCAAAATAAGATAATTTACATTTATATTTATATATCTGCTTTTCAATTCTAGCAAAACTACCATTATTTCTAGTTGACATACCAAAATTTGTATGTTTAACTATAGAGCTGACAGCACTTCATAAATTTCACTATTAATATGAATACTAAAGAGCAGACTGTACAACATTTGCAGCTCAAAGAAACCAAACAAAATACTCAAGATCAGATAATTTCTAAACAATACAATTCTCACCAAACAAGACAGAAAGAAAAGGTCAAATAATATGTGCTAACACCTAAAAATAAGTGAATAAATATACTCATAAACACCAACCTTTTAACATGATTTTGGGCAAGACTGACAGTCTACCTGACCACCAAAGCTAAGGGAGGTGTTCAAGTGGTTTTAGCCAAAGAAATTAACAACTTGTTTTCCATCTTCACTGTATGCATGCCATACAATCCATTGCTATCTAGAGGTCTTGCAACTCTGCAGCACTAAACTACAGAAAACTGCCACATATTTATTGCTTTCTAAATAACATGTTAAAAATTGCTGGATTAGGAACTCCACCATTTACTACTACTGTCTCACCTACAGCTAAAACCCTTTTCCTCTTACTCAAGTATAAATAGGTAGAGAAGGAAACGAAAGAGTCATTTTTAACAGTGGCAATTTAAGTAGACCACAAAACCCCTAAAATCATTATATTGTACATGTCAATTATTTCTGTGACTAATTTCTGTTTCTCTCATCTCCCTAATTAACTAAAGTTAATCAGATTTTTCAAGCCAATTTTTGCCAACTTCATGAAAGACATTTAAAATCTTTTTAGACTAAGTATTGAAATTTCCTCAATACAGCTTGTATGAATTTATTCAAAATCTAGCCCTTTAAAAAGTAGTATTCAGACTTCAAATTAGTAGTTTCCTTGAAGGTGTAGAAATATTAAAGAATTGAAAATACTAATTAAAGAAGTGAGTTTACTTATTTTGGATCTGCCCTTTCCTTCCTCCCCTTTAGTTACGTGTTTTTCTCAGATTGAGCATGGATGGATTAGAAGCAGAAAGGGGAAGAGCACAAAGATCATGGTAGCCTTTCAACTTCTTCAAAATGGCTTATGTACTCCTAATCAATGACAGCTCCACTCTCCTCTTCCACTGCTCTGACCAGCCAGTCTGACATGAAATTCCATTAAATATAAGGAATATTATGTTAAATGAACATAATTTCTTCCACATTTCCCTCAACACTAAGAAAAACAAAATTCAAAATTAAATACAGCTTACACACTTGTTAAGCTATACAGTACAACAGCAAAAAGATTCATTCTTTTGAAAAAATGGTGTGAGAATTACATTTTGTACAGCCTTTTTTTTTTCAATCAAACCTCAAGACTTGTTATGACAGGCATTTATTTTATGTGACTTAGGTAAAAGATGTTATACGTATCAAAGTAAACCAGATCTGTATTCATTACTCTAACTTTTAGTAATGCTTTAGTGTTTGCTTGACTTTCTAAAACACTATTGACACTGATAGTTTAAAATATCCATGTTTAGACTATTTTCCATTATTTATGAAAAACAGTTACTCATTTAAACCAAGAACATACAGTTGGTTCTCAAATTGTGTGCGCTAGTAAAAATGGACTACAGTTGTATGAATTTACTCAAGAGAAGTATAAAAGTAGGATATACAGACAAAAAATTTTAACCCATTACATACCATGTATTAAAAAACCTTCTAAACCCTAAAGAATTTTCATGCATACTACTAACAGTATGCCACTTTGAACTTATGTCATAAATTTTTGCACCTAACCTCACATGCAGAAACTAAGATCCTGGTCAACACTGGTCCTCTTCACTAAATATGAAGTCAATCTGCTTGAGTAAATGGATTTCCTTTATTGCTATGATAAATGCTCAGTAACCAAATAGCTGGGAAAATAACTAGTATAGTAATGAGCTAAAATCGAAATGTCTTGACAAGTAGCTGAATCTGACTGGAAAAGGATCAAAAACAAACTGGACACAAACTGACCACCCCCACTGTAAGTATTAGGATGAAAAGAAGAAAATTTTGAGTAAAATATTTAACACATAAAGGATGTGTTACACCTTAAAGACACTGAATGTGGTCTTCACATGCAGTACACTCTGCCTTCAATTCTACACTTAAGATTTTCGGGTCACAGCACATGAAAATATCAAAGTAATAAAAGAATTATGAAACTAAAAGAGAATGTAGATACACAACAGAATAAACAGTTAAGTAATGAAAATTTGCCATGCAAGTAATTAGGTAACTTGAAGAAATTTTACAGTTTGGAAAAATATGCACCATTTAAAAGGCATTTAATTTCTGCAAGGAAATCAAGAACTATTTGGGATTACCAGATTTTAAGGTACTAAAGGATTTAACATCCAGAGTAGAAAAGTTCACAGGATGTCAACTTTCAGGACATACGTATGCACTGCGATTTAAAAACAAGAAAGGGTATTCTACTTACTTACCTCACCAGGATGCAATCTATCCCAGTTTTCATTAATGTAGGCCATAAGTTCAAGCTCCGAATCAAAATATTTCTTTTTATGAATAACACTTAGGTTGTAAAGGCAAAGATGTGCTATATCTACCCTAGAATATTTGAATAAAAAAACCAGAGAAAACAAGTATTTTTCTTCCAATTGCTTTCCTTTGAAACAATTTAGTAGAAAAGATATTAGCATTATACAGGTGGAGGAACACAAAGCCCAACTTAAGACACTCAATCCAGACAACGCTATGAAGCCTCCTGCAATTTCTCTTCAAGTGATTCGTTCTGTTTTGCATCTCGCTTATTTCTGCCTCATCTCATTGTCATGATATTTTTTTAAACTCCAAACTGGTCTGGACCATGGGATATGTAAGCAAGTCTGAATTCATGCAAGTATTTTGGCGAATTAACATTTAACAAGAAAATTGCCACCATGTATTTGTTAGCACTACATAATATATCCACTAAACTGGATATAATTTCTATTACAGACCAGTTCCATTAAGGCTATTCAAGGAAACTATTATAAAATGTATCAGGATGTGTGCTCTAGTACTCACTACGTTTGGCTTACATAATACAGCAGGATCCTAAACTTGCAAAAACCACTTAACTTAGATAACTCGATCTTCACATACACAACAAGTGAGTAGCTGCTTGTTACTTCACTGAGTGATCCCAGGATTGAATCCCAAGAGCATGCAATCACAACGTATCTCTACGCTTAAAGATAAACTTTGAAAGAGATTTATCCCTGATCATACACACAACAAGAATGACTCAGGAAACAGCTCAAGGTAACAAGTAGATTTCCTTTTTAGTAAGGAGAGCCAAAACACCAAAAATAAAAGTAGAGCATGTATTCAACTCACCCTTTTTTAAAAAAATCATACTTACCATCTCAAGGGTAAACGTTTGAGGTATTCTGGTCCAGAACTGCAAACTGAGCAAATGAACGTATAAAACCTAAAAATATATACATATGTATATGTACACATGTCTGGGTTGTGGGTTTCCATACATACACACACTGTTTTAACACCCTGATTATGAAAAAAAAAATGGAAATTAAGCAAGCTAGAAACTTGGCCAAATTGTATTTGTGAGTCCCTTTATTCTTTATCTTACTTTAGCAACTTCTGTAATCTGTGCTGATACCTACTGGGCCAGATACAAGGTACTTCTTCAATTTCATCCTGCTACCACTGTTTCATTATGCCTGAGAAAGTACCTCAACCTGTGACTGTATCAGTGACAGTGCTCTGTAATGTCCCCAGCATAATCTCTCAAATGCAAAAACCCATGCACCAACGTAGATATGCATTTTAAGAACCCATACATTTCTGGGTCCTAACTCAGTTCCTCCATACATATATTCCAGAAAAATTCCCACATAAAATTATAATAAATAGTGAATGAAATGCTCTTTGATCCTTTTATCCAGTTTTCCTTTCATCTGCTGGAAGCACTCCAAGTTCCTCTTAAAATAAAAGCACAGATCAGCACTCTTTTTTGATTATTTTTGTCCTAACTCCTCACACATGAACAGAAGATGTAGAGTTGCACCTATCTTATAAAGGATTTCCACACAAAGTAAAGGCAGTAACAGGTGGAATCCAACTCTTCATTAGTCACTTCTCCACCATCCACCACTGCATCCCCTGTTCAACTGAGATGAAGAACTACATTTTCCTGGCATCCAAACACAGACTGTCTTGTGTATAAACTTTACTCAAAACGCAACTCCTTTTTGAAAAGTACCATTGTGTTATGGATGCCTTAATAAAAGCTCATATGTGAGACTTCTTCCACATTTAAAATAAATACAACCATAAAGTACAGCTTCATTTTCTTACCTGTCACCAAAAAGCATTGGCTTTTGGAGGCACTGCACACAAGCCTCGTGAAACCACTGTTTACATTTGCAGCACTGCAACATCTTTAGATACCAGCTTCAACAACAGAAAGAGACACAAGATGTGTTTAAAAAGTTAGTGAAAATTGTTTCTTCATTATGTTTAAATTAAATAGGAAGAGATCTTTTGACCCAAACTGATTTTCAGTTTATAAAAGTCATCTCTACAGATATTTCAGTAACACTTAGCTCCATAAGGAATTACTAGAAAAGACAGTATTTATATAGTATATAAATACTATATAATAACTAGAAAAGTATATATATATATATATAGTGACTAGAAAAGTTACTAAATTAAGGAAAAAACCTAATTAATTTACTCTAACATCCACCTTTTAATTCTCAGTAAGAATTCAGGAACTCCATACAAGCTCCTTCTGACATACTAGATTAGTTTCTTTGTTGTTTTCTAAAGCACAACCCAACTGCATTAAGTTACAAACATTTGTTCTGAGGACCAAATACTTGAATCCTCAAAACAAACCTCGCAGTTTACACCTTTTCCTTTTCAGCTTCTCCCTTGAGAAAAGGAATTATGCAAAACTGACACCATGTTTGTTCAAGTCTCAGAAGTCTCAAACCAGAGCGCTGTCCTGTGTGTATACACTCAAAAACTTTGCTTTTTTGTGTGACTCTGTACTTGCCTTGACCTCAGTTCTTCAACACTATCTTATTCATTCACTCATTCATGTAGACACCAGAGTACTCATCTCTACTTGCTTAAGAAGTCCTCTTCTTGCCTTTCTTGTAAAAAATAACCAGCAGAGGACTCTAATGTCATAAGAGGGGGGGAAAAAAAAAATCTTTCCCCTCACAGTGACTGAAAATCAGGATATGACATTATGGTAGAATCAGACAGCCATCTATTCCCAACAAAATTTAATAAATTAATCTCTAGGTATATTTATTTTCATGACTTATGGCAGAGCCGAGTTAACATCAGAAAAATTCTGCCTAGAACTGCAAGATTATCAACAAAATACTCCATCCAAACTCAACACATCAACAGTAAAAACACAAAACAACACAAAAAAAATTTCTCACTCTACAAAATGTACTGTGATATCTGTGATGGTCACATGACAAAATTAAAGCAAACCAAAATATTTCATGGGAGAAGAAAAGAAATTAATAATGTATTTCCTACTCTGAGACACTTCAAAAACACATAGAGAATTCAAAATCCCACTTTGCATCCAGTCTCTGATATGTACACACAACAGAAACAGAAACTAACAAGTTCACAAGGAAGTCTACAAGAAAAGAGTCCAAGTTTGTAGCTGCAGTAGAAAAGTTCTTACATATTACCCATTACTTACTCTCCAGGTCCTCCACAATAGCAGTAACACTGCTGTACATTGGTTTTATGACCTGCATCCCACTCAAGGTCTGTTGCATTATATGGTAACGTTTGTTTCATGACTTGCAGTGCTTTGGCATTTGGTCCTTTCTTAAGCGCACCACCTCTCTGAGCCAAAATAGATACATAACTTCACAAAAAACAGTAAGAAAACTTTCAAAGCTTTTCATTTAATTGTAGAAAACTATTCATAACTTTCAAGTCAAATATTTTCAGGTTCATTTAGTTTTAATACTAGCATGTTTGTTTAAAAGTGAAACACTGTCTATTTCTAAAAACAGCATTACTTCTCAACATACAAAATTTGCATTCAGATCAAAGATAAAAAAGAAATCACTGAAAAAAAAGCCATATATTTTTATTGTTTCAATTTCAAAGATAAAGACATATGCAATATGAAATGTATCAACATTATTTTTCTAGAAACACACCTTTGTTGTTGTTGCAAAGACACACTGTCGACAGAGCCATTTATCATCTGAATCAATCACGCTGGAATCAATATTTGGTGTGTGACACAGCTGATGGTAACCTGTATGAAAAATAATCAGCCAAACAGTTATTAAAATGACAAAAACCTACACAGAATTAACTATACATAATTTTAATGCAACTATAAGGCATTACCCATCGTTAAGTGCTAATGACCTGAACAAAAAGATTGGTAACACATTCAAAATGGCCTTTTAAATTTTCTTAGTAGAAAAAAATAATCTTGACTTACAGAACAGGTGTTAGTGACTTTAACATGGATTATCATCTTTCACTGAGCTGTTAATAGCCACTAAGGGCTACAAAATTTAAGATCAGTTGAGCAGTCAGTCATAGCCGGGCAAATATCCTCCTTTGTGAAACAAATCAAAACAACTTTTAAAATGCAGTAAATAGAAAAAAAAAAATCTAGTTACCTTGCCCACATTTATCACATATAACCATTTCATTTGGTGCTTCTGAATACTCTTCCTGACATATTGTACAGACCATTTCCCCACTCTCAGTGGCTCCTAGACAAAGATGAGATTGTGATTTTTTTTCAGATTAAATCTGCAGTTGGAACAGTTACCACATGTACAGCCTTCTTCATAATTTCACTTACAGATGCATGCATTGTAGAAACACATGGTTACGTGTCAAACTTCTTAATAAGAACATATCCAGACATTTTATATAGACTGTATTATAAATAGTTATATCATTTATGATAAGCTATCAGATATTTACAGGCTTTATATTGCCTACTGACTATGCAGTCCATGGTTCCTCAACATCAACAATAAAAATTCAGTAATTGAATAAAGAACGTAAACTTAGGTTAAAAATACCTATAAATTAATACTATCTGGACAACCAATAGATCTTTTGCATTTATATCACTTAATGTTTCTTTCCATGTAAATACATACACACTTTGCATGTCTTTTTGACAGATCTGCCAAAGCTGCCTTAAACTCCAACATCAGCACTGTTATTACTATTTATACATATCTGCAAGCATACAAAAGCACACAGTTACGGTAGAGGAAGGAGAAAAAATAAGTTTGCAAACTGGAAACAAAACTACATCTTGCTCCATTTATACCACATACCAATATAACAGGTGATTAAAATACAAGTTTATTAATTACAGAATATTCTGAGTTTGAAGGGACCATAAGGATCATCAACTTGAAATTTTCTCATACTCATTTACTAAATTTTGATAATTTGCATAAATTAATCAGATCATAAACTAGTAGTATACAGAAGCAGAAGGGCATTTTTTATAAGCTTTAAGAAATTAAGCAGTTGATTCTTTGCTATTATAAATACAAAGCTTCTCTTTTAAGTAGACATTGTTTAGCTTAAACATCAAGAATCAACAAGAGTGAGAGCAGATTTCCATTGCTTTTGTACAGTGAGGAAATTGAAACTTGTTTTCAAAGGAAATTATCATCTGTGCTTCATTAGCATTAGGTTAGAAAAATATAAACTACTATCAAAATGTCTGAAAACCAAAAAGGTATTACACAATATGTGCCTCACTTGCTAACTGCACATTTCTTTATATTACATGAATACTCCAAAATCTGTAACAGTTTCTTATGTGCAACAGTTACGGTGTTGCTTTTAAATGTCAAAACTCTGTTCAAACATAAGATTCACCAAGCTTTAGTTTCCTTCTATATTATGTCATTTCAACAGAAAACAGTTCAAGAATATAAACTTGGTGCAAATTAGGGCCTGGAATTTTCTGTTGAAGCAGAGAACATAATCTACCCCCACCCAAACTCAAATACAATTATTTCTAGAAGGCTTCTCCACCTCACACTTGGGAAAACCAATGAAAAAAAAGCCCAAGACAAAACAGTTACTTCAATGACAGAGTTGTTTGAAAAAATTTTTTTTCTTATTTGTGTAATTTTTATTCCTGGATCACATTAAATAATATTACTCTTTAGTATAAAAAGAGTATATTATAATCATCTTTTTTAACAGATAACAGTAATCTATACAAGTAAGATACCAAACAATGACTACTTCATGAAAGTTCTTGCCTGTTTGTATGTCCTTCCAGAGAACCCAGGATTTGGAACTGTCTTCAAATATAATGAAGCAGTTCTGTTTCAGTTTGTTTATCTGAAAGACAGAAATATAGCAAAAGCCATGAGTAAAAGCACCAAACAGACGAATGTATTTAATACTACAAAAGTGAGACAATAATGCTGCAATTTTCAACAGTATGCGCCACTAAGATTCCAGTGAAGTTAAAAGATGTGATTACCTTTTTGATAGTTCCAAGATAAAACAAGCCATCTGACCATCTAGCTAGGACATCCTGACCTTCCTCAAATTTACAAATTGGCTTTTTGGCTTTCTGTCCATCACGTATCGACAGCTTGGCCAGAGATGCTGAGCTCTTATGGCTGCGACGTAAAGGAGACCGCTTATGGACCAGTGAATTACCCACCGCTGTGGAGTCTCTGTGGGAAGGCAAGGAAGAGAACAGGGAACCAGAACTGGTTAAAGGAACCGTGGACTGGAAATACCAACACGACCAACTCCAGAACTTCAGGTAACAAAAGACCTGCTATCTTTACTGACTTTACACATCTTTAGTAGCGGTGCCTCTGCTACTATGCAAGTGTACAAAATCTGAAAGGGACAAGTTTATAGAAATGTCCTAGGAAATCAACTATGCATGGGGATGCACAAACGTCCCAGCTCAGAGACTCTTCACAAAATCACCAGAACCATTGAAAAACACACCAAAAACATTCAATACAGGATTACTTATGCAAAACTCAAATCACTGCCAGTTTTCTAAAACTCCAAGGAAGCTAAAAAGGTCCTAAGCCAATTCTAACTGTAGTACCTTGGCTGGAACAGTACAGGTTGAGAATTATGCTGGTTGTAAATACTGACATACCTCCAACACAGAATCAATGCAATGCCACTAAGCATAAATGTAGAGCTTTCCAGCACAGGAAGAATATCTACATGTTGAATTTCTCATGTAAAATAATTTTTCCTCTCTGTTAGAGTAAGGGTGGAAAATGATAAGGAAGAAAAAACAACAGATCTTGCAACCTTTCTTCACATGTGAAACCCAAAATTATAAGTTATTTGTATGACTAAGCATTTTTCCTCATATATTCCTCAATATATAGTGTAATCATATTTAAGTGTGGATATGCCTTTATGCCAGACTAGCTGTCAAACAATACACTTCAATTAAAGCAGTAAAATACAGAAAATTATAAAACAGGACCAGAGACCGCACAAGGAAGAACTTCATAAGTAGTACTCAGAATTTGAGACTATGTAATAAAGCTACCATTTGTATATCCAAATGTATTTTTCCCTAGAAAATATATATCTATGAGCAACTAGGATGCAAACACAAGTAGGGATCAGGGAATTAAATAGGATACAGTCAATTGAAGAGCAGTTTCACCTCACTCAAGATTATCTTAGGTACATTACCAGCACCAGAAACATTTGAATTAATCTCAAAGCACCAACAAAAGCAGTAAATTAATCAATGTCCCATACAGTTTGAGAATTGCTATACAGTTATTTGAGAAGTTGCTCTACACCTTCAAAGAGAAAGGAATCTTCTCTCTAAAGAATTTACTACTCACATTTAATATGACAATAAAACTGGAAAGGTAATGGCTTAAAATATCATATTAAACAGTTTAAACCAAGAAAGTTAGGTACAAGAAAATCAGCTGCTGTAAGCATATTTATAATTAATGCGACATTTAACAATGACATGACAGTAAGAGCAGCTATAATGGGCCTCTGGCATCCTCATGCACAACTGGGTCACCAATTTAAGTCCTGCTTGATGCCAAAGACAAAAATATTGAAATGGGTGACTAGGGAAGACCAGAGGAACAAAAAAATCCTATGGCTTGTTTCACAGCTGACACCATGTCACTTCATCTGACAACCTTCATTACTGCATCAAAAACTTAAACTGCCATTTTCCATCTTCTCTCTTCATGATGCAAGTAACAATGTTCAGACCCACCACCCAACCAGATTTCTCACAAAAGGACTAACCAATTCTGCTGCTTCTGACACAAAAGCTAATTCAAGTTACTGCTTCTCTTCCTCAGCTCTACTCTAATCTCAGATAAATGAGACAGGATACATGCAGCATTCAAAATAGGTTTATAATAACAGAGTAAAAGCATGGTAGTCCAGGACACTTATTTTTTACTTTCTTGGCACTAACATCTGGTTTACAACTGGTTTGACAGAACTACTCTCAGAGAGGTTCAAACATTTTCTTACCAATTTTTTTCTGGAGTTTAAGACCCTAGAAAAAGATAGGTTAGCCTAGCTAGGCTAGCCTAGAAATAGGTAGCTTATTCCTGCTACAAGGCAAGAATATTTGCTCTTCTTTTCCAGTACTTGAAAAAATGTGTGAAAGATCTTGTACCAAAGACAAATTCATTGGTCATAAACAGTACTGATTGTCACTTCAGAAACAACTGTGAACTTTTTATTTAAAAAATGCCTTCAAAAGCTTTCTCTTAAGTACAAAACTGTGTCTCACAAGACAAGACCACTGAAATTGTAACAAAAACAAGTGAGCATAATTTTCTGACACAAAACACTTAAATGAACCCATATATTCACTTGAACAACAACATAAATACACAACAGCAGCTTCAGACCCTGAAGAAGCTTGATACACAGTGAAGATGTGAGCCAATAAACCAGATACTTCTCCATTGTCCACACTGTTCTCTTTGTGAGTGATGGCAGTGGTGAAGTGACAACTAAACAGCTCTCCTGCTGTGGCACTTTATGGTTTGTCTCAGAGACTGAAAATAGGGTTACTTATTACAATAGGCTGACAGTAACTTAACAGTTGCTTTCCACACGGATAGGAAATTTCTCTCCACGGAAACACATTCCCTCAATGTTTTTGACTGCGACTATGTAGGAAGTCAACAGTTTTAACAAGTTGACTTTAATGAACAGGACATAAGTTACTTAAAGTAGGTGTCTCTGAAGTATCTTCTGGAACCTCTGCACATGAAATGCAGTAAATACCAGTGTAAAAGCTACACTGCATAAAATGCTAGTAGTTTGCCTTCTGTCTTGTCACAGCTCTAACTGTTATAGTGGAATGTCAAAAAGTCACACCTACCATTAAAATAATACTTTTGTTGGAAGTTAAAATGCAAACTGAATTTCAAAATTGGCAAGAAAGTAAAGGTCCCACATTTTCCAGCAACTTGCTTTCCAGTCTTCCTTAGCTTCACAGCACGTTTCTAACATTTAATAATATGGTTACCAACAAAATTAGTCACCTCCAAATAACAATTTCCCCACCATTTTAAACATTTCTCTCCAAGAACTTATAATTGCACAATAGCCATCAAATGCACCGTTTTTCAAAAAATCCTATACAATATAAATATCTTCATTATATCATTTAACTTCCACAACCAAACTACACTGTATGTCATAAAGCATGTATGGCTTTACATCTATTACTAAATGCTAAGTATGTTGTGCTGAATTCTTGCTCTAGCACTTAAAATGCAAAAACAAAAAAAAAGTACTTATATACCCATACAATCTTTCAGAAGTTCATAGTGGCAGTCAGTAAAATGTGTCTGCACACTGATACACTTTTGAAAATAGAAATGCACTTCCACCTTTTCTTGAGAAGTTGGTGTCATGAAGTACTGAAAACGCTCACTGATTTTCACCTTGGAGTCTAGATCGTAGTCACAGATATTCTCAAGCAAGTCAAGCAGAAGGATACCTTCTATTCATCTACTTAATGAATTAGTTTATATGTTGGAAAAGCAGGAGATTGTCAACAGGAATGGCAAACTGCCTCACAAAGTCACTGCCTAAATCAGTCTCATTTATGAACCATAAGCAGTTACTACACCTAGCATTGCATATATCAAAATTACATTTGCTAGTTTTCACTAGTAACTCTAACCTCTTAATCAGCAGTCAGAAATTTTTGGTGTTCATTCGGTGCCTCTACTCCTCTACAGCTACCCTACAGTAGGGACAGCTGGGGAAAAAGATATGAAGAGGCTTGAGGATTAAAAAGACTGAGCATTCATGTTTACAACAAGTGTCTTTTTCTTAAGATCGTTTATACTCCTGTACTCCTTCAGTCTCAACAACTGCTGTGAAAAAACTTCTGTCAAGAAAAACTCCCTTGATGGTTTGTTTTTTTGTTGGTTTTTTTTTGCCCAGCCATCTCAATTCACTGATCTGTTTCACAGAATGGCTTGTAAGTACAACTGAATAAATGCAAACAAGCAACTTGGGACACAAACTACCTCAGCTAGCACTGCCAGACTGCATGACTGAACTAGTCAGGTTCACTGACAATCCATACAATTTCAGGAAATTTTGAGAAGAGCTGCTTGATTCACAAATGCTGCACCAGTAACAGATTATAGCTACCCTATGAGCACAAGTAGTTTTTGGAAGCATTAAAGATACTAAGTTTTAACAACAAAGTGCCCAAAAAACATGAAAAGAAAATTTTAATCCACTGAGAAAACCCAAAACAGGACAAATAGCTCATTTAATCCTAGTAAATACAAATCACAGTGAAGGGATGATTACTCTAAAGAGTTATCAGAAGGGAATTCAGATAGCAATCACACACAGAGCATTATAGTAAGACAGCCCACAGAGGTTTAGGATCTACCTCAAAACCTGAAGTGTGGTATTCCACAGGAAAGGAAAATATAGTGAAAGAGCTTAGGATAACTAGAGATAATAATTTCAGATTCTGGAAGTATGATGTTACTGCTGATTAATCACAATTTTTTTTGGTCTGAAGTTGCAAACTAGCCCTTTATTAGAGAAAGATGAACTGTGAAGAAGTTGTAAGATACTGTAAATACTAGCAGTCTGTTCTTCTCTCCTTAAAACAGAAGAGTTAACATTCACATGGAATGAGGGGAGTGGAGGTCTAGCAAGGGCTCAGAACACACAAAAACCATGGCAGTTTCACACATGGCTTATCCAATTCAGCTGCTTGCTCCCCTCCCAGCAGTTTCTGGAATGACAAGCTGGCTTCTCCATTAGCTTCCTATTCAGTTTTCTTTCCCTTAATATGGATTTACTGACTGGTATTTAAAACAAAGTACCTCACAGAGAGATCTGGTGACTAAACAAGCCAGGTAAACAACAAGTGCTCACAGCTAGAAGACAGCAGAAAAGGGAAATTAATCTTTTCTGAGAGTAATAATCATAGCTTGTTTACCCAGCTCCGCATAACCAAGCTAAAACCATGTTTCCAACATTGCCTGTGACTTGGATCTGGTATCTATGTTAACAGCTAAAGAGATGTTGGATCCTGGCCATATTTCTTCCTTTCAGCTTCTCCACTATTTATGAGATCTCATACAAACCATTATCTGTCCACTGTGGAAAACATACTTTCCTCCCCCCAAAAAAAAAAGATTCCACTGGGCCAAGAAGACAGTCAAAATTAACAGGATGACAAGTCAAACTTAAGTTAACTTCCTCCACCCAAATCCAGGTCCAAACTTCAGATCAGGTTGATAAAACTGGTAATAGAAAAGAAAAAAAACACTTTGGTTCCCATAATACCAACATTATTGCAATAGTCACTTTTCAATTACACACTAACTGGCTATTCTATTAGTACACTGCCATTTACTTCTATCAAGCAAAGGATCAAATACAAATCCAGATTATAGTCTATCCTCTACACTGCTTCATAGACTGAAATGAATATTGCTTTTCCAATCAAACATCATCTACAAAACATACTTGAAACTCATCTTTACACTATTTTGTATGCTGGTACAACCAAAGGCCAACTGTACCAAAGAAGGGCAACTGGACTCTAACCTAGGCATCCCTCAAGTCTACAAAAGTAGAGAGTAATGAGTGGGGGATAAGAAATACATTATCAAAATTACTTTCAGTTTTTAAGTGCTGTTTAGGATAATACAATAATTCAGGGTAGAAAGCTTCTCAGGAATTCTCTAGCCCTGCTCAACATGAGGCCAAACCAGGTGGCCCACAAGCACCCTGGGCCCCTGTTTCATTGCTGAGCTGCCACCCTGGGGAGGGGGAATGTTCCCTCTCCCATCAGAATCTCTCTTATTCCAAAATAGGCATGTTACCTATTTTCCTCCTGCCACACACTGTTGTGAAGAGACTAATTGCATCACCCTAATTTTCTCATAGGAGCTGGAAGGCTGCAGTTATGTTTCCCTGAAGCTAAGTGAACCTGGTTCCCCTAAGCCTCCTCTCATAGAGCAAGTGCTCCAATCCCTAGCTGTCCTGGTGGCCCTACACCAAACTCTCCTAGTTCAAAGTCTCTTGCAGTGGTAGCACCAAAACACAGCATTCTATTGAGATACTGTCTAATGAGTTTTGTGTAGAAGGAAATAACCACCTCCCTTCAGTCTTCTACTACTGTCATTACGGCACAGGATACCACTTGTCTTAGCTCACAGGACACAGTGCTGGCTCATATTCTGCTTTCTATCTGTCAGATCCCCAGCCAATCTTGCAAATCTTTGCCTGGGGTTCCTTCTTCAGATGCAGGACTTCGCTTTCTTATCTCTTGAATTTCATGATGTTCATGCTCAATCTCTTCCTTCGGCCTTGCTGAAACTGAGGTTGAATGAGGTTCTTCCCATGTTCAAGAACTCTGCCATTTTTAACACAGAAAGTGCTCAGGTTTTAACCTGACACAGTCAGGTTGTTCAGGCCATGATTTATATCTTTAATGACTTTTACCAGCCATCACCTTTCCATGTATCCAGAAACATCCTCCAGGAAGACTTCATGATTTACCTAATGACCAAGGGAATCTAAGCAGCCTGTGGTTCCCTGGGTTTAGCTCACAACCCTTTCCAAAGTTGGGTGTAACACGTGCAATTCTCTAATCATTATGGATTAGCCCTGTTCTTCACAACCTGTAACAGTGAGGAAGAGCCCTACAAGAACATCATACATACCTACATAGTTTCCTTAGTGCTCTTGAAAGCAGTCTGGTCCCATGGGCCTATGTGAGTCAAGTTCACATTTGTTCAAGCATGCAGCAAGCCAATTCATGGGCCACTCAAGCAAAGCTTAACAAATCCACCATGTATTGAAGTTAAAATATAATTTAAGGCAGAACAACTTTGTCATACCAATGATTTCAGGGTAACCATTCTGTATAAGCCACTCCTTGTCAGTAAGACGAGAAATTGTAACTTGCTTATTCTCAGCTTTACTCAATCAACCCTAATAGTACCCATGATGATCAAATGTGATTTCACATAACACATTACAATCCCAGTAGGGTGGCTGGCTTTGGTGAGGATTTTAGTTCTTTCAAAGGGCCTTATATTTTGGCTATGATTTTTTTTCTCAGAATTTTTCTGTCTGGTTAGACTCTTAGGCAACTGTTTAGTTATCACAAAGTAATTTTCATTAGTGAATTTTTAAGTAGATTTGTGCTTTAAAAAGTATATACATCACATTATCTGACAAAAGTAATAAATTCTGCTTCTCAGAAATAAAAAACTGGTAATAAAAACTGAGGCCCTGCAGCCTATTAATCTGGTTATCACTTAGGTCTATGAATCTGCTGCATATCAGAAAGAAGTTTAGCCAGAGAACTGAGGGGAAATAACTGTTGGTGACAAAAAAACTTGTTAGATAGCATCTAGATAGAATACTGTGGGGTTTTGCTCTCTGCCCCTGTGAAATATGACTGTCCTTACAAAGATTGATGCATACTGTTAAAAAGAGGTGGTCACCAAGATAAGTGTACTCCCATGTTCATGATACTACAATCACTTGTGATTTTATTTTTGCTCACATTCTCCCTCAAGAAATCTTAACTAACTAGAAGTGTCTTAAATCTAATTTATATGAATAGGTAAAGTATTAGAGTTTAAAAAATCATTCCAGAATAACATATTTAGTATGTAGGGAAGTAGGACAGGGCAGTCATGTACTGCAAGAGCCATTTGTTTGGGATCAATCATGTGTTTGCACGTGAAAAGCAGAAAGTACAGGGAGAAAACAATGGTACCGCGTCACAAGACACCTTTTCAGACCAAAATTCCCCTTAATTGTATCTTCAGCACCTCTGTTAACACACCAACTGCCTTTTGGGTTTCTACAGTATCCAAATCCAGTACATGCAGCAACACACCCAAGGGAGTGTGAGCACACAACCCAGCAATGAAAAAAATAAAAGACAACGTGCTACCTTGCTCTGGGAGAAGTGGGGAAGAAAAAGGGTTTCAGAGCTGACCAAAATCCCATAATGCTAACTTTTCTTAAGGTTAGTCTGCAAGAACAGCAACCTCCACAAGCATTCCACAGAATTAAAAAAATAAATAGATCTGAAACATAAGTAAAGTAGTATTATCCTAGAAGATACTTAGTGAATGAAATATGGCTAGACTCGTTAGGAATGCTCTCATCATTAGCTCTCCTTCTCTCAAAGAAGCTGATGCATCTTGATTTCGCTCCTCCATGGAAATTATCTGTCCAGCAATAACTGTGGCTTTATAATTCTTCTCCTGTTGTGTTTTGCTGAAAGACACACTTCCTCTCCATTTCCGGCAAGGAAGGCCTGTGAAGAAGGTGAAACCAACTCTGCAGCTAGGCCAGAGGCCAGTTGGATGAAAAACGCAGTCAATTCAAACTAAGAGAAGATTCATGCTGGCTTCTAGTCACATGTGCTTCTAGTCACATCTCCAAGCTTCCTCCTCCACAACTCACATGAGGAACACAAAATATGCTTTAGTGCCTCTACATTAATTCACATTCGTCTCCAGGGAATACAAAAGTCCACTGTCTACTGGGAAATTAACTGGAACTTATTTGTTACAGCTGCTCTTCTCATAAATTTTACCTGATCTCCCGGTGCAGGGAAGGACAAACATAACTTCATACTAACTACCAATACATGTCTCTTTCACCTACTAAAAAAAATATATATACCCTGCTGACTAGCCATCTTAAGTCATATGAGAACCATCTACATCTGATTTTAAATTCTTTCCAAAACAGAAAAGGCAACTTGTTAAGAAGCCACACACCTGTATTTGACAAAAAAAAGGGTTAACTGTGGAAAACATTACTTCATTATACTTTCAGTATAGATCCACATTTCACAGCTTGTAGCTCCTTCCAAAGACCCTTCTCATTTTCACTATATTATGCACTTCCTTTCATACATTCAATCCTTGTTTTCCCTTATTCTCCTTTAAATGAAAAGCTATGAACTCATTACCTGTATTCTAATACTGCAGAAATATATTCACCCCCTTTTTTAATCTCAAATGCTTTTGATTAAATGTAATTTGAGCTCTCAAAAAAAGGGACAAGTATTACCAGGTTAACTTTTACCAACCTGACTGCAAATCAAAAGAAAAAAACAAGAGGGAAACTCTTTTGTTACTGTCCCACACTTCTGGCAGTTTGAATCTATATCATTGATCACATTCCCTTACACTAAGTCAGGAGAAAACCATGTCATTACCCATTACTACGTTTGACCTTTTAAAGTTATGATAAGATGGGCCTATCACAAATTCCAGAAACAACCACAATGCTACACTGCTTTCCTGTTTCATTTAATTATGCAAACCCTCTACTTCTAATAGCACCCTGATCCTTCATGGATGAACAACAACCCCTCATATTTCAACACTAATATCAGTGTCCAGAGCATCCAGCACAGAACCATATTGTTCTCTTCAGTAAAAGAGGTATCAGCCCATTCTTTCCACAGAATTCAATACAAAAAAAAAAAAAAAAGAAAATGCATTACAGCATATCCTTTCACCCAGCAACAGTTCCCATATTTAAGTGGACTAAAAACCTGCTGTGCACATTCAAATCGTCAAGCCTGATAGAAATTAAGACGTGAGGCATTGCAAATAAACAAACAAAGAAAAAACAAAAAAAAACAAAGCCACACAAAAAAAATTCAAATAAAAATTAAAAAAAATTAAAATCCCAAAAACAAAGTTACCAACGAGCACCACTACCTCTTTGTGCTGCTCTCTTCGCCCTCGAGCAAACGCAGCCTACTCGGACAATATCCTTAAAGGAGAAGATGAAAATACAGCTGGCGCGAGGCTGATGGCACCTCACCGCTGCAGCCCCCGGCCCAGCCGACCGGCCCGCTGCCTCCCTCCCTTTGTTTTGGTCACCGAGGAGCACCACTGACCCCTCACATTCGCCCGGCAGCGGCCGCTCGGAGGGAGCTCCCTCCCCCTCCCCCAAAGGCCTCGGGCCCCCGCTCCGGAGCGGGCCCCTCGCAGCGCTCCCCGCCGCGGCGCTGGGATGCGGCACCGGCGGCCCGGGCTGCGGGGATCGCGCTCCCCCCACCGCGCGGGCCCGGCCGCCCCTCCCTCCCCCCACCCCTCACCTCATTCGGTCTCTCCAGTGGTGCCAACCGCCTCATACAGGGAAATCGGCGAGCTCGGGAGCCTCCCCCGGCGGCGCGGCACGATGCGGTGCGGCCGGGCGCTCGGTGCGCAGCGGGCCCCCCAGACGCGGACCCGCGGCGGAAGGCGGCGGGGGACGGTCAGACCCGCCTCACGGGCAGTCCGGCCCCGGCGCAGCCCCTCGCCATTTTTGTTTCCCGCGGAGGAGGCGCTGGTGCATTCTGGGAGCACAAAGGGCCGCGGCCCCGCCCCGGCGGCCCCGCCTGCGCCGGCAGCGCTGGGGGCGGGCACGGGGGCGCCGTGGCGGAGGGACACGGGCACAGACGAGCCTCCGCCGCTGGTGAACAAAGAGGAACTATTTTAGGTGTGCGCGCGTAGCGTGGATCTGTGCGCGCCGCCGGGGCTCGTTTTGGCTGTGGCGCTCATTGTTCCCGCCGCACCTGAGGGGATGCGGTAGGGCGCGGGCTCTGCTGCTCCGCGGGACCGCTGCCCGAGCTCAGGGGGAAGCTCCCCGCCTTGGTGGGGTCGGCCCTGCCATGTGGAATGACTGTGGGTCCGCCTTCTTGCCCAGGTGGTTGGCGAGACGAGGCGAGGCGAGGCCCGGCCCAGGTACCGGAGGCTGCCGCGGCCGGCCCGTGGGCAGTGGGCTGGAAAATGTGCTCCTCTGCACTGACATCGGGATGCTGCCATTTTAGGAGATGAGCTGAATCTCAGTCCCAGTTTTTAGCAGCAGCTGTGTTAGCTAAGTTCATGGAACAGGCTGAGCAGGGAGGCCATGGAGTGTCCCTCAGGATTGTCAAAACCCACCTGGACGCATTTCTGTGTTACCTGTCTAGGTGACTGTGCCTTGGCAGGGGGGTTGGGACTAGATCATCTCCAGAGCTCCCTTCCAACACTAACAATTCTGTGATTCCGGAAATATATTTTTGTTTTCCATCATTGTGTTTCGCAGTTGTTCAGACTCCAGTACTGATCTGATCTCTGTGGTTCGTATGGTTAAGTACGGCAATTGCCCAGTACCGTAGTAATAAATACTATAAAGCGTGTCCCGACCTTTGCTGTGTGCAGCGCCGTCCTGTGCAACACTGGTGTGCAAGTGCGCCCTGGATCAGATTTCACCAACTGGTGTCACTCGCAGGAATGGCTGAACTCAGAAGGCTGGGCAGTGAATTTAGGATGTCAATCTGACTCCTGCTCAAACTGCCCAAATTCTTAAAAACATCTTCCTTCTTGGTAGAAGCCAAGGGGCAGAGCCCTGGAGTGTAGCTTAGTCTGGCCAGTTCCTAGTTACATCAGAATAAAGTAGTATTTATAAACAAAATCCCTTGTTCACCTCAAACTTGTTTTAAATACAAGTTTGAGGTGATAGTTCTCCCTTGGATGCACTAACTAGACGCAGTTCAGGAGCTGTGATGGTCTGCTAAAAACAGAGTTGGACAGCACAAAGGGCCCTGGTTGCTCTTCACAGATTTTCATGTACAGTGAACAGCAGTCAGGTACTGCTGATGCTGAAGACAAAGGGTCACCAGCAGGAGAAAAAAAAATTAGACTCAATCTGAAGTATATCCACATACAAATTCTTCTTTTTCAATCATAATGGCTGTGTGAGAACCAGTGTTCAGCTAAGTTAAAAAGCAAACTTTCCAGTCAGCAATGGAACGAACATCAATAATCGGCTACATCACAGCTTCCTTTTTTAGTGTCGTATTTGAAAGGTCTTACCAGTCTGTTGTCCTGCTGTATCTTTAAAATTAATTTAATCAAAATTTGTCAAAGTTGAATGACTTGCGTGGAATGTAAATTTGGAGTTGTTTCACCACCAGCTCCAAAACCCCCACAAGCTCAACACAAAATCTTGTGACAAGGAAGACATGTGCTATCTCTACGCTCCTCATCCTTAAGATATTGTTTCCAGCAGGAGTTTGCAGAGAACTTCATTGTAAATTTGCAGAGCTGCATGGCCCCATCCTACCCATAAAACATCACCTGTCACAAAGCTAGGTGTTGCTGCTCGAATAGCATTATGTGAGGGCAGCACAAAAACAAGCTAGGAATCCCTACATTATGTAAGAATAATTAGGATTTGATAAATTGATTTGTTTGCTATTACATGGATTGCAACAGTTAGGGCAGAATAAAATAACTAGATATAAAATAAAAAATAACTAGAATGTATAACCAGAATGTAGCCCCAAAGCTTGTTACCTTCAGCTTTATTACTAAAAAGTAGACTGCATATTTTACCACAACCTCAATTCCATGTAATTCTCCTGTAATATCCAAGAACAATATGAGCTCATAGCCAAACACACAAAAAATAACCCAAAAAACAAACAAAAAACAAAAAAAACCCCAACAATACAAAACATTAAATTCTGTTTCCTCTAAACTCAGCTATTACTGGTAGCTAGAAAGATTCCAAGCTCTATACCTCTCACATAGACACCTCATCCCCCAGCAACCTAATTTAGTAATTCATAACATCCTTTTTGATCACTTTAGCAAGTCACTGAATTTCCATCTGACACCTTTCCAGAGCAGAAGGTGTGTGACTCCAACCCATCTGCTAGAGCAGGTAAATCAAATGGCTGAGGGGTACATAGACACAGATGACTTAAGTTCAGTAACTTGTATTCCAGGACAAGAAATACGCACAGAAAGTGTAACATTGATTTTTCCTCTGCACAACCTGATCAGATTATTACAGAGGTGGAAATCATACTGGAAATGTGCAAATGCTCCTTTACAAATGGTTTTCAATTTAAAATGGTCAAGCTGGCAAACCTACGTTTGCAGGAGGACCTTTGTCAATGACTGACATATGTGGGGCAAAAAAAATCAACAATGCTGGGTTTATGAATTTAGAATGTTTAAACAACATTTTCTAGCATTCCCATTACTATACTATGAGACGTGCATGATTAATCTGATTTGGAGCAATTTAGAATCTTTGTTTTGTATTCAGTGCTAGTAGTAAGTAAAATAACCTGTTATTTCTTCTGTTCATATTTGGCAAGACTGTATGTCATGCCTTTAGAAGGAACTCTCTTGACTTACTTTCTTTTTTGTCTTCTGCTAATATCTCAAAAGCATTTCAAAGTACATCTTAAGCAATCTTTCCTTTTGTGTTTTCAATTCCACATATATTATGTTTTCACTTTGAGGCACAGAGTGACCAAAGCCAAATTAAATTACTTTACCTGCAATGTCAGTAAGGGCTTTCTTGCGTAGAAGTTTTGGAGGAAAAAAGACTTTTATTATCTGTCATACTCTGTTTAATAATACGTGTGTTCAGCTTTATTCCACATCATCTTATAAATAGCTGTGTTTCAGAAAGAAGCTAAATAATAACAACCTAGCACTGACTTTACCTCTGTTTATATTTGTCCATATACTGCTAGGAAATCTCTTGCCATAAAGACATGTGAAGGTGTTGGATTTTAAAAATTATGTCTTGCCTTGCTGGCACAGCAGAGAGAAACTGAATTTCATATGCAACATGTAAATTCCCTGGTACCTAGTAGGGATGGATAAATTTGAAGAGTCAGAACAATGGCATTTCCCTTCGCCCTTCTCTCAAACATTAATGTATTTTTTTCCAAGTTAGTGTTTTTATATTTATATTGCCCCAATGTCCACATAAATACTAAACAAGCAAACCAAACCATACAAAAACCAGAAGTGTAAGCCAGCAGTGTCTATCGATGAGAGCACCAACTGCTGCACAGGATTATTTGCCATTACCTTATTGTATCACACAATATAACATCAAAATGATACCCTTGAACAAGACAATACTGTGAAGCTTATCCTTGTACAGATGGTTGTCATGACCACAATTCAGCAAGGAGGGAAAATTAGATCCCAGGACATTTTCTCTGCATTGTTTAAGCACAGAAACAGCAAGGAAGCTCATCTGGGATCTTCCTATCTTAAATCAAGATAAATATGGTACATCCACTTTTACATAAACATACTAATTAGTAAGACAAAGCACATATGCTGCATTTATTAGAGCTCAACTCAGAAAATAATTTTCAATTTCAAAATTTAAAAAATAGGCAACTGGTAATAAAGAATTTTGTATTAATTGTGTTACAACTAGCTAGCAATTGTAGTTTTTTTCTGTCTTTATGCTAAAGATATAAAAATAGCACTGAAAATATTTAAAAATAAATATCTTCAAATATTTTTCTAGATAGACAAAAATACTAATATTTTTTCATCCTCACATAACATCAATAGAGAGGAAAGTAAATTAACATTACTGTGGTAAGGTACCTTTATGTTGGTCTTCACACAAATCCATGTTTTTCCTAGTACAAGCACTTCACCATTTCTTCCTTTTTTACCTCTCAAGGATCACAAAATCCTGAAAGAAACTGCCCTGTATTCCATCATCTTCTTGTGAATGTCATGATCTTGCCTGATAAATCTTAAAATATAAATACCCTCTTAAATGTGTTCAGTGTCGCTGTTGACCCAATTTAGCCAGTCAAATACTATTTTTTTTCTGTTAAGTTCAATGCATAGAAAAACAATATATTTGTCCTGCTAATTCTAAGCAATTATTTTTTTTATTCTTAATATTTAAAGCTCTTCTAACTTTTGAAGATAGAATATTATGAGTATGGCAGTCCTATTTTTTATTATTAAGTCCCTAAAGCCCTATGTGGATTAGTATATGATCTCTTTGTATCACAATCTATATTAGACTTTGAACTAAGCTACATTTAGACTTGAAAATCATTAGATGGTTGTTCACCTTTGAAAAATTAACATTTAGCAATGTTATAATTATTCTTTAAATCTTTCTCTGTCACTATTACTCAAAGCACCACAGACGCTTTAAGAAAAAACCAAAACAACCAACTCTGCCTATTAGCTCTTCATCTAATAGCAGACACATCAGATGCCTGAAAAATGTCAAACAAGCTGATGCTTAAAAGGTCCTTAATGCTTCATTCACTTAAAATTGTATTCCAGGTGTGTAACCTTGCTGAAATTCGTTGTAAAACATAAGACAAGATTTTGTATGTCTGAGTAATCCTTGATAGGTGGATAGATAGTCCTTCAAGTGCTCTACAGTTAATAATTCAAGGCACTTACAAGCTATTAAATGCTCACATCATTCTGCTATAAGCCCTTAGTTATTCCTGTTTTCTAGTCCATACCCTGCCATGGCTGAATTCTGTTTGCTGGAAGTGGCTGAACAAGAAACAATCCCTCAGTTCTCATATGTGTAACAGTGCAGAAAAAAAACTTGTTGTAGACTGAGATACTCAAGGACAGAAATAGTAAGAGCTTGAGACAGTGTTTCTACATTATTTACAACATCTTTGGGTGTGCTAGTTAAGAGCACAAAAGGCTTTTATTGTAACAGATTTTGTCTCACATTTATCTTGGTTATACTAACACGTTTTTTGTACCTGAAGACAGTGAGTGAGTCTGAAGGAAAAAAATATAAGTGTTTGACTAGTTTTGGCCTTGCTGAGAGTGCTTATGTATGAGTTACTATGTTTTTACTGCTAATACTGTTTTTTTCTGAGTTGAAGACTTATGAGCAAATGTAGCAGTATTTTAGCTTCACAAATTCACTGTGAGAGAACTGCAACTTACTACTACTTACTTACTACTTACTACTCCAGCTAGTGGGAATTTTGTGAGGGTATGCAAGTGTGGTCCTAAGTAATATTTTCCTCCTTTTTCTTCTGAGACCAGTTTCTAAAAATCTGAGCTCATTATTCAGAGGTGGAATTTAAGAAAGGTTTACTCTCTGCCTGCACTGTCATTCTGCTGCTGTGGTCATATAATTGCCTCCTTTCAGAAAACAAACAGCTGCCAAGGCTTGAAATTTTGGTTAATTGCTTGGATCAGAAAGAGTTTCCGGTTCTCAAACTCCCTGAGAATTGAGTCATGCAGCAGTGTGATGCATTCCTTCCCCTCCTCTCTACACACAGATTTGAAAGCAGTTACTGAAGCTCTAGCTAGTGACTTAAGTTAAAATGCAGAGTCAGCATTTCAGAGCTAAAGCCTAAGCAAGCATTTTATTCTTTCACTTCAGTGCTGATCTGCAGATTTGCAAAAGTAATTGCAATCTTAAATATTTTACATCGAGATGGGCTGTATCATGACTTCCTGAGGACTGGAGCATGATACTGTTTTATAGTAAGGTTTTGTCTGTCAGCGTGTGTGCTCCTTTGTGGACTGTAAAAATGTCTCCCAGAGCAGAATTTCCAGCTCTTTTGTGGTTAAATTTTGTAGCAGTACAGATCAGACTTACCTCTTAACTCTAAACTGAAGTTAAAAAATGCTTAATGGCCCCTCAGGACACAGTTACATGGCAGAATATTGCCATTTCATCTGCAGTGAAAAATCTGTTCTGGACATCAGTCTGGCTGGAGGGAGAATTAGTACAGCATTCCTTCTGCTCTCCCACTACCTGGAATGCAGTATGAGCTTTCAAACAAGCTTTCAGCAGGTCTGCCAAGTCCCACTCAGATGGAAAATCCCTCATTTCTCTTCTTTTCTTTTTTATTTTTTTTTCCTACCTGATAGCATCTCTTTATTTATGAAGCCAGAGACAAAATATTTTTGAACAGTGCAGCATGACAAGACCCTGCTAACACTTAGCAGGGGCTGAAGAGCTGTTTGCAGCCCAGCAAATTCAGCTGTGGGGGCTGAAGATAAAGCACTAGCCCCTTCTGCTGCCAGCCCCGGGGGGCTGCACAGAAAAAACCGTAAGAGGTCCCAGGCTGACACACCAGCCAAGTCACCAGTTACATGCTTCATTCTTCATTCTTGCAATGCTTATGAAATAATGACACTGTTACACTTGTTAACTTTGATAAGCTGACTTGAAAGGTGCAATTTAAGTGTCATTGTTTTAGCTAATCCAAATGTAAGCTATTGTCACACACGTATTTTGATCACATTGATGTCTTGTTCTCTCAGCCTGAAAGCCCAGATTTTGTTCTAATACAGCATTGCTTATCTGCATTCAGCTAAAAAAAAATGTATACAGAAACAGGATCAAAATCAGTTCTTACCACATTGGTCACTTATTTTCTGTTTTGGCTTGTTTCATACCATATAGATATGGAGGCACATCCATATCTATACAGTCCTGACTCAATCCCTCAAATTTGGGGCTGCTGCAACAGACAGGTTTTCCTTTTTTTTTTTTTTATTTTTCCTCTTGTGCTATGTTCTTTTGTGATGAGTTTCTAAATATTAGTTAAATATCAGTTGTTCCCTCTGCCAGCTTTTGTAGCAAGGTGGAAATGTGAATTTTACAAAGCAGCACATCAAGATCTGGCAGTTTTGCTGCTTCCCTCCCAGTGTGCTGCCATGGCTCCCACCAAGTCCATGTGGGTGCTCCTCTGACCTGCTCCATATCCTCAGAAGTACGAACTAAGCCCACAACAGTGGTTAAAATGTTTTCTGCTGGTTCAGTCCCCTGAGCTTACTCCTCCCAGAGGCAGCAGAGGCCTGGGCTGAAGGAGGGGTTAGGGAGCAGAACACCAGCAAGGGGCTTTAATTGTGTCTGTTCTCTGCAGTTGTAGCTGAGGGTACAGTTACCTGACTCAGCCACACTTGGCCAACAGCTGCTGCCATCTAAGGTTGCACTCACTTCTGCTCAGGGACATGCTGGCTCTCCCCTATGCCAGGAGCCATGCAGAGGTGGCAGCTCAGTGAACTGCTCCTGCTGAAAAACATCAATGTATATATGTGTATATAACACATACATGTATGTGTAAAAATAGGTTTGCTTGCAGACAGGTCAGCTTACAGACTTCAGGGGCCTGGGAGCTGAGAGCATGTACATATTGAAGAGGGAGTACAGAACTCAGGTAGCAGAAGAGGTGATACAAATATTCACATCAAAATGGAAATGCAGAGAGAAAAGGTTATTTCCTCCTGTGTTTAAGTTACAGGATGAAACACCTACAACAAGCCAAAAGGGAAACATAAGCTGACCTTCAGTTTGATCCCATGGGCTGCCATCTCTTTCAGATATCAAATGTATGTTCCGGGGTCATGGGCCACTTACAAAGTGAACAATTGAAATATTTCTGATTATGGGACAAACGAGCTACTTCCTGAGTCAGGAAAGCAGAAGTTTGCGAGGCAGGACTGCCAAGCAGGCACACTGGCCCTGTGAATTCACTGCTGCTGAGAAGTGCCATGTGATGGGCTCAGCCTGACTGGAGTCAAGGGCCATGTGCCTCCCTCACTGGGCAGCACCCATGGCCACAGAGGGGTACTGATGGCTCTGCTGTGCCCCATTACACCCAATCAAGGTCCCTCCACCTGACCATGAGAGATGCAAAAGAGAATACCCAGACCTGCCATAAGCAGATGTGAAGAAAACTTCAGGATAAGAGACCACATTCAAAGGGCTTGTCAATATGAAAACACCCTAAAAAGAAGGCTGAGACAAATTAAAGAAGACATTGCACAAAAAGGAAGGCCTAGTAAGCATGTGTGAGGATTATATAAGTCAGAAGTCAGTTTGCTATAGATTAATTCTCCTTCAAATTACAACAGACCGTTGTCAGCTTGCGTCTCCCAGGAACTTTACCAGCTGTCTCAAATTTCTCAGGTAGGATCAATTCTAGAGCTGTACTTGCCAAAGATATGGCAGGAAGATATGTAGGCAAGCATTGGTAAGACACTGCACTAATATGCAGGAGGTTGTTAAAAGTAGAACTGACTTTTTTTCTGCCTTGCTTGGAATCCAGCAGACCAAGAGGTCAAGTAGTGATGGTCTCCAAGGACTTTTTAATTTACTGCAGTTTCTAGGATGTAAAATGCCTGTGACAGTGCTATCATGCTACTAAAGATCTAATGCTGTATCAGATTACTGGTGTGATTTAATTATCAACAGATAGCTGTGGTGAAAAGGGCATCCTTACTTGCTAGATCTATAAATCCAGGTCTTATTTTAAAACCTTTTTTTAATCAGAAACAGCGAATTTCTTGAAAATGTAATTTTCTTCTGTTTAAAATGCACTTTGAATTTCACGTGATGGCTGGGAAGATGGATGAGGAAAAAAAAAAGAGATGGAAAAGTTGTATAGTTACCATTCTGTTCTGGTTTTAAATTCAAACAAACTGTAACCATTGATTCCTGATGGAAAATTTTATTTGTGGTTAGAGTTTGACTGAAAGTAGAACTAGATATAAACCTATATTCAGAGTAGTGTAGATGAGTCCAGGTTCAAACAATACTGTGCAGAAGGGTTTTTTATGTGGACAATTGCACAATGAGAACAAGAAGCTGGGATAAAACAGGTAAAAGCTGGGATGTCAATACACAGTAAGTGTGTTTGTGTATAAAGAGGAAGTCACAAAATAACTTGGTTGAAAACACTGCAAATCTCACAAGGTCAGCTTAAACTATAACAAATTATTTAATACATATCTTGATAAAACAGAAAATAAGTAAATGTAGAAATTTGAAATATTTTCATAGAAATCACACTATTTGTGTCAACTACAATGACTGCATTGACCAGCTACCACTTAACCCTTCTTAGAGGTGTAAAGGTGTAACAAAGACTCTCTGTGTCTTCAAACAGTTCAGTTTACCTCACCCACTACTTATTTGTTTAGATATACTCCCAAATCCCAAACCAAAATTGGTGTTTTGTGTTGGAGCTGTGGGTTTGCAAATAGTTTCCTTTTGTTCAGCTACACTGTAGTATAAAAGATCTAGAAAGGGTCTGATTGCCTGCTCGATCAAAAGAAAATGCTTTATCTGCTGGAGCTTCTGTCTGAGAAGTGATGGTGGTGTCATTTGAAAGCTGTGTTTGGAAAGAGGGATCTGAACCTATGTACAATGAGAACTCAGGGCAGGCACAACAGCTGCACTGTTCACCATAATGACACTGAATATATTCAGTTTAGCTCAAAAGATATGTGTTCAGTGTGTTTGTTATGAGATAATAAAAGATTTCATTAACTGCAAGAGTATATATTTTGATATTACAGCAATTTTTAATACACTTGATTGTATATAAAATGCAGATCTGGTTTCTTTTAAACAAAAGACAAGGAATCAGATAGCATGGTTTCTGATGTAGATTCATACAGGGCAATCTTAAAATACATCATTATATTCATTTTTACATATTCTTACAGATACCACATTGTCAGATAACAAAGTTACTTTAGTTGCAGTTCCATGATGCATTTTCTTAGGTTCTGACCACAATCTGCTTCTTGGGTGCTCTCCACACACCCTTAGTGCAGGCAAAAACTTCGTTCAGCTGCGCTGCAAATTTCATAATAGTTATAATCTGGGTTAAAAATAACCTCTAGCTAAAACCATTGAATAATGTTGGGTGGAGGGGTGGAATGGTGCGTCTGTGATACAGATAAAAAATGAGGTGGCAGTACAAAAATAACTTCTATTGTGAACTTCAGTGTTGCTGTAAAAGTATGTAGCAGAACTGATCAATGAGAACTGCAACACCAGACTTGTAGAGCCTTCTAAGAACTGGGCATAAGTCTAATTTGAAAAGGATTTTTTTTTAGCATATTGGTATGGCATAGTCAATCCATGATTGTAGCGATACTTACCTCAAAGTTTAATGAAGCATAGAGCTAAAAATAATACTGCATACTATCTTAGCATAAGCTTGGTTGTTTATTTTATTTTATAGCATTTTAAACTGTCACTGCTCCAAATTGCCTTTTGACATTCATTTAGGAAAAAGAAAACCCTTTTAGAAATGCTGTAACCTGGTATTTATTGTGCTGTCATTCTTTTACTATGTTGTATAGATGGATAAAAAAATCTGTTGTTTAGAAATATGTACTATTACACAGAAAAGAACCCAACGAATGTATTTAATATTACTGCATTTATTCTGCCTGGGAATTTTTAATGATGTAAGAAAATTTGTGTGTGAAAGCAGCTCCCTACTTTGCTTAAAACAGCATTTTTCCTTCTAAAAAAAATCAGTCTAAGAATAAAATAGTTTTACTTAATTCTAGCAATTATATTTACAGTGGGAATTCCTGTTAAGTACTGTAGAAATTTAGATGTTGACAAATCTAAAATAATTCAATTACTACCTAATGCCCACTGGCATTTTCGATCAACAATCCCACAGCACTTTCCATTAAGTAGGCTCCAGGAATTAATTAATATATAATCAATACATTGCTTACTCTAGGGATCAAAAAAGGCATCTGCTCCTGCTCTGCAGGAATATACATGACTGTCTGTTTGTTGTTTTGTTTATTGAAAGGGAAGAGAAACAATACACAATGATAAATACTTAAATAGATTAACTCTACATATATTTATTAAGAACTTGGAATTTTAGTGATATAGATGCTGCCTTCATAAGTAGTGATAAGCTTTTTAAGAAAGCTTATCTATTACAAATTACCTCAAAATTACTAACTTCAATAAGCTACTACTAAAAATACTTTTTTTTTTTTTTTACCTAAAAACTTGATAGACCTTACAATTAGAGGTTTACTAAAAGGAAATATTTATTTCCTAGAGATTTCCTCAAATCATTACTGCTTTTTTGAGGGTGCTGCCAGAATCCCCTTACAATTCAGTTCAAAATTTCTGGATTTTATGTATAGAGGTTTTGAACGTAGCCAAAAAAAGTAAGACAAAGTGTTATGCTTTGATTAATTTTTAGCAATATCATGAAGACTGTTTGATAAGGCATGCAATTACACTGTACTAATTCTTGCTTAGGAGACCAGATTTCCAGCTTCACTAAAGCCTGTGAACTGAAACAGATTTACATGTGTATGATTTAAGGCCTGACACAATGATTAGTAGTTCAAATTCCTACATAACACAATGTTTCGTTCATCCTGCCCAACAAATCACTGGCTTGGAGTATGTACTATAGGGAGACATCAGTTTTAGGGCAGACTTGTTTTTCATCGTATCCCATTTTAAGTAGTTCCTGTTTCTGCCTCTTCTTCCAAATGTCAAGCTATTCCTGTGTTTCTGAATGTGGCACTCTGCAGTGGCATGCAGAATCAAAATGGAGAACTGATATGGCTTTTTTTCTTTTTCTGTGTTATTTTTAATTTGAGTTCATCAGACAGTTCACCATTCAGCTATACCAAGAGCTGCATGGCAGAAGTGAGAGAACAGCATGAGAGTAGGTAGAAGTAGTAAAGGATGAGCAAGGAAAGGGCTTCACACAGCAGCTCTGCTATCTGTAGTTGCTCTTCTTTCAATTTTTCTCCTCTATACCATAGCTGGCAGAAGGCAGGGCAGAGCTGTACCTCACTAGCTGAGATTCACAGTCTAACATTTTAGCATGAACTGACTTCTCAGGCAATTAAAGCAAATGTGCTCAACTGTGAGCTGAAAGAGTTCTGTTGTGGAAATGTCCTCGGGCAGAGGGGATGGCAGGACAGCTGGGGGTAGCAATGCATTCAACCACTGCAGCTGTTCTCTGCTTTGCACTTAGCTCAGAGCTCTCCTAAGTGCACCACGTGTTGAAAAATGTACTGTGCTTCTCGGTGATTTGTTCCAATATACTTCCTTAGGAGGTAAAAATTAGCATCTTCTTTCTGAATTGAATTCTGCTCATCTCCTTTTATCTTGACCTTCTCATATCAGTATGTACCAGATTCAGTACTGGAATCTACTATTTACAGCCTAAGAAGATTTTTTAAAGAGTGTGGGCTAGGACTTGGATACTTCCTAGCTCTCTAAGCCTACCTTATGAAGTAAGCAGGAAGGTGCAAGTGTTAATTCAGGGGAAGAAATTTTGGGAAATGTGAGTAGGGCATGAAGAAAATGCCAACCAGGCTGTTTATTGGAAAGTCCATAAATAGGAATTAAGACTAGCATTTCAATTATATAGAGGTTTGTGGTTTTTAAAAGATGACGACCACAAGCATAAAATAACAAAGAAGTCTTTTACTTCAAGTAGTGCAAACAGAAGTCCAAAGTAGATTATAACTTTATTTTGCCTCTAATTCATAGAAGGAAAGAGCCTGGATAATTAAGTAAAATAACTATGTAGAAAATAAGTTATCTGAAAATTATAAAAGGCTTTCCAAACCAGAAGTAGATTAATGCTAGCAAGTCCACTCTGACCATGCATTTTAACATATAACCTCAATTAATCTTGGGTAAAATTTTGAGCCTGATAACTCCAGCAATTAATAGAGGAAGTAGACTTGAAAGCACAAATATGTACAAAAGAAACCTAATTTTATTGGTTGATTGAATCTGAACTGTGTTGTCTTTGTAAACTTAGAAACAATGCAACCGTAAATGCAAACTGTTGTTTACCACCTTTGAATCTTGTGAGTGCAATATTCCCGGAGTTTTCTTATTCCTCTAATGTATACAGGATTGTAATACGTAAAGCTTTCTATTCTATATTTTTGAAGACCTATTTACTCTAAATATGTTATATTATTAAGACCTATTTACTGTAATGTTTTTTAGCACATTTGAAATTTTTAAAAATATACCAGAATAAAAGAGTAAATATTGGGTCTCTCAAAGCAAAGACTTGTATGTCAAATTAATCAGTATCTCTGAATATTTAATAATAGTGTTTGTATCTAATCTCAGTCAAGAGCTACAAATGAGTCACATACATTTATATAATTTATCTGATGGTAAAATGTGATCTTTCACAAGGATATATGTTTAAATAAGATAAAGGTTTCGGTGGTTACAAACAGCCCTTTCGCTCCTGTGTAAGTCCAAACCACTGATGAAAGGAATCGGAGTGCCTCTAACCTATCTCAGAGGAAAAAAGAGACAAGATTAGTTTTTACTTCAGATCATTGATCTAGTTCTTTATTCAACAACAGAAATATTTGTGCCAACCCAAGGGAGAAGGTAGGCACCAACAGCAAGAGAAGGTGACACCATCTGCTTCAGCAGCAGGGTGGATTTATGTGAGATTAAAGTGACCATGTAAATAGAGCCTTAGAAATGAAACCTGTTGGCTGGAAGAGTCTGTTTCCTCAAATAGATTAATGATTTGTTTATACCAAGTTAAACCACAAGGGAATCCTTAACAGGCTGTGTCTGCTTTCTGGGTAAGAGATGGCTCCACCTCCTCATGCAATAGCAGCATTAGCATTTCTAAGAATCTGAATAGGAAATAATTTATTAGGATAAAATTAAAGCTAACACACTGATTAAGTCAGAGTTAACAGAAATTCGCAAAGGGGAAGGAAACAGTAACTCTCTCTGAAGGGAACATGAGGGAAAGTTTATATCTAAAGATTGGATGATTCCCCAGATTTTCATTCTCGTCCACCAAGACAGGCCTAAGAAAGTAGAGTTTGTATAAAAACAGACTCCTAGACAGATATGTGAGCAAGTAGATAGCTGAGTAGCGCAAAAAGAGAGAAACCTCTAAATTTTTCTAGACTTTATTTTAGGAAAAGTGGGTAATTTTATTTTAAATCATTACCGTATTATATATTGTGTAAATACACTTAATAAATGTAGCTACAAACCTGGGCAATGTCAAATGCTAGGGCATTACATTCTACTGGTGCTGTAATGCTTTAAGACTGTGGTAGCTGCTCAGGATCATGGAATATTTCTTTGGCATATCCAGAGAAAAAGAGCTTTAATCTAGGAAGCCATGCTAAGCAGAATGGAAGTTGGTAAAGCTGCTGTGAGAAAGAGAAGTCTTGTGATTATTAACATTAGCCAGAGGCTCCCTGCATATAATAATATAATGGTGGGGAGAGTGTGTGAACCCTGAGGACTTCCCATGGGGTCTCTTATGACAGCATTTGAGTGGGTGCAGCTGCTTCAAATAACTGAAAGAAGCAAGTCCAGCACCACTGCAATAAGTTAATATTTAGCTTTCATGTGATGTTAAAACCTTATTACCTGCTCAAGTTACAGAGACTTGCCTTCAAAAGAAATTGGATAAAATTATTTATTATATTTTAAAGGTGCACATTACACTCACTGTCTTGAAGAATTAAAATTCTTCTCTGTAGTTTTTCAGTATTTTCATTTGTCTCATATATTTGTTCTTTATATGTCCAGAATTCCTGGATGCTTCGTTCTTTGCAACCATTTTTTGTTTTTTCTGAGTTATGCTTAATATGTAATAAGCTCCAAATTGTCATGGAACTGTAGGTGAATGTAAGAAGGTATTATAAAACCACATTTACCTTTTGACACTGTGAGTGACAAGCACTGCATTGTACAACTAGTCATCGAATTCTCTTATATACAAAACCCTGCATCACTAGAATAGCAACATGTAGTGTTGTTATAGCTGGATAGGGAACTTAAGAATTAATAGGTAGCAATAAATCAGCGTAACTTCTACTGCTCGGACATTAAGATATACCAAAGCTTTGGTGTGGGCCTGCAAAAATGGATGATGTGTGAACTGCAGAATGGAAATGTGTGAACGGAAAGGCTGTACAGTAAATAATACATCAATATAACTTATGTTCTATCTTTGTGGGTTTTCTGCATCTGCCCCCAAGTCTTTAGAATATTCCTTTGGGTTTCCACATCCTGGGAATACCAAGTCAGTTACATGATTCCTGTTACTGTTCTGGCTTATGTGACTGCTGGGGGTTAGGTGTCCTTCCTTTTGTTCTGGCTCACCTATGGAATTTTAACCCATCGGTGGTGGGGAAATCTGGCGGCTGGTATTTAGTGGGTGCTTGAGAAACACAAAGAGCTCGGCTGGGCCTAGGGGGAAGGGGGGCAGGAAAAAGGGAGGGCGGGGGCAGCTGGGGGCTGGCTGTTTTTTTCAGCTTCAGAGCAGAACTCTGCTGGGATTTGTTGCGCCTGGGAAAAGGGAATTCACCCTCACCCAGACGGAGCTGCTGCTGCCGCTTCTTCTCCTTCTCCCCTCTTCGTTGGTGGCCTCGCACCTCCTGTCCTGCCGGGACGTGTGGCAGTGCCAGGCACTGCTGTGGAGCTGCTGATCCACCTCATCCCCCGGCCCAGGATCTCAGCTCATCCCTGAGCTCCAGCTGAGTGTTCCTCAGAGCCCTGCAGGAGCACCGGCACTGCCCGCCCGAGGGGGTTTGTGAAAACAAAACCTCTCCTCCATCCCTTCCCGTCTCAGCCGAGAAGGCTGTCCCGGGGTCCCTGGTTCTGTTTTCTTGTTAATGCTGTAGTTATTGTTGTTTGTTTGCCTGGTTATACATATTAGTAAAGAACTGTTATTCCTATCCCCAGATCTCTGCCTGAGAGCCCTTGATTTCAAAATTATGATAATTCGGAGGGAGGGGCTCTACATTTTCATTCCAAGGGAGGCTCCTGCCCTCCCTAGCAGACACCTGTCTTCCAAACCGAGACAGTGGCTTAGCTTTTCATAGAAGTTGCCTCTACTGAGGCTTAACTGGGAATTTAACTGGTAACTGAAAAAGGCTGAAACAAACTTATTTTTTAGCATTTAGCAAAGCCTGGGTACAAAGAGTACTTGAAGAAGAACTAAACATTTCAGTGCTGGAATAAAGCACCTGCTCTCACAGATGATGAAGATCTCAAGTACTAAGTGAAAAATATATCTCCTAATGAACATATGCCAGGAACTGTTTGGATCTAGATGTAAGAGGAATGAAACATTTAGATCCTTGCCAGCCATATGGGACACCGACATTTCACAATTACTCCCAGCCTGTCATTCCAAGGGTTGGCAGAGAGCACTGAATGAAGTAAGGGCTTGAGATTATTCAGCAAAATGTTAAAATGTTTTGCTCTGTGGCCTCCTCTTGTGTTGCTGTTCTATTGCATGCCCATAACCCAGCTAAACTTGTGCAAACCACTGAAGTGTAGAGGGAGGTGATGCAGAAAGCACAGCCATCTGGGCCTGCTGAATAAGAAGAGGAGAAAACCCTGCAAGAGTCACTGGCTGTTACTAAAGCCAGGATTGCTTTTACAGGAGTGCCAAATCTTTCTAATTAATTTTCAGATTTATACTTCAGGGTGACTCTGGCAGTGATTATATTATTCAAAAAACAGTCACAGACTGTTCTTGAATCTTCAAGCATAAGTCCCTAAACTCTTTGTGAGCTCCTAGCATTTGGTTTCTACATATACATCTTTCCTTATGAGTAAGCTCTGCCAAAAAGTGGCAGCTTATCCTTACAGTAGTATTTTGTGACTCGTCTTTCATCAAAGCAGCATTCTTTGGTAAGTGCACTGAACACCCAAAGCCGTAACATGCTATGTTTGTCTCATTTTTATCCCAACACCTTGGCAGAATCTTTGTGCTCGAAGTCTCATAGACAAAAAGGATCAGGACTAGAGACCCCCAGGTTCTGGCTTTGATTCTGCTAATACACTGCATTAAAAGAAGTCACAATTAAGTTATGAACACAAGAAGGCTGGACAAAAACCAAACCTTGCGTAAGAAAGGATGATTTTACTTGAACTTAATAGTATTCCCACACATTTCAATTAGACTGAGGCTTCCCACAATGCATGAAGGACTGAGAGATCCTCTGGTGAAGAAGAAATAGGTAACTTTTCCTCACTTTATGGCGCTAATGAAGAATTATAGAATGTCTGAGGTTAGAAGGAACCTTAAAGATCATCTTGTTCCAACCGTCCTGCCACGGGCAGGGACAACTCCCAACAGACCAGGCTGCTCAAAGAATTGTCCCACCTGGCCTTCAACTGGAGCATCCACAGCTTCTCTGAGCAACCTACTCAAGTTGTTCTCACCAACCTCAGGGTAAAAAATTTACTCAGCTGTGTTAGTATGGGTCCAGGCAAATGTTCTTTCCTTATTTTGGAGGAACTACACCTTTTTGGAGTTTTGTGGGGTTTTTTTTGGTTGATAGGGTTTTTTAAAGACTGTAAAGAGCCTGCAGCTGTTTTTAATACTCTGCCCAGTAAATAACAGAAACCTGTTTCTGTTATTTATTAACTGACTTCTCCATAATTGCCCCCAGACAGGGCCCCGAGCACTTTCTGGCAGACACGAGGGGAACTCGGGGGTGGCTGTCGGCTCCACGGGCTCCGGGCGGCCCTGGAGCGGGAAGAGGGACTGGGACAGCCCCAGGGGCTCGGGGCGGGCGGGGCTCGCCTCGCCGCCTCAGCCCCGCCTCGCTCCCTCGCAGCTGCTGCTGTCGCCCCTTCAAGCAGCGGCGTGAGCGGCGCCTGAGGCGGCGTTCGCCCGCCCTGCCCGCTGACACCGCCGGTGCCCGAGGCAGCTCTTCCCCGCCGAGCCGAGCGGAGCCGGCGGCGCGGCTGCAGCGGCAGGCGGGGGAGCGCTCCTCACCGCTCCGCCTCCGACCGCCGCCCGCTGCGGGGATGTGTGATTGCCATGGCGAGGCGGCTCTTCCCGGGGGCCTGGCTGAGGAAGCCCCACTCCGCGCAGGTAGGCCGGCGAGGGGCCGGTGCCGGCGCCCGTCCCTCCCCGCAAAGTTCCCTCCGGAGCGGGCGCCCCCCGCAGGGCTCTCGCCGCTTCCCCCGGCCCGGCCCGGCGCGGCCGCCGCTCCCCTCACGCCGGCGCCTGGCAGCGGCCGGGGCTCGGCTGCGCCGCGCTGCCGCCCGGCCGGCGGGAGGTGGCGGCGCCGGGCACGGCCGGCGGGTGTCGGGGCACGGGAGCAGGTGGCGGCGGCCTCGGGGCCGCGGTGCCTCCCGCCGCCCGCCCGCCGGTGGGATCGGGCCTCTCCCGCTCCGCGGAGCGGCCGGCGCAGGACCTGTTAGGCGGCAGGCGGCCCGCGGCGCCCGGGCTCACGGCGCGGCCGGCGGGGCAGCGACACCTGCGGCGCTGCCGCGGCCCGGGAGCCCCGTGCGGTGCCCCGCGCCCCTGCTTTACACCTACCGCCCGTGCTGCAGGCGGCCATCCTGCCAGCGCACCCACCGCAGCTTGCAGGAGTAACTCGTCCCTTTTCTGCGTGTCTTCGAAAAAATTAATGTCGGGCACTTCTCTTCTTCTGCTCCCCGCATTTCTTTCTATGTTCGTAGACTTGCTTTTTTGTTTCTGTATGCAGGTACATGTTTGTATTAGTTCAGTTAGTAGAGTAAGGATGTTCTGGTTGGAAGTACTGTGGCTATTGTGTCATAGGAAGTTCTGCGGTGAAATGTTAGTCGTGACGTTCTGGTGGCTTGATGGTTTATCCACTGGGTTTCCCCTTACCAGCTGGATTGTATTTTAACTAGATTGTAACTAAGGTGAGCGTTTGTTGAGTTGGAGGAGATAAATAATGTTTGCTTTTCTTATATATGCTGCTTATGTGCTTGTCATCTGTTGATACGCTTAGTGATCAATGGATTAAAAATTTTTAAATTTAATATTGGTGCATTTTAAAATCTTGAATGTTTGAATTTCTCCCCATCTGGAACTTTTCCAGATGGGGAGAAATCTGGTTCTCTTCCTGGAAGTACCTGGAGTGGGGTGTAATGGTTAATGAGAAGCATCCAGATACAATTTTACCCTCTTTAGTATTTGTTTCATGGCATGTATCTGCAAGTCCGGTCCCATATCCCTTGGGTTTTAAACCAAAAAAGATTATTCTAGATCTATTTACTGAAGTAGATATTTGTGTAATATTTGGATTCCCATGGCATAAAGCCTTCAGTACAAATAAAAATGAATTCATAATCTATACGCTACCTTTCAAATTAGGAGTCTCCAAATTGTTTGCCTCCTTTGCCTTGATAGTCTTTCTTATCATCATATGACAACATCTGATAACATTCTTCTCTACTCTTCTCCTCAAAATTTAGTTTAAGGCCTTCCAAGCATAATATATTATTTTAAAATCTGCTAAGAAACAAGAAGACCACAAAATTATTTATTAGAAAAGCCAAAGAGGTTAAATGTTTGCTTCTATTGCAGATTTTTTTAAAAAAATTCTAGTTGTGCTTTCTCATACTGAGAGCTGATTTTGCATATTCTACAGCCTTGTTTTAGGAGATCTAATAGTGGCAGAAACATATTTTCCTGTGTTAATGAATGTATGTTGATATTTGATGCATCCATATTTGATGCAGCAACTATCAATATATTGGCTTTTCTTGTCACTGCATGTTACTGTTGGTACATGACAAATGTAGTCATGATTTAACTACACTAATTGCTAAGTGCTTTATTGAGATTTGTCTCCAAAGAAGCCAGTGCTCTCTAAGTGGCACGGCTATGAGCAAGGTGGAAAGACTTGTGTAGTGTTTCTATGCAGCATTTCAAGTAGCACACCAGGGGAGATGTTTGTACAGTGGAAGTTTATCACTGAGTGAGTTCCAGCTTTTTGTTGGCTGGTGTTCCAGACTTCTTGAATGTTATGTTGTGAAATTAATTGCCAGAACATCAGGTTCTGTGAGGCAGAACTTAATACTTGTTCCAAATTTTTTGCCCTAATGGGAGCAGGATGTTATGAGCTGGGTTGCAACAGATATTCTGTGGCAAATGTTCTCTTACTTTACGTATGCTTTAGCTTTTGTGCAGAATGCAAGACCTACAGGTAATCAGCTGATGGTCTTTGAGCCTAAAAAAGACGTCCTGCCATGTGTCAGCTCATGTCAAAGGAGCAGGGCACAGTCGTAGTTATCTAAGCTCAACCCAAAACTTAGTGTTAGGGCCTCCCTGAGTAAATGTTACTATTCTTCATAGTGACAGGACTTTAACTCTGAAGTACAAAGCTTTGCGATTGCTTAGACTGCAAATCATGTAATAATAGTAAACAACAAAAATACCCTAAAACCTGGCAAACTGTTAAACACCACTAAAGACCACAAAAATAATTGAATTGTACTTTATTTTACAGTTGGGTGATTTACACTGGGATTTTGTTTGACAAGGAGAGTTAGTGTCCCAAATTTAAGGGACATTGCCCTGAAGTTCTTTCTGACAGCTGTAGTTACCAATTGTGTTGTGTGGCTGAGGACTATCCAGCAGGATTGCTTATGACAATAATAATGTAAGGAACACTTGCATGTGTGGAAGTTTGACTTCATCGATTCTGGACCAAGTTTACAGACTCTTTAAAGGTGCCTCATGGACTTCAGTAATGTACAAGAGATTATATTTGAAGGGCCAAAGAATAAGCAAGTTTAAAGCCCCACATGGCAGAAATTTCCTAAATAATCTCTTTGCTGTAAGATCTTAATCCTTTCTGCTTTGTTTAATCTTTTAAGAAGAGATGTCCCATTTTCCATCTTGGTTATTATTTTATTTCAAAAGATAGCTCAGCTCTCTTTCCTCACTTTGGTTACTCAGGATACAAAATAATTCAAGACACTGGCATAATCATAAGCATGCACTGTCTGATTTTAAAGATGTGAATGTGTCCTGTTCATGGCATCCAAAACAGTGTGGGCTAATGCTCTTGGACATCATGTCAGCCTACCTGAAATGCCTCCTGTGATAGACAAATCAACCTGAACAGAGAACAAAACAGAATTTCTAATGTGATTGGCCTACTTTTTTTCATCTGTCCTTTCCCATTGCATTCATGTAAGGCAAATGGAGTGAGGAACTGTGATTTGGAGAAGATTACTACACTATAGTTGTGTGTAATACTTTCCAGAATTAAGCTCTCTGTACCATTAAACAAAGAAACACTTTCATACTCTTTAACCATAAAAGTGTTTTAAATAAAAAGTACACTCACCAAAAATCTGTCAAGTTATGTTGCGTGTTGATTCACTACTCTCCATATGCTTTGGAGTGCATCCAGGCTTGAGTTTTGCCAGAAGTGGTTTTCCAGTTCTATTTCAGGGGATGAATGTCTAATTATTATTCAGTGCACATGACTTAGCAGAATATACAAGTGATGGAAGAAGTTGAATCTGTAACATCAAGCACTGCAAGTGCTTCCCTCATTCTTGCATTCCCTGGCTCATATTTAAGTCTTGATGGAAGAGTAGAGTTGAAAAAGGAAACCGTTTCCCTGTTTTGAACACTTTCTTCCTTTTTTTGATAATTTTGGAACTCTCAGTGATTCTGTTGCCCTAAGAATGTTCTTATGACAAGTTTCCTGGCAGTTTGTCACAGCTTCAAACAGAGTCCATTCATATGTGTTGTTCCCTAAATGCTGTCTGGGACTCCTTGCTCAGAAACATGTTCCAGGGATCTGCACAGTTGATGTAAGTCCTTGTGTTCAGGGTGCATCACCTGTGTCACCAAACCAGCTCAGTAAAGCCCTGTCCCTGCATTAGGACAGTGTGCTCATGTGCCAGGTGAAGTGAGCTGAGTGTGTCTGCCATTCTGTCAGACCCATTCTGAGGAGAAAATTAAAATTTGGTAGGGGAATGTATGGGAAGAAATCAAATAATGATCAGGCCTGTTGCTGAACGTGATGAGGAAGTCCTTATTAGAAAAGCAATTCCCTTCGAACCAGAGTGTGGAACCTTGGTTGTCTGTAAGCAGAGGGATGCTGCTGTCCGTGCTCTGAACTGGCTGGGCAGCTTTTTCAAGTCAAAAGCTGCACGACTCCATTGGCACAGTGCTGAGCTCAAAATAAATCTAGCTTCTCTGGAACTTCCTGCCAAATACATGATGTAGTCAGATGGCATTTGGGGAGGATTTTTGGTCTCAAGTACGTTCCCTTTCTGCCTAAGGAGGAGGACAATATGTACAGTGTCTGTACGGTGAGAGTGGTCAATATTCTGCAGTGGTCCTGTGGCCTGCAGGCTCCTGCTGGTCTCTGAGGTTGTATTAAATGTATACAATAATACAAAATTTCATTAAACAGCACTTAGGTTTAAAGTGTATTATAAAGCTTCATGGAAGGATTCAGCGAGAAACACTGAGGAATGAAGAGGGTTTGTTGTCCCAGAAGCTTTGGTTACCAAGCAGCTTTACACGACACAACTTTCCCTGAAATTGTCAGTTTTATTTCTATTGATCTTCCCCAGATTTTACCAGTAGTTTTCTGTGCTTCATGTTCCGCTACATAACAGGGTTATTAGAAATAGATTTAAAACATGCCAAAATGATAAAACCTGCCTCTAAAAAAAAAAAAATCACTGGAGTAAAAAGTTAATTGTACCTCTCTTTATTTAACCAGGTGGTTTTATGATTGTCAAGTGAGTGCATGCGAAGGCATGAAAGAATAGGGATGCACAGCTGAGGCATGTGGCAGGACCACAGCTTTATGTATTGGAATCACCTTTGGGTCTTTTGAAACTGTCTTTTTCTGGATTTTTTTGTTTCCAAGAGAAAGGATATAATGCATACTGAGGTTTTTTTTGTTATATTTTAATAAATACTAATAAATTACTGCGGTCTTTCAGTTTAAAAAATTCCTTTTTGCATCTGCTACAGTTCTGTGTATGTATGTGATGGCAAAACTGCTCATCATTACTACCTTTCTTGGAACCTTTTCAAAGATATGGAATAATTTCTCTATGATGAACAGTCAAGGTAGGACCTGACAATCTGGAAAAGAGGTGACTCACAGGGAGGGGTATTATGGAGGCCTAAAAAATCATGTCAGATGGGGACAGAGTGGACAGAGATTGTTTTCACTTCCAATAAATGAACTAGGGGCTCTCAAACAAAGCTAATATGAATCAGACTTCAGCAAAATAAAGTCCAGTCCCTCACCTTTGTAGTGAATAGTAGACCTGTGAATTAATTGCTAAAGTTTGTTGTGGATGCTAAAAGCTTATGTGGATTTTTAAGGGAATGTGACTAAATTAGTAAAAGATAAATTATCTAGGATTTACTAAATATAGAATATCACATCTGGCTTAGCAAGTTCTTCTAGAGGAAACTGGGAGTACACTTGGTGTATATGTAATATATGTTATCAGTCTTCGGTAGCATCTTTTGTAGCTATTGCTGAAGATCAGGATAGTGATAGAAATGGATCTTACACTGACCAAATATAGCTGCTCTCATGCACTTTCCTTATTTCCTGCTGCTAAAGCTGATCCTGATCTTCTAATTAGTTTCTGATCCTGATGTATGTAAATCAACCTGATAGCACACCAGACTCTGAGGAGGAGAAAAATGAAAGAAGGAAAAGATCAAAACATTCCTCCTACTTTGTAAAACACTTAGCTCTCCCTCAGTTCTTAATTTAGAAATAGTTTTTCCTTCTGTCCCTGTGAAAACTTGGTATGTGAAGCCACAGAAGCAACAGGAAAGTTGTGCATACAGCTGTGGGAAGGTGAAGGTGCAGCTAGTACAGAAGAATTTTATTTGCATGATGAATGGTGTCATTTCAAGGAAGGAGTGGGAGATTTCAGCACATGGAACCTGACCCTGATATTCACCCCGCTTATTGCATCTCTTATATATTTACACATTAACACAGATTATTTTTTGACCAAATTCCTTGTCTGTTTGATTTGATTTACCATGAGTGGAACGTAGGTAATTTGTCTTAGAGAAAAATGCATTTAATCGAGCTCTGGGAGTTTATGATTTTGATCAAGTTGATTCCTGCAGTCTGGTTTGCCCTGTGAGGGTCTGACCCCTTTTCTTCTATTCATTTATATATCAATTTTATTCCCACTTACATAAGTCAAACTGACCTCCGCTGTCAGTTTTGCTCACTGAAGGAAGCAAGTGTTACATATAATGCAGTCTGCTTATTTTATCACTGTGGAAGTCAAATTCCTTAAAGATGAAATAGTAAATAGTGTTTACTGCTGCTCAGTGAATTATTAACAATATTTTCTCTTTGTGTGCTCTAGGTCCGTCTGTCATACGTGCGGATCAAATATCTCTTCATCTCCTGGTTGGTAGTGTTCATTGGCAGCTGGATTATGTATGTCCAGTACTCCACCTACACAGAACTGTGCAGAGGACATGACTGTAGGAAAATAATAGTAAGTATATTTAGTATAGTTTTCTGAAGTGTTTGACTAATTCAGTCGGTGCCACATGTGATTTAATCAGATTCTCATATTCCATCATGCTGAAGTAAGATTACAACTTCAGTTACAGATAAAACCAATTGCGTCTCTTAACAGTATTTTGGTATAGGGTTATTAAAATTTTTTCTTAGGTTTTTCTTTCAAGACTCAGGTGCTGGAAGAGATACAGTTGTGTCCTTTCTTAGGCAATTTGTTAATTTTTTTTTTCCTGGTTTGTTTCAGTGTGATAAATACAAGACTGGTGTTATTGATGGGTCAGCATGTAGCAGTCTTTGTGCTAAAGAAACATTGTATTTTGGAAAATGTTTGTCAACAAAGCCCAATAACCAGGTAAGGCTTTACTCATCCATCCTAGTTTTATTATTTCCCACTGGAATGTCATTATCTGGAACTGAGGTAGACCTTAGCATCAGCAAGTTGAATCTGTTTAGTAATGATTATTTCAAACTTTATTTGCTGTGACAGACAGCATGCATGAACGTGTGTCCTGTATGTAAAGGGGTATGTGGATATTTTATGCTACGTGTATTTTGGAAACATGTATAATATATACTGAATCCTTCCACAGTTTGCCAGAATGTGCATACTTTGTACATCATACTGCTTCTCTGCTATCCTGCATCACCAGTAGAAGCAGCAACATCGTAACAAGCTGTGCAAAGGTGGCAGTGAAGCCAATCTGTTGTTTGGGAAAGTGTCTGTGTTTTGACAGTGCAGTGTCTCTGAAGTACCTGCAGCAGTGGGTTGTCTTTGGAGCCATAATTGCCATAATCATTGCACACAGGATTCAGTTTCTGATCTGTGTTGCTATTTGACTCTTGAAGCAGTGGTTGGAGGACAGGTGATCTTCAGATGGACTTCTACAGTGTTTTAAACCTTTTTCCCTCTTTTTCTACATAGATCTATTTAGGAATCTGGGGAAATCTGCAAAGTGTTATAAAATGCCAGATGGAAGAAGCTGCTCAACTTGATTTTGGTACTGACCCAGAACCAAGGAAGGAAATAGTCCTATTTGATAAACCAACAAGAGGAACCACTGTTGAGAAATTCAAAGAAATGGTATATGGTCTTTTTAAAGTAAGTATATTCTTATTTATTCTATTTTGACAGAAAGGCTTGTTTTCTTGAAGCTGGAGAGGATACCCTGTCATATGAGCCTTGTTCAAGGGTATGCTAGAAAAATAATCAGCACAAAAATAGTTTTCCCAGCGGTGCTTATCTTGATGTTTGAAGTACTAATTACCAGGGGTTTTTCCTTACTCTTTAAATGATGGAAGCTGGAATTCATCTTGTATGTCTATAGATTTTGCTAGTATTGGTATAGAAAACGTGATGTAAGGCTGATGTCAGTTGTGCATTATAGCAGCTTTGTCTCTAACAATGGTGAGCAGCAGGTGTGTTAAGGTAGTTTTCAGGAAAATTTGGAAAAAAAGTTGATCTGCCTAGCTGAAAATGGACCAGCTCTGATTGCAGCAATGGCTTCTTTCTCTGTATTCCTACAATGGAGGTGGTTACATCAAATAAGAAAATTAAGTATTTAAGTGTAATTATGAGATTTGTACTGTTTTGTCTTGGTACCCTTAATAATTGGACAAAATGTAGTTGATGTATTATTCCTGTATATTTGTAAGGGCTAATTAGCGGAAAACTACACCTGATCTAAACTTTTGAATTCCGCATGCTTTTTCTTAAAGAATACTGAAGAAGCTACTTGATACAATTTTTCTAAAGACTAGTCTGAACAAGAACAATGATTGAACTTTAATATTTGCATTTTGAAGTGCAGAGAAAGGCAGTGCTTTCAGAGGATTGTGTGCTCGGTGCCTGTGAAAACAAAACAAAAACGAAGCTCTGCAGGCACCTGATGGCAGGTCCTGTTATATCCATAACCAATGAAAATTAGAATATACCCAGTATTATTCCTAGGAGAGTAACTGGAGGTAGTGATGGATTGGGAGTAGTTAATGAAGTCATATACTTAATCTTTTTTGTTTGTTGCTTTTAGGCAAAACTGGGTGAACAAGGAAATCTTTCAGAACTGGTTAATCTCATCCTGTCTTTTGCTGATGGAAACAAAGATGGAAGGGTCTCTTTGCCAGAGGCAAAATCTGCATGGGCACTCCTGCAGCTTGAAGAGTTTCTGTTAATGGTGATCTTGCAGGATAAAGAGCATACTCCCAAGCTGATGGGTTTTTGTGGGGATCTCTATGTGACAGAAAGAGTTGAATATACCTCTCTCTATGGAATCAGCCTTCCATGGATTATAGAAGTTCTCATTCCCTCTGGCTTCAGGAGAAGCATGGACCAGTGGTTCACTCCATCATGGCCAAGAAAGGCAAAAATAGCTATAGGGCTTTTAGAATTTGTGGAAGACATTTTCCATGGACCTTATGGTAACTTTCTTATGTGTGATACAAGTGCCAAAAACTTGGGATATAATGATAAATATGATTTGAAAATGATGGACATGAGAAAAATAGTGCCAGAGATTAATTTGAAGGAAATAATTAAAGATCGTCAGTGTGACTCAGATTTGGACTGCATTTATGGTACAGACTGTAGAACACTATGTGACCAAAGCAAAATGCGATGTACCACTGAAGTAATTCAGCCAAACTTAGCAAAAGCTTGTCAGCTCCTTAAAGACTATCTGCTTCGTGGTGCTCCTTCTGATATCCATGAAGAACTAGAGAAACAACTCTACTTGTGCATTGCCCTTAAAGTCACAGCAAATCAGATGGAAATGGAGCATTCTTTAATACTCAATAACTTAAAAACTTTACTGTGGAAGAAAATTTCTCATACAAATGACTCGTAGCTTCTCCACCAGCAGAAGAGAATATTGATGCCTGTCACTAGAGGTGGCCTAAGACATTTGATAAAAACAATCTGCACCTTTTAAAAAAGATATTTCTTTATTCAGATTTTATTAATGGTTCTTTCAGTCCTGCCCTTCAGTCAGTAACTGATGACAGGGCTTCTCAAAAAATGAACATGCCACTGAATGATCAGGCAGAGGCCAGAAGTCCTTCTGGTGTTCAGTGCTGTGTTATGGAAACAACTCTGCATGCTTGACTGTTCTGTGCACTTTTTCAGATCTTGAACAGGATGAAAGTGTTCACTGTGCCACCACATCAGCTGAGGGAACATCTTCCATTTCTGTGGAAAACACTGCTCACTTGTGAAATACCTGCAGAGGATTTTTTTCCTGAGTAGTTTTATGAAGAATCACCACTACTGCAAGTAATGTGTCCAAGTCCAAGCTGCTGTTATGAATAAACTGAACTGTGAGATTGAAGTTTACTAATACCTTGGCATGGCAGAATTTGCACTTTAAATAATTTTTAACTGTGGAAAATTAGAATTTTATTCGAGAATGTATAGGTTGTAATATGAGACAAATCAGATTCTGTTTACACATTGTTACCTCATGCTTACATCTTGAATGTTTAAGTAGTTGGACATTTTTAATTAAGTCATTGTATGGTGATCCCTGTGGGAGTCAAGAATTTTAGATTATTTCTTAAAGTCATCTATCTGGTTTAGCAGCAATACCAGCATCTGTTTCAAAAGCTTCAGTGGAAACCTTTAACCCAAATTAAGCTGTAGCAAATAGTGAAAAGCAAGGACTTTGTGGACTAAGCTATTGTATGAAAACTGAAGCTAATTTTTAAAAACACTGAATAGCAGACATGTCCAACCAGTTGAAAAAGGAAGTTTGCATAGTGTAGGCATCTGCTGTATGACATGAGAAACAATAGTTGTGGATAGTCTTGCCTCTTTCCTGTCCTCCACATTTAGCTACAGACCTGTACTTCAGTCTTCTTAACTACTGCAGGAAATATGTAAGCAAGAGCTAGACCTGAATTTTAAGACAGAAGCTGGATTGTTCAGGATTGTGCAATATTGCTCAAATGAGAGCCTATATTTTCCAGCTCATTCCTTGCTGTTACTAAGTGAGCTGCAGTGTGTTACTATTCTTTTTTTCTAGTAGCATCTATGAGTCACTGTTAAGACTCATCTTGAGTAAATTAACATCACCTGATCCTGGCACTCCACAAAGCACGACCACTCTACCACCTTCAATCTGCACCCTTCTATTTTTCAGATTCACATCTGTGTTTGTAATCATGCAGAATTGGATGTCCATAATACACCTGAATACATGCTCAATACTTACCTATTGAACATTTAATTTATAAATGCTTTATACCTAAAGTTGTTCAATCTTTATGATTTTAATGGCAGTCATCTATGTACTTCTGAATCCTGGCCCCTGAATTAATTTTCAGCAGAGGTAAGATCAAGCTTTAAGTAATTTGAAAGGTTAACTGCTTTAGGTATCATGTCTTAAATGCATTCCTAGAATGATGACACTGAAGTAGAGGACCACAATAAAGTAATTTCTCCATACCAGATGTAGTAATATGCAGCTTGGGTTAAGATTGTTTTGTGAACATCAGCCTTTTACTTTAAGAAATACTATGCTCATGCTAATTATTGTCTTGAACTTGCTAATGTGCTCCAGCTATGAGCTATGAAGTATTTGTAACCAGCAATGCACTAAAAATGTAAAGTGGTCATGTTCTTGGTGAAAAAAATCTAACAGTGACTGCTATTTGGGCAGAGATTTCTTAATACCCAACATCTTTGGGTATTTTAACAACTGGAGAATATGTTTAATAGTGCAGTTTGTTGTACAGAATATTCATTTTTATTACTGTTGCATCAAGGTGAAGCTTTCATTGGAAAAAAATACACTTTTGTTTACAATAAATCATAGGCCTCTTTTTTTTCAAAAGCAGTATTTACACCAAATACCCTATCAAATATCTTAGAGCAAAACATTCCTCCGTGTAGCCTACTTGACTCGTGTTTAAAATGTGCAGTTTCTGAGTGCAATGGAAAACCCTTTGGCACACAGAAATGCCTGTGAAACTGAGAGGGAGGAGGCAAAGGACCAGGGCAGGACAAGGCTGGTGAGGAATACTTCTTTTCCACGTGGCTCAGCCTGTAAGCTGCAGAGGGAAACACAGACTGGGCTCTGGGTGGGAGCTGTCGTTTAGGATAAGAAGATGAAAGCTGGTCATTGGTGAGGTGGATGGACATGGAGGGGAGACAGGAGAAGACTGAGGAGGTGGAGACTGGCACCAGAGTGATTAGAGGGGCGGGGCAGTGTGAGGGTATAAAAGCCATGGGGTGCCCCCCAGAGGGACCATCTAGTTGTTCCTGTACCAGGAATAAACTGTCTTGTGGAATGGGATGTTGTGGGCTCTGCTAAGGGAAGCCTAGGGGTGAACTGGAAGGGAATGTGGTCTGGCTACATGGTGAGTGTGTGGGGAGTCAAGGGGAAAGGCTCTGATGTGCAACTGCCAGGGAGCCTCATTAATGTTTCCCTAACCAGGCCCCAGTACCTACCCCCGTTTATGCAACTTAAAAGTGAATTCTCTTATCAACTAAATAATGTGAAATATTCAGCTCAAGACAGTACAGTAGCAGCCAAAGCTTGAAGGTGGTAAGAGCGTGACAGCCCAAGGTTACCTTTGGGCAGAGGCTTTAGAACCTACTGAGACTGCTCTTGTTTTTTCCCTAAGCTCCAGCCAGACTCCACCCAAACATGAAGTATGCTTTACTTAAAAGAATTATTAAGACAGGTACAGCCTTTAAAGAAAATTAAATCTTTCTCTAGATAGAAGCAGCAAGCTCTTATAGTTAGTCCTTGATACTAACCATGCCAAAAATTAATCAAATTGACTTCCTTCTCCATCTTTATAGAAGTAATTCTGATGCAGCAGCCTTGGTCTTTGAAGTCTGTCACCTCTCTTCTCTGTGAAAACTCAATTCACACAGTACTTTGAGAGGAGAGAAAAAAACCCTTTCAGGTACAGAAAATCTAGATCATAAAAATATTCTCTGTTTTTATGAACTATATAAATAAGCTGGTCTTACACAGTTGCTTCCTCAATATATTTATTGCCACTTTTTTGAAAGCTTCACAGAAAACTGTGGAAGTTGTCTTAACTCTCAGTTCTGCGCTCCTGGGCCCTGAGGAAGCTGGCCTTCTTCTGAGCAACACGGTCTTTCTTCTGGGCCAGGGACATCTTGGGACAGTTCCATCTGCAATGGAAGCACAGTGTGAAGCAGATCCAAAGCAAAGAAATAGCAGTGCATCACAACTGTGCTTAAGAGTGCATTGGAGAATATATTCCCACTTCTGTAACATGCTTTATTTCCTCATAATGCTCTAAGGCTGTAGTTGGGGCACCACAAAAAGCATGTCTGGACAGTTTAAATTTCTCTAGAAGGAAACTCTGTACTCTCTGTGACTGAAGTATAGATATTATCAAGCCAAATACCAATAGCTGTGTCCTGATTTTTCTCCCACACCCTTAAAAATCAAAATAGTTTGGTACTGACAGACTAGTCAATGATCTCTCAGCTGAAGAGAACCAGCTTTCCCACTGAAAACTCTAGGAGCTGAAGATACACACTATTCCAGCTATCCAAGCTACAGACTTTCTTCACTTTGATTTTTTAAATAGTAAAGAGGTCTTGAATTTCGTATTTCTACTGCTCAAGTTAACTCCAAAGTTATACAGAACTGCTTGTATCTTAACCTGGTCCAGAACACGTAACTAGTGACACAACTGGGAAACTGCATTACTTGTTTTACTGTAACCAAGGTGCTGCCAACAGAGAAGTCACACAGATGTTAAAAAGAATGAGAATTTTACCTCTTTTTCTTGACTTCTCTCTTGGGTTTCTTTTCATGGACTGGATTATCCCGTATAGCAGCATGGGCTTTTTTATACATTTCTTCCATCTTGGGGGGGAAAAAAATAATTAAATTTACCATAGTAGTGCAGTTGTAGGATTATCAGAAATCCAAGATCCCTGTGCCTGCGTTGTCCCCAGGCATGCAATAATGCTGCTCTGTTCCAAAGGTAACTCTGGCTCCATAATGGCACAAATTTTAGGAATATTTTTGCTGGTGGTTAATTCAGACCTCTAGGTCTCAGCTGTGAGAAACTTTTTATATGTACAAAGAGCAACTGTCTATCTACAGACCTAAGTCCTAGACTCACTTCATCTGACTTCAAGCTGTAACTGCTGTTTGCTTAGGAAGCAGATAAAGTTGGCATTTACATTACTTTCTTTTTAGAAAAAAAAATAGCAAGTAGTTAAATTTATAAAAACCCCAAAACCCCACTACAATGAAGGGACTTCACTACAATGAAGAGAATGCAGTTTGCTGTAGCCTAAAAAGGGGATATGAGGGAGCTGTGTTTTAAAGCTCCAACATCACTTACTAGGAGAACCAAGCAAGAACATTACAGGCAGCAGGACAAGCCATCTGAAAGGAGTTTAATACTTGGAAAAAGTAGAAGAAGCACCTCTGTATTCTCACCCATCTTCTAGTACTTTATTAACTCTAGAATGTGAAGCAGTACTAAAATAAAGTGTTTTACAGTCTAGACTTTCATTAAATGCTACCTTGGGCTCTCTCCATTCATCTAGAATATCAGAATTCCCTTCTAGGGTCACAGGAACAGTACCACAGATTTGTCCCACAACCACATGCTCACTCACAGTTACAAGCACTACAGCTACAAAAATGACAGGCTCTGGGGCAGGATAAGAGAAAAGCAAAGAGATTGTACAGAAACTTCTTATTTAGTTTCTCTGTTGAGGAGGGGGGGAAAGTGGTCCAGCACAGATTTAGGTCCTGTTAACCTGGATTTATAGGCAGAAATATTAAGTTCCACAGCAGGCAAAAAGATCTCATTTTCAGAAGTTCTACACTGCATTACAGAGCCCTTAATGAAGGAAAAAAATATTTTCTTTGCATGGGCAACATACAACATGAGTCACATAATTTTACATATATTAGACTCATTTGCATTACTACAGAAGTCCCTATCTGCAACTCTATTAAATTCCCCAGCTCCAGCTGGATAAATCTTACCCCATCAGGTGTTACATTGTTCTTTATGTACTGGGAGAACTGTTTCTTGTAAGCATCTTCATCCTCCTCCATCAGGTACCGCATATAATCAGCCACGTTCTGGCCCATGATGTGCTTGCGGTGAACCTCAGCATTGAACTCTTTGCTTTCTGAGTCGTAGCCAGGGAAACGTTTGGTGCTGTCAAACAGCAGGTACAGTCACATTAAGGCTCTAATTCAGAGGCTGAGATGCACACTGAAATGACTGATACATCAGATACCATACAGATAACTGAGGGATAGAACCCTCTAATAAAAAATAAGTTTTAAGTTGATCTCAGCTGCCATCAGTCCCGTCTTGAAACACTGCAGTACATCAAATACACACCATGGACCAACTACAGTGTGTTCAGTCACTGCAAGTATCATCATGTAGCAGCCAAGTCAGAAAAACTGGACAATTAGCCAAGAATAGGACAGCATAGGAGAGGGTAGGAAAGCACAAAAAAGATCTCAATATTTTCTTTCCTCCAGTGCTGCTAGCAGAAAGCAGCACCCAGCTGGTAATATCAGTGTTAGGTAACAGTCAAAATATCCACATGGAAATTCTAAATGAAGGTGGACTGCTTAGACTTACTGTTGTACTGACAACTGCAGCAAGTACCAGTGGGTTTTTATGTGGTATGTAGCTTTTTCACACTGAAATTAACATCTACACACAATTTGGTGAAGACTTAAACCAAGCAAATACCCTTTGAAGATCTGATAAGGACATTCACTTGATTTTTAATAAAAGCAACAAGATAGCTCTTTAGTTTCTACAAGTTTCATAATGTCTCTTGACAGTTTTAAGATTCCCAGCAGCACTATCAGAACTGCATCTGTAGATTAAAAGCCAACCAACAAAAAACCTCCAAACCCAGAACCTAATTACGTAACCATTGCCATGTCAGTACAAAATTATTTCAGCATAAATTGATTAGTGTAAGTAGACTGTCACATACAGAAGCATCTCAGGCTAACCCTGAAGAAATTCATCATAACACACATTACCTATGAGGGATAGACAGCCCCCCATCCACTGCACCCTTCAGAGCACCAAAGACTTTGTTCCCAGTGGTAGTTCTGGCGAGACCTGCATCTAGGTAGCATGTAAAAGCACCAGGCTTGCCATCCACACTTTCCACATTGTATTCATCACCAGTGACTTCAACTTGGCCTTCATAGATCTTATCAAGGCCAAATTTATTCAGAAGCTGTGGGGAAAGAAAATGCACTTTTGAAATTCCCTCCATTTATTGATAATAATGTAGAATTACCAATACTTTAAAATGTCAATTTGCAGCAGAGCCATGTTTTTAACAAATTTCTTTACAAAAAGTATGGACCCAATACTAATAACAAAGGTTTTTATACAACCACCACTGTAACTGTATCTGTTAAATTCCAATCTTCTGTTCCTACAGGTACACCACTGTCCTAGAGACTTTTTCAAGAACACCTGTGGAAAATGGATGGCTGCTGTTTACATGTTTTTCAACTCTACAAGGTGCATTTCTCACATTTTTACCCTCCTTCCCTCCCCCAAGCTTAAGGGCTGAGACAAAAGTGGGCTGCTGGAGCTGAGACTGCATGCTATCATAGCTCTCACTGTGACTTGACAGTCACAAGACATATCAAATCTATTAAAGAGCAAAAGTTATGATTTTGAGAACCCCCAAGACTCCGGTGGGCTGACAGCACTGAAGGAAGTCTCTCCCTTGGCTGCAGGAGCCAGAGAAGCAGAGCAGAGCCCCAGCTGTGCCCGTACGTACCCTGCGCGCCAGGAGCAGGCCGGTGCAGTAGGCGGCGGCGTAGTTGGTCAGGCCCACCTTGACGCCGTACTTGGGCAGCTCGTGGGCGTAGGCAGCACAGACAATCACGTCCCCCTCGATTCTGGCATAGGCAATCTGGCAACAAACAAACCTTAGTGTTCCACCACTGGGGCTCCATGCGTTGCTCCTCTGACCCCTACTCAGGCCAACAGGAATACTGGGTCTGAGTGTGCAAAAGACTGCCAACTGCTGACGCTGCACTGCACCAGAGCTCCGGCTGGCTCTACGGTGGTCTTCGCACTCTGGCGCAGGTGAACGCCAGGAGTGGGGAATCACTGGGGAGCAGGCTTTTCCCTCAGTGAAACCTCCAGAGTCTTGGGCCACCCCAAGCTCTGTGGGGCACAGCATCAGGAGTGGAGACAAGAAAGTAGAGGAGTCTCTCCTGGACTGAGGTTCCTAGCAATGGTTTTATTAGGTCAGGGAAACGAGGGATCCACGCTGGAAGGGATCAGGTCCAAGAGAGCCCTGAGCATTGCTGTGCAAGGAGTTAAGTATGGCCCAACCTCCAGGGGAGGGTACAGACTGTAGACCAATGGGCAATCTTACAACAAACCTCTGTGAAGCTCAAGGAGTGCTGCTGCTTTGGTTTGCTGGGAGATTGCTTGTTTCTTTCCCCCCCCCGCTTGTGGCTTGTTTGTTTTTGCAAAAGGAGTAAAAACTCCTCAAGTAAATCAAATCTGTATTAGGCCAGCTAAAATGTTTGTCAGCAGCAACTGTAAATTACCTTCCCACATAGATCAAGAGGCCAGAAACTGCCTACAAAAGCAACCTTTTAAAGAACCATTATGAATGGCAATGAATTCTGTCCCACTCTCTGATACATCTCAAAAAATATAAGAAGTATGTTACACTTTGTGGTAACACGGTTAGTAACCTTATGGAATGATTTTATTAATTGTGGTCTGAGACCATCATCAATCCAGGGTCTCCTGAGGGACAGCAGGACTATCAGATAGGTTTCTGCTGTTCCTTTCATGTATAGGACCTTCTCCTTTTTTCTCTTACACTTCCTCTCTACATCCAAATGTTGTCCCATTTTTGCAGGATTCTGACATACTGGAAAGGCACTATCAGTACTGACTATCAGTCAGATACTGCCACCACTGATTTTCATTTTGAGTTTCAAAGATAAAATAATCTCATTAATGACTGAACTGACTTTTCTCAACAGATAGCTACTCTATGAAAAACAAGTTAAATTTAGCTGCTTCTTCTTCTTAGAGTGCAACATCTATTTATCATACAACAAGTATTCCTAAGTTTTTAACTTCAGAATTAGTCAAATCATTCTAAAAAATTAAACAAGGGAGCCACAGGTGAAGAACTGCATATGATGCCACACACAACCACAACCATGAAGAAATGCCTACTGTTCTTGTTTACCAGACTGCTTTAATCTCACAGGAAAGCCATCATAAGGCCTCAGTGCTTCATGTGAGCCACCCAACATCACAGAAATAGAACTCTCAAAAGAGAAGTCACATTTAGATACAGGACAAGTCAATGCAGGTTGACAGGTCACACTGTCAAACTGGATGTCTTCAGCCAAGCAAAAGAGGCCTCTTTTTGAAGCCCTTTAAATATAGCAAAACATAACAAACTCAGAGACATCTTCCTTCTCCCAAAAATGTTCTACTTATCCCAGCATCATTAAAGCATTACAATCTTACACTGAAAATAACCTCACAGCAGAAGTGCTAACACTTGTAAAACTTGGTTACTAGAATGAGTACAGTTTACTACTGAAGTTGCAATAATACTGAAGACTGTCCTCCTCTAAGGAGCTGTTTTCCAGTACAAACACTCTGCACATCCGGCCTAAGAAACCCCAGGTGCTCCAAGCCTCCCTCTCTGTGCTGACTTCACCCTGGCAAGGCAGGCAGGTAAGCAGCAAACACCGCAGGCCTTACCTGGCAGATGATGTCTCTGTTGGTAACGCGCACAATCATCCTGTATTTAGGAGTGTTGTACTTGTTTTTATCTTGAATTACCAAACGTTTGCGAGCATAGTAATCAGTTTTTCCCTCTGAAAAACAACAGTTGCAGTGTGCAAAACGCGTGAATAAAGTTGGAATATTCACCAAGGGCGTTTAATTGTGTGTTACAGGGAATTTAGTAATACCTCTCCTTCTCCTGAATTTCACTTGGTATCTCTTGAAGTATGCCTTATTCTTGACAACTTTCACAAACCCCTTGGATAAGAAACATAAACTACGTGTTATTAACATATAACCCTGTAAACCAAGACCATTCTAACTAAACGTGCCATGAGTAAAACTATAGCACAATCAGGAATTAAACAGATTTTCTTGCATGTTTAGATAAAAATAGTATGTTTTAGATAAAAAGATAAAATGAAATGGAAAAAAATAAACATGGGCACATCAAACCCCATAAATTCTACTCCTCCGACAGGAACTAATGCTTCAAGAGAAAACCAACGTGTGTCTTTTACCGAAGTATCTTTTAACTGACTGCCCGTCCGCACGGACCGGAGCAGTGACCGTGCTCATTTCCTGTCACTCCCGCACAGCCAGCGACTCTTCTGGCACGTTCTGCCACGGAGCCCCTTCCCCTGCAGCCCCCCGCCCTCAGCCAGTCCGACACCCGCACCCCGGGGCCCGGCGCGGCTGCTGCAGGGCACAGGGGGCTGTATCAGTCCCGGGCCCACGGCTCGGTCCCGACCCGGCCGCCGTCGGCGGGACGCGGCCCGTGGCGGCAGCGCAGCCGGTAACGGGGCCGGGCCGGAGCCCCTCGAGCCGCCCGCGGCGCAGCCCCGGCAGAACGGCAGCCATTGCCACGCCGGCGCCGGGCGGCCGCCCCGAACCCGCGGCAATCGGGCTCCATCCGTACGGACAGAGCGGCACGGCTGGCGCGGAACAACGGACGCGATGCCCCCGGGCCCCCCGGTACCGGTACCGACCATCGTGCCAGGCACTGTCCGGTCCCTCAGGCCGGGGCCCGCTCCGCACAACGACTGCTCTCCGCAGCAAACGGGAAAAGGCCGCGCGCGCCGCGCAGCCGCAGCTCCTGCCCTGCCCGGCGGGGCGGGGCCGCGCGCGCGCCGTGCTGCCCCCTGCCGGTCCGGCGGACCCACCGCAGCCGGTCCGGGCAGCGCCGCCGGGCACGGGCGGCTCCCGCCGGGAACGCTCCCCGCGCTGCCCCCGGAGCCCCCGGAGTCCGACCCCCAGCGCTGCCTCCCGCCAGGGCCGTGCCTTCGGGAGAGACACTGAGGTGCTGGAGCGAGTCCGGAGAAGGGAAACGGAGCTGGGAACGAGTCTGGAGAATGAATGGGTCCTGTGAGCAGCGGCTGAGGGAGCTGAAGTTCAGCCTGGAGAGGAGGAGGCTCAGGGAAGACCTTATCACTCTCTACGACTGCCTGAGAGGAGTTTTAGCAACATGGGGGTCGGCGTCTTCTCCCAGGCAACCAGCAGTAGGACAAGAGGACGTAGTCTAAAGCTCCACTAGGGGAGGTTTAGGATGGACATTGGGAGGATTTTCTTCACAAGAGAGACTGGATGTTGGAATGGGCGGCCCCGGGAGGTGGGGGAGTCACCGTCCCTGGAGGGGTTTAAGATTGGACGTGGCACTCAGTGCCATGGTTTAGTTGACAAGGTGGTGTTCGGTCAAAGCTCTGACCCAATGATCTCAGAGGTCTTTTCCAACTTAATTGATTCTGTGATATCAGAGAAACACAGTTCTGAGGAAAAAAATAACACTGCTATCATCTAATGTCTACACATAATGCAGGATGGATTCCAAGTCTCCTTATGTTAAATGCCTGGGTAGTTATTAGCCAAGGATATATCTCAGAGAAGGGGTTCTTAAGCAGAAAAAAAAAAATCTATAGATTTGGTCCTTTAAAAAGTTGCCAATTATGTATATATTAGTAGGATTCTAATTCCCATCATTTTCTAGGAGAAATTTTCACAACCATTCAAGCAGCAAGTAATTAAAAACATCAAACCAACAAAAATCTCAATTGAATACTATACTTAAAATAAATTATAGCTGCTTGGGGTTATTGATATTTAATAAATTACAGCAAGAATATAGACTTGCATATATATATACATACACTAGATCAAACAGGTCAAGTGGCATCAGGTTTCTCGACATTGTCAGATAATAGTGAATCTTCATTCCTGAATGATGCATTTGTGTGGTTATGCTCATTATCACTAAAAAATTACCAACAATCCACTTTGGTAGTTATACATAAGCCATTATTTAAAAAATATATTAATTTTATATAAATAACCAAGAATATGAAAGAAAAAGAATATTTACATCAGGCAAGTACTAGCGTGGTTCCTACTTGGCAGGAACCTGCTAACTTTGGAAGTAATTTCATTGAAAGGATGTTGTAGCAAGATGGAGATTGGTGTCTCCTCCCTGGAAACGAGTGACAAGAGAGCATAGCCTGGAGCTGTGCCAGGGGAGGTTCAGGTTGAATATCAGAAATATTTTTTTCACTGAAAAGGTGGTTAAGCTTTGGCTTAGGTGGCTGCCCAGGGAGGTGGCATAGTCACAATCCCTGGAGGAGTTAAAGAAATGACTGGACGTGGCACTTAGTGCCTTGGCTTAATTGACAGGGTGGTGATCAAAGGTTGGACTCAATGATCTTGGATATCTTTTCAACCTAAATGAAAAATGATTTCAGAATTTCAGAAAGTTCAGAATTCTATGTGCTTTTCAATTTGTGCAGAAAGTATCTCTATCAGAGCACATTGTCTTTTCTCCCCTGTGGTATATAAATCCATAGTCTTAAAAAAATCTGCTGCTCCTACTGGGCAATTACTCCCATGACAAATGCCTCTCAGACAATGGTATCATAAGCAAGATTTGTTAGTGTTTTTGTTAAACAAGGGGAAACAAAATCGATTTCTCTGTTCTCTGTAACAAGGCTTTTTACTCCTCAAATAGCTCACCACAGAAAAAATCAGCCTGTTAACCTACCACACCCCCATGCTTGCTCATTGCCACCCTGCAAAAGGGAGACTCCAGCTGGGTTTATTGCCCCACCCCAGCATCTCTTACAAATTTGGTGTGAAGGGCTCCCCTGGCCTTTTTTTCCTCTGGCTTTTAGTGACTATGTTTGTTGGAAGGGTGACTGCTGTTCATACACACCCTGAGCACGTTAAGGTAAGAGTTAGTATTTTCAATGCTTTAATGAAGTACCTGAGTACCTTTTATTCATGACACATTGATAGGGGAAAAGTATAAACGTTTTTTTTTTTTTGGTTTTTTTTTTGTCCATTAATGCTATTTGTCAATTTCTCTTGTATAAGGCATTTTTACTTAGGTGTGTTCTGGAGAGCAAGGTATCAAGCAGGGGTTTTAGATCAATGTCTAGTACTACTGATGCTTGAGCAGCATCTTCTGCAAGCAGGGACTCTCTCCCCTGTTTGCCTGCAGAGGATTCAGGGTAGTAAAGCCCTGTCAAGGTAGTAGAAAAGCCCAGAGACTGGACTAACCCATGTGATCACTTGTAGGAATAGTTTTGGATTTTTTTTTTTGTTATTGCTTACAGGAGTGACAGCCTTAATTCAATGAAAAAGAATTTGGATGAAGGCCTGGCGATAACCTATCCCTGCTATTGCTGCATACTTTTTTTAAAAGAGTGTATTCTTTGTATACTTGGCTATAAAGCAGAGTTGTAGAGTGCTGTATGTATTCTGGTAGTGTTGGTATTATTTTCATAAATATTTCTTAGATAAAAATTATTTATTAAAGGTTTTGTTACAATTGTTCCAAATGAAAATTTCTGTATGGTTTTGTCTAGGAGTCACTACTCACTGTAGAAGGACAATGGCGAATGGGCTCATTATTAGATGGGGATCTGCTCCGGGCAGACAGTCTCTCAACTGTTTGTGTAACCTAATCGGCATCTGGCTGAAACGTGTCTGACAAATGTGTGGAGGGACGGGCCCGTCTAGCCCGAGGCGACGGTGCTCCCGGAGAGCGCGTTACTGAGTGCAGCTTCCAGCGTTACGGAAATGCCTGTGCAGACACCCTGATTACACCAAAACCCCGGCTTTCCGCGGAGCACCGGCTTCGCCTCGTGTGCTGCCGTGAGGAGCGAGCTCGGGCGGCGGGGATGCCACGACCCGGGGCCGGGCGGGGGCTCGGCTCACGGCCGGGGGCCGTGCGGAGGCGGCAACGGTGACACAGCGGGGGACCTCCGCGAGGGCAGCCAGCACACGAGCGACCGGCACGCCGCGGGCACGGCTCGCCGCCCGGCCTTTCAGCGTACGGCACCGGGACCCCCGAGCCCCGGGTGGGGGAGTCGCGGCAGCTCGGCGCGGCAGAGCCGCCGCCCGCCCCGCCCGGGGGGCCCGCGGGGCCGGGGCTGCCCCTCGCGGCGGCTGCGCGCCCAGTGCGCCTGCGCGCGGCGCGGGCAGGGACGTGGCCCGGGAGCCGGGGCCGGCGGAGCGGCGCGCGGGGCTCGGCGCGGCGCGGACGCCGATGCCCGCACGCGCCGCCGCTTCCCGCCGCGGGCAGCGCTCCCAAGGTGAGGCGCGCCGGGCGCGCGGCCCCGCCGCGGGGGGCGAGGGGCGGCCGGGCCCGGGCGGGGCACGGCGATCGCGGCCGCGCCGTCCCGTCCCCTCGGGCGGCGGCGGGGCCGAGCTGAACGGTGTCGGGGCACCGCCGGCCGCCCCCGCCCGGGCCCTTCTAGCGCGGTGGGCGGCGGAGCGGGCGGCGCTGCCGGGCAGGGAGCGTCCGCGTCGGGCGGAGTGAGGGGAGGCCGCGCTGCGCGGCCCTGCCCGGCTCGGGGGCCGCGGGGCCGGCGTGTCCCGGCCCCTCCGCGCCTCGGCCCGGCGCGACGCGAGTGGGCAGCGGGCGCTCTGGAAGTGCCCTGAGGCACCGGCCGCGGGAGGGGCCGCGGCCCGGGGAGCCTCCGGCCGGTCTGTCTGCAGAGGGCGAGTTCCTCCTTGGCTTATCGGCGTAACGCCGAACCGGGAACCCGCGGGTCTGTCATTCTTGAGCGAGATCATTTTCAATTTTCAAGTGCGAGAACTCCTGCTGCATCAGCCTGAACGGGATTATATAATGAGGGTAAACAGTCGATAATAATGTTCTGGCTACTTGTTATATATTCCAGGTTTAGTTATTCAGTTATGGCTGTGATTCCATGTAACACCTGCTAATCGTCAGCATTGATAAAGCAATTTTGTAGCAAAGGAGAAGTTGGTTTATACGATTTTCAGTTTCCAGCGTGAGCTGCCATTAACGCTGTCTGTATCAAAACATTGCATTCCACATCAGTCTAGGATAGCTCTTTCTGTTTCAAATTTCACATACGAAAAACGTAGAAAGGAGACACTGAAACACAGAAGGACATAATATTGAATGTGTTTTACTTATCTCCAAAAGTAGTTGCAAAAAATTCAATTTTTTTTTTTTTCCAATTCACGTTGCTTCAGGTGCCTAAAGGAGACAGCAGTTGGATCTTTTTGGTTTAGTGGTAGATAGCATTAAAATGTTTTGTATAAATGTGCCTATTTATTTCTTTTCCCTTTCCCAGCGTGAGTTGTCAGCTTTGATCACAACTGTACAGCTCTCTATTTATGCTTATAAAGATTTAAGGCTTATTTTGAAATGCACAGATATAAGTTCTTTCTCAAGTAAAGATTAGGAGAGAAAATAGAGACAGCCAGTGGAAGGAGGGCATGATCAGGAGGAAAGCACTCAGTATTATGAGTCAGCATTGCCTGAATTTTTTCAAGTGGGCTGACAGCAGCTATAGTGATTGTCACTGAGTGTCCATCCAGCCCCACAGCACTTTTAAGCGGAACAGATGTTTGGAGAAGAAAGCTTCAACAGAACAGCCCTACTTCCTTCCCATGTCTCTTCCTACACTCCCACAGGTTGAGGCTTAAGGACTCCTTGAGCTACAGCTAGTGGCTTGGATATTTTGTTTTGGTAATTCTGGTTTGTTTGGGTTTTTTGGTTTTTTTTTTAATTGCTCTTCATATCTTTGTCTTCTGTGCACTTGTTTAATTGCCGTTGAAGAAGTAAGCAGGAGGTGGTTGGAGTAGTTGAAAGGAAGTTATAGGAGAAAAGCCCTTCCAGACTGATGGCAGAAGAAGAGATAGAGAAAGTTACGTGCCTAAACAGTTACTGTCGGTTTATTTTCTGGGTAAGACTGATAGTAATCCGAGAAGTTTTAAAAACGGGAAGACAAATCCTTTATCAGTGAATTTTGGAAAACAGAAATGCTTACTTTGCTATTTCAAGGTTCTACTATCACAGTTTAGAAAGGGAAAAACAGCTGAGTTAGGGGTATGCATTCGTAAGATTGTTTACCCTTTCTGACTCTTAAGTTTCATTAACTTGTAGAAAAAATAAATTCTAATGCTTAAGAAACAGAATTTGACATTTTACCTATAATTTTAAGTGTCAAGTGCATAGTTTATAAGAAAAAAATCTTTTCTGGTTGATCCAAGAAACAATAAAAACTAACCCTGAGTTTATGGATGTTGCTTTCTAAACCAACCTACACTTGCCTTGGTTATAGTCTCTTAAATAATTCTTTTTTTCTAGACCCAATTAAAACAGTAATAGTTTTAGAAAAGGCAGATAGTAAGTATTATAGCAATATGTAATTTTGAGTTATTAAATGTGTTCCCTGAGTTCTTGAATATGTGACTGACGTTTATAGGTAGCATGCTGAATTCAAGCCTTGTGCCTTCTGTGTTTGTGACACTCAACATCATGTGTTGCCAATGTTTGGATTCCTTTAAATTTGGAGTACTGTCTTGCTTTCATTGTAGGGATCTCTGCTCAAGTGTCTGTGCATTGCAGTGCATCCTTTCCCTCTCCAGCAAGTGGTGGTTGCAAGAAATGGGTAGTTGGTAATGGATAGTGCCTGGGCCTGCTCTGCCTCTGCTCATTTTACACACAGTTGTGATGTGTTTTTGTCCTATGTGTGTGCAGAGAAACCTCTGCTCAGAGGAGCAAGAAGTGATCTAGTGAATTGCCTCTTTTCTGTAATTACTCTTAATGTTGTCTAACTTCTGAGAACTCTGGAAACTGTTCAATTTAGCCACCAAGTGGTGTTTTGCAGACAGCCTAGGAAGAAGTCTTGAGCCTGCTCTAGAATTCAGGCAATGGATGTCCTTTCAGTCATGATGACAAGGGTGATGTTGACAGTGTGACTGTCAACTTTGTTTGCTAATTGTCTGTAGAAGTGATCCTCCCCAGTCCCAGCGAGGTGGTTGTATATTTGGGGTTGAAGTAAAATACTAAGGTGGGTTTTTATTCTGGACAAGAAGTAAGGTGATGTGATAGAATGACTGTGGACACCTATTTTGTCCTAATTTCCAACTTGGAAAGCAGCCAAAAGCCATCATCAAATATAATTTTATTCTTTTGCCTGAACAAACTTTACCTGTCTCTCATGGGTTATGTTACTTTATCACCTTTTCTGACCAGTATTGCTTTTGCTTCTATGATTCAATCCTTTAAAAAAAAAAAAATAAAGAAAAATCCAAACTTAGTAGTTTGGTAGTAGGTTGTGTTTATATGTTCTGCCATATGGTAAGCTGTTGATTTTCCCAAACTCTTCAGTTTTCTTGTGGCCTATTGTCATGACTAAATCTTAGTGATTCTTAGCATAGCATTAAATACCTGTTTGATGACATCATAACATGTTCTTAGAATTCTGACTTATCAGTATCTTGTACTGCATTAACTGCATCTTTTTTCATTGTTTTCATCAGGCTGGCAGACAGGTCAGTCTTTCAGTAGTGGATTGTTGTTGCCATAAATTAACCATGCACTTATAGCTAAGAAGATGTTAGAGAAGCTTGCTGTTAATTTTTGTTATAGAAGGCTAAAACTATCAAATGTCACTTAAAATTGTTGTAAAAAATTATTAGTTAGCCAAAACCTGAAGTTTTGAACATGTACTGTTGACATAACTATTGTGGAGAAGTTAGTTTGATGTCTCTCACTTTCCGTGCATTCTTCTTGATTATATGTTGCTCAAGCAGTGAACTACTTCCAGGCACAGTGAAAAGAAATTCCAACTTCTGTGCTGCCTGAAACAGCAGAGTTAAAACTCAGTATTCTTTGAGCAAAGTAACTTTTTTCCTCCATTAGAATGCATTACTGGTGGAACTTTATGGCTTTGGCTGAAGTCTTAGTATTTCCTAGCCCTTTGGAGAAAGAATTGTGATCAGTCTTTCTAAAGACAAGATTACAAAAGCAAGTTTAAATTCCATAGTGAGACACATTATGTTAAAGTGGACTTGGGATTTTTACATGAACTTTTTGGTGTCACACTCACAAAAAAAAGCATCTGTGTTTCATTGATCTCCTTTGCATTCTTCCCCTAGCAGGCTGTTTTGAAACAGGCCCTTATTTCTAAATAAAAGTGCAGAAGTCAGTGGCCAACTAATCAGAACATAACTGCCTTCATTTGATGATGAGCAGATACATCATTTCTCTGAAGAGCCATTTCCCTTTTCTTTATTAAATATCTAAGGACAATTAGATTTCTCTGTGATGTGCTCAGAGAAGGCTTCTGGAGCACTATTACAGACTTGACTAGCATGGAGCAAGACCCTTCTGCAGCACAAAAATACACTGCTTCCAGTTTTGCTGTGCTTGTGAAGGCAAGTCATGGCTATGGTAAGTAAATTAGTGGGCAAAATGGAATATTTCTGCAGGACCACAGATGTTGGCATGGATTGTTTTAAAATAATTGACTATTGATGTTTAGAACTGTGTTTATATCTGCTCTATTTACTGGGTAGCTCGGACACCTTTCCTATGTGGAAATTACTAATTAGTTATGTTTCTCACTGCTGAAATTTTTACCTTTATTTCTTCTCTGTAAGCAGCTGCAGGTTGCAATGAGTTGTAGTTCTCCACAAGAAAGGCTGGTTACCAGTCAGTCATTTACAAGCTGTTTCACTTGTGAGTGTAACTGATAGAAAGTTGGCCTTTTAGCTGATCATTTGTAGGAGAGGAATATCCTGAAGGTGAGGGTCTCACCAACATTTGTCATGTATTTTTTTTTTACTTCTAGGAAGTAATTGATAAAGTTTTAAGTGTTATCATATAGCATAAGGGACATGCTTGTGTCCTTTGGTTTCCCCATAAGTCTCATTTCATACACCTTTAGGAACAGCTTAGTAAATGAGAGATGAGCATTTTGGTTCTAACCTGCACATTGTGACATAAATTAATCTGGTCTCTGTAAAAAGGAGAATTAGACCTAAAAAATTCTTGAGCTGCTAGTATGTAAACAAAGTTGCATGGAATGGTATGTTTTCATGTGTCAGGTACTAAAGCCTTTTAAACTTACCAATTTAACTGCCTGTAAATTTTGTATCCTTTTTAAAGGAAGAGTTGTGTTAAAAAGATTGATTTTGATTGAGGATCAGTGAATGTTTAAAAATAGGACTCAATTTTTTCTTATTTCTAAGATATGGACCTAAAGCTTTTAGTAAATGTATCTGCATCTGTGTGCTTTTGTTTGTTTTTGTCCTAATGTAGTGTAGATGCTAGACCTGTCCCCTTTTCAGGAGGAAGCTAGGCTTTGGGGAATGAGTAGGAAAGTAAAATCTATTGAAAGGAGTTAAAATTATAAACATGTCTGCTTCAGAGTGTGTTACTCTTTCATAAGTTCCCAATAATACTTGAACTTAAATAATTGAGTTGCATTTTACTGAAAAGACAAAACTCTTAAATCTTCCAATCTATTGCATAAAAATACTTGACATGGTTGATTTTATTTTAGCTGATTAATCTGATTGTTCCCTCTGTTTTGTTAGCCAAGGGGATGGTCCTTCAAGTATATGTGTGTGCCATTGACATGCTGAACATCAAATACAAAGAAATTTTCCAGACTGAGGTCTAAGAGAACAAAGGAAGTTTTCTGTTAAAGGTTTTAGTGTAGTCCATCAGTATTTTCTCTTGCAGCTCTGAGGAGCTCTCAGCCATCTTTTGCACAAAAGCACTGTATCTAATTCTTTTCCTTTGAAAGAAGGCCTCAGTTTCTTGAAGGTTGTTACATTCCTGTGTAAGACGTGAAACTTTTTCTGATGAAGGACCATCTCTAGATGAGCAGAAGATTGTGTCAGCAAAAGCAATGTGGTTTGTCTTCTCAGCACACTGGGACAGTGCCTGACAGACTGTAAACCATACTGGACTGCAGAGGTAATTAAAAACCTGGAATTGTTCTTGGAAAGAAATGAAATTTAGTACAATTTGGTGAGTGATGGAAATGTTACTCATATGACTTTGAGTGATGGTTTCAACCTTTAGTGGGTTGCTGCAATATTGCTAATGAAGTTCCTCTTTAAAACACTTCTTATATTTGCTGTACATGTGAACTGGCCACTTCAAGTTTCTCTGGGACCATCAAAACCCCATGACATGTTAGTCAGATGATGAGTTTTAAAAAATGATGCTACACAAAGCTTTGAAAGCCTAAATTTTATACAATCTAAAATGTTAGACTGCTTTATTTTTTTGTCTCAGAAGGACTTGGAGAGCTAGTGTGTATCAAGTGAAACAGAAGCTAGGGAATGGTAGCCATGATATTCCTGACTACTGTCAGATTTTACAAGAAAAAGCAGGAGTATGAGGGTAAGTGAAGACTTCTCACTCATGCTTTGGCAGAAATCAGTTACATGAATTTTTCGTATAAAAGACCCAAATGAAGTTTATAGTGAAGCTATGTTTGAGCCCTGAATTTGGATTTTAGCTTGTCAGGGAGCATTACAGCAGGCTGACTCACCTCCTACATGTGTCATTGACTGAGTTGGTTTAATTTGTTCTACAGATATTAGAATGGTATTAGCTTTGAAGCAGGAAAGAGACTGGGTATATGGAATGCTATAAAACTAGCTAGAAAACCACATATACAATTTCAGACCCAATTATGTCAGACTTCTTTTTATATGTAGAGTAATATGGAGATTACTTCCTGTATTCTGGAAGTTCCTGTTTCTTTCTCTTTTCATGAAGAGAAGAAATTGTTGAAAACAAATGATACATACAGCAGTGTTTCTGTAAGGCTTGCAGTTATTTTTACTTTGTCATATGGTAAGAAAAATAGTTGAGACAGTGTTTCAAGAGATCTATAATCTTTTAAGTAATCAAGAGAGCAAGATATAATTCTTTGATACAAATGTTCCTTGGGGAAATGCAGGAAAAAGTTAGTAAGCAAATTCAACGACTACAGTGAAATACCTTTTTAGAAGAAATCTAAATAGATTTTTTTAAGAAAAACAGATTTTGTCTGGCAAATGTAAATACACAGACTGCTAACATAATTAGGCCTTCTGTACGATGACCTGAGTATTCCCAGGAAAAGAGGTTTATACATTTGTATTTAGTGTGGAATGTTGCAGTCTACCTGTAGCTGGCCTTACTTAAAATATTTTATATGCAGCCTCATTGCAGTATTCCTTTGAGTAATTTGGAAAACTAAACACAGTATTGTAGTTCTCTTGGAAATAAAGCCTTGTAATCATCAGCTAATGAAAGATACTAGACATAAAGTAGATATACTGAATTTTATATATTTCAGTTGGAATATATATATATATATATGTATGTATATATATGTATATGCTACATATCATGCATCTGTGTTTACTATCAATATAAACATTTATTGTCTTTGCAATAGCTCAGAGGATGTAGCAGACAGATCTGTGTCTTGCCTGACTGGCTCATCAGGTGGCTGAGAATTGCTGGTAGTTCAGTTTTCTTAATGAAAGAGTACAAAGTCTTTGATAATTAAGTTTTGTGCCCCCTCATCTTTTTAAAGATCAATATGTTCAAACTCAAAACTCACACATTTCTTTAGGAGGTATTTGCATAATCTCAGGCAGGCAGATGCCAATGAATGGTTCCTGTGCTCTGGGTTCATTGGCAAGCTGGGAGTGGTTAATGGGACTGGGAGCCTGAATGAGTGTGCCTGCTTTGGAGCTGGGAGATGCCTGCTCAGTTCCATGTGTCCTGTGCAGGGTAAGGAAGATGTGCCTCTGCCTGTTTATCTCCAGACCTAGCCATCTTCAGTGGAAGGGGCTGGTGTCCCAGGAGTGAGCTAGAAGTGGGATTTGTGTTCAAAATCTTGGATAAATTGGCAGGTTCTTTATTGATCCCCCTCCAGAGAAAAAGCACATTTTAAAAATCGATTAAGTCTATTTTTGATCACACATCAATAATAATTTGAAATAGCTTGAGCATCCTCATGGTGCTCTTGATGGTTTGGCATTGCAGTCAATGTAGGTTACCTTTTGTACTCTTTAAAGGTAACTTGGATTTCAGCATCCAAAAAATGTTGAGAATAACAAGGAAACCAGTTCTTTTTGTAGAGTTGAAAAACTGGCTGAGCTGGGTTGAGCAAAGAGTTCTGTTCACTGGGGACTTCCAGCCTGGGCTGGTTAGCTGTGTGGATTTGGAGAGCTCTCCTAGGTCTGGGAAGTGCTGGGACTCAGGATCAGTCTGGGCTCACGCTCTGTGTGTGCTGCTTGGCCGGGAAGCTCTGGGCTGGAGCAGCTTTGAGAGCAGGAGGGCTCCAGCAGTGAGGGGGCAGCAGCAGAGATGAAAGGGTGGGGGCAAAAGTCCTGTCTCATGTGTAGCTGGATTTACCACTGTGACCCAGCTAAGATCATAGGAGAGGTGCTGTGGTGTGTCTGGCTGCCCTTGTTACTGCTACAAACAGCCCACCACAATTTCTTTTCCACAGCAGTGAAGAGTAGCAAAGGGAAGGATACTTTGTAACTGGAGTGCAGAGCATCCTTCTTGTAGGCAGATTCTGCTTCAGGCCTGCAGATGTACCTGTTAAAATAATAACAACCAGGTTTTTAAAGAAATACTTATTTAAGAAAGTCTTGAGGACACTGTCCAAAAAACCCAAAGATTAAAGGTTTAATGAGACTTGTTCTCTTGAGTCTTTCCAGAATATTGTGTTAAAGCAAAGTCACATCCCTAAAGAAGGGAGGTTAAACCAAATGCTCACACAGATTTTCCTGTGTTTGCTGGAGCTGGTGATGCTCAGTGAAACTATCTGCTGTCATTAACAGTAAATGTATTCTTAGTGCTGTCACTGTGGTTTGTAACTGGAGGAGCCCCAGTTTCTCTGTCAGGGCTAGAATGAAACCTTTGTTCTGTTAGAGGAGAGGTGCAGATCTCCTGAGAGTCAGTAGGAATCACTTGTGTGCTGTGTGTACACAATGATGTGTGACAGATCTCTTATTGCAGGGGTTGTCAGCAGAAAGGTGGGAGGCAACAGTGGTGGTTTAGTGATAGCCAAGTACAGCTGTGCTGTTGGTTGGAATGGTGTACATGGGATTGGAAAGTGGTGACATAGCAGGGATTTTCAGTCTGTTAAGAGGAGGCTAAAGAGTTGAAAAGGCAGGTATACTCAGTGTGTCCATAGGGATTCTGGCGCATTGCTCTTTACAGGAGGAAAAAATAATTAAACCAAACTATAGATTTGCAGTTTAAATTTGGTTAATTAATTAATTAATTAGACCTTTGCTTGTTAATATTGCTATTCCATATTTTCCACATCACTAGAATCAGCTCAACAAATGTAATTGCTATTTCTATGCTTTCCTGAAGAGAATCAATGTTACTAATAACTACCATCAAAATAATTTACTTTGTTGCCAGTGATTTTCTATTACAGTTTAGACTGAGTTCTATACGCGTGTTAGTATTTAAAGGGAACCAAAAGAAAAGACATACTTAAAAGAAACAATCAAAACCAAACCCCTAAAATTACTAATGACAATATATACTCACTTTCAAAAGTTCTGGTATTTTATAATTGACTTTCTGGACATTGTAATTCCAAGTCAGAGTATTTTACTTTCACTTCTCATCAAAATATAAATTTTCAGCAACTTCTCAGATTAGAGTAAAATCACAAAGAGGAAAGAAACGCTAAAAACTGCATATGACTTATTTGACAATTAGTGTTCTGATGCATATGGAGTTCTGCAGTCAGTTTACTAGAGCCATAGATATAAAAATATGTAGAATCTTCTTTATTAATGAAGTATGCATTTATTCAGATCAGGTGTTTTGGGATACAGCCCAAGGTTTTCTCAATTTCAAATTTCAGTGACCTGTTTTCTAGAAGGTTTTAAATCACTTTTCATAGATTAACTCTGAAATCTGCCACTGTTATACATTTTGAAATTAAGATAGGTGAAATGATGAAATATGAAAAATCCTGTTACTGTATCCTGTTTAGGGAAATGGATGATGATAACATAGCTAAATACCTCTATGTCATGGTTCAGGAGTCTTCACTGATGCTGACAAGCTAAGAGAGCTGGCTTTACATATTTAGGAAACCTGGAAAAGCCTGGCAAAAAGGATGTAGGTGTGACTAGTTAGCTGTTAGATCAGAATTGTGTTTTCTTAATTTTGGTTGGCCCTAGGTGACTGCCATAACCTTTTTCCCCCAAACAAATTCTTCATATGTTTTTGATGCAAATTTGGCTGTGGGCCTTTTGATGTTCAAACACTTGCTTTTGGCAGTTGTGCACTTTGCCTGTTCTGTGTGTCAATGTTTTCAGATAGCTGGCTAGAAATAGTTTTGGGGTACTAATTTTCTGATACATTCTAATACACCTCTGAGCTGCCCTGAGAAACAATATTGTTAGGCACATTGACTGACTTAACTGCTGTCTTGCATGGTTTTCTTGACCATACTTCTTGATATTCTTCACATAATTGTCTTCTTCACACTTTTGAGTTATTTTTTTTTAATGCCCAGTGGTATGTTGGTGAATGAATGTTAGCAAGATTCTTGATTTCTGGTGCTACACCACCCCCCTTCAGCTCTCTTACTGTACAGTGTAAGCCTCGTCATTTGTAAGCCAGATTGACCTTGAATTTTGTTCTATGCCTTAAGTCTTCCCAGTTATTTAACTTTGTGTAAAGATAAACGCTGAATGTATGTTTTTTCTTCCTGTTTACACCACATAGGATATTACTCAAAATCATTGCTTTTCTAATCCTTATACCTAAGATTCTTAGAGTGGGTGACTCCTAAAGCCTGCTGCGTATGGCAGTAATTTTTACTGTATTAAGATTGGCCCTGTTTCTGCCAGCATTTATTTTTGGAATAGTTGCATTACTTGTGATATTTTAAGCAGTTTAAAGCCTTTGAGAAAATAATCAGTCTTAAGTGAGACGTATGAGTTACCTTCATTATAATGTGATTTTATTCAAAGTGGAACAGCAGTAATTTATCCTTTCATAGCAATAGTGAATAAAGGATATAGACTACGTGAAATATTAATACACGTATTAAATTTAGAATTTTGAAACCTCTAGTAATTTTCATTCTTTTATAAAGGATGGTGTCAAATGCTAGTGTTGGAAGCATTTTTTTTCCAAAATTATATTTAAAATATATGTGTTGAG